>NC_089258.1:14616156-15241156 GCF_963930625.1 Muntiacus reevesi
GGGCCACCATGGCACTTGATCGCCATCTGTGCCCTGAATCAGCACAATCAGGTCAAATTGCAAAACAAGTGGACCTTAACTGCAGCTCTTACTTTACATCCTTCAGACTTTGGAGAGCTCCATGTTCATCTTTGGAAAGAAAGTGTGAGGTAAACATGACTCTGGGAAAAACAGGGAGTGATGTGACTCCAGCAACTTGCTCAGACCGGTGATGTCCACCTTTCCTCCAATAAGCATCCTGGGGTATTGGAGGAGTAGCTCAGTCAGAACGGATGATCTGAATTTGGGGTGCTAGCTCTGTGATCTGGACCCGCAGTCATCCCCGGGAGGACCTCAGGTGTCATAGAGCAAAGATGAATGGTTCCTGCCAAACTCTGCCCAAATCGCAGATTTATAAGCAAAATCAATGACTTGCTGTATGATGTTTTGGGGTGATTTGTTACACAGCAGTAGAGAGTCAAAATGGTCATTTTGACTATGGACAGGGAAAGATTTAGGAGCTCCGAGAAGCCAGGCACTCACAGCCTCAGAAGCAGGAGGCTTCTCCCCAGTTTCTCTGCTGCTGTCTCCTGTGGCTCCTATGTGGCTGGGGCCCCATATGGCTGAGATTCTGCACTCTGGCTCCTCTCTTTCTGGGTGACCTCACGTCTTGCTCTCTCTAAGCATGGCTTTCTTTATGTCACCAATTCAAATCTGCCCCAAAGAGGGCCTCTGATGGGCTCAGTTCATCCTTCCGTGTAAGGCTGTCGATTGTTGGCTTATCTACATATTGACTGTTGCTGTGTCTCCTGGAAAGTGGTTTGCAATTGACTGGTATGATCCATGTGTCAAGAATGGAAATGAACAAAGAACAAATAACAGTAGAACTTTGTGCAGTGGACAGCAGGTTTCAAATTGGGTACACATTATTTTCTGAAGGGCATCCTAGCTCTGTGACTTGTGATACAGACCTGGACATTTTCAAAGAACCAACTTGCAATGGTACTCTTTCTAAAATTGATCAAGAGGTGTTATGATGGTGACCTTTCTCATCTTTACTTTTACTGATAAAATTGGCCTTCTCTCACTTCACAAATACCCTTACCCTTCCTGAATATTCTCGAGTGAACTGCTTCAAGATATGAAAAATTTCCTTCTCCAGGGGACCTTCCTGACCCAGGGATGGAACCCGCATCTCCTGCATTGGCAGACGGATTCTTGACAACTGAGACACCAGGGATTAGTATCCTCTGATGTTGATCCTTCATTCTAGGGATCATAAAATAGCCCCTTTAATCACAGTAAGAGATTTATTTCCATTAAAATGACCTTTTTCTTTTTAAAAATGATCAAAATCAGTATGACTAATACTTTTAACCAGTTCTAATAACAATGAAATGACACCTCAATCCAGAATACATTTTTAATTGCTTGAAACCTTATGGTACCATGTAATATTTAAAATAAATTTAGATTTATATCTTTGCCACAGAGGAATAGGAAAATCGTTTTACTTTGAAATGCCATTATAGGTTGGGTCTCTGGGAAGGGGACTGTGACATGAGGCCTTGGGTGCAGAATGTTCATTGCGGGTGCCTCTGGAAGGACTCCTGTGGAAAGAGGAGGGGAGACTGATGCAGCCCATGGAGGATTTGGCAACCCTATGGGAGCTCTGCCAGTAGAAGGGTCTATCAGAATCACCTGCTCCTGCCCTGTGGGATGTGGGCTGCCTGAGGAAAGATGTGACCTAGGGCGAAGCAGATCTGCAACTGAGACAGATCTGAGAGGGCTACAGCCAGGGGCTGGCAGCATTCCAGCAGCAGGCAGCTGAGAGGCAACAAGTCTTTCCTCAGAGGAGGGTCTTGGTGGTGACTCATTGCCACCATCACAAATACTGACATTTTTATTATGCCAGAAATTACATTCTTTCACAACTCTTAACACTTATGAAAAAATTCAGGTATAAACTTTAAAAAACAAGGGAGTAGACAATCTGTCTACCAGCTTCCCTGGTGGCTCAGGTGATAAAGAATCTGCCTGCAATGCAGGAGACCTGCCTGGGTTCGATTCCTGGGTTGGGAAGATCCCCTGGAGAAGGGAATGTCTACCCACTCCAGTATTCTTGCCAGGAGAATTCCATGGACAGAGGAGCCTGGTCGAGGGACATGGGACAGACTTCTGAAGACCATGGGAGCAGGACTCTCCAGACCCTGGTCACAGCTGGGAAGCTTTGTTGGGAACATTTCATGGTCACAATGAAACAATGGCTTATTAACAATACCCATATAGTTGATTCTGCTTCCGTGGCGGCTCAGACGGTAAAGAATCAACCTGCACTGTGGGAGACCTGGCTTCAATACCTGGGTTGGGAGGATCCCCGGGAGAAGGGAATGGCTACCCACTTCCAGTATTCTGGAGAATTCCATGAACAGAGGAGCCTGGTGGGCTACCGTCCATGGGGTTTCAAAGTGTCAGACACAATTGAGCGACTTTCACTTCACTTCGTTGCAGATTTTGGTGCGTGCAGCTTGTGTTAGAGATATGGATCAGTTAGGGTTGAGTTCAACTCTAAAGAGAAACCTAATGACTGAGGCTTAAACAGTGTGAGGGGTTATTCTCTTATGTAACAGGCTAGGAAGTTATACGATCCAAGGCTTTATTAGCTCCATGGTGACATGGAGCTAAAAACATATGACTTCTAGCTCTCCATTCAGGCCTTCTTAGGATGTGGTCCTCCTTCATGCGCATGGCCACCAGAGTTCCAGCTGTTTGCGCACTGGGCAGAAGGAAGGAGGAAAAGTGGAGTGAACATGGGCAAGAGCTGGCTCTGGTAGATGCTAGGATGCTCCAGCCACGATCCCTCAGACCCTTCATTTCAACCAGCCTCACACACAGTTCTAGGCACAATTAAGAGCATCGCACATGTAGCATCTCTTTGCTTTGCTGGAGTCACAGAAGACCATCAACTATACACAGGAACAATGAGTCAGCATACAGGCATTAACAGCCCCAGGATGATTCCAACCAATAGGGAACAGAAGGCCCAACCTGCTTGTTCTCCAGTGAGGCCATCATGAGGCAGGTTCTACACAGCTCTTTAGAGGGTCCCCAGTTGCACTGAGGACTCCACTGTAACGGGCTTGTTACTGCCTCCTCTTATCCTTTTCATCCTTCCTCATCTCACTCTCCCCTCCATTTCTGTTTCCTGTGATCACTTCCAGAGAAAAATCTCCTGCCTCCAAGTCCTGTCTCAAGATCTTCTTTTCGAATCATTTGACTCTGTCCTCATTTAAGGGGCTTTCCTAAGGGACCCCTTTTAACAAACTCCATCTAATCCCGTTGGTCAGCGGTGGGTCACATGCTCATTCTAAGCTGAAAAGGAGATTGGGAAATATACATTTTTTAGATGAGCATTTTGGTACCCCCAACAAAGTCAAGATTCTGTTCATATGGCAGAGGAGGATGCACATTTGATGGGCAGCTAGCCAGTCCTGCCACAGACACAGACTCTGTAAAAGTGAAGGTGAATGTATTGATGTTTGGGTGATTTTCAAGCACTAAGTTTGTGAAGAGAAAAATTGGGGAACTGACGACATACATAAAAGTAAAAACAGATATAAACAGTATAGAAAATATAAAAATAGGAACTTCAGAACTCAGTCCCTGGTTGTTTAGGATCCTTTTAACCTGGGAATGTCCTTTGTGGTAAGAAAAAAATGTACTGTGTTTCAGACAAACCATTCTCCACCATGGCCTCTTTGATGCACCATTGGAATGATGTTAGCCTTGGACTTGGCTTTGATTAAATGTGTTGAAATAGAAACACATTACTTTTCTCTTCCACATTTACCAATTGTTTCTTTTCCACGGAAAATTTGAGGTGGGTTACAACAGAACACAGTCAACAAAACAATAACAAAATGGAAAGCAGATTAGAAAGAACAAGATGACAAATAGGTATCTCTGGGACCACGCCCCATGACAGCCATGCATCAAAGTTGGATCAGTGCTTCCTGGTACCCAAACCTAAGTGGAAGGGAGCATGCTTTACATTATTTCTGTTACCGGAAGAAGACAGCATCCCTATTTTCCTAGAGCAAGTGAGTCAGTCCCAGCATGGAAATCTAAAAACAACAAATAAAAAATTTTAGGGGTTACTTTTGAGAGTAGGGAGCAATGCATGTAAACTGTTTTTAAGAACATTTTTACAGCAAAGCCCAATAATGGGTTTCTTGGGCTTGGGTCCTGCTGTGTAAACGATTCCATAAATGTTTAAGTTGCAGCACTAATGTTCAACTAAGTGACAGTGATTCTGCAAATGGCAAAAATGCTTCCAGTGATGCAGCAAGTGTCAAGGATAGATCTCAGAATTTCTAGAAGACTAGAGAGACTCTTTGGCTCTCTTCGAAACTATATGGGATATTAGGAACAGACACCCTGAGGCAGTCCTCAGATGAGGCCAGGACATTCTGGCAATTGGCTTACTTGTTGAGGTAGTCACTCACTGTTTGGCTAATGCAATGCCTATTCCCAACTTCACTTCTCTTGCCTGTCTCTTTCTCTAAAATCCTCTCCCCCCTTGTTCCTGTTTTGAACATAGATGTGATGTCTGGTGCAGTGGCAGCTACTATGAGGCCAAAAGTGTGACACTGAAAAGCCAACTGGTTGAGGACAGTTTTGAGAAAAGAGAGTGCCTGGGTCTTAGCTGACACTGAACTCTGAGTCCAAACTTGAGAGAGTCTACCTACAGATTCTTAAGTAAATAATAACATAATAGCAATAATTTATGAATAATAAATACTAAATATGGTGAAGTTTTCTAGTTCTTGGCGTTGAAACCTTTTACTTTGGGAAGAGATCATCTGTGTACTTTAAAAAATAGAAAAGCAGTTGATGAAATTAGTACAGCATATGAAAATAAAGAATTAAATCAGGGATACCACTTCATACGCAAACAAGGGTGAGACCTACACAGAGTCAGAATTTTGCTCAAGAAATAACTTTGGGCCAAATACAGCATGGGAATAACTGCTTAGCTGAGTTCTCAATGTATGATGCCCTAAAATATGGCAAAGGTAGTTTTTAAAAATTTAAAAACAGAAATAAATAGTCACCCATTAGAACCATATAAACTCTCATTATAGCTATCCTGGATCAACTGATTTGAAAAAGAAAAAAACAACACTGCTTCTCTGTGAGCCTTCTGCGATAATTGAGCTGGAAATTATGTCCCTGGATTGTTGAATTAATTCATCTGCAGCTTGAAGTTAGTCAATATAAATAGATTTAATCCTGGAAACTACTAAAAATAATGGTTTTAGCTTCCAAAAAGTTAATATAATTCTAAAATCATAATTTCTGAAAAGCAGAAATCAGTGCTGCTTTTTAACAATAATAGTATCTGTCTCATTGCTAGGTGACATGCATGTAGTTTCTCTCAAAGCAGCTTTAAACAACTGAAAAATAATTCAAAAGAAAGGGAGGATGTAGACATCATAAGCCTGTTTAAAACCAATTAGAGAGAGTTATTTGATGTCCTGAAGTCCTATGAGTATTTTCATACTGATCCTGCTTTTTATGATGATTTTGTGTGAGCTTCAGGGACCAGAAGTTCATGTCATCCTTGTGCAATTTGGCCACACAGTGGCTATTATCACTGATTGGGGTGTGGAAAGCATTTTCAACCCTGCTTTCTTCTTTTACATGAACTTGCAGACTAAGTTAATACTTCAATAGAATGCCTTGGAATGCACTGGTGTGTGCATATCTAGAAATGCTATTGTACTTGCTTCATTTGTTTCAATATTATGATATTAGTCATTTGTTAAAACTGAAATAACACTGAAATGAGAGGAAAAGGTATAGCAACATTCCCCATGTAAAATTAAGCCATAAATATGCAGTTTGAGAAGACAAAGTGCTTTCTCCAAATGTTTCCAATTATAATAGGAAAATGAAGTGTTTTTACTATTTGTGGGTCTTTTTTTGTTTCAAGTACATTGTTTTTTGAAAATGTGGGAGACAGACATGCAAATAAATGTTTTCTTTAAAATCATCTGCTGTGAAACTCCAAGTTTCTCTTTTGTTTTTTTTGGGTGTAATTTATCATTTCTTACGTTGTGTCAAAAATCATTTCTGTGAAACACATGGTGGAATGTCTCCTACAGTAAATGAAATAGTAATTCAACTTGCCGTTGTTTAGGTCATGGCGTGTTGCAAGAGACCACTTTTTCTGGATCACCAGCAACATAAACAAAGGGTTTATCACAAAATAAATAAATGTAATCTACAGTTTTCCATTTAACTGTATCAGAAAACATTTGGAGGACATAGCCACATGCTTGTTCAATTTAGTCTCAATAATGTTATTGGCATGACAAGGCCAACAAGTATTGCCAAAGTCAATACAGTAGGCTGAGATGTGCTGGGCGGGTTTCACGAGGGTGGTGAGATTTTATGTCAAGAGCCTCAACATTCATCCAGATGAGGTCCTCTTTGGGGGCCTCCCAAATAAGGGATCCCCTGTTTCCAAACTAGATAAGGCTTTGGGGACATTTGAAAGACTGATAGGTTTGGGGGAACTAGGAAAGAAGAAATGAATTAAGTGAGCAATACACTGATCATACATGTGTGAACATTTATGCTTAAAGAATCAAAGAAATATCAACAAAACTTAGTCCAGATTTAACTCCTATTAACTTGTTTTCATTTACCACACAAAAAACTCCACTAACTTTTTAAACACCTTTTAGATTTGCATTTCTTTATTTCTGGAATAGCTAATGCATGATAATGGCAAAAAGTTAAAAGCTTAAAAATGTATATATAATGAAGCATAAGTCTCCTTCCTACTTCTGCCCTTCAGACACACATCTCCCCCTCCCAAAGCAACCACTACTCTCAGAAACAACCTAGGCATAAATGAATATACACAGACATAGTAGAAATTTTTTCACTTAATGATATGATAATCTTTGAGATCATTCGTTATCAATATATACAAACCCACCTCAATCTTTTTAATGACTGCAGTGTATTCCATGGCTTGCAATATTCATTGCATTATTAATTAGTTTCTTATCATTGGACATTTACGTTGTTTCAGGAGTTCTTTATTATGTAAGATGGTATAGTAAGTAACACTGAACATAGATATTTCATGAATGTGCAGACATATAGAGAGAATAATATATCTCTGAGAGTTGAATTATGGGGTCAAAAGGTATGTGAATTTTATAATCTTTAAAGCTTTTGCCAAATTGTCCTCCAAAGAGTTTTACCAGTTCCCTCTGGAAATGTAGAGGAATGACTCCCCACCACTCAACACAGTATGTTGTCAAACTCAGTCCAAAATCTGAATGGCCTCTTTTATTCAGACATTAACAGTAAGTCAGAGTCACACTATTTTAACAGCTTCTTTTGCTTTTAGGGACTATAACAGACCAAACAGCCATCTATTCATCCATGTAACAAATAGGCATTGAGCTCTTATTAATTCATTCAAGAACACCTTCTATGTACCAGGCATTTTGCCAGGGCTGGTGATACAATGATCCCGGATTTTATTGACAATGAGAGAGAGACAGACATAATCACATACAAGCGCTTGGAAGGAAAAGCACAGAGTCTGTGAGAGTGTAAAACAGGACAGTCTGTTCTGGTCTGGAGCGGCTACAAAAGCTTTCTTGAGAAATGCTGTCTGAACCAGAGGATGAACAGGAAATCATGGAGGGTATGGTGTGTATGTGTGTGTACACAGGCACACTCATAATTTTTCCAGATAGTAGAGAAAAAGCATGTCACCTTCTTCAAAGATCCACAAGGAGGACAGAATGTGGAGGGAGGGAGGGGCAGAGAGCATGAGGAATCCAGCATGGAGGGCATGATGGGACAAGGTCCTCAGCCTCTGGGGAGGAGTGAAACGTGCCAACCACGGGTGAGTCTGGTAGAGAACGGGGTGATACAGGCCATCACAGGAGTGAAGTACAAGAGGAACTGATGAGTGAATCCTCAGGGTTTCAGTTCCATTGGCAGCTTGTGGGCTTGATTTGCTTATTTAGTTTATTTGGTTTTGACAAAATAAATACTGTAATACTCTTTAAGGCTTCAGTCTACTTTGGCTTCTCTCATAGCTCGGTTGGTAAAGAATCTGCTTGCAACGCAGGAGACCCTGGTATGATTCCTTTTGTGTGTGTGTGTGTGTGTGTGTGTGTGTGTTTCTTTTTTTTTATTTTTTTATTTTATTTTTTATTTTTTTATTTTTAAATATTATTTTATTAGTTGGAGGCCAATCACTTCACAAGATTTCAGTGGGTTTTGTCATACATTGACATGAATCAGCCATATAGTTACACGTATTCCCCATCCCGATCCCCCCTCCCACCTCCCTCTCCACCCGACTCCTCAGGGTCCTCCCAGAGCACCAGGCCCGAGCACTTGACTCATGCATCCCACCTGGGCTGGTGGTCTGTTTCACCATAGATAATATACATGCTGTTCTTTCAAAACATCCCACCCTCACGTTCTCCCCCAGAGTTCAAAAGTCTGTTCTGTACTTCTGTGTCTCTTTTTCTACTTTGCATATAGGGTTATCGCTACCATCTATCTAAATTCCTTATATATGTGTTAGTACACTGTAATGTTCTTTATCTTTCTGGCTTACTTCACTCTGTATAGTGGGCTCCAGTTTCATCCATCTCATTAGAACTGATTCAAATGAATTCTTTTTAACAGCTGAGTAATATTCCATGGTGTATATGTACCACAGCTTCCTTATCCATTCATCTGCTGATGGGCATCTAGGTTGCTTCCATGTCCTGGCTATTATAAACAGTGCTGCGATGAACATTGGGGTGCACGTGTCTCTTTCAGATCTGGATTCCTCAGTGTGTATGCCCAGGAGTGGGATTGCTGGGTCATATGGCAGTTCTATTTCCAGTTTTTTAAGAAATCTCCACACTGTTTTCCATAATGGCTGTACTAGTTTGCATTCCCACCAACAGTGTAAGAGGGTTCCCTTTTCTCCACACCCTCTCCAGCATTTATTGCTTGTAGACTTTTGGATAGCAGCCATCCTGACTGGCGTGTAATGGTACCTCATTGTGGTTTTGATTTGCATTTCTCTGATGATGAGTGATGTTGAGCATCTTTTCATGTGTTTGTTAGCCATCTGTATGTCTTCTTTGGAGAAATGTCTGTTTAGTTCTTTGGCCCATTTTTTGATTGGGTCGTTTATTTTTCTGGAATTGAGCTTCAGGAGTTGCTTGTATATTTTTGAGATTAATCCTTTGTCTGTTTCCTCATTTGTTATTATTTTCTCCCAATCTGAGGGCTGTCTTTTCACCTTACTTATAGTTTCCTTTGTTGTGCAAAAGCTTTTAATTTTCATTAGGTCCCATTTGTTTATTTTTGCTTTTATTTCCAATATTCTGGGAGGTGGGTCATAGAAGATCTTGCTGTGATTTATGTCGGAGAGTGTTTTGCCTATGTTCTCCTCTAGGAGTTTTATAGTTTCTGGTCTTACATTTAGAACTTTAATCCATTTTGAGTTTATTTTTGTGTATGGTGTTAGGAAGTTTTCTAGTTTCATTCTTTTATAAGTGGTTGACCAGTTTTTCCAGCACCATTTGTTAAAAAGATTGTCTTTTTTCCATTGTATATCCTTGCCTCTTTTGTCAAAGATGAGGTGTCCATAGGTTCGTGGATTTATCTCTGGGCTTTCTATTCTGTTCCATTGATCTATATTTCTGTCTTTGTGCCAGTACCATACTGTCTTGATGACTGTGGCTTTGTAGTAGAGTCTGAAGTCAGGCAGGTTGATTCCTCCAGTTCCATTCTTCTTTCTCAAGATTACTTTGGCTATTCGAGGTTTTTTGTATTTTCATACAAATTGTGAAATTATTTGTTCTAGTTCTGTGAAAAATACCGTTGGTAGCTTGATAGGGATTGCATTGAATCTATAGATTGCTTTGGGTAGAATAGCCATTTTGACAATATTGATTCTTCCAGTCCATGAACGTGGTATATTTCTCCATCTGTTTGTGTCCTCTTTGATTTCTTTCATCAGTGTTTTATAGTTTTCTATGTATAGGTCTTTTGTTTCTTTAGGTAGATATACTCCTAAGTATTTTATTCTTTTTGTTGCAATGGTGAATGGTATTGTTTCCTTAATTTCTCTTTCTGTTTTTTCATTGTTAGTGTATAGGAATGCAAGGGATTTCTGTGTGTTAATTTTATATCCTGCAACTTTACTATATTCATTGATTAGCTCTAGTAATTTTCTGGAAGAGTCTTTAGGGTTTTCTATGTAGAGGATCATGTCATCTGATTCCTGAGTGGAGATGATCCACTGAAGAAGGGATAGGCTACCCACTCCAATATTCTTGGGCTTCCCTTGTGGCTCAGCTGGTAAAGAATCTTCCCTGTGATGTGGGAGACATGAGTCCTTTTCTTACCATTTTATCCCAAAGGAAGGGCCAAGAGATATAAAAATTTCAAACTCCAGGAGTTTCTACACATTCTCATCAGTGTGGGGAGAGCTGAGCCAAGACTGATGGCACAGTCTGCCTCAGATGGGTGTCTTATCTCTCCAGGTATGTGTTACAGTGTTTGGGATATTGAGACAGACTAGGTAGTAAGACATTTCTGTGTTTTAGAATGAATGCAAAAGGGAGGTTAAAACTAAGTAGCTGCCCTTTGAAATTATTTTTAAATGAGTTGGAACCTCAAACTTGGTTTATAGTAATATGATATACATGCCATAAAGGAAATACAAATGAGTAAATGACTATCTCTTTGGCTGTTGATAAACTATACTTTTAAAAAAAGCTTAAAACATGACTCATATAAACATAAATTACATACACAAGAAAAAGTGTATAACTCATTAACTGATGAAGGGACCAGTAAAATGTTAAGACTGGTTCAATGGAGATTTTAAAGAACCAATTTATATAGTCAGACAATCAAAGGGATGCTGAAATAACTTGCTAGTAGACGCAAAACTGTTTAATATTCTACAAAGTAATAAGCTGCTATGTCTGGGGGTGTTTGGGGTTATCTTTTCCATCAGATGGGAACCAAATTCATCTCTGTTGGATAAAATTGTGTTGAAATGAGTAGGAATAGTTTGTTTTATTTTCAAATTAGAATCATTTCTCATTGTGATCAGTTTTCTACAAGCTAACCTTATCCCCGCAGAGCTATAAATAGTTTAGTCAATAGAAAATCAACAAGACCTGCCCAGAAGTACTGCACTGATAGAACATCCTGTAATCCCCTCTACTTTTAAAAACATTGTATTACAGGCCATTAACTGTGATGAACTCAGAGCATTCAGTTATTTCCAAGGATTTTATGACCACATTATCATCCCCAAAATGATGTTTAGAAACTAGTATCCTGTTATTGCACCAAGATTGAAAGAAGTGCTCATAACATCACATATTATTAAGAGCTAAAAATTAGCACCTGAAGCAAGCTAAACTGCAACCTATAATTAATTATTCTCATAGTCCTAGCTAGAAAGATCACTGCTCTTTGAACCACATTTTACATCTCTATTTCTGTCTAGTACAAACCCCTGACTTTAAGCTCTCAGTCACAGAAAGCAAAACCTTTAAAATGCCTTTCAATTCTTTAGTAACATGAATATAATATTCAATTACCAGCTTTCTTTTTGACTAGAGACCTTTGTCAAACACTGTATGAAGGTGATAAACGGAATAAATTTTGTGGTAGAAAGCAGTATCCAAAGATGCCACTTCCAGAATAGGATGTCCAATGCAAAAGTGAAGGATGAGCAGAAACACCATCTGGTCCATGAAAGAAAAACAGAATAAGGTGCAACCAGAATCTGACATTAGGACATCCCAATAGGAAACATCAAAATCTAGCAGAACAAAAGAACCAGAGTTCAGAAGTGTATCAGTCAGGGCTCAGAGAAGCTGAACCATGATCAATATTATAGAATGAAGAATTTCATACAGAGATTGCGGGCAGAGATGGGGAAGGAAGGATCTGAAAACGGGAGCTGAAGATTTGGCGAAAAGCCCTGGTTTTGGTGTGTGAGTCAGAGTTCGCAAGAATCTTGAAGGGACACTCACCCAGCTCTAGCATTGGGCGGGAGACAGAGGGAGGGTCATTGGCTCGTCCAGGCTTCCACTTCTGTGTCTCCACAGCAGTGCATTTATTTATTTATTTATTTTTACCTCCCACAGCAGTGAATTTAGTGGCGGGCCCAGTGTGGCCACTGAGCAGAAGGGCTGGCTGTTGGGAAGGACAGATGAATACAAAGTGGGGAGGCACTTCTCACCCCCACACTCTACGATGAACTTCAGGACCTTTCACTTCTAACTTCCCCAAGTCTTGTTGAATGTCATCTTCAATCAACTCTAACTTGATCATATAAGGAAGGGGATTCAGGGACATGCAGCTGACAAGAAAATAGGCCAGCATACAGTGGGCAAGTCTGAAATCATCTTGGGGTAATGAATTCAAATAAAAGGCATAAAACGCCAGACAACATGACACTTTTAATCTCTAAGATTCTCTCGGAGAGTACTTATGGTAGACAGACCTCCTCTGAAGAATGCAGACCCCACCACTAAAGACAGGCCAAAAGTACAGAAGGACCAAGCAGTGACATGTATGGCTGTGTCTATAGCCTCCTCGAAAAGAGAGGAGATGGATGTTTTGTGTTCATCAGTCTGGGGGAAGAATTTGGACTACTTGAACCGTGCACTAGTGGTCTGATGTGAACCCTCATCATGACCAATTCACAGTGACTCCTTCCTTGAGAAGGAAAGCATCTAAGAAATGCTGATCTCCATTTGGTTAATTTACTTCTAAGTTCCTACTTCCAATTTGATACAAAGTTTTCATTTCACTGTCTACTCTTTTTCCTCTCCTTTTTTTTCCTTTTCTTTTATTCTTGCTTTTTTTTATCCTTCACAGGTCTGCATTTATTTATAGAGCACAAAATGGTAGATGCGTTGATGGATAAGATCAGAATTGATAAAAATGGGAAAGAGAAATGGATTGAGAATCAGGAAGCATGGGCACTTCTGTAAGCATGGTGACTAAGGATGAAATTCTTAACAACTCTGAGGCCCCACAGAGTAGATTTCCCCAAGATTAAAAGAAAAAGTACATGTTTTCTGCTAGAAATTTGCTTTAGATATCTACAAGGCATTTTAATTTAATAAAAACTCAGAGAACTCCTACAGTAAAGAACTCTAAGAACCTTTGCTCAATCCAGCGTTTCCCACACTAATTTCATTCTGGAACCCTTTTTTCCCCCCATAATTTCTATTAATATTCTGCAGATGAAATACACATTGGGAAAATTCTAGATGATGTCTAGGGTAGTTCTTTCACCTCTACGAAACCCTGAACTTTTCCATTTTTCTTTTAAAACTCAAACCACTATATAAATCTGAGTTACTAATTGAACATTGATCTGCCTGGAAAGGGACACTTTTTTTTTTAGTAAAGATCTCACTGAAGGCTAGTTCAAATGGCAATAGATAAGATGTAATTGTCAGGGCTTCCCTGGTGGCTCAGTGGTAAAGAATCTGCCTGCCAACGCAGGAGGTAAAGGTTTGATCCCTAATCCAGGAGGATCCCACAAGCCTCGGAGCAACTAGACCCATGTGCCACAACTATTGAGTCCATGCTCTAGAGCCCAGGAGCCGCAACTACTGAAGCCCCTTAAAGCCTGTGCTCCGTAACAAGAGAAGCCACTGCAATGAGAAGGCTGTGCACCGCAGTAGATAATAGTCCCCCTCCTCCGCTTGCACAACTAGAGGAAAGCCTGTGCAGCAATGAACACCTCACACAGCCAAAAATAAATAAGTACAATTACATTTTTAAAAGATGTAAAGTGAAAAATGGATTTTCTGAATGTGTCTTCAGTCAAGAGACCAACAGTGAGTTGTCAGTGTTTTTCAAACACTCACAGAGAATAATCTCATTCAAGAATGTTGTTTTTGAATTCCAACAGCAGTGATATGCAGAAAAATATTACCCTCCCAGATTGTATTGGACAACATCAGATCTTCTAAATCAGGATGGCCAGCTAGAGTTCTAATCTTCCAAGTACTTGAGATAGATCTATTGGTGGAGGGTTGGACAGCTATTGGTCCAAAGTGGAAATTAAAAGTTCAGTCATCCTGTTATGTAGATCTTTTGGGTTTACCACTAGGGGTCACTAAAGAGAGATGGGAGATAGTCAATCTTTTCTAAGTATTCCGAAACAGCCATGGGCTTTGGACAAGATGCCAGTGAGTGCTTCTCTAACTTTAATTTGCATGTGAATAACCTGGGGATTTTGTGCAGATTTTTATCTGTGTTGGGGCGGGGGTGGGGGTGGGCTGAGATTTCTCTATTGCTGTCATTTCCCAGGTGATGTCCATGCTATTGGGGCTAGAGTACAGGCTGTTGGGAAAAGCTCACACTCAAGATGGAACATCACCTCAATCCAGCTCTCTTAAAGGAAATGGAGATTATGTCTCATCCAGGCTGGGTCCATATTTCTTCTCATCCTCTCCTCCTCCTCCTTCTCCTGTCTCTTCTTCCTCCTTCCCCCTCCTCCTTACCCACCTGATTCCTTCCACCTCCTCTTCCCTTTTCTGCCAGCTAAAGTTTGACCTCAATCATCTTGAAGGACACCTTCCCAAATATTGTTATAGCTTTTCTTAATGAAATCTATCTTGGTGGCATTAATATCTATTTATGAAATACTCATTAAAGAAACAGAAGCACAGCAAACAGTTGAATGCTTATTTCTTCTGAAAATTTTCTCTTTTGTGTATGCTACATTTTATATAAATGAGTTAAACTAGTCTGATTCTGGTTCAGCTAGACCAGAATAGATAGGTACATCATATGACTTTGGTGTTGAAGGCTATTTGATTTTATTCTTCAGTGCATGCGTGCTAAGTCTCTTTATAGTCATGCCCAACTCTTTGAAACTCTGTGGACTGTAGCCTGCCAGGCTCCTCTGTCCATGGGATTCTCTAGGCAAGAATACTGGAGTGAGTTGCCATGCCCTTCTTCAAGGGATCTTCCCTACCCAGCAATCGAACCCACGTCTCCTGTGTCTCCTGCATTGGCAGGCAGGTTCTTTACCACTAGCACCTTCTGGGAAGCCCCAATATATTCTTCAGTCCCAACTATAAAGTTATTTTAACCAATAAGAAACCTATTTTGTTTTTTTTCAGAGCTGAGAAAAAAAGACAATTGCCTATATAGAATCCAGAGTCTCATCTTCCACTCAATTCAGTAACTCAAAGGGAGTAAAAGTGAGTGACACAACAAATCTCTTTTGGTGTGAGAAATTTGTAAGTGGATCTTTATGTAGACAAAGATAAAAAAAAGTTGTAGATTTTTTTTCCAATTATAATTCAGAAAACTTGGAAAACACAGAACTTTATTTAAAAAATAGTACTAAAATACCATCACTCAGGGATAATCACTATTAACAATTTTTGGAGATATTCCAGGGATTTTAAAAATATTTACATGCACATTCTCCTATGATTATGGAATACTGTTTTATAATCTGATGCTTTCACTTTATGATGTAAATATTATCCCTTTTCCATAACTATTTTTACTCTAAGATTGCTAATGGTTTTGCTGTAATCTATCATAAATATTCCACAATTTATTTAGTTAAGTCTCTATTGTTGGATATCCAGATTGTTCCTAATTTTTCAGACTAATAAAAATGTTTACAAACATTGCTATACAGACATATTTGCCCTTACATTTCATTATTTGGTTTGGAAAAGTTCCAAGGGATAGAACTTCCTGGTCAAAAGCTTTTGAAGTGTGCTACTAAAGAACTATTTGGGAAAGATGCTCTACTATTTGCTGGCAGCAGGAGGTGGTTAGCAGACTCTGAAGGCAAGAACAGTGCAAGGGGTTACACATGAAATCTACAGTCAGATTGCTCATATTTGAGCCAATCTTGGAAGACTGTCTAATCTCAATGCTTCTGTAAAGTAGAGATGATACTAGCTCCTACACCATGAAGTTGTTTTGCAGGCCAAGTGATGGAATATACATAAAGTTGGACATGGTAAACAATTAACAAATGTCATCTGCTTTATTACTGTTGTTGTTATTTTCCTTCATGCTCAGTAGTAATCCCAGAGTCTTTAAATGCCAACTGGTCTATAAATTTGGCTTCTGCATTTCTGCCAGGGGCATCTGTTGAGGTCAAGGAGACTGGCTAATGACTGCGGAAAAAAAACCTGTGAAGGGTGGACTTCAGAAGAGGGAGGTATAATAAGGCTGTTCTCCCCTGAAACCTGGGAAGGCTCACTGCAAACCTTTCCCAGAAATGAAGGCTCAAAAGAAATGTGCCAAATGGAAACTTTCAGGGGTACCAGTGCTACCTTTTTACTTCATAAAGCAGCCTCTTCATCTAACAAAAGACAAAGAGGAGTTTCTGCGGAAGGACAAACTCAAGCTACCTTAAGGAAGAGGGTAGGTCCCTGTGGCAGGAGGGACCTGGGAGACGTAAAGCTTCCTCTGGTTTCCTGTTACTGTGGGGACACTTAGGGGTGTATCTCAGGACAGGAAGGAGAAAATATTTCCTTAGGATACCAAGGTGCTACTTGAAAGATGCGCTGAAGAGAGAAATACAAGTATCTTATTAACACTAATTTGTAATGGTGTGCGGGGTGGACACGTTTAGAAGGAAATAAAACTTGATGGTGATGAGGTGTGTCTGATTCAGACACTTTAGGAGATGAATAGCTGCCGGCTGCACTGGAACTCTCCCCACCCCACACCCCAGCCTCAGGCACTGGGTCCAGAACTCACCCCGCTTCCCTGAAGAGGGAACAGGAAGGGGGACGCCAGCTGCGGGCAGAGGTCACAGGAAGTGTGTGTTGAGAATGAGACGGAAGACCATGGGAAAGAAGAGGGTCCACAGGAACCTCCCCTCGTCTGGGGTGCTGGCACTCGTGGTCACCACAGGGAAGGGAGGAGCTTTGTGACTGGAGAGGGACTCTATCCCTGAGGGCACCTTCAGGGGGTTGACGCAACTTGAAAGTGAAAGTGTCAGTCAGTCGTGTCCGACTCTTTGCGACGCCTTGGACTGTAGCCCACCAGGCTACCCTGTCCTTGGGATTCTCCAGGCAGGAATCCCCGAGTGGGTTGCCATTTCCTTCTCCAGGGGATCTTCCCGACCCAGGACTTGAACTCGGCACTCCTGCATTTCGGGCAGATTCTTTACCATCTGAGCGACCACGTCTCAGCAAAGAGCTTCCACCTTCACGGGGAGCTGGTGGGAAGGAGTGACGTGGTCCTAAGGAGACATGGGGAGAAGCCCCTCACTGTGGAGTGTGGATGGTGAGCACCCAGCCTCAGAAACCAACTTGCCTATGTCTTCGCACAGAGGCGCTAGAGAGGCACCACATACAGCAGAAGTGGAGGCCCC
Organism: Muntiacus reevesi; assembly: GCF_963930625.1. Lineage (NCBI taxonomy): Eukaryota > Metazoa > Chordata > Mammalia > Artiodactyla > Cervidae > Muntiacus > Muntiacus reevesi. Next base: position 14,633,588 of record NC_089258.1, read on the forward strand.
CACAGAGCAGAGCTCTAAAAATCCAAAAGTGCCAAAGACAGACTGGTAGGACCTCAGAAGCTCATTTGGGAAAATGAGGTGGACTTCCTAGAGAACATTAGAGTTTTTCACAATTAGAGCAATTAAAAGAGAGAAAAAAGTGGCTGAGAAAGATGTGTCCCTATCACATAAACTAGAGATCAGTAAAGTTTTCCCGTGACGGGCCAGGTAGCAATATTTTTGGCTTTGTGGGCCATGTGGTCTCTGCTGCAGTTCTTTGTATTAAAGTCTAAAAGAAGCCACAGATAATACATGAGCAAGTGGGTGTGAGTGACTGTGTTCCAAAAAAATTTCTTTACACATATAGAGAGCTGCCTGGGTTTGGTCCACAGGTCATACAGGTCACAGTTTGCTAACTGGTAATGTATGTAAACATCTAGAACATAGGATCTTTTTTTTTTATTGGTTTCAGAAATTAATTTAAGAAGCCTGTGTGTGGCAGTCTGTTATACTGACTTCAGATTTACCTTAAGCATTTGTTTCTGAGCCAACATGAGCGTATGGACTCCAGTTTCCTCATTGGGTTGTGAGGATCTTATTGAGATGCGTGATCTAATCTACAGGGCACATCACACATGAGGTGTTCTGTTTGCAAATTCACTCCTTCATGTGGTGAAGCTATATTTGAAGCATACTCACATATAACATAGATGTCAGAATCTTAATTCATGTGAATTTTGAAAAGCTGGCTCTTTAAATTTTGTGACCTAATTTGCAAGCAGGGTTCAGTTCAGTTCAGTTGCTCAGTTGTGTCTGACTCTTTGCGACCCCATGGCCTGCAGCACACCAGGCCTCCCTGTCCATCACCAACTCCTGGAGTGTACTCAAATTCAAGTCCATTGAGTCGGTGATGCCATCCAACCATCTCATCCTCTGTCCTCTCCTTCTCCTCCTGCCTTCAATCTTTGAAAAGATTGAAGAGAAAATCAAAGAAGAGAAACCATTGCCAAAGATATGTGAAACTATGAAAAGATGATAAACAGATTCAAAATTCATGCCACGTGAAAGACACAAAACTGAAAACCTGCACCTTGCCTGTACTACCCCTCCTTTCCCCAGAGAAGATATGAGATGGACTCACTCTCCTCTTCTTTAAAGTAAGCTGCATTCATTTTTTCTGTAAGTATTCATTCAATACAGATCAATAACAAGAAAAATAGCTTAAACAAAATGGAAGTTTATTTCTATCAAATTGAAGGAGATTGAAATTTGACAAGTCCAGGCTGGTATGGAAGTCATTTTGGTATCCTCAGGGACCTAGGCTTTTTTTTTTCTGTTGCAACTTTCTAAGCCTGGTCATGGTCCAAGGTTGCCACCCAAGCTTTAGCCATCACATCTGCATTTTGATCAGCTAAAAGGAAGATAGAAGGGGAAGGGTACATGTCACTGGCCAGAATTTAGTTACCTGCCCACATCTAGCTACATCGGAGTGTGGGAAATGTAGACTATATATGTGGGTAACAATGTAGATAGAGGAGCCTGGTGGGCTACAGTCCATGAGCTCACAAAAGAACTCAGACACAACTTAGTGACTAGACAACAACAATAACAATAACATAGTGCCCAGATAAAAGTTAGGGTTCTTTTTTTTTTTAATTAGAGGATGATAGATATTGAGAAGCATCTACCCATAGGGGATGTGCTCAGTTGCTCAGTTGTGTCTGACTCTTTATAACCCCATGGACTGTAGCCCACCAGGCTCCTTTGTCCATGGGATTTTCGAGGCAAGAATACTGGAGTGGGGTGCCATTTCCTTCTCCAGGGGACCCATAGGGAGAGACAGGTATTAATCTAATAATGATTCAAAAGTATAAGTGATTCACTGTGAGAAGTATTACGAAAGGGATAAAGAACTACTGGAGTCGATAAAAATCTGTTTGAGAGAGCAGGGAGTGTTTAAAAAATGCTGCTCTTGAAAAGGGACTCTCAGCTGGAACTTGATTGACGGGTAGGTGTCATCCAAGCATAGAAATCGTAGGAAGAGGCTTCCGAGCAGAGAGCACAGTGTATGCAAATCCAGGCATCCTGGAGAGCCGGGCTCTGCCATGGTCCAGCAGCTGAATACAGGTCAGCATTGTAGACCTGGCGTGTAGTCAAGGGAGAGAGGCCTGTGGCTGAGCTGGGAAACTGGGGAGGACTCAGAATATCAGGCGCTTTAGAAGTCATGTTGAAAATTTTGTTTTAGGTACAATAGGAAGTCATTCAAAGATTCTAATTGGAGGGCTGGCTCCATCTGATTTATGTTTTAGAAGGGTCCTTCTGGTTGCCTGCTGCATGGGGTTGGCTGGCTGTAGGGTGGGAGGGAGAGGAGGTTCCCAGTGCAGGGGGCAGACGGTGGATGGGGACAGACATTAGAGGTAGAACAGAGGGGTCTTGGTGAGGACTGGCTGTGGGGGATAGGCACAGGGATGCTTTCTGGGTACAATGGTTAATGCTGAGCACCATTGGCCAAGAGACTCTGTTCTTGGGGGCATTATTAACTGTCAAAGCCTCAGTCCTAAGGGTGCTGGCTGCTAATGAGGCTTCAACCTTCCTGTCTGGGATCAAAGTGAAGAATCACAAAACAATAAGATGGGCTTCCCCAGCCAGGTTTTTCTAGCATTTGTCCCTTAACCACCTTGAAAAGTCTTTCCTATAGCTCAAATGATAAAGAATCTGCCTGTGATGCAGGAGACCAGGGTTCGATCCCTGGGTCAGGAAGATCCTCTGGCGAAGGGAATGGCAATCCACTCCAGTATTCTTGCCTGGAGAATTCCATGAACGGAGGAACCTGGCAGGCTACAGTTCGTGGGGTCACAAAGAGTCAGACATGACTGAGTGACTAACAAACACACATACACACACACCTTAACAAGGGTCCACGTCACTTGATCAGCATCTAGTTGGCTCAGAGCCACCAGGGCAAGACTGGAAATGACAGAGTGTAGGGAATGGAATTGTTACGACAAGAAGGGAGGAGATTCATTCCTTAGGTTCACACTCATCTAGGTGGTGTGCTATCTTGGTGCTCAGGTGACTAATGGATTTATTCCAAACTATAATCAACCGTGGCAGTCTCTGAACTTCCAGCCTGTAAGGTTAGGTCCATCAAAGCTGCCTGTGTTACTGTTTGGAAATGAAGCTGTTTCTCTGAGTCCCTGACCCACCACTCATTGCCAGAAGTTGGCCTGTGTCTCGAGGTCATTCCTGGACTTGGGTTAAAATTATAAGCTTAAGACAGAAACAAACTGTCACTTCCTTGTAAATCAAACAACACATGATGGAGCAAAGCACAAGTTCAAAGGTCAGCACTGACATTACTAAAATGTTTTCTTTGCTTTATATTTTAATCATGCAAGTATAACTGGAGATGAATAATAAACACAGTGTAGTTGAGAGTTTTGTTTTTAGAGAGTCTGGACCTATGAAATGAGCAACCCCACCACATTCACTGTGAGCCTTGTCAAGAATTGCAGTTTGGGGCAAAAGTGCTAAAGAACGTAAACTGAAGCAAATGGTACAGATGGAACATGTGAAGAGTCCAGATTTGTTATCAATATCCTCTTGTCACCCCTGGTCAATGTGTACAACTAGATTTATCTTCTTGCAATAGACATACAAAAATACCACATTCCTTTATCATCGAAATGTTGCAACAGAATTAGCAGAACTCCTTGGGGGCCTGGTTATCTTGATAGAGGAATTACTGACACCCAGCTCCGCGCTCAAGGCTGCAGAATGTAATTATCCCATGATCACCCGGAGTACTTTGTTCCCTGGACGTCTCTCATCTACAGTGCATTTTCTGGATGCCTTCCTGTTCCATTAAAGCATTTATGTCTATAGAAGTGCTTTAGAAGTCACCGGGGCTCTAAAAAAATTAAAGGGAATGAATTGTAAAACCACAGTTATTTTACCTACTTCTTGAAAACAAAAAATAAAGGCTGACATCTGGTAAGTAAGAAACTTCCCCTGGAACCCAAGTAACTAACTTTTATTTTCTCATCATGAAAGGGGCGGATCTCCATTGGTGGCCTTTCTTATTTACACCACACACATGGCGATGGCTCCGACATCCAGTTCCTTTAGTATAAACAGAGAGGATGGCCTTTTTCTGTGGAAGTTAATGAATTGAAAAACAAAGCTGTTCTGTATACCCACTTCTTCCAAACGAATAAAAGAACTACAGTGTTCTGAGACTTGGGCAAAATAGTTGCATTCAAATTAATTTTGCCCCTTTTACTCTCCCCCTCCCCACTTCCCACCACTCCCCCCCCACCACTCGCTTTTTCAGGAGAAAAAAGAACCATTTAATCACCTTATAAGGGCAGAGAGCATTAAGGGAATAGAGCGAGAGTCATGAGGCCCAGATCTTATTCTTGGCTCAGACGGGGCCTCACTGGGCGATCCTGGGCCATCCCTTAACCGCGAGCCTCTGTTGATGCAGCTGTAATATGGGGACGCAGATGTGTGTGTGTGGTACCGACGTGGGACCTCGGGGAGGGGTCCAAAGCTGAATGTGGGGTCCATTTTGCTGGTTGTACGCTGTTTCCAATTTGAAAAGGCTGTCTGCAACTCAGAAATTACAAAGTGACCTGGTAGGTCTTAGATGGATAACTGGTGTATGGATGCATGGAAAAGGGAAAAAAAAAAAAAAAGTCCTAAGGTTCTCTGGGTCTCTTGAAATTAGATTACCAGGGCAACAAGAGCTGCTAGTATCTGACTTTATAAAGAGCTCATCACAAAAGTAAAGTATGGTTCATGTTTTGTTTTTTTTTCCCTAAAAAATTCATGTGGTGTTTCCTATAGTGTATTTGAAGAATAAAGGAGAAAGGGAGTGAGCATGTCCAAGTTCCTCTAGGCAGCACCTGGGAGCCCTTCTTATGGTAGAAATCCAGTCAAACTCTGCGCCCGGGCAGGGACCCGAGGGATGTCACCCCTTCCTCTGGAATTTGATTGTGTTCACCAACCAGAGTCACTTGATGCTAACTGCAGGTCCCTTTTGCAGGGTTCCTCATGAACCCAAGCAGAGGGAACAGAACCCGGCTGAGACCACCTTCTACCAACAAACATGCCGCCCCATGCTTCTTCTGACTTTGTGGAAGCCCAGCAGACCTGCCTTCTCGTGGCTTTCCTTTCTGCCCCAGAGCTCCCCCACCCTGCCGCCATGGCTTCCCAGACCTCAGCTCACCCATCAACTCATAAGAAATGGTCTTAACAACAAAAAAAATGGTCTTAACAGGGATAGTAAAAAAAGATTCGCGCCCAGTAGCAGAAAGCCTGAAATTGAGAAAGGAAACCCAAGAGTTTGTCTTACTGCTGTTGTGGTGGGTGTCTTTGAACTTGGATTGGGTTAATCATCACCTGCTTGCAGGGTGCTTGGAAATCACAAGTGGTAATGGTGCTTCTGACCCAAGAAAGGCTGTGGAATGAAGGCTTCAACCCACCCTTCTCTCTCTTCCTCCTGCAAACACTTCCCTTAACTCTACCTGTCCAAAGAGGATTCTTAGTTACAAGAGACACAGAGTTTACATTTGATTGGCTTCCAAACATGCCTTTAAAAAGTTCTGTGCTTCTCTACATACGCCCTTCAGGTGTGCTGGGACTGGGTCTTTTTACACAGCGTACCTACTTTACTTCCCCAATGGCTCAGTGGTAAAGAATCCACCTGCAATGCAGGAGTCAAAGGAGACATGGGTTCAATCCCTGGGTCAGTCCCCTGGAGGAGGAAATGGCAACCCACTCCAGTATTCTTGTGGAGAATCCCATGGACAGAGGAGCCTGGCTGGCTACAGTCCAAAGGGTCACAAAGAATTAGACACAACTGAGCATGTGGTAACTATATATACCTACTTGTCTTACCTTCCTCTCCTGCTCCAGTCATTGCCAGAGTGAAACAAGAAGGTGGCCATGTTTTCCTTAAAACCTGACACTCCCCCCGCCCCACACACACCTCCAGTGCTTGCAAATGGGGTCCAAATTTCTTTGCAGTGCCTACGAGGCCCTTCTCCATCTGGCTCTGACCCAACTTCATCTCCTCTCCCTCCCAATTCCGTCTCTCCCCCCTACCTCTTTCCAAACAGCTTCAGGTCTGGGAACACATTATTCCTTCTTCTGTAGTACATTACCTACCTTTCCACCCTCTTATTCTCCCTGCTGAATTCCCATGCATCCTTCAAGACCCAATTCAAATGTGATATATTAAAGCCTGGAGCTGCTCCCGCCTCTGTCTGTGGGCAGAGTTAATTGCTCTTTCCTCTGAAGTATCACTGCCCCTCTGAGAGTTTCTCTTCCAGATGAAGCTTCATATTGTAGGGGACCTACTGCTCACATGCCCATTTCTCTCCCTAAACTATACATTCTTTATGGTCAGGGGTAAGATCTTATTCATCTTTATGATACTAGTTCCTAGATCAAGGCCAACAGATGTTCAATAAGCTGGCCAAGATTACATGTGTTCAACTCTAGGTTCCAATCAATATATTCCTTTGCTTTAGAGTTTGAAAATATCTAGAAATTGAAATCAAGGCTATCTTAGATAAGTTTTCTGAATTTTGGAGGATAGGTATGAGTGTAAGCTCACCATTAGAACCAGTGCAAAGATGAAGATATATCTTAGAGTACAGAAAGAAACATTAGTCACTCAGTTGTGTCCGACTCTTTGCAACCCTGTGGACTATAGTCTGCTAGGCTCCTCTATCCATGGAATTCTCCAGGCAAGAATACTGGAGTAGGTTGCCATTCCCTTCTCCAGAGAATCTCCAGTTCAATCTCCCAACCCAGGGATTGAACCAGGTCTTCTGCATTGCAGGCAGATTCTTTACCACCTGTGTCACCAGGGAAGCCCTAGAGTATACAGAGCTTTACCTAGAGTACAGAGCTCTAGGTAAATGAAAAAGTCCTGTTTTAGATAGACTGCATTAGGAAAGAGTTTCACATACACTAACCTGAGTGGTAACAACACTTCAGTTTTCCTCCGTGTTTACTGTTATCAGACACTGCTCAGTCCTACCTATGAATGTACAATGGGCCCTTGCAACAACTTTTCAAGGTGGGTATTAGGATTATTATTCCAATTTCACAGGTGGGTAAACTGAAAATGTGGTAAGTTTCAGAGTCATGGAGCTGCTATAGGAGGTATGAACCTGGAGGGCTGATGCTGAAGCCTCTTTGTTCCACCACCACCCACTTCACCCCACATCTACCACACCACACACACAGTACCATCTGATGAGCAAAGGGAGTCTGGTCGGTTGTGAAAGAAACATGAATAACAATTTTAGGAAACACCATATGTCAACCACTGTTCTACCTATTAACTCATTTAACACTGGCAATGACCTTGTGAGAGGGGTACAATTATTATCCTCATTTTACAGATGAGAAAACAGAGACAGAGAAGTTAGCTGTTTGCCCAGAGGCCACGTAGTTAATAAGTGGCAAATTTGGGATAGAAACCAGACAGGCTGGCTCCAGAGACCTTGCTCTTAACGACCCTGCTCGGCAATCTCCCAGGAACCCTGGGACGAGGATAGATGTTCAGACAGGATCCAAAGCTGTGGGAGCATGAAGAATTGGAAGTTCTCAGGGACCATCCCCAAGGCCCACCAGAAAGCCCATCAGCTCCTCTCAAGCTCCCCTAAAGACACATAACCTCTAGGTAAAAATAATACTCTTACAAGGCAAACTCAGGCTTCATGAGATGCAGTTCAGAGGCCCACCCCTGCTTCTTCTAAAAAAACATTTTGGGACACTCAGAAGGCTCTGTTCTCAAGGGTCCTGCTATTGCCTGGATCAGTGCAGTCACTGTTTCCTCCAGCTTCCCCCATGAGCATCATCTTCTTCTAGTATAAGTAGCTTCCTTCTCCCTTCCAGCATCTGCTTATCACAGCCCCAACTTTCCTTATAACCCTCACTTGGCAGGACCCCTGGTGGCCTCCTCTACCTGTCAACTTGATTCTGTCTGATGATTCTCTGTTCACTTCTCCACTTTAAGCACAGCTACTAATCATTTTATTCCTCTAACTTTTTCTGACTCACTTTTTTTTGGAAGGAATGCACTGATAAGTCTCGTTCATCTTTTCAAATAAGATTGGCACAGGTTGCTGGCCAACCTATAAGCTTACTGTCCTTGGCCCAGGTATGAGGACTTTGAACTTTGGGGAGACAGATGGGGATAAGAGGGCAGTGGGCAGGGTAGAGACACATGGGGAAAGAAATGGCCACCTAAGGCTGTCTCCTCATCAAGGACTGAGGGCAAGGTGGTCCCTTTTGAAAAAACTACAAATATGGAAGTCACAGGGATGGATGTGGTTGGTAAAATACCGTACACCGTGAACAGTCTCTCTGTTGCACTTTCTAACCAACTCACTCCAATCCAAGAAATCTTACTCTATAACTAGAGGCAGAAGGGTGTTCCTACTGGTTAATATCTGAAAAACCAACTGATTCAGTCAGGTCCCTGCAGAAAACAGATGGCAAAGTCAAGCAGGATACGTAGAGAGAGTTCAGGGAAGGAACTATTTACAAAGTAGTGAGTGGGCAGGGTATAGAGAAGCCAACAAAAGATGGTGATGCTTTGGGGGGCCATGACCATCTCTAGGCTTAAAGGGCTGGGTAGGGAGTAGTTACCGGAGCCCAGAGACAGCTGTACCATCACTGTGTCTGTGTCTGCAGGAGATGGCCACCCAACAGCCCCATGGCTTTGGGGAAAGGAATACAGTCTCTGCTCACCTGTGACTCAGAAGGAAAGGAGCCAGGAAACTCAACACCCCGCTCCCTCCTCCTCCTGCTCTTTGATCTACTGCCAGGGCCTTGCTCCGGCTGCACCACGCTGGAGCCAGAGGGCAGAGAGGCCCACACGAAGATTCTGTAGAGTCTCCCAGGGCACACACAGCCTGTGAAGAAGGTGGAAGGGGTGCTGGAGGGGCAGGAGAAGACACTCAGCACAGTGATTTCCTTGTCCTAAGGCCCTTGCTGTCCCGAGGTAACCGCACTGACGTGGTGCCTAAGAAAGTAGTGTATTCCTTGCTTATTACATTTCACATATTTTCAAGGAAATCAGACTGTTAGCATACCACATCCTGGAGCTTCAAGTATGTTTTCCTGGGATCTCATGAGAATTTCCACTTCAGTGGAGAGTAGTTGAATATTCCCATAACACCAAAAAGGAACAGATGTGGGAGAGAGCAGGACACGACAGACCTCCAAGGATTCATCGTTCAGCTGAGGGCATGTGGTAGGGCTGGCAGTGAGGCCCGTGAGCCAGGGGCAGGCGGGCATGTCCACACCACAGGGGATGGCAGGATACGACCACCGTGGCAAATGTCAGGCGTCCAGAACATAGGGTGCAATCTAGGAGAGAAATGGGAGACAGAAAATGCTCAAAGGGATTTATTCTGAATTTATTAAGGTTAAACTTCTGCCACGTGGTACAATGGGGGTTTCAAAAAGAAATAACTCTTAATGTAAAAAAAAAAAAATTTTTTTTTCACACTTGCAAATTCTATGGTTGCTGTTTTGAGTGGAGAATAGCATTTAAACCCAGAATGAAAGCACAACTCCCATATCTGCATTTTCTTTAGGATAGAACTGTTCCCAGAGGAGGAGTTTGTCCAGAGTTAAAAGGTGTTAATTGATGTAAGTGTTCAAGTCTATAAAAAGTCGATGATAGAATAAGATATGGCACTCAGTGAAAGTTGCTTCATTATTTCATCTTTGAAGGCCCAAATGAAGGCATGTTTAGATAAAAAATACCTCCCAGGGAGTTAAAAATGTACTGGCCTCAAGTATATCTCTTTCCCATCACTCATGCACGTTCACACAAAGAGGAAACCACTAAGGGAGGTTTGATGTTTAGTTGTTCTAGAAGTTGGTGGGAGGCAGGAAGGTTGAAGGTCCTGGCATGTGCCTCTAATTTATTTCCTTCTACTTTCCCAAGAGTGGGAGAAAAAATATTTGTGAACTTCATATTATTAAAAAGTTCGTGCTGTCTGCTTAGCTCTTACCTATAAGCCTTTCATTTTTCTAGGGCAAGAATGAGCTTCAATCTCCAGATTAATTCACTTAGTAGACTCTGATTTTGTGCGGTTCCCCAAAAGGTAAGTATGAGTACTTTTTTTTCCAAAAAGTCTCTTTGAACATTCTTCTGTGTCTTTTACGTCTTCTTCCTGCAGCATTAGCCATTCCACATATGATTGCCCAAGGGCAAAGGCACATTTTGAAATGGATTTTCTACTTCTCAAGCACACACTATATGCTCACTCTCTCCCTTTTAATCTCTTTTTCTCTTCCCAACACACAATTAATACTTAACAGGTGATGGCTGGTATTTCCCTAACAAAATTGAGGACTCCAATCCTTTATCACCTACTTAAGTTGAATGGTGATGGCACACATGACAATCCTCCTGGGTAAGAACCTCACTTCTGACATCTGAGCATTCCTCTCCTAATTTCAAGAAATTAAGATACTCTCCTTTCTTCCCTGTAGCTCAAATGGTAAAGAGTCTGCCTATAATGCAGGAAACTCGGGTTCGATCCCTGGGTAGGAAAGATCCTCTGGAGAAGGGAATGGCAATCCACTCCAGTATTCTTGCCTGGAGAACCCCATAGACAGAAAAGCCTGGAGGGCTATACTTTGTGGGGTTGCAAAGAATCAGACACAACTGAACGACTTAACACTTCACTTTACTTCCTTTCTTCAGCTATCCTTGGACACTGATTTTCATACTGCAGATCCTAAAGTCAGTGCAATGGTTCATGACTAGCATTAAACAAACAAACAAAAAACAGTGACATAGAATTTAAAATATCAAAATATGCTGCATACATTAAAACAAATATGAGAGTGTTGTTTAGTCATGCCTACTTGTATACGCTTGTGTTGGTTTACAGTGTAAAATACATTTCTTATTAAGGATCACCTCAAAGTTCTGAAGTCATTGAACTCAGGTTATTGAAAGGCAAATTCTTCAATTTACAGCCACGTTTTTGAAGCCTCGGCCTCATGGTCTGGTTGACCAGGTGCTCTGCTGGACTTGAAGGTCCTTGTCTATCCATGTTTCCAATTTCTTAAAAACATTTCCATTCCTAATTCAGGGCTCCCAAGTGCTGCTCTCCTCCCACCAGGTAATCCTTCTTCCAAGTGACATTCCAGGACTCAGAAAGGGATTACCTAGAGAGCCATTCTAGAGAGTCCAGCCATTACCTAGAGAGCCTAGACTTTGGATTCTGCTATCTAGGAAACTGTTCAGGGGTGAACCTGGGACTGATCTCATAGAAAGACTTCTGTTCTTTCCTTTCCCTCTGGCACACCCTCTCATACCTCCAGTTCTAGACCCACCAAGCCATGGCTAGGGAATCTTGGAAATGGCAGCTGTGAGGGGATTATTACTGTGGTCCCAGGGCAGAGAACTCTCCAGTGGATTTTGGTAATCTTGTCCTCTGTCTACTGACTTTTTGAAAAGTGCATGACATCCCATCATTTCAAGCTCAAGAAATAATTTAAACTTAAAAGTATCAGTGATCCAACAAAATTCCACCAAATAATCAAACATTCTCTCAACATTTCTTGAGCAACAGTTTTCTATGTCAGACACTACAGCAGGAGGCAGGCACTAGGCTGGATATACCATAGGAAGGAAAACACTTACAACCTCAGAATCTCAACTCTACGGCAAAAGACAGCTACCCTGAGAAATCATTATGATATACTTGTTTTCATAGACGTAGGAATAAAATGCTGTAATTTCTCAGAGCAAGGAAATGTCACTTGAACTGGGGAAAGATGGGAAAGGTTTTACAAAGGAGGAGATATTTGAACTGAGTCTTGAGGACCTGGGGGCGTAAAGCTGGCTTCAGAGGTGGCTCCAAAGGAGATTGCATGCATGCATGCTCAGTCGCTCAGTTGTGTCTAACTGTTTGCAACGCCATGGACTGTAGCCCACCAGGCTCCTCTGTTGATGGGATTTCCCAGTCAAGAACACTGGAGTGGGTTGCCATTTCTTTCTCCAGGGGATCTTCCCGACCCAGGGATCGTACCCCAGTCTTTTTCATCTCCTGCATTGGCCACATTCTTTACCACTTTACCACCTGGGAAGCCCTGGGGCTGGGCTGTAAAGAGTTTCACATGCCATATTTAAGAGGATGTATTATCCCAAGGGCAACAGGGAGCCAGTAATAATTTTAAAGCTTGTGATTCATATGATTTAATTTATAAACAAAAATGTTTAATCCAGCTCTGTTTGAAATAGCAAACATTAGAAAAAATCAGTTGTTTGTAATTAGAGGGCATGTTCAATAAATCATTGACTATCTATACAATAAAATAACATATGCCTCCTGTCCCACAAAAAAATATGATGATGCTTTTGATATTAATTAGCATAAAAAGAGTGCTTTTATTGAAGTTTTTTTAACATTTACTACTGTAATACTTTTTCTTAAACTCAGGTTTTAAATTGACTTTGAATCTTTTCAAAGATTGCCTAATAAAAGTCCTGTGCAAAATGAGAGTCTAAAATAAAAGGAATAATAGGAAACACCAGATTCAAATATGCTAACTCCATATGAAGGGTCATTCTTTGAGTCTTATATTGATGGTAATAAAAAGATACAACTTTTCCTTCCTTGTCCCAGATTTCAGCCCCAGGTGATTTCCCTGAGACTTCTGTCTGTATTGCCATCCCATCATCATTCCTTTGCTTTTCAGTGTTCAGTATTCTGCTCCTTGCTCGCAGAAACCCTGCTTCCCACCCCTAGATGCTTATAGGAGGCCTGATGGAGCTGACAGCCAGGCATCTCTGTCACCACAGCAGCTACTGTTCTACTCAGACCAACACAGTAACAAGGAAGAAAGAGTTCCTCTTCTCTTACCTGGCACACCAGCTATTCTTTTCCAGCTATGAGTTTCATCATTTTTCTAGGGGTTAGATTCTATCAATCATATGCTAGATTATTTATCATTCACGATGGACATATTCTCTTCACAGGTTGGACTAGAGAAACTGAAAAAATGACGAGAATTTCTGTATTATTCCAAGTGGTAAGAACAAAGATAGAACAGAATATAAACCCCAGCATGAGATTCTAGAATATTTAAGAATTTGATACACCCTAGGACAAATGATATATAAATAATGTATCTACAAATGAAGTACCATCTCAAAGTTTATTCAAATATATATCCCATGCTATACATTTAATAAATTTTGCAGAATGATACAAATTGTACCCTAGGTTTTCTTAAAGAGCTTCATCTTTAGAAAACTTCCCAAAGATCTTCTCTAGAAATATTTCCCCATCCCAAAGTACAATGCTCATGTGAAAGTGAAGTCGCTCAGTCGTGTCTCACTCTTTGTGACCCCATGGACTGTAGCCTACCAGGTTCCACCATCTATGGGATTTCCCAGACAAGAATGCTGGAGTGGGTTGCCACTTCCTTCTCCAGGAGATCTTCCCAACCCAGGAATTGAACCCGGGTCTCCCGCATTGTAGGCAGACACTTTACCATCTGAGTCACCAGGGAAGTAGCTACCAAATACCTCTCCTTTCGGTCAGCCACACAGATTCCTCATTGTGTTCATGCGCTCTCTTTCAGCATCTCTCTTCCCTTCTACCCTGTATCATAATGGACTACATCAGAGGTCACTAAGACTTCTCATCTGCCCCCCAACCTAGATCTCTCTGAGATGGCCACAGCACCTAGAATTTCTACACTTTCTTATCATCCCTTGCTCCCCATGGACAAAACACATTGCAATTCTTTGGAAATGGAAATTTTTCTCACATCAGTGAAAAATTCATGGGCATTTGGGAAAATAAAAATTCTCTACCTTGTTGACAAATCAGTAAGGATGGATTATTCAGTAACTGACGGCTGACACTGCTGAAGCTGAAGCGCCAATACTTTGGCCACCTGATGCGAAGAGCTGACTCATTGGAAAAGACCCTGATACTGGGAAAGATTGAAGGCAGGAGGAGAAGGGAATGACAGAGGATGAGATGGTTGGATGGCATCTCACCGACTCAATGGTCATGAGTTTGAGCAGGCTCTGAGAGATGATGAAGGACAGTCCATGGGGTCACAAAGAGTCAGACACAACTAAGCCACTGAAGAACAACAAGTACTACTAGCTAACTACCTGTGGAAAACTGTTGAATTTTCTACCTCACACCAAAATACGTTCCGGATTGTTCAAAGAGGTAAATTTGTAAAATAAAAACCTAAATGAACTAGAAAAATACAGGTGGATATCCAACTGATCCCATATAAATAGTAACACTAAAGACGTTGGCTACCACTTCATAAAAATACAAAATTCTGCATGTCATAAAATGCTACAGAAATGTTTAGAAATGAAAAGCTCAAAGAATATTTGCAACAGTTATGACAGATAAGTGTTTCTTCTTGCTAACTTCTAAAAAAACAAAAAAAACAAAAAAAAAAACCCTTTACAAATCAACATGAAGAAACAAGGATGTCACCAGGAAATTGACAAAAAATGGTAAGCAGACTTAGACAGTTCACAAATATCTGGAAAGCCAATGAATACTGAACAAAAGGATGTCCAGCCTTCACGAAGCTGACATCCCTTTGAGAGGATGGTCTTGCTCTGGTAGAAGGGGTGGACCAAGGAGGTCAGGAAAACTGTGGCTTATGGCCAGTGAGTTGGGTGATAGCGAAATCTGTCCTGCTGACACTGGGTGCCGACTTGGATCTGAGATGTGAGGACAGGGTTTGAGAGGTGTATCCTTGCAGAAATTTTTTCTTGTGAGGTTTTGGAAGTTGAGTATGTGGTAGAACAATCACCTGAACCATTACAACTGCTGCAAAATGCCTCTGCTTGCTCGCTCCAAGCAGCTCCTCCAAACTTCCCTGACTCAAGCCTTCAGGAGCTGCCTCGTCAGCACAGGCATCTCCTCCCTGCTCTGTCCCACAGCTTCTGTGGGACAAAGTCTACTGTGGCCTCATACCTCAGCTCTCTTGTCCTCAGAGAAGCATTGGCACAGGACTCCTGGCCTGCCCCACGGCCAGCAGCTGCCCACCTTTGCAGCCTCTCGGTTCTGCTGGAGCCCCTATCATTGTGCCTGAGTTAACGGCAGTCTACCAACAAACCCCAAATCACAACTCTTGATAGAAACAAAGCAGTGGGATCCCCGTCAGGGCTCCGACCTGTATTAGCTCCCTGGACATGCCTTGTGGGCCAGCTGTGCCCATCCAGTACCCTCCCTGCACTGCCCGCCTTTTCCCACACAACCTCCTCCACGTAAAGTGGGGGGACCTTTGGAGAATGGACCATTTGGAGAATGGACCATTTGGAGAATGGCACTGGCCTTGGATCTCCAGCCACTCCTAGCAGTCAGGATGCTCCAGCTTTCAAGGTGAGTGGGTGACATTGGTTGAACCTCAAACACTCCAAAGATTTCCCCCACAAGATATTATCTTGTTGTCTCAATTAATAAGGAACTGAAATTGGCATCGTATGTGGCATTCAGAGCCATTTGGTTCTTGTAAAGGAAAAGTTCTACTGTTTTCCTTTATACTATGCGTAATACTCTGAAGACTTCTATATTCCAAATGTGTGTGGTTTTACCCTACACCAAGCAATTCTTCAATATCAGCTGGGTGTCCTACAATTTGATTTCATTCTGACACACTCTACCAGAAGAGAACCTCAGATCACACAGGTTAAGGGCTCAGTCCCACCAGCCAGACCTTGTCCCCTTCAGATGCTAATCCCAAGGCCAGACAGTCATCTGTGCTTCTGACTGACCAGTTATAAAGGTCGGAGGTTCCCATGACCCTCTTCTTGGGTTTCATTAATTTTCTAGAGCAACTCACAGAACTCAGGAAAACATTAACTAGATTACTGGTATTTTATAGGCAGCTATAACTCAGGAACAGTCAGATGCAAGAGATGCATAAAGATGTGGGAAAGGATATGAAGCTTCCTTGCCCTCTCTGGGGTACTACTCTCCAGAATTTCTATGTGTTCACCAACCCAGAAATTCTTTGAATTTGGGGTTTTTTTAATGGAGGCTTCTGTAAATAGGCATGATTGATTAAAACATTGGTTATTGGTGGTTGAATTCAACCTCTAGCCCCTCTCCCCACCCTGGAGGTAGAAATCCTCTAATGATTGTTGCTTCCCCTGGCAGCCAGACCCCATCCTTAGGTTACCCAGGACCTTTGCAGAAGTCACCTCATCAACAAACTTGGATGTGGTTGAGAGGGGTCCAGAAGTAATTGGACACCACTTTCACCATTACTATTTTGAAGCAGCTTCAGGAACTGAGGACAGAAGTTCAAATGTTGAAACAAAAGATGCTCCAATTGCCCTCTCAGGAAATTCTAAGAGTTTTAGAAATTGTGAGCCAAGAATAGGACAAAGATCAAATACATATTTATTAGTATAAATCACAGTATCACAGTTCTGTGAATGAACTTCTGTGTGTGTGTGTGTGAGCTTGTGTGTGTGTGTGTTTTCCTAACAACTAATGTGATGCTGAAGTTCACATTTCTTTGTTCAACCTTCTATGTAGACTGGTTTTTTTTTCCCATATAGCTAACTGTAGATGGATTTGAGCAATTTCTAGAATGATAAGGAAGTGTGAGTTCGTGGAATTTGTTCTGTCTTTCAGACATCTACAAATTAAAGTCAAATGTCAGATTTGCTACCCATTAAAGTTGCTTCTACATCAACAGGTATCTTTTGCCTACTAAATCCTCTTATGGCAATTCAGCTCTATCCACTAGGCTGCATTTTAATCCTTATATTGCTATTAGCACGAATGGTAGTCATTCTAGCTTTTGGTCCATATCCTAGAAGATTTTTGCCATTGTCCATAGCAAATGAAGTGATGCTCTCCCCTTTCATTAGCCATGAAAAGAAAATACATGTTGTTTCTAATAAAACAGATGTTGAAGCTATATAAATTGAAAATGCTTGTAGCAATTTAGGATAAAACCGTTTTAGCTCTAGTTACAAAATGATCTTAAATTGAGTCTGTAAAGGCCAAATATGGCAACTATTCCTTTGGGTTTTTTCTTTGAAAACTCCCTCTGGTTTTGAGAAATCTCCTTGACTGTAGGTTGGAACTGGCCCTGGGGTGAACCAAACCTTCCCAAAGGCTAGAGGTACCCCAAGAGGTGCTCGTTTCAGGCTTTTACATTACTGTGACTATGAGGTTTGACCTGATGCTCTTGGTGTCTCACCGGTAACTCACTTTCCCTTTGCACTCAGCTTCTCCTCTGCACCCATGGCACCTGGGGCTCTGCCTGTGAGCTTTCTCAGCTGCAAGAAAGTGCTCTTGTGAACTGCAACCCATGTGATATCTCTTAAGTTAACCTTAGTTTCTTGGTCAATCAAACATACAGGTGACTTTCAGTTCCATGTGAGTGTGCAAGAAATTTTCATAGTTATAGCTAGTTTTAAATCCTTGCAACTAACGGAGCAAAATTAGGTAAACAAGAAGAAAACACCCATTGTCACCACCAAGACAGGACTCTGACACGACCTCCTGAACTCTTGCCTCCTCCCCCACAAAAATCTCTGCTCCCCAACCCCCCTCCCCGAGCTTCCCCATCTCAGTAAAGTGCAATTTACTCAATGCTCATAGCACAAGCTTAGTCATCTACCAAGACTCTTTCTTTCCTTCACACACTCTGTGGGACTTATCAATGAGTCCTACAGCCTCCACCATCAAAATCAGCAGTCCAACCACCTCTCATCACTGTCTCTGCTGAACTCTGGTTGAAGTCACCATCATCTCTACCTGGATAATTGCAAGAACCTCCTACTGGCCTCTCTGCTTGCACCCTCAGCCCTCAGTGGTCTATGCCAGGCATTGGCAAACTATTTTCTGTAAAGAGCCAGATAACAGATATTTTTGGATTTACCAGTCTATGCCCCAACCAGTAATGCTGAAGAAGCTGAAGTTGAACGGTTCTATGAAGACCTACAAGACTTTTTAGAACCAACACCCAAAAAAGATGTCCTTTTTATTATAGGTAACTGGAATGCAAAAGTAGAACATCAAGAAACACCTGGAGTAACAGGCAAATTTGGCCTTGGAGTACGGAATGAAGCAGGGCAAAGGCTAATAGAGTTTTGCCAAGAGAATGCACTGGTCATAGCAAACACCCTCTTCCAACAACACAAGAGAAGGCTCTACACATGGACATCACCAGATGGTCAACACCGAAATCAGATTGATTATATTCTTATCAGTCAAAGATGGAGAAGATCTATATAGTCAGCAAAAACAAGACCGGGAGCTGACTGTAGCTCACATCATTAACTCCTTATTGCCAAATTCAGACTTAAACTGAAGGAAGTAGGGAAAACCATTAGACCATTCAGGTATGACCTAAATCAAATCTCTTATGACTATACAGTGGAAGTGAGAAATAGATTTAAGGGACTAGATCTGATAGAGAGCCTGATGAACTATGGACGGAGGTTCGTGACATTGTACAGGAGACAGGGATCAAGACCATCCCCCTGGAAAAGAAATGCAAAAATGCAAAATGGTTGTCTGGGGGGCCTTACAAATAGCTGTGAAACGAAGAGACACTAAAGGCAAAGGAGAAAAGGAGATATTCCCATTTGGATGCGGAGTTCCAAAGAATAGCAAGGAGAGATAAGAAAGCCTTCCTCAGCGATCAATGCAAAGAAATAGAGGAAAACAACAGAATGGGAAAGACTAGAGATCTCTTCAAGAAAATTAGAGATACCAAGGGAACATTTCATGCAAAAATGGACACAATAAAGGACAGAAATGGTATGGACCTAACAGAGGCAGAAGATATTAAGAAGAGGTGACAAGAACACACAGAAGAACTGTACAAAAAAGATCTTCACAACCCAGATAATCACAATGGTGTGATCACTCACCTAGAGCCA
Organism: Muntiacus reevesi; assembly: GCF_963930625.1. NCBI lineage: Eukaryota > Metazoa > Chordata > Mammalia > Artiodactyla > Cervidae > Muntiacus > Muntiacus reevesi. The sequence goes on from NC_089258.1 coordinate 14,652,513, forward strand.
GACATCCTGGAATGTGAAGTCAAGTGGGCCTTAGAAAGCATCACTATGAATAAAGCTAATGGATGTGATGGAATTCCAGTTGAGCTATTTCAAATCCTGAAAGATGATGCTGTGAAAGTGCCACACTCAATATGCCAGCAAATTTGGAAAACTCAGCAGTGGCCACAAGACTGGAAAAAATGAGTTTTCATTCCAATCCCTAAGAAAGGCAATGCCAAAGAATGCTCAAACTACCACACAATTGCACTCATCTCACACACTAGTAAGACAATGCTCAAAATTCTCCAAGCCAGGCTTCAGCAATTCGTGAACCGAGAACTTCCAGATGTTCAAGCTGGTTTTAGAAAAGACAGAGGAACCAGAGATCAAATTGCCAATATCTGCTGGATCATCGAAAAAGCAAGAGAGTTCCAGAAAAACATCTATTTCTGCGTTATTGACTACGCCAAAATCTTTGACTGTGGATCACAAGAAACTGTGGGAAATTCTGAAAGAGATGGGAATACCAGACCACCTGACCTGCCTCTTGAGAAACCTGTATTCAGGTCAGGAAGCAACAGTTAGAACTGGACATGGAACAACAGACTGGTTCCAAATAGGAAAAGGAGTACATCAAGGCTGTATATTGTCACCCTGCTTATTTAACTTACATGCAGAGTACATCATGAGAAACGCTGGGCTGGAAGAAGCACAAGCTGGAATCAAGATTGCCAGAAGAAATATCAATAACGTCAGATATGCAGATGACACCACCCTTATGGCAGAAAGTGAAGAGGAACTAAAAAGCCTCTTGATGAAAGTGAAAGAGGAGGGTGAAAAAGTTGGCTTAAAGCTTAACATTCAGAAAACTAAGATCATGGCATCTGGTTCCATCACCTCATGGGAAATAGATGGGGAGACAGTGGAAACAGTGTCAGGCTTTATTTTTGTGGGCTCCAGAATCACTACAGATGGTGATTGCAGCCATGAAATTAAAAGACGCTTACTCCTCGGAAGGAAAGTTATGAGCAACCCAGATAGCATATTAAAAAGCAGAGACATTACTTTGCCAACAAAGGTCTGTCTGGTCAAGGCTATGGTTTTTCCAGTGGTCATGTATGGATGTGAGAGTTGGACTGTGAAGAAAGCTGAGGCTGAAAAATTGATGCTTTTGAACTATGGTGTTGGAGAAGACTCTTGGGGGTCCCTTGGACTGCAAGGAGATCCAACCAGTCCATCCTAAAGGAGATCAGTCCTGGGTGTTCATTGGAAAGATTGATGCTGAAGCTGAAACTCCAATACTTTGGCCACCGCATGTGAAGAGTTGACTCGTTGGAAAAGACCCTGATGTTGGGAGGGATTGGGGGCAAGAGGAGAAGGGGACGACAGAGGATGAGATGGCTGGATGGCATCACTGACTCGATGGGCATGAATTTGAGTAAACTCTGGGAGTTGGTGATGGAGAGGGAGGCCTGCCGTGCTGTGATTCATGGGATCGCAAAGAGTTGGACACAACTGAGCGACTGAACTGACTGACTGACTGACCAGTCATACAGTTCCAATCACAATTACCCCATGTAAATAGTCACAGGTAACATACAAGCAAATGGACACTGAGATTTGAATTTCACATAATTGTCACATGCCACAAAATATTAAATTTTTTACTTTTTTCAAAAGATTAAAAACATAAAAACCATTCTTATCTCTTAGACTACACAAAAACAGGTAGAGGACCAGATTTGGCCCACAGGTCAGCTGACCTGCAGTGATCTAATCATGTAACTACGTCCTTCCTCAGTAACTAGCCTTCCTTGTCCTTCTCACCTCCCTGAGCTCAAAAAGAGAAGCCCGTCACTGGCACAAGGCCATCAGACCCCACTCCTTCTCCAGCACCCTTCCTTGCCTCTTTCCCACCTGTCACTTCTCTCCACCCATATGGACACCCTCAGTTCTCAAGCACCCTAAGAATGCTCTGACCTCAGAGTTGAGCACTTTCAGATTGGCCTCTGAATTCCCTTTCCCAAAGATCTCATGCATCCTCACCTCCATTCTCTTGAGCCTCTGCCCAGATATCACCCCTGCCCCTGTCCCAGCCACTGTATTTAAACAAGCACGTGCATGCTAAGTTGCTTCAGTCATGACCAACTCTTTGCAACCCCATGGACTGTAACACACAAGGCTCCTCTGTCCATGGGATTCTCCAGGTAAGAATAATGGAGTGGGTTGCCATGCCCTCCTCCAGAGGATCTTCATGACCTAGGGATCAAACCTGTGTTTCCTGTGTCTCCTGCTTTGCAAGCAGATTACCCACTGAGCCATCAGGGAAGCCCCTTAAATAAGCACACCAACTCCTATTCCAGGTGGCCTCCTTGTCCCCTTTCTTGTGATGCTTGTCCCCAAGGCACTTGTCACCTCTTGACCTACTGTGTATTTTTCCTGTTTCTTGATTGTCTGATCCCCTGCATCACTCCCTGCAAAACTAGAATGGAAGTTCTATGAGGCTAGAGATTTTATGCTCCCCTCAACTTCCAGAAAAGTATCTGATAAGGAGACACTTCATACGTTAAATGAGTGAATAAGTGAATGAATGATGATCCCCATCTTCTGTTATACTTTGATTGGAAATGAGTACATGCACTGTTGAATATCTCAGTAGGAACAGCATGGAAACGTTCAATTTCAGCCAGTTAACTCCACTGGGGTTCAGAATCATCTGAGACCTGAAGGAGCCCACTGGCCATTTCCCATGATCTGTTCTTCCAGGTGTGAACTTAGTCATGGCAACCAAGAGAAATAAACATCATCTCACCATCACTGGTGTCTTTGACTCTAGGAGAAGGCCCAGTTATTGAATAATCTCCTCTGCACACTAATATCATTTTCTACAGTAATAATCATTCATAATCCAGGTTTTCTTAATTTATCCTTTAGTTCTAAAACAATTATTTTTTAAAAAATCGATTTCAGTTTCAAGGTATGATTCATATTCAGTAAACTATTTCATGCATGAAGTAAAATCTACAGTTAATGAAGACAGTACTCCTCACAGTTTGCACAAGGAGTTTTAACTTTGAAACACAAAAACTCCAAGGGATCCTCTGGAGTAACATAATTAAAGTAAAAGTCTGGTTCTCCATCTTTATAATCATGGGGCTACCACTGCTTGCTCCAGGTCTGCTGCTTATACGCATGAGTATGGAATAAGGTGGGGGCCACAAACGTGGGGTCCTCTGGACAGGATCCTGCCCAAAGGATCATGAAGGGAAGCTGAGGGCTGAGCCCACATGTGTTGGAGGTCTGCTATGTAAGTAGGAGTGCTGCAAAGTGACCTCATGTACAATATAATGTTATCAAAGGATAAGTGCTAAAAATGTGCTGATTTGAAGCTTTCATCTATATTATTAAAGTTCAGTGGAATTCACAACAATTGCTTCGAAAGACCTTCAAGTTCCTCCCTCTCCCCACTATCCCAGGAGGAGTATTTTATCACTGGTGATGTTTGGAATGCTAGCACATGGTGAAAATAAAAAGCGGACCAGATCTGTGGTGGGTTTCCTGATTGTTTTTAACTTCTCTCAAACAATCTATCCCGTTGTGTGCTGGACGGGACCACTCCCACCATCCCACCCGTGATATGCTACCACTTATCATTTCTCCCCATTTAGAAAAAACATCTCTAATCCTCGGTAGTCACAAACAGCTGCCAAATGCACACAGCGTGTTCCTTCATGCCTCGGCTTCAAACTGCAGAGCTGATTCATTTAGTAAGCTAGAACTGAAAAGGACTGTGAGACTCTACTTAAAACCTCTCATTTTATAATAAAAGACATGTATTTAGGTGATCTTTAAAAAATTTTCCCAAATGCCTTCACTTATTTTGTTTCTCAATGAAACCTTTCAAGTGGGCAGGATAAGCATTATTGCCTACTTGGAAGAGGGACATTTGGGACCCCAGAAGTTAAATGACAAGCCCAAGGTTACACAATCTAGTAAATCACAATGTCTAGTCTTAAACCCTCAAGGGCTTGTAAGGCCTATATTTGCTTATAATAATTATGTTGAATTCAAGTCCACTTATTTACACAATGAGATTAGAAATACTACTTTTAGGGAACTCTGAGCTACAGTTTCAAAATCTACAGTGCAGCTGAGGAAATTGCAGATTTTGCAGTGAGCAGCTACGTCTGATTCATCTTTGTCTTTCTGGGGCACTGGGTACATGTTTGTTTCATGGAGGAATGAAATGTTAGGAAAACCTCAATATCCAGTGCTAACCAGTCCACACTGAACCCTAGTGGGGTTGGTGGTCATGATGGAATGACTCCAAGAGCATGTCAACAAAAAGAAGGTTAAAGACCTTTTAAAGAAGAAAAACCTGAAAGTAGCCTCTAAAGATAACCATAATAGTAATAATTGCCATTTTTGAGTACCTCCCACAGACAGGCAGTTTCTCTACCACACTGTGGAAAACCCTGCCAAGTTCTGATCAACGTGTACAAACGTGTTCTATCTACAACTGAGGTTTTGTGGGCACAGCTAGGATAATGTCCAGAGGTCAGGATGCTAAGCTAAAAGGGTTGGTCAGTTAAGGGGAGAGTGGGGGACACTGACCATGTGCGTTACAGGATGAGATGCAGGGTGAAGCTGTGCCAAGGAAAGCACTGTGTTTACCGACACCCATCGAGAGGATGAGTGTGTAAAACAACGCTATCAGGCTACTGAGCAGCTCTACTCGATGCCAGCACAATAGGGTGGGAGGCCAAGGGAAGAATATATTAATTATGAAAAGTTATTTTTCCAGCTTTCTAAGTTATGTCCTTTTTAAAAATGCTGCCAACCTGTTAATCCTTTTGGATGTGCCAAAAATATTACGGTCTTCCCAGATGTGCTGCAAATAAACACAGGTTGAGAATGATCATGCTGGGTATTTCACACACACAATTTGTAGCTCTTACAATGATTCCACAGATAAGAACTCTCATGGGGTTTAAGAGCTCACCCCAGTTCACGATGTGGGTGGGTGGGAATTGTATTCAGTTTAGGTAAGTTTCCAAAACCCATGTGCTTCCTTCCTTGCCTGCTCCCTCATACCTGTGGGAAAGGCCGTCTTGGGAAGAAGAAAGTGGGAGCATTTTGAATGGCAAAATTTGAACCATTGTGGAGCTTCAGGGAAGCAGATCTACAGGCTAACCTAAGGAAAGAATGTCCTGACAGGCAGAGCTGCCCACGAGTGACCTGGGCGGCCGAGAATGGTCGCAAGATCCTGAGTGGGAGAATCCAAGCAGAGGCCTGGAATCCTGCTTGGTCAGGATCTCCCCCGAAGAGGGTATGCAGAGAATCTCTCAGCCTGCCGTGGGATGGACAGCCAAGACCTTACACAGAGATGGGTCAGGCCACTACCAAGGTCCGGCCACAGGCCACATGCTGCTCACTCGTGGGCTAAGTCAGCTGTCCCTAAGGAGAATTCCAGGCAAACAGTATAGGGGCCCAATGAATATCAGGCCAACGACATGGACCACAAGATGGGGACTCCTTTTTGGCCTACCTGGTGACGCAAGTCATGAAATAGAAAAGCGAGTGGGGGGAATGTTGGACAATGAGGACAAGGTAGGAGACAGCCGTGGGAATTGTGGGGGGAGGGGTGTGGAGGCCCCTAAACTAGACCAAGGAGGAGTCAGAGAGACCACAGGTCACCCTGGGCTGAGATGATGACAGCCTCACCAGCCTGTCAGTTACGGAAGGCTGGAGCAGCATTTTGGCACTTGGCAAATAGGAGCAGACGCATCCACATTAAACAGGCTGGGCTGAAAACTGGCTCTACTGTGGAACCCCCAGCGAGTCCTTTAACCTCTAAGTTTCCTTGTGCATGAAAAGTGTTCTGCCTCCTTCAGGACAATCAAGAGGGAATGTGTGCAACATGCTTAACACAACATCTGCCTCCTACTGAGCAATCACTAAATGGTAGCTGTTACTATTTTCATTATTGCTGTTTTGAGTTTAGGACTTTCAAAAGCCTATTCTAAAAATCCCATTATCCAAATACTTTCCAACTCTTCAACTCATTTTTGGAATCAGGGAATGGGAAAGGATTTGTAGTCAGAGAACATTCTGGAAAGTTCTTTGGGAAACAGTCTTCTTTGTTCAGGCTGAGATCCTCCATTTGTGAAAACTGGCATGATAATATATTTTAACACAGTTTTTGTGTCCCAAAGAAAAATCCTCAAAAATGTTAGTGATTATCTTCACTATTTTAACTAATCACATCATTATCATAGCTCCTTTTTGAATTTTGGAGTGTGAAGTTAGCTTTGTTTTGTTTTTCAAATTTATTATCAAGAATTGCCTGGTTTCTGGCTTACTCACTGATTACCATTTTTCCTGATGAGAAAATCTAATCAGAACTTGGTAGCTTTATTAAGAAATATTTCTGAGGGCCTATTTGACACTGCATTAGTATTGTTAAAGCTCTCCTGTGCTATTATAGTAGTTCATGCTTGGCTCTTCAGTCTTTTTACATTTATTATAAACTTGAACACAGTGGGTCTTCACTGGGAATGGTTTTGCTCCCAAGCCATATCTGGAGGCAGTTCTGTTTGTTACAAGTGGGAATGTTACTGGCATCTCATGGGTAAAGATCAGGGATGCTGTTAAATATCCTAAAAGGAACAGGATAGCCCCCCACAACAGAAATATCCAGCTCCTAATGTCAGTTGTGCTGAGGCTGAGAAACAAGGTCTGACATCTATCTTTCCTGCTGTCTGTGCTTAAGAAATACCAAGAGGACAAGGGGCACATGACTCTGTAGTCCATTGCATGAGGCACTGTCTTTGAGAAAAATTGTGTGGACTTGCAAAACTTTTCTTTTCTTTTCTTTTTGCAAAGAGAAAAATCACTTAAAGCAAGGCACTAAGAGCGTGTCCTCCTGCTGGCTGGGTGTACCTTTTTGGTTTCTGTGCCCTGGGCATGGTGTGAGCATCGCCTCAGCCAGAGCCACATTTTCAGAGCAAATCAAACCTCCTAAGGAATTCATGGAACATGAGCACTCTGGACTGTTTGCCCAAGACTAAAAGGGGGAAGGAATTGTGTTTGGGGGCTGATGATGCTGAACTTTCAACCCTCCTTAGCAATGTTTGCTGGCCAAAAAGCAAAGCCAGCTGTATTTGGACAGCACTTTACACAAACAGACAACACAGACTGTTATCTCCTAAATTGGAGGCTTTCTACAATGTCTTCTCGTGTGGGCACTGGACTCCGGCAGGAAGACCACCCACAGGCAAGCACACCGCACCTCCCAGGGAGGCCCTCCAATCACCCACCGTTCTCGCCACCTGTTCTGGGCTGTGTTATCAGATGTGAGGGAGCCAGCTAATAACCCTTTATAAGCTATAAATGGAAGTGGCCATGGCAGGGAGTTGATAAACATTTGGGGGGTAAATTATTTGTATAGCTGACTGTCATTTGCGCCCCTCTCAACTTCTTGAAAGGACATGTTTCAAGTTACAGGATGTCTAAATGGCTGTTTGCACGGAGGGTGCCTATTGCCGTGCAGCGTCTGTGGTCTCGTTCCAGGCTGCAGTTAATGACAACAGCCCTGGATATTTTCAGCCTTCCTAGGCACCAGATCTTTTTCCTTAATCCTGTTTGGGGATGAAAAGGAAATCCCAAATCTAGAACTCCCTAAAGTATCACATGTGCTTTGAAATCTCAGATCTCAGTTTGGGGTTGAAAAGGGTGGACAGAGTCGTTTAAGAAGTGAGCTTTTTACATGCTTCATTAGTTTGGGTTAGGTTTTATTTTGTTTCTACTAAAAGAACGTGAGGATGGGAATGCTGCGGGTAAATGGACATCTGACTGTCTGAGGCAATTATAGCTCCTGGATTGCGTAGGTTGCGCTTAGCACAAAAGATGTGTTTCGCTGATGCAATTGGATCACAGCTCAGCTGTGCCTTGGTGGTTGATGCCTTGGTGGCTATTGGATTAAAGACTGAAGGGGGAGTTTTGGAAATGAAAATGGCATGAGGAACAGGGAAGAAGGGCCCTGGACATTTAAATAACAAAGTGACACCTGTTTTTTCACCCGAGGAATGGCAGAGTGGGCAGAGCTTGCTGCCCAAGCCCAGTTTCTGCTTTTGTCTTCCCAGGGAAGCCAGAGTCGTACACAGACCAGAGTGTGCATATGAGCAGCTTCCAGAGGCTCTGAGCCACTTGTGCAGGGCCTGGGGATGACTCATGCTGTGCTTATTTCATGAAGGGTGCCAGGTGGGTGCCTGAAGAGCTAGGTTCCAGACCCCTCAGCTCTTGAGAGGCTGGGGAACCTCACCTTCTCCACACCCCTGTCTTTATCTGCCACAAAGAATGCTTATGGCTGAAAGTGCTGCTAGAAGCTACAGGAGTCTGATTCAAAACTATCATGTGGAATCCATAATTCTATCATCATGGAATCCATAATTGGACTGGAGAGAAGACCTCTCACCGATGAGATCATCAACAGTCCGAGACCATAGGGAATTGGCAGTGGTGTCCGAGGGAAAAGGAGAGCAGGGAGACTCTAAGGAGGAGGTCTGGCCTTCCTCTGGCCTCCATGGCGGTTGGGTTTGGGTGAGAACCTAGGGAGGGAATGCCAGGGCCAGCGGAGGGCGTCGGCACTGTCCTTCAATCGGCCCCAAAGGAACAGAAAGGAGCCTCCCAGGTTGGCATTAGAGCAGCAGGTTAGGGCCATGTTGTGAAGGCAGAGGTGAGTCTTTTCCTGGGAACACCAGCACAGGAAGAGCTGGAACGCAGTGATCTGAGGTGAGTGGGTCTGGAGAAAAGGTAAAATGCTGGGAGGAAGAGAGTGCCAGCCCAGCATTAGGACCGGGTGGCTCCCTGGCCGCTGGAATAGAAAGAGCCGGGGAAAGGGCCCACTAGACTCAAGAGGAGACTCAGCAAGACCCTGCTGGAGGTGAGTCCCTGCCTGAGTCTTGAGGAGAGTGAAATACCTTCCGCAGAAGCTAGCATGTCCTGAAGCCTGAAAGAGAGCTTTGTTCCCTACATTTTGAATCTGGGGGCAAAGCACCCAAGCAGAAACACCCCACAGGTGGTTGGAAATACGGAACTGAGGTTGGAAAGGGTGGCTTGGCTTCTCTAGATCCTAACTTGATTTTTTTTTTTAAATCACTCCAAGGTCAGCAGTGCTATCCCAGGACAGTAGACGTTATATTGAGCAACAACTTTGTACTAAATTATTAGCTGAAGACATGCTCTTGTCAGGTCACAGCCCTACCAAACTGGGATTATGACTATTGCTATAGTCAGAAACTAAGCTTCAGAGAAGTTAAGAAATTTATCCAAGATCACATAGCTTGCAAGTGGCTGGACTGGGGTTCAGACTCAGGTCTGGCTGAGTCTGAGTCTGGCTCAGGTCTGGCCATACTCTCCCCCATTCTCAAGGGAAGTCATGACTCCCTTGACTTCTTAATGTAGGAATTCTTTCAGGTGAAACTTCTTGTTTCTCTACAACTAATGCAGTACCGTGAGCACAATGGTTAGTTTTTTTATATGTGTTAAATATTTATCTTTCTTTCTGTCACCACATTCCTTACAAATAAATATCAAATTTTTATTAGTCTGCTATTTTGAAAAAATAAAACAAAAATAAGAACAGATAATCCTGTTCTCTTTCTGTTAAAAACATCCAGTTTAGAGACAGCAAATCAATTATAGTTATTTGCTGAGTTAGAAATTATATTTCCTTTTTTGCAAAGTGATGGAAATTTCCTAAAGGCAAAGGAAACAACATAAGTTTATTCCTTATCTTTACTTCAGAGAATTTATCTAGAACATTTTGTTAATAGAATTCTTTGACAAAATTTTAATAATTTTCTAAAAGTAAAACTTACATGCATGTCTTCCATGTAGCTCTCAGGCCAAATTCATCCATATCCATGCTAAAATATCATTTATATATTTAGGGAAGGAAAGTACATAGATCGTGCAAGGTCTCACAGTAACTAGAAGTAAAAATTTAAGATTAGTATTTACCACTTCTACTCTGAAAGTCATGCCAGAGTCAGGCTACCTCCCATATAGTTTCAAGGGAAAATGAAATCAGAAACCTAGCTATGGTGATTTTTACTGCGTTGAACTTTTTGCCAAATTTGAGTTCTAAAGGAATTTCTCTCCAGGGTGTTTTGGCAGAGACCTTGCATTTTTTTTTTTTTTTTTCAACTTTCACCTGGAGCACTTAGCTGGGATCCTCTACTGCACAATCAGTTTGCCCCAACTCTTTCTGCCTTCTTCTTTAATTTAAATCAGAGTAAACAATATATGAGAGTATGCTACAATATATCTTTGCTGCTGACTACAAGTTCCTTCTTCCATAACCCACTGGCAGGCAGGAAATGGACAGTCTTCATTAATTTCCTGGAGAATTACCATTTTCTGTCAAGTAGCATTGCTCTTTTAACCAAGGGATTTCTGAACATTAGAGAGAAACCCTAGGCAAAGTGGCCCATGGGTGGCTTGGTGAAACCATTGTTTCTGTATTAATGATCGTATAATTCCATGAACCCAATCATAAAAATCAGTATGTCCACAGAGATCTAAAGCAAATTAAGTTAAACTGTAGAGATATGGAAAGACATTATTTTTCTACTTTGTTTTATTTAATTTTTAAATCAAAATAGTTATACTTTTAATATGGTTGCTACAGACAAGGCTTTATGCCTTTGTGGGCCAGGAAGAAAAAAAAGGACAAGAAAAAAACAATAAAAAATGTTGGTTTGGATAATACAAAGTTTGCAACCCAGGGAGAAAGTTGCAGGGCTTCATTTTATTTTTCAGCCTGTATATTAATATTAAGCTACAGGAGCCCGTTGCAGAAGCAATATGCACTTTTCCTTAGACAAAGAAAAATTAATAATTGATTTCAATGCTGAAATCTGCTTCGCAATCCTCAATCCAGGAATGGTAGCAAAACCAAAAAACTGAGCATGTGCAGACCAACATCCCCACACTGCCCTCTGGTGGTAACCCACCTCTTGGCATCTTTGCGTTGATAGTAAGGGTCAGGCAGCTGGGAGCCTTGTGGACAGCTGAGGTTTGACTGCCTTGAAGGTGGGCATTACAAATAGTTTTATCCTTTTATATGCACCTCACCTTTATCACATGTCCTGGTTTTCCGTCATCTCCTGCTCACCTCCCCAGTGGCCTGATAGCTACTTGGGGACAGGACCCTGTCATCTTCATCTTGTACACCTGCTTAATAGAACCCAGTGCCTGCTGGATACATGTCAGATGTGTGAAGAACGGGATGCCTCAGTAAACTAGAAAGTCACTGAATGATTGTCCCCACAGCCCTCCTATAAGGGGATTGTGTGGTTCTTAGGTTAGTATGTATCATGTGCCCACAGAACTGAGCTTAAGTGAGTGCACCTGATTACTGGGGACATGGCATGTGGGCACCTGCATCTTGGGGCCCCCTTTAGATTCAGCTTCAGCCTCTGGTCTGGCTATGTAGCTGACAACTCTTTCCATCACGGATACGGCTGATGTGATTGAGCCATCAGGGCTCAGACACAGGATTTGGGAAAGTTTTGGAACCCCAATTTTCCCTTCTCATTTCAAATCCAGGGATGCTAAATTGCAAATGTGGAAAACACGCAACAACTGTTAGCAACAGTTTGGACCTCCATAGCCTATTCACAGTGTTGCCAATCTCTTAGAAATAATACTTCCTGATGAAATAACTTAGTCCAAGGGCAAGTCATTTCAAAGGGCCTCATCTCTGAAATTAGAGTATTGATTACCTAGAATTTTCCAGCTCAGATATTTCTTGACCTTAAATCTAGTCTTGTATAAATTATTCGTATTTTATTTGAATTCATTTAAATTTGAAAAGTAATAATTAGACATGTCCATCTCCTTGTAGAGAGCTCCCTACTCTGTACTGCTAGTCTCTTTTCCCAGCAGTCTCTAACCAGTCCATCTTTGACACTTGCCTTCACTTGAGATGGCCTTTGTAAAGATGGGCTTCTGCTTTTTAGACCTTTCAAAGAAAGCTCACGTGTATAACAATGTTCATAGTAGTGTTGTTCATAGTCGCCCAAAGCTGGAACCAACCTGGACGTTATTAATAACTGTAGTATGGTCTTATTCTAGAATACTATACGGCCATGAAAATGAGTAGGCCACACAGAAGTAGATTAATGTGGTATGATAACATGCCTGCTCAAACACCCAGGACTGGGGGGTTAAACGAAACACATAACAACAAGGAAACAGGGCAAATACTTTACATTTTAGATTTTCATTTTTTCTTGAATGGGAAATTTTATGGAAGCACACATGAGAGGAACCTGAATTGATATCTCAGAGCAGAAATTTTCACAGAATGATTGCAAAGCCCGTCAGGATCATCCAAGGGGCTTGTGAAAACCGAAGCTATCTAGGTCCATATTGGCTCCCCTGCATCAGAATCTTCAGGTGGGAGAGGAAAATCATAATAGAGCCCCCAGCTGATGCTTATGCATTATAAACTATGAAAACTTGTTCGAAAGCTTGGTTAAATCTCAAGGAGGATGGTTCTTTGTTAACCGCCTATTCTTCTTATTGTCTCAAACATCATTGATGTCCCCTGATGGTCCAAGGCAAGGACCAAACCCTGTAACATTCAAAACTAGGGGGACACATGCCTCCCCCATTTTCATGGGCTGTTTGAGAATCAGATTTATGGAGACCAGTTGACCAAAGAGAGAATGCCAAGCAGCTGAAGACCCCAAGCAGATTTTAGCCAAGATTTTTTAGGGTCAGAGAGAGGCCAAGAATGCCACTCTTAAGGAAAAAGCCGGTAAGCCAGGGAATGCGGCTGCATATTTGTGAAGAGCTTAATACGTGCTGAGCAAAAGACAAATAACAATAATCAAGCTAAGCTGTAGTGCTTTTTTTCCCCTCCCTTTAAAGACATTTAAGCTCAACCCAAAAGTTGACCTCCAAGTTCCTATGTTATTATTCTAAGCCATATCGTTAGCTACAGGAAATAATCATGTTGGTTGGAGGAAATACTTAAGAAGCAGTTTTCTTTAGCCTTTGCCAAGTATACAATGTGGTGAGGAAACTGAACGTAAAGTACATTTTATGTTCACCTGGTATTAACATGTGAGATAGTTGATTCATCCTTTTGGAAATGGAGACATCTTCTGGATCAAGGTAATAAAATGAGTGACTAGATCTATGACCAATGACAAGAGGGGGAAGGGATTGAGGCATAAACGGGGTAACTTTAGATAAAGAGGAAATAGCAGCTTTATTTTCCCTACAATCCCTATGGTTTTGGTGTCAACCCACTCTGTTTTCGTCATTACGAAAACAAGATTCATTTCAGAGTATCTCCCAGAATGTGATGAATTGATGAATTGAGTTGTCCTTGGTTACTGTTCATTGCTTTACATAGCAGTTAAGAGTGTGGACTTTGGAGTCCACTGACTAAGATCAAATCCCAGTTCTGCTGCTTATTAGTGGGATGATCTGGACTGGATAAACCGACTGTGCTGGTTTGCCAGTGACCAAGAGGTTTGCTGGGATAATGGCATACTCGGTGCTGAAACCAGGCAGGTTCCAAGCAAACTGGGACAAGATAGCTCTCCTACACCTGGAGCAAGTTACTTCACTTTTCTATGTTTCAGTTTCCTCATCTGAGAAGTGGGCTGCTAGCCTAGCAGCCTGCCCTGGGGAGTGGGGTTGGAAGAGTCCAGGAGGCAATCAGCACTGGGAACTGGGCCTGGTGCCCAGCAAGTACCAGTGTGTTTGGTCACTTACACATTAAACACAGCCTGCTCCACCCCAAACATGTCTAGATTTGTCTAGACCAGGACATCACTTATGGGTATTGTGAACCTTCCTTTGCTGTGTGGTTGGCTGAGATGCTCACATGACAGGTATTTGGTATGCTCCATGAAACAACAATCATGACATGTGGGGCCAGAATATCCTCTGCACTTCTCTGGGTGGTTGCCAGTCCACTGTCAGTAGGGTTGTGTGACCACACACATGGAAGCAGGAGGCCACAGCTCATTTCAGGAAGCTGGTAAGCTGGTCCCTGCCTCTGGGTGTGGACTGAGATGGGAGGGGAAACGGGGGCTGGAGAGAGGGGTGGTCAGGGCAGACTTGGGACCTCGAGGGGTCAGATATCTTAAAGACCACCTGAATGCAGAAGTCACATCAGAGAAGGAAAGATGATCAGGTCTGTTCTCTGATTTCCTCAAAAGTTCATGGGAAAAAAAGAAAAGAATGGCAGGAAGGGCAATCAATAAGGAAAAGTAGGTTGAGGCAACACATACCTGCATGGGCCAGTCTGCAGTAAATACTCTCTTCATTCATTCAACTTATTCAACAAGTCAACACATATTTACTGAACACCTACTATGTGCCAGGTGCTGTGTGCCACCCGCACTGGAAGTGTACATCCTTGAACACAAGAGGCAGCAGCCTTCTATTCTAGTGGGGCCACCTCTTCATTCAGCATATGGTTACCGTTGTTATTCAGCCACTGTCATGCCCTGCTCTTCGCAATCTCACGAAGTGCATCATGTCAGCCTTCTCTGTCCTTGACCATGTCCTGGAGTTTGCTTAAACTTATGTCCATTGAGTTGATGATGCCATCCAACCATCTCATGCGGTTACTGAGGCTTCTAGGCACCTGCCTTGTGATATTCAGAGACTAATAAACAAACACATATATAGGAAAATATCAGGATGATGAGAGAAAATGATAATAGCTAGGACTCAACAGAGAATTAACCACCTAGGAGGTCAACAGAGCTGAGACGGAGAAGCTCTGCTCTAGAGGGCCTGAGCAGAGCGCAGTGTCAGGCAGGGATCATTGAAGGCCTCTGTGACCTGTCTTTGAGCTGAATCCATGATCAGAGGGCATTGGCCATGCACACACCTGGGAATGGCATGTGTAAAGGCCCTGAGGCGGACAGGCCCAGGCTGTACAACAAAGTCAGTGTGGTAGAGGGGGAGGTGGAGAGAAGATGAGGGCAGAGCAGGTAGCAAGTCCAGCTGAAGTAAGGAGGCTGGAATTTACACTAGACACAGCCAGAAGTCACTGGAAGGCTGAAAATCATGAGATTATATGAGCCTTTTTAATCTTCTTTTTGCTTATCTGTATTTTAAGACTGTTATAGGTTGACACGTGTCCCATCCCCTCAAATTCACATGTTGGCGTCCAAACCCCAGGACCACAGAATGTGCCTATATTTGGAGATGAGGCCTTTGGAGAGGTGATTAAGTTAAAATGAGGTCATGGGGTGGGCCCCAATCCAGTATGACGGCTGTCCTTATAAGAAGAGGGATTTTGGACACAGACATTCATGTAGAGGGAAGACCTTGTGAGGATGCAGGACGAGACAGGCATCCCCAAGCCAAGGAAGGCGGCCTCAGAAGAAACCAGTCCTGCTGACACCTTAATCTCGGGCTTCTAGCCTCCAGACCCGTGAGAAACAAATTCCTGTTCCTTAAGTCACCCAGTCTGGGGTACTCTGTTATGGCAGCCCTGGTAAACTAACACAGTGACAGTGCTCCAATGAGAGAAAAATGTGTACACAAACACATAATTAAAGGAAAAAACAGTAAAAGTTTCTTTAAAAAGAATAGCTAACGGAGACATTATCAACATGTTTGAGATTCCAAGTAGAAAGAAAAGATTTTTTTCAAAAACCAGCTATAAGGAAAAGAGGAGAGATGATTTTAGAGAAACACGGGTACCTCAAGAAGAATCGAAACAGGAGGTGTTGGTGGCATTCTGCCCAAATAGGCCAGATGCCTTCATCTTGTGGTGGAGGCCGCACCACCTCGGGACAGCCAGCCTTCAGGGGATTCAGTCTGGTGAGAATCACACAGGTTGTGGGGGAGGCATCATGGCCACCAGTGCCTCGCTCTGAGCAGTTTTGTAAAACTGCTTTGCAAAAGTCAGCTGCAAAGAGTCAATTTACAAAAAGCACTGCTGGCATCATAGTGGGAAAAGGAAGGAAAGGAGGGAAGGGAGGGGAGAAGGGAGGGAGGGGAGAAGGGAGGAAGGAGGGAGGAAGGAGAGAGGGAGGCAAGTGTTTAACAGAGTTTCAACATGGCCACTATGGTTGAATGCCAACATTGAAAAGGAGAGTTTTAAAGAGAATATATATAAGAAAATATGTAAAATACACAAAAGAGGAGGGGCAAAGGAGGTGTATATTAGCACATCTTACTTTTCACCTTGATGCATTCAGAATAGTGTTAGTTTCTAGACCACAGACATGACATCACGCACTGTCTCTGCATGTCCCGTTATGAATGGACGTGACCCAGACCTGTCAACTGTGGAATCGCCTTATTCGGATCTCAAAAGGAAAGCACAGTTGTTTTGCAATGTAGTTTAATTTGCATAGACAAGGCTGGAGCAGGGCTGTTTGAATATTCTTTATTTAGAATCTCCATTATCACCATTCATCTGAGAGCTTGTGAGAAACTGTCCTCTCAGCAAACGCCCCAGAGCAGTAAACACTGGCCCACTCCGGGGGCCTTACTTCTCAGTTTGACAGATGCTTTCTATTCCATATCCCCTGTCGTGGAAACATCTCCTCCCCAAGTCTCAGTGGGTTTGGTGTGCGTTGGGTCTGGCTGGGGTCAGGAGATTCGAAATGGAGTTAAAAACAGCTGAGTAAGTGAGAACATGGAACAACGGACTGGTTCAAAATCGGGAAAGGAGTACATCGAGGCTATATATTGTCACCCTGCTCATTTAACTTCTATGCAGAGTACATCATGCGAAATGCTTAGGCTGGATGAAGCACAAGCTGGAATCAAGTTTGCTGAGAGAAATATCAATAACCGCAGATATGCAGATGACACCAGCCTTATGGCTGAAAGCAAAGAGGAACTAAAAAGCCTCTTGATGAAGGTGAAAGAGGAGAGGGAAAAAGCTGGCTTAAAACTCAATATTCAAAAACTAAGATCACAGTATACAGTCCCATCATTTCATGACAAATAGACAGCGAAACAATGGAAACAGTGACAGACTTTATTTTCTTGGGCTCCAAAATCACCACAGACTGTGACTGCAGTCATGAAATTAAAAGATGTTTGCTCCTTGGAAGAAAAGCTATGACCAACCTAGACAGCATATTAAAAAGCAGAGACATTACTTTGCCAACAAAGGTCCATCTAGTCAAAGCTATGATTTTTCCAGTCGTCATGTATGGATGTGAGAGTTGGACTATAAAGAAAGCCGAGCACCAAAAAATTGATGCTTTTGAACTGTGGTGTTGGAGAAGACTCTTGAGAGTCCCTTGGACTGCAAGGAGCTCCAACCAGTCCATCCTAAAGGAAATCAGTCCTCGGTGTTCATTGGAAGGACTGGAAGGACTGATGTTGAAGCTGAAACTCCAATATTTTGGCCACCTGATGCGAAGAACTGACTCACTGGAAAAGACCCTGATGCTGGTAAAGATTGAAGGCAGGAGGAGAAGAGGACGACAGAGGATGAGATGGTTAGATGGCATCATTGGCTCAATGGACATGAGTCTGAGTAAGCTCTGGGAGTTGGAGATGGACAGGGAAGCCCGGCATGGTGCAGTCCATGGGGTAGCAAAGAGTTGGACATGACTGAGTGACTGAACTGAACTGAAATTAATATTGCTGCATCTATGGCAGGATTTTGAGGATAAAGTTCTCTGTGATTCCATAGAAGAGGCACACTTTGGGCAGTGATGTTCCTTTTATCCCACTGAGAGGACTCACCAAAATGCCAGTCGTGTTTTCAACCGCGCCACTTTGTAACCTCTAAAACCCAAAGTCCAAGGGTTCTGTTTGCCTCGGTCTGCCCAATGTCTTTAAGATAGTGACAAGGTCATCACCAGTTCTTTGTTTCTCAGTCAGATATATAAAAGTGAGAGATGAGGTGGTTGCTTTAGCACAAAATATGAGCAGTGAAAAAGTCTATTTACTCTCGATAAGCATTGCTAGCATAAAATACAGTTCCTTTCTACTCTGCCCCAGCAGGCCACGGCAGCCATAGCCCCGTGCAGGCCTCTGTGAATGACAGTAAAGTGCAAAGTCGGTGCAGAAGGCTGCATTGGCAGTTCTCCGCCCTGGGGAGCTGCGCGGTGTGTGGTCCAGAAGCTCTCCAATTACCCAGCCCCACTCCCATTCTGACAAGTCCCCAGGGGGCACATGCTTTGTAAAGCTTCCTGGGGAATCCCCTACGACCCCACCCCAACCCCCACTTGAGGCTGAGAATCAAAGCTCTGAATTGCTTTCCTGGTGAGAACTCTCATCTCCCAGGATCTCGTCAGTTGAAGCACTGAATGAACTTAATCTACAAATACTTCATCTTCAAAAAGAAAATATTTTCATGATTATCTAAGTCAGTAATATGTTTATTACAGAAGATTAAAAAATACCAGCAGGTATAAAGAAAAAAAAAATCCGTGTATATCCTTGCTAGCCACTGTATCATCACCTGGGTTCTTGTCAGCAATGCCCCACTCCAGACCTGAGTCAGAATCAGCATTCTTACCAGATTCCCCTCCTCCAGTGGGTTCTGTGCTTATTCAAGTTTGAGAAGCCCGGAGTTTGCTAATCCCGGAACAACATTTGAATGTATTTCCTTGTAGTTCTATACATTTATTAAAGTTGGGGTAAATATTAGATTATGGTATTGCAATTGCCAGCTTTTAAAAAGGTTATTTTGAATTTATTTTAATGTTATTCAGAGGTTCAGTTTGTGTCCTGATTTTCTCCTTTAATTGCTTATGCTACCCACCATCACTTCTACTTGTTTTTGAGGCTTTCTTAAAACCCAGTTTCTTCATTCTAGGGTGAAGAATAGAGTGATCAGTGGCACATGAAGGGTTAATGTCTACCCACTGCTCTAATATCCACCTAAAGACCCCAGGGCCCCGCCTGCCAAGCCCAGATTTTGCAATGTTTGCCATGCGCTTGCTTCATGTTGAAAGATGAACGGAATGGAGATTTCTTTTTGTCTGCATGTATCTGTGTGTGTGTGTGGTGCGTGTGTATGTGTGTTTCTCTGTGCAGTCTCCGTGTGTGGCCTCCTCTGGGTGAAAGCGCAGTGTTCCCACTGTTGCTTATCCTGAAGGCTTTCCAAACCTCCCTCCGTGCAGACAGCCAGGGGAAAACACCTCTGAAGGGAGAAAGAGCAGTGCGCAGCCCGGATTTCTCAGTCTGTTTCTGCTCAAGGAAGGCAGGCGAGGGACCCCCGCCCCCCCTCTTCTTGAAGGCTTCTTTTCAACCTGTTTCCTTTCGGAAACAGAGCTTGGGAAGGTGTCTGTCTACTGCATCCTCGCTTCTCCAACAGCCCTAGGCTAACAGAAGAGGTGGCTGCTGCCGCTTGCATGGAGGGTCGATGGGCTGAGCAATCCTGGAGCGTCTGCAGCCTGGAAGGCAGTGGGGGGCTGGCGGGGAGCCGGGTCGGGGGCGGGGGGGTGCTTTGCAGTGGCCAAGAGGCGGCGACAGACCCCCTCGGTCACAAGGAGGGCGAGGGGAGAAGGGAAGCACCGTCCACCCTGGTCTTCCTGTCCTGCCTCGCCCCTTGCCTTCCTCTGTAACAGGACTCTGCGTTTCCGAGGGCTGTTTGGTGGGCTCAGGCTGTCATGTTGCCATGTTTCCCAGTGGGTGCAGAAAGCAGGTCAGCCTTGCTGGGCCGCTGCTCTGAGACCAGCCCCACACCTCTCACCACCGCTGTCTCCCCCTGGGGCCGAGCCTCGCCCCACTCCCCTTCCCCCGGGGCCCTGTGAGCCGCTGGGCTCACTCTTCCCAGCAGACTTGCCTGTCACCACAAGCATCTCAGTCATCCCGAGCACTGGCCCCGCTTGACTTCTCCAGCAGGCCCAGGCCACAAAGCCTTTTGTTTACAGACTTGTCATCCTCCCCACATTCCCACCAGCCCGTGGTCCAGGGAAAACACCCAGAACAAAAACACCCTGTGTGCATCTGGTAGATTTTCCACTAAAAAGTTCAGCATCCAGGTGAATGGGATCTGGATCCAACCTTCTAAATACTGAGAAATAAAAGAGGGCGTTTTATGTGCGTTTGGCACTCGCGGGAGCGAGTGGCGCCCAGCTCATGCCCCCACCGGCGTCACCACGCGAAGCCCGCCTACTCCGCTGGTTTCCCTTACCTTGATCTCAGTCACCTACCTTGTTGTCTGAGAAGAAGGGCAAGCTGTAGATTACTCAGAACTCAAGATCGTTTTTCAGATGACTTGGGTCAACTCCTGAAGCTACCTAAAAAATGTACACAGGTTGGCCACCTAAGGAAAAGCCATGGATGGCATTTACCCCAACCTTAGCTGAATTCAAACCACTATACGCTTGTGTTTTCTACAACTTTCCTAGTTTACCAGGACTGGAGGGATGCCTCTGAAAAAATAACATTTCAAAATAATATTTTAAAACCTAGCATTATTTGTTTTTCCCTCTGTAAAGGCTAGCCTATCGTCATTTCTCCATGGTGTGCTTCAGGAGAGGGGTGGCTGATGAATGGAAGGGATGTGACTTGGTAATTAGGAAGAGCCTGAGACATGAAGGAAGCAAAAATCCTGTGTTCAGATGTATTCAGCCACCTACCAGCACAGTCACAATCTTTCTGGGTCTCAGTTTCCTCTTCTGCAGAATAGGAAGAAGAATAGTTTCAGTTACCTTAAAAAATGATTTGATGAATAATATGATGAATTATATGGTGGCTCCGATGGTAAAGAATCTGCCTGCAGTTCAGGAGACCCGGCTTCAATCCCTGGGTCAGGAAGATCCCCTGGAAAATGAAAGGGCTACTCACTCTGGTATTCTTGCCTGGGGAATTCCATGGACAGAGGAGCCTGGCGGGCTCCAATCCATGGGTCGCAAAGAGTCAGACATGACCGAGCAACTGACATTTTCACTTTTTCAACTAACAAAATGATTTTATGAATCATATGAACTAATGCTTCTAAAAGCATTTATTCACCATAAAGTGCTACACAAATGTGAGCTATTGTGCTTGAAAAAATAACTTGAAAGGGACTCCCCTGGTGGTTCAGTGGTTAAGACTTCTCCTTACAATGCAAGGGTCACAGGTTTGATCCCTGGTCAGGGAACTTAGATCCCACATGCCACAGAGCAGCCAAGCCCATGCACTGCAGCTAGTGAAGCCTGTGCGCTCTAGAGACCACATGCACATCTACAGAGTCCCTGCTCTGCAACGAAATATCCCACATGCACAATGAAGATCCTGCCTGCCACAACCAAGACCTGACACAACCAAGTAAATAATAAGTATTTAAAAATAAATAAATAACTTGAAAGAAGCATTAAGAGTTTCTGGAAGCCTAGATATACAGAATCTTGGGTCATTCTCAGATGGCAAATGGTGGTCTACCCCATGATCTGTTCCATGCATCCCAGTAGCTTTCTCAAGGGCACAGGTTTTGCAGGGGCTTCTGCTTGCTGCAGATATGAACAGTAAAAGCTCCAGGAACTCCTTCTTCACTTATATGTTTCTTTGTCTTAAACCATCACAGTTAGCTCGGTGGTTAAGGATGCATGTGGCATTTGGGCAAGACTGAGGTAGCTTCTTTGAGTTTGACTCTGCCACTTAACTTGTCTAAGGCAAGTTATTTAGCTTCTCTGAGCCCAGTTTCCTCATCTGTAAAATGGGAATAACAATAACAACAATGATAATGCTATTATTATTATAATACATGGCTTACAGAGTTTTTGTGAGATTAAAAGTCCATCAAATTGCCAACTAGTACACTATCTAGCACACTGATTAAATGAATGATGATGGTGGTGATTATTTTCAAGAATCTGAAGGAGAAAGCTTCCATTAACTGGTTCTTTGCTTTGAGTGATAGAACTTTCTATTGGTCATGCATTCATTAGACAAACATTTGCTGAAAACCTTCTATGAGACCAAGCATAACTTTTGGCTCAGTTTAATGAAGAGCTACCAGCCTGACCAAAAACTACCAGTACTCTAGCACTGAGAACTCCAAATACAGTGCACAAAGGGGGAAGCTAAGACTTGGTGGAGGGTCCTGGAGGAGGGCCTCTTGAGAGCAGAGTTTTGGCATTTGGGGTAGGTTGTAAACGTGGTGCAAATGACCGGGAACAGTGCTGCATTCGGATAAGGATAGATAGCAATAGCAAATAGATGCAAATATAGTGGCCAAAACAAGATAGAAGCTTATTTCTCTCTTACTCAAGGACTGGGTAGGCAATCTGGAACTGCAGGAGTGACCTGATGGCTTCAGGGAGCCAGGCTCCTTCCCTCTTGTTATTCTGCCTTCTCCTAGGGTGTTACTCTGGTCCATTTGGCTCCCTGACATGATGATGGCTTCACATTTCGGCTAGCAGGAAGAAGAAAAGGGAAGACAAAGCCACTGTCTTTAAGAACATGACCTGGAAATTACACATATCCCTAGCATAACTTAGTCACGTGATCACAAATAGCAAGGGAGACTGGGAAATGTAGTCCTAATGCTACATTGCCATGTGACCAGCTAAAATGTGGGGGTTCTATTACTACAAGAAGGAGAGGATAGCAATACAGTAAACCACAAAGCAGATGAACATTTTTGCCAAATAAAGGAGAATAGGTCATGAGAAGGCAGAAGCAATGGCTGCTGGCAGGGGGGGCGGGGTGGGAGGAGGGGGGCGGTGGGTAACTGAACTGCAGACCATTGAGGATCCTGTGGACTGTGTGGTTGTAAAGAAGGCAGCGTGGGAGAAGGTGGAGTGTTAGTGATGGGCACACTGACCATGTGGAATTCCAGAAGAAAGGATGACTTGAGACTTGCCCATCATCACTTAAATGCCTTTTCTGGGACAGCTTGATTCTGTTTGGGATTTTTCTCTGCTGCTTGAGTTATTTGCTTGTTCATTATGGAGTTACTTCACGACTTTTCACTCAAGTTTTTACTTTCTTATATGAGCTCTATCCACTAATCACTACTGCCTACGGTAATGGTTGTATATAACGGCATCAACAAGGAAAGAGGTAGGATTAGACTAAGGACTTTCTGAAGTGGTTCAGATGCTATCTTACCTGGGATGAGAAGGATGGATGTGATCCCTTTCATGATCATCTCCAAATTTATGATCCTGAGATGTTCAGTTGAGTTGCTAAAAACTCAGTCTAAGAAGTTAGAAAGATTTGAACTTGTATTCAACAATGTAGGAAAGGCATATCAGTGTACATGATTTTAATTTTAAAGTCCTCGTCTCTGTCCTCATTTTTGACAGCACGGTAGCGCCAAGCTAAAAGTGATCCTTATAAACATACACTTCTTGTGGCTTGGATTTTTGTGCCAAAGATACCTATGACAGTGCTGCCATTCTTTCAAGCTAAATGCATGTGAACACACGTTCTTACATTTTCATCTGTTTCTCTGTGGAGAAGGCATGTACTGAACCAAATATCACATTCAGAACAGCATCTCATGACTTTAAAAACCTCTGTCAAGAGCCACCAAACAGGCATCCGTGGTGGGTATTCTGTGCTCTCAGCTTAGAAACATGGTTCCTCAACTCAGACATGAATGGTGTGCCCAGGCTACCCAGAGGGTTGTTAGAGCCTCTGAGACTTGGAGAAAGAGAAACATGCTAAATGCGTCTCTGCAAACTTCACTTGTATCTGCCAAGAAGCAATATAGCTCATTGAATTCTAAGAGAACTGTGGGCCTATCATATTGATCCACAGGCACTGACTTTTCAAAAAATCTCCAGGAGTGATGGATGTGAAGTCAGCTGGGTTCTGGTCTTGTCACTCCAAAAACTCTGGTAGTTCATTATAGCTCCAAGTGCCAGACCCTTGTCTGCTGGTGAGGATAAAGGGCTGGATATGATAGACCTGTAAACACACAAATATGACATGCTATGTGAATTGTAGATTGACGTCTGTAGGGCTACAGTCAAATTAGGGCACCAAAGGTAGGATTTGGTGCCCAAGAGCAAAGCTGTCTACATTCTGACATTTCAGGATACAAAAGAAAAAAGGCAGGCTCCTCTCACTCAAAAGTGAATCTGTTGATCAAAGCATGTACGTGGCACTTGAAATTGATATTGACAATGGAAACATAACAAATAATAGGGATTGAGATGATAGAGGGACAAGAAAGAAGTGGAAAGACTTGGAGGTAGGTGGGCTGATGATTTCATCTTACAAAGCAGGGAGACAAGAGATTTCATCTTTAATTGATGGAAAAAAGGAAATAATTGTATTTAAAAATACAAATAATAAAAAAAACCCCGAAATAACAATGTACCTTTATTAACTGGAGGAAGGAAGAAGTGGAAGAGGGGCTCAAGTGAGCTGAAGTCAATAGACGGAGTCTAAATGGATAAATAGAGAAAGAAAAATAGAAACATTATTCATAATTGTAGAAGTTACCACTTAAAAGTGTACCTCTGGGGAGCTCAGCTGGGGCTGAGGAAGCATTAGGATGTATCACTTGCTTTTCATTATAAGCGTTTCTGTCCTGTTTGATTTTTAAGTCTTGTCACGTTTATTAGAATTAGGTTTAGTTTCAGGTGACAGAGTGTAAAAGACAAAAAACTCTGCTCCATGGATTTCTTCAGGACCACAGACTTCATCCAACTCATGTCTCCCTAATTCCATCCCCAGATGCAGTCCTTAGACTCATGATCCATGCAGTGAAATGTAAGTAATGATGAATGAGAGGGCACATTGGGCATAGAGACTGCCCCTTAGAGGTTCTGGAAACTGTCACATGACACTTTGTATTATATTTTATTGGTCAGAACTTAGCCATGTGATTACTCCTAGCTGCAAAGAAGATTAGGAAACATAATCTTTGTGTCAAATTTCTATTACAATGAGAAAAGGGAATATGTTAATATACTGTGGGACATTTTGCTGACACGTCTACACTTACCTTGATATAAATAACAACAAAAATCACAAGCATTTAACCAAAAAAGCTATGTTTTCATTTTAAAATTCTGGAAATAAAAATATAAATAAAAATAGAATGGATTGATGAAAGGAGAGAGGAATGGGTAGATAGATTGATGTGTGATAAAGCAAATACAGCAGAATGATCATTCTAAAATCTAGGTAGTAGGTGTGTTCACCATATATGTTTCAATTTCTCTATATATTTGAAATCTTTTATAACAAAATGTTGGGAAAAGTAGGGTTAGGGAATACAAAAAACAATTTTTTTAAAAGCTATTTTTGAAATTCACGGTACATCTGACCTGAGAATTTCACTTCTCCCATCCCTCCACTGGAGAAGGCAATGGCAACCCACTCCAGTACGCTTGCCTGGAAAATCCCATGGATGGAGGAGCCTGTTAGGCTACAGTCTATGGGGTCGCAAAGAGTTGGACACGACTGAGCAACTTCATTTTCACTTTTCACTTTCATGCATTGGAGAAGGAAATGGCAACCCACTCTATTATTCTTGCCTGGAGAATCCCAGAGACGGGAGCCTGGTGGGCTGCCATCTATGGGGTCGCACAGCGTCGGACACGACTGACCTGACTTAGCAGCAGCAGCAGCATCCCTCCACTCAATTCCAGACGTTTTATACAGAAACCCTCTAATTCTTCATATTGTACCTTATTGCCCCTTACCTCCAACCCCTTTCTTCCCCCATCTGTCATTTCTTTACTTTCTGTTTTTCTCTAGGTCTGTGCCTTTGTCTTAATATATGGCTTCTGGTGTCTCGGGCTTGAATTGCTGGCTTGGGCCTCTTGCCATAAGCTCTGGTCTGATCTGGTTATAAACAAGAGATAGTCCTGATCCCTCATGGACCAACTCACTAGACTGACTAGGGTGGGCTCCCCAACCCCTTCCCTACCGTGGGGAATTGAACCCAATATTTTGTTCAATGACTTGAAAAAATATCCCCCCCAATCTGTCTCCCACCTTTCCTTCTTTTTTTATTTTGTGCCAATTTGCATATAGCTGTTATATTATAGCTTAGAGAATGATGAAAGAAGACAGTTTAATTTCTAAGATACATACTTTCTAGAACTATCAGCATAAGTGAGAACATGAGACTAAATGTAGGTCACAGTTGAGGTTGTGGTCACTCATTCATTCATTCAATAAACATTAAAGGCCTACTGTGAGCCAGACACCATATGGCTCTGGTCAGTGATTCATTCTAAACACCAGTCATTTGGGAAACAACTTAGCTTCCAAACGAAAGCAGTAATAGGGCCTTGCTGTTACACCATCCTTGAGGTTGCACCACAGCTGACCTTTGAGAAGAGGCTGCCCGATCAGGAGTCATTTTGGTAATTCAGTAACGAGGCACCTTGGACAGGGGCCAGGAGGGCCTGTGCTGGAAGCCCTCTCCCCTGTGTGATTTACACTGAAAGCGGCTTACCATTACCACCTGCCCCGACCCACCGCACAAGCCCCACACGATTTGACCTTGCAGGTGTGTTTCATGCTTGGCAAAATCTGAAGCAAGTAAACTGCACAGACTTTTCCCAGTGTGTCTTTCTTCTCAGCTGGACGCATAAATAGCTCATTTATTTATTCCATGTCAACAATCGTCTTTTGCTTCTTCCTATTCTCTGTTATATGATGCGGATAACATGTCACTGCCCAGATGGGCCTTTCATTCTGTTGAGACTCACTTGCCCTGCTAACGTTTCCTTTATATTTGGCCTTTGAATGCATCAGTTATGAATATATTTAGTGTGAGTCCTTTGTGCAATGTTTTCTGCCTACTTCTTCATTTCTGCAGAATTTGGCAAGGAGTGAAGAAGATAGATAATAAGGAATGAAAGGGTCAAACAAAGCCAATTGTTCAGCTGCAGAACAAAACGTCCTGCAATCTCCTTAGCTAATTCAACCCATTGGGAACAAAACATTTTAACTTGTTCATGTTATTTTGACTTTCCGGATTATAGTGGGTAAAAGTGGTGAGTGCCCTCTGGCAAGCTTACTCCATATTTCTGCCCTCTGTCCAGCCTAAGCAGCAAGGTCCTCTTTCTGCCTAAAAAATGTTATAATCAGGAAAACTTAATGTGAGTCTGGATGGATCCATTCCCCTGCTGTCTCTTTGTAGTTTAAAAAAAAAAAAGGACAGAATTAATCATCATCATCATCATCATCATCGTCATAATTGTGGGCTTCCTTTGTGGCTAAGACAGTAGAGAATCTGCCTACAACGCAGGAGACCCAGGTTCGATCCCTGGGTCAGGAAGATCCCCTGGAGAAGGGAATGGCTACCCATTCTAATATTCTTGCCTGGAGAACTCCATGGACAGAGGAGTCTGTGAGGCTACAGTCCACAGGGTCTCAAAGAGTCAGACCCGACCGAGCGACTAACACACACGATATTAATTCCAGTTAATTTCCCCCCGGTTTCTTGAGAACTCATCTGTTTGGGAGCGCCAAGGGGATAACCCCTCCCTCCTCCACCCAGAGTAAGAGAGCTGGGTTGTGGCCCTTCTGTTAATGCCTTTGGTACCAACCAGTGAGATATATGAGAAGGAGCCCCTTTAAATGCATGCAGGTGGCTTCTTGCCTCGGGTAACAAGTCTCATTGTCCCTTTGTGTCCTCAGATTCAGTAAGTCTCTTGCAAAGCAATAAGTGACACTGTAGAAAAGGCAGGAGGACAAATAGGGATCCCTAAACAAAGAAGGTAGTTTGGGAGGAGGAAAAAATGAAGAAAGAAAGAAAATCCCTTAAAACATCTTAAAGGCAGCCAAGTCTAAGCATGATCATATGAAAGAGACGTTCTTTCTCTTTCATTTCACAAGGTCGAGTTGAATTTACTTTTGGGCTTTTTTTTTTTTTTTTAAAAAAAGATTCTGTGGCACAGATGAAGTTCCTCCAGAAACCAAGACAATGGGCACTTCCAATGACCCACTGAAAGGAATAATCCAATTCAAACAGACATTTCAGACTATATTTGAGTAATACAGGCTATATAATAAAAGCAAGAAGAACAGTAGTCAAACAATGCTTTGGGTGGAAAAGCACCTTTCTTTCACGGTGATTTATGTGCTGTTAATTCAGAGGCAAGCACCTTGTTCAGCTGACCAAATAAGCAGCAATGACTGCCCTTCTGTGCAGGTGGGGAACCAAGGACCCAAGTGATGCCCTCAAGCATTTTGTCCTGAATGTACAGGAGTGTTAAAGGTCAGGCTGATCTTGCTCAGTCTTCACACAAGCTGAGGGGGCCACAGCATCACTGTCCAGCTGCTGGCCAGTGCCCCATGCAGGCCACCACCCCTGGCAGGAGCAGGTTAGGGTTAGACTCTGTTGCCCCAATCATCCTCCATTTCTCAAGTCCATATGCATGCATGCATGCATGCTCAGTCGCTTCAGTCATATCCAACTCTTTGTCACCCCGTGGAGTGTAGCCCGCCGGGTTCCTCTGTCCATAGGATTCTCCAGGCAAGAATACTTGAGTGGGTTGCCATGTTCTCCTCTAAGGGAGCTTCCTGACCCTGGAATTGAACCCACTTCTCCTGTGTTTCCTGCATTGCAAGTGGATTCTTTACCCACTGAGTCACCTGGGAAACCCTTCTCAACTCCACAGTTGCCACCAAATCTAGCTTTGTGACTTCACCTTGTTAACTAATCTCCTGAAACCCTGGTTTTTAAATTATTAAACTGGAGCAATAAGGTACACTTCTCAAGATGATTATAAGAACTTGAAAAAAAATATGTAAAGCACATAGCACTGTGTCTCCCATATAGGAGATGCAAGGAAAATGTTGATTTTATATATTTTTAAAATTTTATTACTAGGTAGAATTCGTGCTCTGCTGCTTTGCAAATATCACACAAACTTCCCTTTGAGAGAAGTTTTAATGATTACCTTTAATGTAAGTTTAAGCTGATTTTACCTAATAAGGGAAAAATGTAATTATACCTTACTCCCTTAACACACGTGCATGTGTACTAAGTCACTTCAGTTGTGTCCGACTCTTTGAGAGCCTATGGACTGCAGACTGCCAGGCTCCTCTGTCCATGGGATTCTCCAGGCAAAAAAACTGGAGTGGGTTGCCGTGCCCTCCTCCAGGGGATCTTCCTGACCCAGGGATTGAACCCGCATCTCCTGCAACTCTTGCATTGCAGGCATATTCTTTACCGCTGAGTCACTAGGGAAGCCCCCACACACATACATACACAGACATCAAATCTCTCCAAGGAGAGCTTGGTTACACTTTTTGCAATTTGTACTAAGTCCAACCATTAATAAAGAAGAAGAAGATGCTCTATATAGCAACGCACAAATTTTAGCAGTTATGTGGTTACAACTTCATGAAGGAAGCTGGCAAGCCCCGGTTCACTTCTGAATAGAAAAGGTTTCAGCCTGGATCTCTCCGAACAACTGGCAGATCATCTTTTGAGGAAGCCAGTAGACTTTAAGATTAGTATAGGCTCTGGAGTCAGGCAGACTTGGGCATTAGCTCCCCCAATTCGGAGTTCTCACCTGTAAAATCAGGGCTGATAGTAATACCTGACTCACAGCTCAATGTAAGAATGAAACTAATGCAGGAGAAATGCTTAACACTGTTTCTGGGCACTACTTGGTAAATGGAAGCTATAATAGTTCACAACCATTGTGCAAAAGGTGAGAAAATTTTGCAAATTCAGTACAGCTGAAATTTTCCTCTAGGCCTGATATTATAGAGCTTTTAGCCACTGCTCTTGAATGTACACCATGATCAGGCTTCTTAAGGAAAGGAAACTTAAACAGCTAATTAGAGAGAAAAGAGAGGCACATGGAACATACATGGTAATCACGGATGGATGGAACTGTTAGAACATTTTAAACCAGCTGCTGGAATTTAGGTTTCAAGGCTTCATCTTACTTTTTTCTTTTTAACTTTGAAGAGTTTTGTGGGGACTGAAAACATTTCAGGATAAATGTCTAAATGCAAGGCTTTTGGCAGAGACAGAAAAATTGTCATTCTGAATCCAGGTTTGACTTGGACACGGAGTGACTTAAGAAAACATCAGGAAGACAGAAATTTATGAAAATTGTATTTACTCAAGGCTGAGGACAAGGTTTCTGTCTAGTCTAAAAGTGATGTCATGCAAATTAAGAAAGGAAATGCTGAGGGGATACATTGGACAGTGTTTCCCAAAGGGTGTTCCATAGAACCAAAGTCTCTTGAGATGATTGGTGACAAAGAAGTTCTGTGGTCAGATACGTTTGGAAAACTGCATATTCACTCTGTCTCAGGAGATAAACTTTGCATATTTACATATAAAAGCTTTCAGAAGTCCTAGAGTAAGGAAATCTCTCATGGTGGACCCCATAAGTAGCTTCCAAATAGCTAATCCTCCTTTTTTTCTTTTTTTGTCATCAGAACTGTGATTTTGTTCAAAAGATAATGGCCCAACCCCAGGGAATGAATCATCATATTTATATGACAACTACAGGACCTGTGATCTTCTTTGCCAGGTATGCACATGTGACTCAGTTCTTCTGATCAATGAAACTTCCTTTGGCGACTCTGGAAATAAAAGAGAAATACAGGGAGAATGTGCTTTCTTTTTGACATTTCCTTGCTTTCTGCTTGTCCGTGAGGTTGTGTGCTGGAATATGACTCCTGGAACCATGACGGCCACCTTGTGACCCTGAGGGGAGGGCCCTGAAGACAGAGACAGGAGATGCCAAACTAGTGCCTGTTACTGCAGAGCAACCAAGCTTAACCCAGAGCTACCCAGCAACATACTTGCTAATGTCAACAACTCTCCTGCTGGTTTGAGCCTCTCCTGGTTGGGAATGGAATGCAGCTTACAGAAGACACCTTTTCCTTCTGTTTACTCCAGCGTTTCCCCGTGTGTGGCAGACCTCATTAGTAGCTTCTGAATAGCCCTTCCTCTTTTTTCCATGAAGGTGCTCTGTTTATCCCAAGAGGAAGCCTACCTGTGCAGCCATTTGACCACAGGGTCTGGTTTGTAGAACAGCTCTCTCCACCGCTCCCCAGCCGCTCATCCTCCACGGAGCACTCTCCGGGAAATGCTGGCAGGAAGGGAGCAGGAGAGAGAAGCAGGCAGCAGGTCCCAGACCCCACTCCCCTATTAATTCAGCCCTTTGTGTATCAGCTGTACCATCTGGTCTCCATCACCTCTCCCGTCCGTCTGCAGCTCTGAGCACTTAGCATGCCTGAGCTCAGGCCCCGGGCATCACACCACACACTGGAGGCCGGGCAGTTGCCACCCACCTACCTTGCCATTCATTCCCAAGGTTGTAAGTGTATGTGCTCCTTCCATAAGATGACAGCGGCACTGAAAATCCACTTAGGGATCAACTGATTCTTTTACTTTACTTTTTCAAGCGTTCCTTCCCTTGTCCTCCCCATTGCCCTTCGGTGGGAGCCAGGGGTCCTGGGCCAGGGCCCCTGGAACGGTGCTGGGCTCCCCACGCCGGAGCTGCGCGTAGGGCTGGGGAGGCGTAACGTGACCCGAGCCTTAGAGCTGCGGGGGCCTGCGGGGGCCTCCGGTTCAGCCCGCTCCCAGGTCGGTCGTTACCCGGCCTGCGTGAAAATCCCACAGCAGAACTCGATAGCACACCCGGTTTTAGGTTTCCCTGGCCGCCTCACGGCCAAGCGGGCTCAGCTGCCAGGCTGGGCTCCCGGGGGGCAGGCGAGGTGGGGCTGCCTCTCCTCCAGGGCGGCTCCGGGGAAAGCTGACAGTCCCTGCTGGCTGAAGCTGCGGGCTTAGGAAGCCGGCGAGGTCCATCAGCTGTGCCTTCACCGGCTCCAGAGGTTGAAGTTCTGTTCCCGTTTTCCTACAAACTCAGCCTCTTCACCCCATGGCAACCCCTGCTTCCGATCCAGAAAGCAGCAACAGCGAAATGATCCGGCGTTTTCTGCCCTGTCTTTACGTGCAGAGAGGGGAGAAGAGGGAAGCAAAGCACCCTGAAAAGAGATTCGTTCCCCTCATTTTTCCTGTTATCCTAAAAACCCGAGGATTTTAGGGTTTTACTGGCCCTGCTTCTTAGAGATGTGGAAACTGAGAATCCAAAAGATTAAGAAGCCTGTCCGAGGACACAGGTGAGAAGTGACAGAGCTGAGGTTCTGACTCAGGCCTGCCTGTTTGTGGTAGCTGCTCTAAACTCCTCTGGCATTGCCTCTCTTCGAGATCAGGCCTCTTTGGTAGGGAAAATCCCCCAGAGCTTGTACTAGGTTTGTGTGCAGCTTTCAGAGTTATGGAAGAACCAAGAGGTTTATAAAGATGTTCATGTTTAATTTGCTCAGCTGCTCGAGACAGTTTGGTTTGCTGAAGTTCTGCAGCTTTCATCAGAGGAGGTAAGGGGAGGGAGTGGGATGGAAGAGACCGATTGTCCTGGAATACCCACAGTGTAGACAGTTAGGGCCCCTGGGCTGGTCCAATCAGCCACCCTTGAACTACCTGGACTACCTAGAGGCAGATTACAACTGCTAGGTGGCTTTTCATGCTGTGCCACACGCCTGGTGAGGCGCCCCCTGCCTGGTGGTGAACAAATGACATCATTGGCGGAGGCCATCCCTTTGGCACTTTCTCAAGAATGCTGGTATAATTTTAAAAGATGGCCGGGAGGAGGCAAGGGTGAGAGGACTCCCCTTTCAGAATCCTGTGTGGACAGCCATCTCTGACATCTAAGATGGGAACTGGCTTCTGCAGAAATTGTATTTTTAATATTAAAGGAAGAATCGGCAAGCTTGTGTGGGCCTAAATGAATTTCCAATGGATCAGCAGAAAAGTCAACAAAAGGTTGTGTTTCTTGTTCTAATCCCTTCACTTATTCCCCCAAATGGTTGTCAGATGTTCAACCACACTGAAAGTCAAGGAAAGCCCACACCAGAGGCTAAACTTTTGGCTGCAGCGAGGTGTTTTAAAAACAGCAGTGTTACGTATGGTTCTGGAACCAGTTGAAAAGCCCTAAAGAAGAGTTTACCCTGTGTGCGTTCAGATGACTAGGGATAAGGCCAGGGGAAGGTGAAAGAAAAGATCTGCTCATGGCTGGAATACAAAGAGTCAGTATGAAATCCCAGGCTCTTTCAGCAAAGCTTTTAGTCCAGAGACTTTTCTCTCTGTGTTGGAGAAGCACTGGTGTCCTTCAGAAGGAATTTTGGAGTCTTTCCTCCAGAAGAAACCTTCTGATAAGAAGCGGATGTAAGACTCTTGATTGCTGATGCTCATCAAATTTCTGTTTGTAAATAGTCCCCCACTTATTTTCCATCCCGGATCAGTTGGTAGTGGTTTTATGGAGCACTGTGTTGAGAAGGCGTCTGAGGCCTTGTCTGGGCTCAGAAGGAGAAAGTGGGATGGTCAGTCAGTGATGCCTCCCATGGGTCCCCATAGAGGAGAGAGGCAGCACGTAGGCCAGACTTGGGACTTCTCATTTGAACAGTCTCTTCGGAGGTAAGTGGGTAATTTAGTCTTTCCTATTTCCTCTTCCCACCTTGCTCTTCCACAGAAGGTACCGGGTGTGTGGGAATGCGGGTAGGAGCGGCTGGACCTTGTGACCGAGGGGAGGGGTCTCAGGTCAGGAGCTGCCCTGTGATTCTGGTACTGCCATCTGCATCAGGCTGTGTCGTCTGGCCCTCGAGCTCCTCAAGCTGTCGTCCTGGAGTGTGCTCGCCTATAACTTGTTCTCCTGCCTGGGTTGAAATCCCATGGGCCCCCTTGACTGGGTCTCTTCTCGACTTTCACTGGTGATCCAGACTCTTCTGAACTTCAGCCTCGTCTTCCATCTGGCCCCTGGCTAGGATGCCCAGCTTGCAGTCTCTGAGGCAGTGTTACTGCATCAGTTAGGATTATAGAGCATCAAGTAACAGCACAGAACTGTAATGCATACTGCTTGAAGCAATAAGAAAATGCATAATCTTACATCATGAGAGGAAAGGTAGCTGGACTTCTGGTACACGGTACTCACAAAGCAACAGTTTTTTCCCCTTTCTCTGCTCTTCATCTAGAAGCTGTTCCACACCCTCAGACCCTGTCACATGGCTGTCAGTGGCAGTTGGTATGGTTTACTTTTTCACTAATGGCCAGAGACAACCATAACCTCTTCCCATGCAAAGATGGTAAGTTCCAGTGTTTCATTCTGGTGGGCTCTTCCTGTGGCTTTACTTCCCTAGGGCAATGCAAAGTGGCCTTCCCTACACTGTGGAAGAGACTGTATACTCTCAGCCCACCAGGTGTGACCCTGCTGTTGGAGCTATACATTCATTTATTATTTCTCTAATATTATCATTTCTCATCTGCAAACTGAGGGTGATATGGTATCTAACTCATGAGATTGCTATGAGGATATGATGAGATAATTTATATAAAGCTGCTTAGTATAGCTCCTGGCATATGGAAATGTTCAATAAATGTTAGCTTTTTCTTTCAGTTCTCTTGTTAATTTTTCCTTTTGGCAAAAATAAATGTCAGCATTCTGAAATAAGTTTTAGAAAGATGATTTTCCAAATTAAAATCAGTTTGTCCCATTTTGAAATGATAATTTATCAGTAAATGTATTGATATTTCATGAGAATATTTTGTGATTCTAATCTTTGAAGAGCATGTACAACAGGTTCACAAGTTTGCTAGGTTCTTGGTTTGTCCTTGAGTCAGTTTCTATGAAGAAAATCCATTGGAGCCAAGGTTGATTTACAACTAAAGGTATGAGGGTGTTCACCAAAGGGAAAGATATTGTGTACCACACAGGACTCTGTTGCCATCCTGCTGGCTTTTTTGTTCATACTCTCTATTTCCTCCACAAAACCTTGTGTCTCCTATGTGTGGACCCACCTACCACTCAATCATGACTTACCATCTCTAACTCCATTCTGTTGGCTTCTTATAAGAAAAATGGGGTAACCAGCTGTCCCCATGTTGCTGGGTCTTTCCTGGATTCAGTACTGAAAAATCCCATGTCCTAGACCGCCTCAATCTCAGATAAACCCAGTGGGTTTGTAGCACTATAGGTAAACTACCTCCATCTGCTAGCCTGAGATGCAGCTTCTAGGAATCCTAAAAAATTAAAGTTTCTCCATCTCATCTTATAAAGAAGTTTGGAGGATTTCTGAAAACTATGAAAAATTACTAAAGGATTGTGAAGGAGCTAAAACACATAATGAAAATTGCATTTTAGAGACATCTCTGCAAGTCAAAACCACAATGAGATACCCTTTTACATCCACTAGGATGGATGGCCATAATTAAAAAGACAAAGAGTAACAAATGTTGACAAGGATGTGGAGAAATTGAAATTCTTATTTACCCCTGGGCTGCTATAGAAAATAGTCTGGAAGTTCCTCAAAAAGTCAAGCAGAGATCCACACAATCCAGCAATTCCGCTCCTAAGTACTTACCCCAACGAATTGAAAACAGGTGTTCAGACAAAAACTTTTGCATCAACATTTTTAGCACCACTATTCACAATAGCCAAAAGGTAGAAACACCCCTAGTGTCCATTGACGGATGAATATTTATGGCAAAATGTGGCATAACCATACAATAAAATATTGTTGTTCAGTCACTCAGTCATGTCCGAGTCTTTGCAACCCCAGGGACTGCAGCATATCAATGAGATATGATTCAGAGATAACAATAAATAAATCTATTTTATGGTGTGCTGACCAGTCTACAATCTGGGTGAACCTTGAAAACATGCTAAGTGAAAGAAGCTAGTCACAAAGGACTGCATGTTATATGGTTCCATTTATATATAAGCAAACTTATGGGTTTTCCAGGTGATTCAAAGAATCCACCTGCAGTGCAGGAGATGCAGGTGACACAGGTTCAGTCCCTGGGTCGGGAAGATCCCCTGGAGGATGGCATGGCTACCCACTCCAGTATTCTTGCCTGGACAGAGGTAAGGACATGGACAGAGGAGGCTGGTGGGCTACAGTCCGTACGGTCACAGTGTCTGACACGACTGAAGCGACTGAGAATGCATGCAAGCAAACAAATTTATAGACATAGAAAGTATGTCAGTGGTTACCTTGGGCTTGGGGAGATGCAAGCATTTGTGGGGGAGTGATGACTAAGGGGTGCAGGGTATCTTTTGGTATAATGAAAATGTTCTAAAATGTATTGTGATGATAGTTGCACTCAAAGCCACCGAATGGTTTACTTTATTTAAGAGAATTTTATGGTTTGTGAATTATATCTCAGTAAAGCTGTAAAGAGAAATATCTCTGACAATATGTACAGAATGAATTTCATGGAGATAAGGTTGGAAGCAAGAAATACAATTAGAGGCCTCTGATAAAAATCCAGGTAAAATGTCATAAAGATAATTACAGTAGTGGCCAGGCAGTGAGAGACAAGAGCTAGTTTTGTGGGGTAATGAGAGTCCTGTTCCATAGAACTTAAGATTGGTTGGCATCTAAAGCTGGGGAGATGAAGGGTATTTCATCATTGAGCCTTTCATGATGCCATTCCCCAAGGTGAGGCAATTCAGGAAGAGAAGTCTTAGAAGGTAAAAATGTTGAGTCCTATTTGGACTGGTTCACTGGAACATGGTTGATTTCAGGAGTCTGTGAGTCATCCAACTGACATACCATCTGCGCCACTGTTTATAGACATCTAGAAAAGGGAAGGCATTGTAGGCTGGATAGACTTGGGATGGATGGTATTATCTAGAGTTCTACTGTCCACAATATAACTGCTAGTCATAGGAGACTATTAAGTTTAATAAGT
Source organism: Muntiacus reevesi (assembly GCF_963930625.1). NCBI lineage: Eukaryota > Metazoa > Chordata > Mammalia > Artiodactyla > Cervidae > Muntiacus > Muntiacus reevesi. The sequence goes on from NC_089258.1 coordinate 14,689,141, forward strand.
TAAAATTAAAGTTTCAAATTCAGACAATCAGTTGCACTATCTACATTTCAAGCATAGCCAGAGACTATCATTTTGGACAGCACACATACAGAACATTTCCATCGTTGCAGAAATTCCTTTGGGACAGTGCTGATCAGGGGAATATTGTCCACTGAAAAGAGAACTTTATTAGTAAGAAGATCATCCGCGGTCTTGGGAAGAGTGGAGTAGTGGGGCCAGACTCCAAAACTGACAAGGAGTTAGGAACTAGCAGTCTTTTAAGGAAATTTTGCTATGTAAATAAATATGAGAGTAACATCGTATCTGACACATACTAAGCATGTAATAAATAGCTGAATCTGAAGAGCCCTGACAAGGTGGCTTGTGTTTCCGTGATTCATGTGGGCTTGGAGGCCTTGTTGAATACCACCTGAGAGCTGTCATTTGGCAGGATGGCCGTAAGTAGCCATGCGGGTCCATACCTTACTTGTTTCTCTAATGTAGCTTGGGCACTGGGAGAGTCTAATTCATTAAATGTTCATGTGTGGGTCTGGTTAACCAGAAGATTTTTTCCTCCCATCTTGGGCAGCAATAAAATGAAAGGAATTCAGTTAATTTTTTGACTTGAAATGGAAAGGAATACCTCACTGCTGGGAAGATGAAAAGTTATTATTTCTTCTTATTTTCCCCTTACATTAAGGAAATAATTTTAGTGTTTTAGTTCACATTACAAAAGAAATATCTTTTCATGCAAAATAAATTAGGAAATTCATATAAGCCAAAAACAAAGAAATTAAAATTATCTATGATATATATTTGTGGATTTTAGCTCCAGAAAAGAAACCCTGACTTAATAAATATCATTATTTCCTGACATAACAAGAAGTCCAGGATAGGGTAGGTTTCAGGGCTGGTTTATTCAGTGACCCATTGATGTCATTAAAAATCCAGATTCCTTGGGAATTTCCCAGGTGGTCCAGTGGCTAACACTTCACTCTCCCAATGCAGGGGACCCAGATTTGATCCCTGGGGGAGGAACTAAATCCCACATGCCACAGCTAAGGGTTCGCAAGCCACAAGTAATACCTGGTGCAGCCAAATAAATAATAATAAACTATTTTAAAGGGCATACCTTAAAAAAATCCAGATTCCTTCATTATGTTGTTTGCCTAAAACTAACAATATGTTAAATGTTAATTTTACCTCATTTTTTAAAAAAATGAATCAGATTCTTTTTCTCTCTATGATCTGCCATCTTCTGTGTGGATTCATCATCAATCTTATGGCAAGATGATGGCAACAGTAGCTCAGGGTATCACATTCAGACACAACTACATGGAAAGAAAGGAAAGAGTCTTTCTCATCTCTTTTAAAAATGAGAAAACTTCTTGTAAAACTTCTTATTGGACTCCTCCACAAACCCTATTTGCCAGAACTGAGGGACAATCTCACTCCTTAATCACTACTTACAAGGGGCACAGCATTCCATTCTGAGCCTTTGAAGCTGTGGGGGTGGTCAGTTGTCCCTGAGACACATAAATAAATGGAACTTGGGGAGACATTTTTAAAAAGCAGCAAGCTATTCTGAAGGAAAATAGGGGAAATGGATAATAGGGAGGCAATCAACATTATCCATTGTTAGCAATCTGTAGATTTAACCTTCATTAACATTTTGCTAAATATTATATGTGTATGTGATAACACTTTATTCTGTGATAATGTGTTTTTCCCTCCTCAACAATACATCATGAATATCCTTCCATGATGTAAATAATTTTCTATAGCATCATTTTAATGGCCATGGATATTTCATTTTTTTAAGGCTACGGCATAAAGTATTTACCAAAGATAAATTTAAAATAAATATTCCTGAGTCTGATGCAGAAGTTTAAATTCCTATCTGCTGTAGGCTATAATGGTATTAAAAAGTTAAGGTCTTGCTTTTTTGAAGGTAAGCAATAAATCAAGAGTCCCACAGTGGCAGAGCTAGTGGTGAAGAACCCGTGGGTTAGATTCCTGGGTCAGGAAGGAGGAGGGCATGGCAACCCGCCCCAGTATTCTTGCCTGGAGAATCCCATGGACAGAGGAGCCTCAGGGCTACACAGTCCACAGGGTCACAAAGAGTCAGACAGGACCGAAGCAACTATGCATGTGCACACAATAGATCGGGACGGAAATTTATGTTGACATTGATTTTAATAAATTATGTTTTAAATTAAAACATGACTATTTCTTAGCTCCCTAACAAAAACTCCTAGAGTGACCTTCCTCACACCTCAAATGAGTCCTTAATGTGTGGTTTACCAGATTTCTTTAATAATGTGGTAAAGATAACAATACAATATTTGTCATTTCTGATAGGTTTAGGCCCTCACATGTAAGTAAGCTGGAAGACTAAGACACTTACTTTACATTTCTTATGGATATTAATAATATTTTAGTTGCAAGGCAAAGTAGCTGATCTTTCTTAGAAGAACTTGCTTTTAGAGAAATTACTTCTCCCATATGGATTACCTGAAAAACAGCAAGAAAAGCCATGCTTTCACAGGCTAAATAAAATTAGGAGTAAAGCATTGCTTTTTCAGACTAATGATATATTTTCTTCTATTTTAAAAATATTTTAGAAAAAGAACATAGAGCTCAATTTTGTCCTCTTGATGAGTCTACAAAGATCTCAGCAGGAAGATGCAAGGTAAATCAGGTAGTCTACTAGTTTTTTACATTTCACATTATGATGAATTTATACTGTTTCTTTTAAGGCTTGCATAATTTAGTGAGACATCCTAGTTCCTGCTTTTGAACTTAGTTAGGTGAGGATACCAGCATACCTCCTGGTGGTGCTTTTCTCTCTATCCCAAACTTTTATTTGAGCTAAATTTCCTACCCACAGACTGTTTCATATGCAAACATTCACTGCTAGTTTAGCTTATTGCTTGTTAAGTATATGGCCAACCCTTGATCATTCAGAAGCTTAAAATCCAGCCAGTGTTTCTTTCATACTTCGTTCATGTTTGGTTAGCAATTCCAGCTCAGGAAGAGCAAGGCATATTTTGTACAGTAGAGAAGGAAAGGACCAACCATCCAAAGTATCAGTTATATCTTTAGTCTATAACATTATAAACACCAGAAAAAATAATGCAGTCCGCACTACTTAATTTCAGTACTTATAGAGTTTTTGTAGCTCATCAGAAAAATTAAGTGTTATGCAAATTTACTTCTCTCATCTTTATTCCCCTTCCCTAGCAAAAACACTGTAAATTGTTAAAAGTCTTCTGGTAACTTGTCATATTTGGCACCAGTTTAATTGGTTTTGGCAACTGTATTAGTGACTCATAGGAGAATACTTTTGGTCTCTTTACTAACAGATGCCTGTGCTAAAAGCAATGACAACAATGTCACGTGGCCCTAAAATTGCAGGAATTTGCCGCTGGTGGTCCAGTAAAAACAAAATTATATGAAAAGAGAGTCAGAAGATAAGACTTAAAATGTACATTGTTATAAATATCTAGTCAGAAAAAAATCATATCTTTTGTCATTTATTTAAATGACATGTTGAAACTGGGGATCTGCATGAAGCATCATAGGAACCACTAACATTTTGAACCCAGTGTGTTTGTAATCATATTTCTCTTGAACCAGTGTTCTCATTTCTTCTTCAGGGAAGTGTCTCTATTACCAGAAAATTCAGGTGATGTCCTATTCATGTTTTACTTCTCTAAAAAATTCCTTTTGGAACACTGATGTGTTACATTTGTGGGTCCTTAAAATTATTATCATTTCCCCATGTATCATCTGATTTGATGGTCATTATAATTGTATGAGAGGTACTGTCTTTGAAACACAACAGTATTTAGGCAACAAGTATGCCTTGTTTGAATGCCTGTTTGGCTGCCACAAACTCTGCCAAGTACTGGAGAAAGAACTCTGAACAAGTTCCTGGCCTCAGTGAACTCACCAGTCCAAAGTCAGAAGAAGCAAAAAAAACACTTGTGCTTATTAAGAGCTAGCATAAGTCCCATATGCTATGGTAGTGTTGTAGAGACAAGATTCTTTGACGTGCGGGACTCCCAGGCTCCTCTCTATTCCAGACCCAAGGAGAACTGTGGTCTTTTTCAGCTTTGCCTCCTCCCCATACTATAGGGAGATTCTGTATTTGACAGCCCTGATTATGGATTTTGTGCTTCAGAATCCAAGAGGACAGATAAAAGATAGGACTTCCCTGGCAGTCCAGTGCTTAAGACTGCCTGTGCTTCCACTGCAGAGGGCACAGGTTTGATCCCTTAAAAAAAAGAAGATGCCAATGTAGGCTGAGTGAGGGGCTCAGCTGAAAATCATTAAAGAGAGAGAGAGAATAGAGAGAGATTGAAAAGGTGTGAGGGAAAAGGGGGCAATTATTTTTTATAAGATTAGTTCTTTGGCTTTACCATTATTAAAAAATCCTCATGGTGAGGAAAGAAGAAAAGACATTTAAGAAGGAAGTTGAGACATAAAATCAGATAAATGAGTTGCAGAGGGCCACTTAGCGCCAATCAAAAAACATCGCCATGACCAGTTTCCTTTGATCTAGGATCCAGGCCCATGCCTCCAATCCCAGAAACCAGAAAGGACTCTTTTTCTCTTCATCCAACCTCTTGCTCATCTGTGACCCAGACAGGCAGTCACAGTAAACAATGATGCATTTCCCAGAGTTTGGAACAACACCAGATGTAGGCATCGGCATAACATCAATCAATCCTCCAAACTGATATACAGGTTCTGCACAACCCCTATCAGAATCCCAGTTGGCTTTTTTGTAGAAATTGACGAACTGATCTTAAAAAGCATCTGGAAATAAAAATTCCTGTTGGAATAAATTCTATTTATGTGAAATATTCAGAATAGGAAAATCTATACAGAAAGTCGTTTAGTGGTTAGCCAGGGCTAATGACAAGATTGGCAGGTGATAGTTGAAAGATAAGGAGTTGATGAAAATGTTCTGAAGTTCACTGTGGCACACAGCTCTGGAACTATACTAAAATTCATTGGATTGTGCACGTTACATGGGTGAGATGTGTTCTACATAAATTATATTTCAATAAAGCTATTACAAAAAGCTACATACTTTTAATGTTTTCCTTAGATGACTATTCAATTCAGCAAAGTTTTTAATGACTCTGAAAAAAAAAAAAGGGCAATGACTAACATCCTCCAGAAAGACTGCATTCAATGTGCAACTCACATCTTCAACAGCAGTGTTTGAAGACACCCTCCCTCTTGACTGCTATTCAGCTGGCAAGCAGAGGAACACATAGTATTTTATGGCTGGCATCAGTTCTGAGAGATTAGTGTCTTGTACTATACTGGTTGTTAAGATATTTTGAATATGCTCCCTATACCGTGGTTTACCTTGGGAATCATAAAATGTTCGTATTTTTGCAAAATTTATAAATTGAAAATAATTTGATTGAATTTCTTTAATGCTGAGTGGAGTTTGGATATGATTTCATTTTTAAGCATTAATGTTTTCTTTTTATCAAGGTAGTCTGCACAGTGAATATTTAATGAAACCATAAGAATCTAAAATGAAAAGCATCAATCCCTAGCACTATCTCAGTCCCGTTCCCCAAGACAATCAAGTTACTCTTGTAACATTTTCTGATTTTAGTTGTGTGATTCTCAGTATCTTTAAATCTACCCAATACCTAGTAAATAATATACATAAATCCTTATTTATTGATGTGTCCCTTAAAAAAGCCATTTTTAAACTTTCTGTCACTCTATTTAGATCATCTTCTATCTTCCATATAGTCATGTCATTCTTTCTATCTTTATCAGTTGTTTTTTAACTTTCAATAATATACTTACAATATAAGCCTAAGATTCTTACTGTCATTTTTCCCTTTCCACTTGCCATGTTCTATCATCTAGACTCAACAACTTCCACATTGTCAAGACCCATGTTATTTATCATTTATATTCTGCTCTGAAATGGTACATGCATCTGTGCTGTGTCAATACTTTATTTCTAAAAGCTAAAACTCAATAAAATCCTTATATTATTATGACTGTTTAAAAACTTCACAGTACATCTAAGTAATGTTCTAAGTTTATATCTTCCTTTCTTGTTCCTTCTGGAGCTTCTAATTGCTTATTTATTCTGGAATTGTTGGTTTTATTGCAACTTTAAATTTTTCCCCATTCTCCAAAGAATACTAGGAAATGTATGAAACTTCCTTTTCCAAGATACCTCCTTCTTGGACAGTTAGCTCCCTAACAGTGATTGTTTTCTAGGTTGTTGCATTAGCTGCATTCTGGAACTTCCCTTTGTCATTCTGGTGGTTTCAGTTCACTATGCCTCAGATCCTGATATTGCTCATCTCTAAATATAACTGCCTGAGAAAGGCCTTAGGAGAGATAAACTTGGTCTGAAAATATTTTCATTACACTTAATTTATAATTAGACTGAGCATAGAATTTCCAGGTAATAGTATTAGAATATTTTTGTTGTGAGTGGCAGAAAACTTGGTGTACAAAGAGAAGGGTAGGGGGTTTCTGGTGAAAATAACCAAAAAGTCTAGAGTTGAATTGTCTTCAGGTATGATTCAATTCAGAGGCTCATAGAGTTGTACGGGCTTTGGCTTTGTTTTTTTTTTTATTTTAAGTGATTCTCCCCTTTCCCCACCCACTGCATTGTGATCAGGGAATATGATCTGCATTTTTAAAAATAATTTTTGACATTTATTGATATCTACATGGTCAATTTATATCAAAGAAGTGTTATTTTCTCAGATTCTATAAATCCTCATTTATATTTCAAAAGCCCAGCTTTATTTCTTTTTCTTAGCATTTTTCTGATCTTTCTCCCTTATTTGCTCTACTCCCACAGCCACCTATTGGGCTCCAATAGTTGTGATGGAGACCATTTTAAACTCAAAGCATTACTTGGACTATGTGTGGCATAGAATCTCTATTAACCTACACCTAGGAGTCTGGTGCATGGGTACTCAAAAATATTTGTTAAACGGGTTAGTTTATAAAATGGAAGAGCATGTCTAAGGAAAGAAGCTCAACTCTGCTTCATAGGCATTTCCATCTACTTCTGCACTTTCCCATTTATTTCATTTTTTAAAAAAGAATTCTCTTTAGCTATTTGAAATCAGTATCTAATTTTTAGTGGGAATATCTCAGGGACAGAAGTACATCACTGACCATGTTTTTGCCTACTGTTTTTACCCACCCAAATTCTCACTCTTCATTTTCTAAGAGTGCAGAAAACCTGTGGAAAAAAGATTCTTATTCACAACTAAATTAAAGGAACTCATGGAGTGTCAGTTTTCTCAAACTCCCAGAGTCCTAAAGACAGTCACCCAGAGCACCCCATTTGTGTTCACCAACAGGATTGCTCAGGAGTGATCCTGAGGCCTCTTTCCTATAGACACTTCCAGGTACAGAGCGAGGAAGTGCAGAGGGATGGCAGAGGTTCAGGGGCACCAGGTCTGCTCCCCTTAGAAACATCATCAAAGGGCCTGACCCCATGGAAATTTGCCTGCTTGCTTTATGGAGCAAGTCTAGCCTTATCCGGAAAGATTTCTCTTTCCCCCAAAATGAACCTTCTGTATTCAGATTTTTTTTTTTTTTTTCTTTTTAAAGATGCAACTCTTTCCAACTCCAGTGAGTTAGGTATAATTTGAATTTGTCATATGGCACTGATATACAGGAGGTTTTGTCTGGCTGTTAATACTGACAAAAGGAGTTGAGGTTTTTTCAGCAGAATGAACGTTCTGTATTTAATGAAAGCAAGATTCTAAAAATTGGCTTCTACAACATGCAGGTCTTATAAAATTGTACATGGCTCAGGGACCATTTAGATGATATACAGGAGTGAGCTTTTTTTTTTTTTTCCAAAGAATCTTCTCAGTGATTCCAGTTGAAGTCCAGGGCTAAGGACTTCACATAAATCTCATCTGAGACAGACCCCAGGTAGATCTTCCCTTCAGTCAGCATTCCTGTGTTCTGTGTGGCTCATTTCATTTTTTGACAGAGTAATAATCACAAAGTTGTGATCACGTATCAATTTTTAAATGGTCATATTTCTTAATGAACTCACTTCACAGTAAGAGAGATGCTACTCACTTGATAGTTTTTTCTGTTTTATTCTGGAATGAGAAGAACATTATCTTGGATCTCATTCTAAGCATCTCTTCAAGAAAAACACCTCCACACTTGAATTTGAAATGAATCAAAGCATCTAGGCCAGTACACTGAGTGTCACTGATGTTTTCCTGTTTTATTCTTCCTAACCGAAGCAAAATTAGAAAGCTTTCCTTCCCCTAAATTGTAGGCAACATAAATGATTAGAATAGACTGAAAAAGAAAACTTTGTTTCTAAAAATTCTACTTCTAGGAATTTAATTGGCTATTACACACACACACACACACACACACACACACACACACATATACATATACATATGTATATTTTAAAAGTCTAGCTATGAAAAGATCTCCAGTCAGCATTTTTTTTAATTAAAAAACACCCTGGAAACTAAAATAAATTAAAACTAAATTAAATCCAAGTAATAAAGGACTACATACATGCTAAGTTGCTTAAGTTGTGTCCGACTCTTTGCAATCCCATGGACTGTATCCTGCCAGGCTCCTCTCTATACAGGATTCTCCAGGCAAGAATCCTGGAGTGGGTTGCCATGCCCCCCTCCAGGGGATCTTCCCGACCCAGGGATCAAACCTGCTTCTCTTATGCCTCCTGCATTGGTAGGTGGATTCTTTACCACTAGCGCTACCTGGGAAGCCCAATAAAGGGCTACTGAAATATATTGTAGGATATACTGGATATATATAGCATCTGACAGAACCAGATTCTTTGCAGTTGTTAAAAGAAATGAAATTGACCTATTTGCATTAACAGAGGACGTTCTTCAAGACATCTCATGTGAAAATAAGGCAGGTGAGGTACTATGAGTATTAATTATGTGATCCCCTCTGTGAAAAAAATTTATATATGTGCATGTGTGTGTGTGCATATTTTGTGCAATGCATGCTTTGATATATGAGCAAAATGTTTTCTAAAAGAACTGTAAGAAACTACCAATAACAAGGTAAGAATGATCAGATGAAAGAGGAGAATATTACTTTTCAAATTACAACTTTCTGTAATGCTTGAATTATGTACTGAATTAATTTTTTAAAAACATGTTATCAGAGGTTATCTATGGGTAGGTTTATAGAACATTATTAGTATCTTCTTTATAGTTGTATACATTAAAGAAAACAAGCAAATATTATTTTAAAAGCCTAATTATGGGGATATTATAGTCTTAACAAGTAAGATGGTTAAATTTCAAAGTTTAATTATTTCTTTAATACAACTTATAAATTCAAGCCTTTCCAGTCTAACAGAAACGATGCTTGTGCAAGAAAATTTTTGCTCTGGTATGTGAAATAGACTTGAGAAGAGAAAGTTGTTTTAAAGTGTAATAATCTTAAATCAGGGTTTTCAAAAAATACATTTTTTTTTGCAAAAATATCAGTGTATAATGATTTCAAGAAAAACGCATAAAATGAATCAACTACAGACAAAATGCATTTCTGAGTGCTCTTCTTTAGTTGCACACATGTTGGTCAGAAAAAAAAAAGTTAAATTCAAAGATTTTTCCCAAACATACCATAGTTTGGCACAGTCCTTAAGAAATACCATCAAATGAGGGCGCTGAAACAGATACTGCATGTTTTCCTTCCATGAAGCAGTTAAGTCATTGTGCATTTCTTTCTCTCTGCCTGATAGTCTCAACTCTGTGTTTAAAATTTCTTGAATCCAGCCCTGATCATTCACTTAAGACACAGTGACACTGTTCTCTGGTATCCGTACAAAGCAGCAGAGAGAAGACAAAGCATTCACACTCCACTCAGACTTGCTGATTAATTGATTGATTAAAAAGTGACATGGAAGTTGATTCTGGTATATATCACTCCCATAAAATTAATGATCACCTCAAGAGTGGTTTCAGTCCACATTCAATAGGACCTGGGAAGTGATTTTCATTCCATTTCATGTTTTTCTCTGATTAAAAATAGACATCTCTTCCTCTGAGTTGAGTTTCAAAGTCCAATTGCTGTGATTGCTCAGTAAGAAAGGTGTGAATCATATTTGCATCTGTGGTGTATGAAGAATTTTAGTTTCTGATGGTGAATGAAAAGAGAAAGCGAGATGCACTTTGCCTAGACACAGAGCTTCCAGGAAGCCTAGAGGTCTGTACCTTTGCTCAGAGTTCTACAGAGTCCTAAGAGATTTAAAAGCATTCTCTTCTCACTAAGCAATGCTTTGGAGGGTGCCAAGTCTCACCATATTTTTTCAGATTGCTTAATATGAGTAGTCAAATTTAGGACAAAAGTCTCTGTTATTTCCAGGGAGAATATTTTAACAATGTTTGTAGGAGTTGACTTGCTACAAATGCATTTCATTAAATATGAAATGGGCTTCCCTTGTGGGTCAGTTGGTAAAGAATCTGCTTGCAATGCGGGAGACCTGGGTTCAATCCCTGGGTTGGGAAGATCCCCTGGAGAAGGGAAAGGCTACCCACTCCAGGGTTCTGCCTGGAGAATTCCATGGACTGTACAGTCTGTGGGGTCGCAAAGAGATGAAATGCCAAATACTTCCTGATGAAACACCTGCTCAGGTCATAGTTGGGAGTCTACAGGTTAGACCCTAAGTCCACTACTAGTCAAATCACTGAATGTTTTCTTCATCGCATCAGTGGCAACTCATTAAACTTCATGAATTTTTCAGAAAAAAGTTTTTCTCATTCTGGTTCTTAGTGGTCTCCCTGGAACGTTGCTTCTGACCTTGATCCTCTCCTGAATGACAGTTTAATTTTAAATCTAGTTCAGACACATTTGAAGTACTGTTCTAGGCCTTAACCCTGTGTTGCCTATCTTGGTTGTGATAAACTTAATATTACTTCATTTTAAGCCAACCCTTGCCCTAGTCCTATTTCCATCTGCCACAAGATGTTGTGAATCTGCATCCAAAGTGGGAGTTTGCTTGGCCCACTTGTGTCTCTTTAAAAGTCTTGAAAGAAGGCATGTTTATTATCTTTAACTTTGAAGATTCCAAGCTTGCTTACCTCCCACGACATTTTGCCCCTGTGTATCCTCGCATGTAAACAGTTTTGCAGCAGCAAAACTCCATCTCTCAATGACTTTGGCAGCAGGGCAGTGAGTAATGGTTTTCAGAGAAAAATCTCTTTCTGAACTGATTTTGCTTCCAATCTCCTGGCCCCTGAACAACTGTTATTAACAACTGTCAGACGTCATTTCCTCTCCTGCAAATGATCTTGTTTTTAGATGAACATCTTCAAAAGAGCAGTTGACAGATAATTTGCCCTCATTTTTCAATTATATCCATTCTTTGTTATCACCAAGTATAGTAAAGAATGCTCAAACTACTGCACAATTGCACTCATCTCACACACTAGTAAAGTAATGCTTAAAATTCTCCAAGCCAGGCTTCAGCAATTCGTGAACCACGGACTTCCAGATGTTCAAGCTGGTTTTAGAAAAGGCAGAGGAACCAGAGATCAAATTGCCAACATCTGCTGGATCATCAAAAAAGCAAGAGAGTTCCAGAAAAACATCTATTTCTGCATTACTGACTATGCCAAAGCCTTTGACTGTGTGGATCACAATAAACTGTGGAAAATTCTGAAAGAGATGGGAATACCAGACCACCTGATCTGCCTCTTGAGAAACCTGTATGCAGGTCAAGAAGCAACAGTTAGAACTGGACATGGAACAACAGACTGGTTCCAAATAGGAAAAGGAGTACATCAAGGCTCTATATTGTCACCCTGCTTATTGAACTTATTTGCAGAGCACATCATGAGAAACGCTGGGCTGGAGGAAGTATAAGCTGGAATCAAGATTGCGGGGAGAAATATCAATAACCTCAGATATGCAGATGACACCACCCTTATGGCAGAAAGTGAAGAAGAAATAAAGAGCCTCTTGATGAAAGTAAAAGAGGAGAGTGAAAAAGTTGGCTTAAAACTTAACATTCAGAAAACTAAGATCATGGCATCCAGTCCCATCACTTCATGGCAGATAGATGGGGAAACAGTGGAAACAGTGGCTGACTTTATTTTTCTGGGCTCCAGAGTCACTGCAGATGGTGATTGCATTCATGAAATTAGAAGACACTTACTCCTTGGAAGGAAAGTTATGACCAAACTAGAGAGCATATTTAAAAGCAGAGACATTACTTTGCCAACAAAGGTCCATCTAGTCAAGGCTATGGTTTTTTCAGTGGTCACGTATGGATGTGAGAGTTGGACTATAAAGAAAGCTGGGCACCGAAGAATTGATGCTTTTGAACTATGGTGTTGTAGAAGACTCATGAGAGTCCTTGGACTGCAAGGAGATCTAACCAGTCCCTCCTAAAGGAAATCAGTCCTAGGTGTTCATTGGAAGGACTGATGTTGAAGATGAAACTCCAATAATTTGGCCACCTGATGTGAAGAACTGACTCATTTGAAAAGACCCTGGTGTTTGGAAAGATTGAGGGCCGGAGGAGAAGGGGACGACAGAGGATGAGATGGTTGGATGGCATCACTGACGCTATGGACATGGGTTTGGGTGAACTCCGGAGTTGGTGATGGACAGGGAGGCCTGGCATGCTGCGGTTCATGGGGTCGCAAAGAGTCAGACATGACTGAGCGACTGAACTGAACTGAACTGAACTGCACGATGCCGGTCTTCCCTGTCCATCACCACCTCCTGGAGCTTGCTCAAACTCCTGTCCATCAAGTCGGTGATGCCATCCAATCATCTTACCCTCTGTTGTCTGTCCCCTTCTCCTCCCGCCCTCAATCTTTCCCAGCATCAGGGTCTTTTCAAATGAGTCAGTTCTTCACATCAGGTGGCCAAAGTATTGGAGTTTCAGCTTCAGCATCAGTCTTTCCAATGACTATTGAGGATTGATTTCCTTTAGGATGGACTGGTTGGATCTCCTTGCAGTCCAATTGACTCTCAAGAGTTTTCTCAAACACCACAGTTCAAAAGCATCAATTCTTCAGTGCTCAGCTTTCTTTATAGTCTAACTCTCACATCCATACATCACTACTGGAAAAACCATAGCTTTGACTAGATGGACATTTGTTGGCATAGGAATGTCTCTGCTTTTTAATATGCTGTCTAGTTTGGTCATAGTTTTCCTTCAAGGAGCAAACATCTTTTAATTTCATGGCTGCAGTGATTTTGGAGCCCAAGAAAATAAACTCTGTCACTGTTTCCATTGTTTCGCTGTCTATTTGCCATGAAGTGATGGGACCAGATGCAGTGATCTTTGTTTTTTGAATGTTGAGTTTTAAGCCAACTCTTTCACTCTCCTCTTTCACTTTCATCAAGAGGCTCTTTGGTTCTTCTTTGCTTTCTGCCATTAGGGTGGTATCATCTAAATATCTGAGCTTATTGATATTTCTGTCATTGATAGCATCTTGTACTGATAATGTCTCCTGTGGAGTTACGGGTCGGCAGTGGTCTGCCGCAGGGACAGAGGCTCTGGGTGTGGGTGTGGCATAGTTCCTCTTGGAGGAGGTCACCATTAACCCCACTATAGAGCTGCCAGAACTTACATAAGACTGGGAAATAGACTCTCAGAGGGCAACATGCCTTAACACTATTCATTTCTCCAGTGAAAATTTACTTCTAACACTCCATCTGATAAATAGTAAACCCTCTGAGGCAGATAGAGATATGATTTGAAGCCCTTGCCTTGGGCTCTTCTGAAGCCTAAATTCTTGATAAGAGTTCTTTATATGTTAATCAACAACTGTTGACAAATCACCCTAAGGCATAGATGAAAGTCAAATATAAACATAGATATCATCTGGTTTGCCTGTATTCTAGGTACTCCCTCCCTTTAATCCCTAACAGCTGTACTAAAGCAACCTCCAGGAAAAATATAACCTAAGTCAAATAGCATGCTTGCTATCTATTTATATGCAGCTGTCATGCACATCCTCCAGCACTTCCCAACCCCTCTATCATCCTAATGAGACTGACACCATTGAATTTCTACTATAGAGAAATACAAAAGCAGCGCTGCCGGAATCCAAATTCAAATGATTAATTTCACAGGGATCCAGAGACAAGATACTTGAATCCATATATAGCAGATGTGTTGATACATTGCTCAGATCCCCCTTCAGCAATAAAAGACTTGTTCCCTGCGCTGCTGGGAGTTCTGCTGCAAGCAGGCCTCACTTTCAGCAGCACCTCCACTCCCATACCACTGCCCTGGGAATCGCCTAAGCTAGGCTGAAGACAGCTCTTTCATCCAAGATTACTTCCCAAGGTTACAAGTTCCTGGGGCAATTTGTATCTGAAGATTGATCAATAATGGGTCATGAAGAGCTGGCCCCCTTGCCACAGATGCTTTTGATGATGGGTCCCAGATCCAGAACTCCCAGCTTGTCTGCCTACCCAATCCTGCTTCCCCCTCTTTGCCCACAGTTATCCCAAGACCACTCCCCAATAAACCTCCTACACACTAATCTTCATTGCAGAGTCTTGCTCTTTTGAAACAATTTACTCTTAAATCATAGGTTTGCAAGGTGCCCATGCATCTTTGCAGCATGTATAGCATATATTTGTACCAAGAAAGGAGCTGTAAGCATCCTGAAGTGGAGGGACCTAAAGTATAATATTAAACAGGCCTAAAATCCTTGGGCTCCACACCATCTGCATGGTCTATTCTGGGAGGGGGAGTCCATTCTGCCTCAGGACCCCAGTTTCTAGTTTTCATTCACTAATTCAATTGTTCAAAAGATGATCTTCAAGCACTGTCTTAAATTTAGTTTTTATTTGTGTGAAAGTTATGCATGTGCCTGGCTGAAAGAATCAAAAGTTCTGCAAAGCTTATTTGACAGAGGTGCTGGTAGAACTCTGACATCAGTTCTCACCTTCTTTAATTATAGGACTTCTAAGTTTTAACTGAGCATATGACAACAGCTAGTCACTGCACGTCCAAGTCTTCCCTGCAGCTTGGTCAGGCTATGTGCCCACCGTCTGGTCAATAGCTGTGTGCCATTTCTGGGCATGTTCCTGCCAAGGTAATATCATTAATTCCCTTGAACTATTCCCCCTTCCCACTGGCTCGGATGACAAAAACGCAAATGGCTGCCTTTCTCCCAGAGATGAAAGCTAGACTTTGAGGGGTATAAAGCCAACCTTCCAAACTAGATTATTTCTCTCTGAACCATATCACACAAGGCACATATACCTATTTTATTTAATTAAACCACTGTATTTTGAGGTCTTCTTGTTAAAGCAACCTAGCCTGCACGTTCACCCATATAGATATTTTTTTAAAAAGACAATCTTGCCCATCCTCTTTTCTTTTTTCCAGAAGCAACTACAACATGTTTAACATACTTCTTTCTGATATTTCATCCCTGGGCATTATTAATTAAGTTTCCAGTCTGGAAGATGAATATTCCACTCTTTTTCTCCTTCTCTCCCACGTTCACCATACCAAGGGCACACTTGATATCCATTCTTCCATCTTCCAAGGATACAATAGTTATGTTGTCATTTTGGATAGATAAGATATTTCAGCTCAGTTCAACTCAGTCACTCAGTCATGTCCGACTCTTTGTGACCCCATGGACTGCAGCACTTCAGGCTTCCCTGCCCATCACCAACTCCCAGAACTTGCTCAAACTCGTGTCCATTGAGTCAATGATGCCATCAAACCATCTTATCCTCTGTTGTCCCCTCCTCCTCCTGCCTTCAATCTTTCCCATCATTAGGGTCTTTTCCAGTGAGTCAGTTCTTCGCATCAGGGAGTCAAAGTATTGGAGTTTCAGCTTCAGCATCAGTCCTTCCAATGAATATTCAGGACTGACTTCCTTTAGGATGGACTGGCTGGATCTCCTTGCAGTCCAAATGCAAATGGTATATAAAACTGACCTCTGCAATGCACTATGCATGCTTTATCCTTTCTTTGATAACATTTTGTTTTTCCCTGGAGATGATATTTAATTTTTTAAAATTTTCTTAGCTTCCTATTGACTTATCATTAATTTAAACCTAAACATTGTTGAATGATCTCCTCTAAATACATTCAAAAGTAATTGGGATGCAATCAGTTTCATTTATTTGAAGAAATATTCCCGGAGCTTTCTGACTGGCTCCATCTGGACTTATTGTTTACTAAGCCTGATGTGTGTGTTTGACCTGCCATCTTTAATTGGACTTTGGGGCCAGTTTTGTAACTTTGGATTGCTAAGCAAGTCTTAATCCCCTGCAAGGGCTGCTAGCTATGTGACACAGCAAGTTTCCTTAAGAGAAGGCCCCATATGTAAGTGTTCTTGTTGGAAGCTCTCTCCTGAGAACACTTACCAATTTTCTGCACAATGAAGAGATTGCAAGTCTCTCAGCTGGATCAACGGCTTCCTTCTTGGAGTTCAGATCTGAAACTCTTCCTGCATTAGGCAGAAAAAAATGAATGCCAATTAACAGCTTCCTACAAAAAAAACCAAAAACCCTTTAACTCAAGATACCACTCTTTAATCATTTTAAACAATTCTGCACATGGATACTGGCCAACCTTAAATTTGACAGAATTCTCAAATATTTGGGGTATAGTATTAATACATAATCTTTTGGTCTTTGTCCAAGTTCAAGTTTAGGTGTAACTCTTACTGAGAATGCCTGGAATCTGAATAGCCGAGTTTAGAGCTTAAACAACTCCCCCTTTCTCAATGTGTGTTTATCTGCCAACAGAGCCAGATACCCTCCATGCCATACCCAGCCACCCCCTACAACTCTCAGGGAATTCTAGGAAGACAGCTCACCTTGGTATATTTTATTACAAGATTAAACCATGCAGGGAGGCTGGGAGAAAACTTCAAGGGCAGACACTGGTCAACAATTGTCAGGCTCATTCTTATTTCAGTTATCTTTCCCAAACTCCAGTATGATTTTGGATGTTTCAATAACCAGTGTGCTCTGATAAAAGCTTATCAACTGAGAGCAGCCATAGAGAAGGGAATGAAGTGACTATTTCCCACTAGTGTCTGAAGTAAAGCTAAAGCACTCAAATGTATGTGCACGCCTACACAAAAACACACTAACAATAAAAATACAAATACACACAAAAGCAATACACAGACTCAATGCCTGGAAATTTTGATCTGGCTATTAATAAAATTTTTGGAAAAGTTTGGGAGGAAATTATTTTGAGTTGAATTTCAGGTGAATTTAAGAAGGCATTTCTAACTGCATATGTCTTTGAAATGCGAGTTTCTATGCTTGCAATCATCATCACACATTTTGAACATCTTCTGTAGGACCAAAGCCAGGTGCTGGCTGTCACATACACAGATGACTAATGACAAAGCAATTTGAAACACATTGAATAGCCAACAGGAAGGGAAGGAGGGGAAGGAGAGAGGTAGGGACTTGATTCGCACCTCCAGGAAAAGACAGAGTGTATACCAATAAGAAGGAGGATGCAAGCCATCTATGTAAAGGGGAGAGCATGAATATGGGGTACAGAGCTAGAGATGGGCCTGCTATGTATCTGGCATGTTCAGAGAACAACAAATTGCTTAGAACACAGGATTCAGGTGTGGAATAATAAAAGACCACTGCAAATGGAGTATATTCATTTTAAATTGTATTTGAGCTGAAATGCCAACTGAAGGCATTTGAACATCTTGAAGGCATTGGGAAACCACAGAAGTTTCTGTTGTTATTTAGGGGTGTGGGTTAGGTTAGGGGAGGGAAGAAAATGTGATATATACATGCGCTGCTTTGGGATATTTCGTCTGACCATGAAGTGTGACTGATCAAAATGGAGATGGAATGAAGCTTGGGGGCTCGGGGCTGCGGCAGACTCAGGGTGAGGAAGTGAGAGCCTAGCCTAAGGCTACCAGTTATTAAGCACCTTGCAATCTATGTCACAGGCTTTGTGAGCTCCATGCCTTATCTCAGGTAAATTTCATGACACCCTGTGGAGTAGGGAAGTAACAGATCAGGAAACTAACTGAGAGGTTCAAGGTCACACAACAAGCAAATGACTCAGGTGGGATTTGAATTAATTTTTTTTCTGATGTCCAAGTCCATGTTCTTTCTACTATGACACATCAGCCTCTTGTTTTTAATAATGGTTAATCATAGCAGTGACAAGAGGACATGGCTGGGGACCCTCCTTAGGACAGGGTTATCCTTGCAATCTCAGCATCTTTATGTTGTACTATGATTTTGTGAGTCACTCAATATCCTCTTCTTTCCACTTGAAATTCGCGGAGTGAAAAACCATTCCATGCTGCAGGGTCTCCCCAAGGGCCCAGTCCTGTGATCGCCCTGACATGGAAAGTGAGTAGCGAAACATGTTTCAGGTTTGTGGGAAATTGCGAGGGACAAGACAGAAATCATAAAGGCACAATTGAATTACTTTGTGCTGTGGCCCCTGGGATAACAGCTGTTTTCCAGGTCTACAGTCATTCTCATTAGGAAATTAAAAACTCAAAACTCCGCATCCGCAGCCTTGCACAGCTCCGGCCACGTGGTGACAGGAAGCTCTGTGTTTGCACAGGTGGGCGATCCAGCAGCCTCACAAAGTGGGTGGCTGGAAGCCCTGCCCTGAACACAGGTGGGCTATTGGAGGAAAGGCAAACCCAGGAAGAGGCTCGAGTGTTCTGGTGCTGTCAGACCCCCTCCACGGAGGGATGAGGGCCCCCACAGTCCTCTCCACCTCGGCAGGTCATTTTAGGGCCATAAACAACTACTGCTTGAGAGCTCTGTCCACTCAACCCAATGCAGAAGGATCTGGTCTGGCATAAGATCAAGTCTCCAAACATTACTTACAATTTGATACCTTTGTGCACCACTAAGAAAAACCCAAACTAGTTGTGCTTTTGACGATGCATAGAGGAATGTCATAGATTTCAAAAAAGAAATGCATTTAAAAGCAAAGGGAGGGAACAGCACAAGACTTAGGGCAATGAGCGGCTACTGAAGGTTTGGGGTTTGGGAAGGCAAGCGGCCAGGAAGGGCAGGACCACCTGGACAGCTAGGGTGTTGTCAGTGTTCTCGTTTCTGACTCAGGTGGTGAGTTCATGGGAATTGGATAAAATTATTAAAACAAAAAAATCCACATGTAAACCATAGAGGATCATGTGTAGACCGATGATGAGAGTACACCAAGAACCTAAGAGTATAATGAATACATTTCTGTTCCCCTGAGGTACAAATTGGATAAGAAAACAAAAGATGAGATGTTTCCAGAACTCTGCCAATGACCCTATTCTAGAACACCTAGGCTTTGAACACTCTTACCTTTGAACATCTTACCTTGCTGGAGGCTTCAGTGGGCAGCCTGATGACCTGGCACCTGCCATCTGCTGCCTTCTCGGTACACAGGACCACTGATAACTCACATCTAGAGAGAGCATAGGTGTTGGCTAAAAGCTGGGAAGTGAGCAATGGTAGAAAACTTCATTGAAAATGAACAAGGAGAATGACAGTAATACCAAACTACATTGGAAATTTTCCACAATTGGAAATGTCAACAATCATCTCTTCAATTAAAAGACATTTAAGAGAAAGTCAGAAAACACGTAACTAGTCTCGTAGTCACAAGAACTTAATTCCTTCTCAGGAGCTAGAAAAAATTGAGTATGCCTCTTACATCTCTTCTCTTGCCCTCCTCTCTTCATTTTTTAGCCTCTAACCTGAGACATCCATTCCACCCAGAAAGAGCGCAAAATGTGAATGAGTTGAACTAGCTGATCTCAAAGGCACCCCTGGGCTCTGAGGTCCATGCTGCTGTGTGGGTTGTGGCCAGGCCATGGGCCAGCAGTCAGGACCCAAGGCAGTCACATTTCCCCCGGCTGAGATTGTCCAGTTCAGGGTGAATTGGGGGATTATCTTGATGCTTCCTCAGACTTATCTTGTTTCTCTCTCCGAATTCAGAAAATTAATCTCAACTTTTCATGCCTTGAATGTTTAAAGTGTAGAACTAGAGTCACTGAAAATCAGAGAAAGAGAAAAGAAAGAGGGAGAAAGGCAGGGAGATGAAGATAAATGGGAATATGTGGCAGTCTGAGAAAAGCCAGGGGACCACAATTAAAGCAAAGCAGCACATTTCTAAATGTGTTGTCTAAACTCTTCTCACAACCAAGTTCATAGGATTAAAATGTGCTAGTGAGGTAGGCAACTTTCATTGTATTACCGAGGAACATGTTAACTCAACAGAAATGAACTGAGAAATAGCTGTGTGGCAGGAAGTGTGTTAGGTCCCAGAGATAAAGAAATTACCAACCCAGGTAGTGTCCCATCCCTGAGAAGAACTTCTACAGGGACAAGAACCAATTGCACTTAAGGAAATCTATAGCGTAACACTGGGCAGAGACGCAGACTCTGAAGGAATGCTTTGGTGTCTGGGGGAGAGCTGACACTGAAGACATGATGGTTAGAGAAGGCTTCTCTGCTGGGGAGACCCGAGAGAAGGAAGCAGCCAAGGAAACCTCTCACAAGTGAGCTTTCTCAGAAGAAGGAAGGAGCAGCCACTGGCCAATTCCTGAGGCAGGAGTGGCTGTGTGTCAGGCCTGTCTGAAGACAGGAAGAGGCTTGTATGGCTAGAGTCAGAGCCTGCCACCAGTGCAAAATGAAAATGCAGGGCCTTTGGTTCAAAACTTATTAAAACCTTCAAAACAGCATCAGGAGAACACTGAACCAAGTGCAAGGCCCTTTGAAGCTCAGGATCTGGACAAGAGCAGGCCTGGTTGGCTTTAAGGTAGGAAATGAGATCTGAGAAATGTTTATGACTGATCATGCTTGTCCTTGTAAGACGTTTCAAGGAGCTTAGATTTTACTCCAACTTCAATAGGAAGGCATCATGGGTTCTAAGTAAGTAAGTATGTGGCCTGACATGGTGCTAAAAAGAACTGTGACTCCTGTGGAGCTGAGCCTGGGAAAACCAGGAATGACAATAGAGAGGCCAGTGAGGTTGCTAAAGAACTGTAACAATGAAAGTGAAGAAATAACTCAGTGTGGTATTCTTTAATCATAGTTGGATACACTATTGTTCTCACCACGCCTCACATTTGAAATATTCTGTGTTTTTCAGCTCTGAGAATGAGTGAAACTGCTCTGGATGCTGGAGCAGATGTGGGTAACGACCTAGGGTAAAGAACCTGGGCAGAAGGAGAAACCAGGCTGAAAGTGTACTTTAAAAGCAAGGAGATCAAACCAGTCAATCCTAAAGGAAATCAACCCTCAATATTCATTGGAAGGACCAATGCTGAAGTTGAAACTCCAATACTATGGCCATCTGAGGCAAAGAACAGACAAAGAGCCAACTCATTGGTAAAGACCCTGATGCTGGGAAAGATTGAGGGCAAAAGAAGGGGAGACAGAGGATGAGATGGTTGGATGGCATCACTGACTCAATGGACATGAGTTTGCGCAAACTCTGGGAGACAGTGAAGGACAGGGAAGCCTGGCGTGCTGCAGTTCATGGGGTCACAAAGAGTCAGACAACTTTGCAACTGACAAACAACAATAACCTTCTCACTTCACCTCTACCTCAACTGACTCGACACCAGGCAGGGATAGGAAGTAGAAAGAATAGATCATACTTCAGAAAATTTTGTCCTGTGGGTCTCTGATCTGGAAGTCCATTTCATTTTATTTGGGGGAGAATGGATACTTGTATATGATGGCCAAGTCCCTTCACTATTCACCTGAAGCTACCACAGTATTGCTAATTGGCTGCACCCCAATACAAAATAAAATGTTTAAAGTTAGAGAAAAAAAAAGGAAAAGGAAATTCCTGAGAGCTTAAAGAATGTCTTTTGATGGCTCCTACAGGAGTCACAAGAGGGGCGATTTGAAATTCTAACCAAACCCAGGACAGGGGTGGGCGCTTTGGCATGGTTGAATAGTAGAGTAGGTGACCTCGGCAAGCTGCAATTTCTGTAAGCATGTCACCGTGTCCTTCCTCAGCCACTGAAGGGCAACCAGGAGATTCTACTTTCTGGACAATGGGTTCAAGAACAGATTTTGATGGAATTATGGGAGGGAGATTGAGGATGCTCCTGCCTGAGAAAGGAGGTAAATATAGTTAAAAAAAAAAAAAGAGACTTAAAACCAGCCAATTGTTCATGAACACCTATGCACTCTAATGTGGATTTGTATGTTGTAGCAACCTTATGATTGATCATGATCTAAGTGTGAAAAGTAAAGAAAGAGAAAAGAGCCTAAGGTCACCCATTTAGAAATGAAGAAATCAGGACTCAAAGCCAAGCTTATATTTTTTCCATCTTGCCAAAACCATAACAGTGGTGATTTTAAAAAATGACCACATATCCTTGGACCCTCCTCTCATTGACCCCTCCTGTTGAATCTGTGTGGGCTCATGAGTGCTTTAAACCATGAGTATGACAGAAGCGATGCTGTGTAGCTTCCAAGAAGGTCAGAAAAGGCCAGACATCTTCCATCTGGTTCTCTTGGAACCCTTGTTCTTGGAATGTTCCCTCTTGTATCCTATCAGCCACACTATGAGAAGTCCAAGGCACACAGAGAGACCACATATAGGTGCCCTGGTTAAAAGCCCCAGTGAGCCCAGCTTGGAGCAACCCAGCCCAGGAGCCAGCCATGTGAGTGGAGACACCATGTTGGGAGGGAATCCTCCAGGCTCAGTTATCCAACATTTTCAGTTGAGGCCACAGACATCACAGAGTGGAGACAAGCCCGTTCTCCTGTGCCCTTTCCACATTCTTGACCCACAGTCTGATAGTTGCTGTTTTATGTCACTAAACTTGGGAGGGTTAGTTATGGAGCAATAGGCGATGAGACTAATAATTTTGCCTTAGACTGACTTGATGGTGTGAATGGGTCTGAGAACAAATGTGTCATAGGAACAAACAATAGGTGTCATGGTTTTGAATTATCTTGACTATAGAGACAAGTTGATACTTGATTACTATAACCTTGGTCTGGTATGTATTCTCGCAAATGTCATGTATTCTCTTAAATCCAATAATATAAATGACAGTTGTCTGTCTAAAACAAGATGTTCTTGGGCCAACAATTGATATATCTTTCACATAAATGTTAAATGAAGCCTTTTTGGCTTATGCAAGATCATTAAAGTCTCCTTTTAAATCAGTAAATCCATGCGCTGTAGTCTGCAAAGTCATTACATGGCAAATGACATTTCTAAGTCAATGGCTGCTGGAAGCAATTTTAAATCAAAGCATTTGAATAGCTTCAATTTTTTGTCCAGAAGTAATATGTTTTAGGTTATATTTCATATACAAGAAGGTTTGGTCAAATTTATGTTTTTTCAGATACCCAAACCATATCCAGATTACACTCGAACCTTTCTTTGAGAGCCTCTATGTAGTATTCAATTGCTTTTGACAAGCATGATACCCTGTAAAAGATATGGCTTTCCTCTGAAAACCCCCTTCAGTTAAAAATACATTGTACTGAAAATAAAGTAGCTGTATCATCTAAATTCAACTCTCTGTAGCATTTTGTAAACCTTCATGACCATAGAGAATGAGCTCTTAAACCTGATTTCAGGGTGTCTAAAATAAGATTTCCGTGTGAAGACATGGGGGCCCTGCCCTCTGGCCAGGGAGCCAGGTGACTCATTCAGACCCTCCTTTCCAGGTTTTCAGTGCAATGATGTGGGACACAGCAGCTTCGATTTCTTGGGTGGGATGTTGGCAGAGTAGGGGAAATGATAATTCTTGAGGAACAACTTTTGAGGGGGGAAACTGAGGCTTTTTGAATAGAGCATGGGAAAGTATCTGGGCAGAACCAGAAGAAAGGAGACTATGTAGCTGATATATTTGTTTGGCAGAAGCTAAGAATGAGAACAGGAGAAGAGGTAAGAGTGAGAGCAAGCAGCGGATGTGAAGTAACACCAAGAACTCTGAACATCCTGGTCACCGACATGACCATCTTCATAAAGCCTGTCGGCAGAGGCTGCATGCTTCTCCAAGCAGCCATTCTGACTCAAGGGTCCTGTTCATGGCACAAACTTGTGTTCATGTGCTGTGCTGTACCCATGAATGCCAGACTCTTTTTGTGTGTCCACAGTCAGATTGTGGCAGAAACCCCCATGAAAGACTTGGATTACAACAGTGATAAATCTTCTGGAAGATTAAATGACTCTGATAGCTTCCGTGCTGCCATCTGGACTGTGGTCATTTTGAAGGTTGACTCTTTACTTGTTTTAATTGATGTGGCCAGTACTGCTTGTGTTGTTAGATTAAAAATAAAACTAGGGAAACCCACCTTACCACCACAAAGGTTATGGCCTTAATACAGCTACAGGTCTGCTTGTGAGCTTGTCAGCAATGACTCATCAAGCCACTTGAGCCAAAGGCTCCAGTAAATCTAAACATTTGATAATTCTTGCTTTTGTTTAACTTAGTGAAGTAAGGCCAAATAGTCAAACCTACTGCTATGCAAAAGGCAGGCAATTTTTATAAAAACAGAAGAATTGCCTTCAAGATTCCAAGAATGTCTATGTAATCATGCTATTTCTAAGCCCATTGGAGGTTTATCTTCCAATGAGAAATACGTACACAGTTTCAAATTAAGTTCACTTGGTTGAAAATGCCTTGAAAATTGTTACTGCATCTTATATATTTCATATTCCGCACTTAGTAAACACTCATGTAAAGTCAGATTCTCCAGAAACTACTATCTGAGATGAAGATTTATGTGTGAGCGATTTACTAAGAAAGTACTGACAGTGAGACCAGTCAGGAGTAAGGGAAGCAGGGCAGGAAGTGCAAACAGCTAGGGTAGGGGTGGGGACCTGGAAAAAGAGAACCAGGCTTGTTTGACAAAAGAGAAGCCATTTATAGACTAAGCCATTTTGTGATCTAAGTTCAGTTCAGTTCAGTTGCTCACTCGTGTCCTGTCCATCACCAGTTCCCGGTGTCAACCCAAACTCACGTCCGTTGAGTCAGTGACGCCATCCAACCATCTTATCCTCTGTCACCCCCTTCTCCTCCCACCCTCAATCTTTCCCAGCATCAGGGTCTTTTCAAATGAGTCAGCTCTTCATATCAGGTGGCCAAAGTATTGGAGTTTCAGCTTCAGCATCAGTCCTTCCAATGAACATTCAGGACTGATTTACTTTAGGATGGACTGGTTAGATCTCCTTGCAGGCCAAGGGACTCTCATGAGTCTTCTCCAACACCACAGTTCAAAAGCACCAATTCTTCGGTGCTCAGCTTTCTTTATAGTCCAACTCTCACATCCATACGTGACCACTGGAAAAACCATAGCCTTGACTAGACGGACCATTGTTGGCAAAGTAATGTCTTTGCTTTTTAATATACTCTCTAGTTTGGTCATAACTTTCCTTCCAAGGAGTAAGTGTCTTCTAATTTCATGAATGCAATCACCATCTGCAGTGACTCTGGAGCCCAGAAAAATAAAGTCAGCCACTGTTTCCACTGTTTACACATCTATCTGCCATGAAGTGATGGGATTGGATGCCATGATCTTAGTTTTCTGAATGTTGAGTTTTAAGCCAACTTTTTCACTCTCCTCTTTTACTTTCATCAAGAGGCTCTTTAGTTCTTCTTCACTTTCTGCCATAAGGGTGGTGTCATCTGCATATCTGAGGTTATTGATATTTCTCCCCGCAATCTTGATTCCAGCTTGTGCTTCATCCAGTCCGAAATTTCTCATGATGTACTCTGCATGCAAGTTAAATAGGCAGGGTGACAATATACAGCCTTGACGTACTCCTTTTCCTATTTGGAACCAGTCTGTTGTTCCATGTCCAGTTCTAACTCTTGCTTCCTGACCTGAATACAGGTTTCTCAAGAGGCAGATCAGGTGGTCTGGTATTCCCATCTCTTTCGGAATTTCCCACAGTTAATTGTGATCCACACAGTCAAAGGCTTTGGCATAGTCAATAAAGCAGAAATAGATGTTTTTCAGGAACTCTCTTGCTTTTTCGATGATGCAGCGGATGTTGGCAATTTGATCTCTGGTTCCTCTGCCTTTTCTAAAACCAGCTTGAAAATCTGGAAGTTCATGGCTTACGTATTGCTGAAGCCTGGCTTGGAGAATTTTGAGCATTACTTTGCTATCGTGTAAGATGAGTGCAATTGTGTGGTAGTTTGAGCATTCTTTGGCATTGCCTTTCTTTAGGATTGCAATGAAAATTGACGTTTTCCAGTCCTGTGGCCACTGCGGAGTTTTCCAAATTTGCTGGCATATTGAGTGCAGTACTTTCAGAGCATCATCTTTTAGGATTTGAAATAGCTCAACTGGAATTCCACCACCTCCACTAGCTTTGTTCGTAGTAGTGCTTCCTAAAGCTCACTTGACTTCACATTCCAGGATGTCTGGCTCGAGGTGAGTGATCATACCATTGTGATTATCTGGGTCGTGAAGATCTTTTTTGTATAGTTCTTTTGTGTATCTTGCCACCTCGTCTTAATATCTTCTGCTTCTGTTAGGTCCATACCATTTCTGTCCTTTATTGTGCCCATCCTTGCATGAAATGTTCCCTTGGTATCTCTAATTTTCTTGAAGAGATCTCTAGTCTTTCCCATTCTATTGTTTTCCTCTATTTCTTTGCACTGATCACTGAGGAAGGCTTTCTTATCTCTTTTTGCTATTCTTTGGAACTCTGCATTCAAATAGGTGTATCTTTCCTTTTCTCCTTTGCTTTTCACTTCTCTCCTTCTCACAGCATTTGTAAGGCCTCCTCAGACAGGCATTTTGCTTTTTTGAATTTCTTTTTCTTGGGGATGATCTTGATCCCTGTCTCCTGTACGTCATGAACCTCTTGTCTATAGTTCATCAGGCACTCTGTCTATCAGATCTAGTCCCTTAAATCTATTTCTCACTTCCACTGTATAATCATAAGGGATTTGATTTAGGTCATACCTGAATCGCTTATTTTTTTTCCCCCTTTCTTCAATTTAAGCCTGAATTTGGCAATAAGGACTTCATTATCTGAGCCAGAGTCAGCTCCCGGTCTTGTTTTTGCTGACTGTATAGAGCTTCTCCATCTTTGGCTGCAAAGAATATAATCAATCTGATTTTGGTGTTGACCATCTGGTGATGTCCATGTGTAGAGTCTTGTGTTGTTGTGTTGATCTAAGCCTGACCACAATACTAGTCCAAGCACAGGTTTCAGTAATAAATGATTTAAGGAAACAAAAGAATACAGAAACAACTAACTGTTATCAGGCAAGAGAAGTAAGAATAGCAAAGATAATTTATCAGTTGTAAAGACTCCTGGTTTTGTTTCAATGTTAAAGATTAGCCTGAAGTACTTAGATCAACTGGAACCTAAGGGAGGATGATGTTGACCTTTTCTAACCCCTGAGACTTCAGTCAACTAAAGCTTAAACTCTGTGGACCATCCAAGTCCCTTCATGAATATGTGCATAAGCCTTAACTTAAAATTTTCTCCATTTTGCTGTTCAAGGAGATTCTGTTTGGGGAAAGATCCCTGGTGTTCTTAAGTGCTGCCAGTAAATAAGTCCTTCTCCCTATCTTTGGCTTGGTTGTGTCTTTTGGCTCCACACCCACTAAAAGGCAAATCCAGTTTTTTGGGTAACATGAGGGAGGAAGCCAAACAAAGATGCTATCTCATGCTGAGTCCTGGAGTGGTGGCAAGAGCCTGATCTTGCAAGGGTGCTCAGGAGTGTATGTTACATCTCAGAGTTTGTCCCACCTGGCAGCAAAGGAGCTGAGCTTTCCTATTCTCTAAGCATACAGCCCGTGGGAAAAAATAACAACAAAAATTCACGAGTATAAATATCATTTAGGTGGGACCAAAGATTTAGAAGCAGCAGGAAAGATTTAGAAAAGGATTTCTGAGCTCATTCTTCACCAGATACTATATAAATGTTCAAACGTAGTAAAGTGTGAGTGAGTTTCTCAGCTCCAATTAGGAGTCAGTGATTCCAAATGCCCAAAGCCTTCCATTTTGCTCTTCTCTCGTCAGTCTTTTTTTTTTATGGAGCTCTGTACAGGACCAGACTGAGAAGGTTGGACATGTCCTAATTATCTCAGAAAATGATGCTCCTTATATTTTCACTTATTTTTGTTACTTTCCATCACGACAATTCTCTCCTCTATGATAAGAGGAAATCAGAAAGAATAAGTGGGGTCTCAGCTATATTGAAGTTTTGTTTCCCTAATGGCTCAGTGGTAAAGACTCCACCTGCCAATGCAGGCGACAAGAGTTTGATCCCTGGAGAAGGAAAACAGCAATCCTCTCCAATTTCCATTTATTCATCTATCTGTTCAACAAATATCTATTGTATGCCTTCTCTGGCTCAGGCACAGAAGCTTTGGAGATATAAAGCAACAAAAGGTATAGTCTGTAAATGAGTGGACAGTCTTGAAACAAAGGCTGGGAAAGATGGAAGGAGACTTGAGACTGCAATTGAAGAGCTTCCTGAAAACTATGCTAAATATAATGAATTTTCATTGCTTATGTTTCCTCTTATATTTTGTCCTACCTCCTTTCGAAGACGATGGGCTGCTTTTCCGGGTGCCTGATGTCCTCTGCTAGTGATCAGAAGTTGTTTTGTGGAGTTTGCTCAGCGTTCAAATGATCTTTTGATGAATTTGTGGAGGAGAAAGTGGTCTCCCCGTCCTATTCCTCCGCCATCTTAGCGCCTCCCTCTGCTTATGTTTTCTGGAGCAGTATGCTTTTAAAGATAGTATCAACTTTCCAGTCTTTTCTTCATTCTAGAAACTCTGAGACCATAAGATGCAAACACATTCAGACACTTTCCCCTCCAGCTCCAAATCAAAATTTCCATGTAAACCATCCCTCAAGGGTATGGATTTTACAGAGTGTAGATGCTTATGCTTTTTAAAATCTATATTGTCTGCCTTTTTTGGCCTTCTCCTTAGGTTTTGCTTCTGGGAACATGACTCTCACATAAAACAGATTGTTTTTTTTAAATTGAAACTTTGCAGGACCTTGTGGGCCTACTATGTCCCCTGTTCTTTGTTTATAGGGAACAGACTCCAGACACCATGACCTTTCCAGAGTTAAAAAGAACAGATTTGAACAGTTGCTAACCAAGGTAGGGAGGGGATAGACAGACAAGGGAGGAGAAGCCAAGAAATGATACTGCAACCTTGTGGGAAATTCTTAAAGAGATGGAAATACCAGACCATCTGACCTGCCTCTTAAGAAATCTGTATGCAGATCAGGAAGCAACAGTTAGAACTGAACAGACTTGCTCCAAATCGGGAAAGGAGTTATATCAAGGCTGTATATTGTCACCCTGCTTATTTAACTTCTATGCAGAGTACATCATGAGAAATGCTGGGCTGGAAGAAGCACAAGCTGGAATCAAGATTGCCAGGAGAAATATCAATAACCTCAGATATGCAGATGACACCACCTTTATGGCAGAAAGTGAAGAAGAACTAAAGAGCCTCTTGATGAAGGTGAAAGAGGAGAGTGAAAAAGTTGGCTTAAAACTCAACATTCAGAAAACAAAGATCATGGCATCCAATCCCATCACTTCATGGCAAATATGGGGAAACAGTGAGAGACTTCATTTTTGGGGGGCTCCAAAATCACTGCAGATGGTGACTGCAGCCATGAAATTAAAAGACTCCTTGGAAGAAAAGCTATGACCAACCTAGACAGCATATTAAAAAGCAGTTGATATTTGCCAACAAAGTTCCATCTAGTCAAAGCTATGGATTTTCCAGGAGTCATGTATGGATGTGAGAGTTGGACTATAAAGACAGCTGAGTGCTGAAGAGTTGATGCTTTTGAACTGTGGTGTTAGAGAAGACTCCTTTACAGACTGTAGAGTCCCTTGGACAGCAAGGAGATCCAACCAGTCCATCCTAAAGGAAATCATTGGAAGGACTGATGCTGAAGCTGAAACTCCAATACTTTGGCCTCCTGATTGGAAGAACTGACTCATTTGAAAAGACCCTGATGCTGGGAAAGATTGAAGGCAGGAGGAGAAGGGGACAACAGAGGACGAGATGGTTGGATGGCATCACTGACTCAATGAACACCAGTTTGAGTAAACTCCGGGAGCTGGGGATAGACAGGGAGGCCAGGCATGCTACAGTCCATGGGGTCACAAAAGAGTCAGACAGGACAGAGTGACTGAACTGAACTGAACCTTGGGGCAGGGTTCTGGCTCTGCCTCAAGGGATACACAATACTATCTTTGAGCTCTTTACAGAATTAAAACCCCCAACAAATGGAGTTGGCATTTTTTATTTCAGAAAAGATCACCTGAGGCCAGATTATAGGATCGTGGGCCCTGACACACCCTGATCTTATCAGCAACCCCGCCTTTAAACTGTTGTTATAAAAGTGCTCACCAAATCCTCCCTAGTTGTCACAGTTTTTGAGGGCAGGAGTCCACTGTTTCTCCCTTTGCCTGGCAAAGTAATAAAACTATTCTTTGCTATTTCACTCAAAAACTTTGTCTCCGGGATTTGATTTGGTACTAGTGCCCAGAAGCCAGGTTTTCATAATCAGCAATATTTTAGGAATCTTCCGTCTTTCCTAGCTTCAATTATTGCATATTAATTTTTATTATTGGCACAGGAATTCTTAAACTTCTTAATTGACTACTCCCAGGGTGTTTATTTTTGATATTGCAAAATAAGTATTTTGTAATCCCAAAAGTGCAATCCCCCAAAAGAGAGATACAAGCTCTAACAATGATATATTAACTCAGAGCCTTTACTTGGGCTCAGCATTGTAGGGCTTATTTTATTTTTTTGAAATATTATTGATTTATAATTTCATGTTTTATATATACATCTTCTTTTTCAGATTATTTTCTCTTATAGGTTATTATAAAATATTAAGTGTAGTTCCCTGTGCAATTCAGCAGATCTTTGTTGGTTATCTATTTTATATATGCTGCTGCTGCTGCTAAGTCGCTTCAGTCATGTCCAACCCTGTGCAACCCCATAGACGACAGTTCACCAGGCTCCCCTGTCCCTGGGATTCTCCAGGCAAGAATACTGGAGTGGGTTGCCATTTCTTTCTCCAAAAAGTGGGCTGCCGTTTCCTTCTCCTATTTTATATATAGGAGAGTATATGTGATAATCCTGAAATGTAGCTTCTTTCAGGCTGCTTATCCTTTTACATTTCTAACTGATTTCATAAATACTAATTCCTTTTTAAAGTGATTCTTTGCTGCATATATATATATATATATTCTTTAACAGATTCTTTTCCATTATATGTAATTATTATAAGATATTGAATATATTCCCTATGTTATTCAGTAGGTCTTTGTGGTTTTTTTCTATCTTATATATGTGTATATGTTAATCCCATACTCCCAGTTTATCCCTTAATTCCTTTTTTTTTTTTTTGATGGCTTTTAATTTTCCGGTTCAGACTAACATCCATCAGATCTCTTGGGGAGGCCAGAACTATGGAAAAAACCAGTGGCATAGCTCAGCCATGTGCTTTTTACCTTCAAAGTTACCCTACTAGGCTCACACTGCCCCACCTGCCATTGTTGCCTCATCCAGTCACTGTAAACGCTCACCTGAGCTCCTCATAGGAGCTCTTCAGACTCCTCACTCATCTTCCTGCTTCTCCTTATGCCAGATGATTATATGAGAAAAAAATTTTAGATTAAATCACTCTTTTGTTCCATACCCTCTACTGACTTTCTTCTGCACATAAAATTCAAGTTAAAAAAAAAAACACCCCAAATCCTTACCAGTAGCTTCCATAGTTGCTTGTTCTCTGGCTCCACTTGCCCCTCTGGGCTAACCTCCTGTCATCATTGGTCAATCAAGGGCAGAATGATGGGTGAGGTCAGCTCTGGGTACAGGCAAGAAAGGGATGCATTGGCCACAGAAAAACACAAAACCATGGTAAAACCCACTTAGTCACCTTTTTATTACCAGCCTGAATCAGCAATTCCAAACTGAGTCAGTGATAAAATACTTCCTTGAAAAAAAGCATTTGTTGGTCTAAATTCTGAACAGCTGCCAAAAATCTGTAGAGTTTTAATAATATATAGGTAAGTTAAATGAGCACATTTTTATTATCTTTTAATAAACATCGTATTTAACATGGAACTTAATTCAGCGTTCTCCCAGGCACTGTAGGCAAATTTTCTTTTTTATTTATTTATTAAAAAAATTTTTTTAAATTTTCTTTTTTAATTGCTAGTTATTCTACAACATAAGAGTGAATACAAATGATTGTTATGGATTGCTACACAATTATTATGGAAAATAATTTTGTCATGTAGGGGAGCAAGTGTTAAAAATGCCTCCTGACCTTGGTTCAGTTCATTGGATACCTTAATCCTAATTGTGACTCTGAGCCTTTACTCCAGCACAGTGATTCTCAAACAAGTTTTGCCCCACAGGAAACATTCAACAAAATTTGGAGACGTTTTGATTGTCACAAGTAGGGGTAGAGTGAGGGAGCTGCTAATGATATTTAGTGGGTAGCACTCAGGAATGCTGCTAAGTAGCATCCAGAAATGCACAGGACCTTTGCCCAAAAGAAAGAATTAACTGATCCAAAATGTCAATCCACCTGTTCTCTGCTCCTAGAATGCTCTTCCTTCAGTGATTTTCATGGCTAGTTCCTTGACATTCAGTTCTCAGAATAAAAGTTACTTCCTTATATAGGCTTTTTCTGACTATCAGTGTACCCCACCAGTCATTTGCCATTATATCATCTTATTTTATTTTCTTCATTACACTTTTCACCACCTGAGATGAACTTTTTCACTTAAGTGTTCACTGGTTCCTCTTATATGAATGGAAGCACAACGAAAGCAGGAATCTTGTTCACCTTTATGTCCCCAGTGCTAAGAGAAATGACTAACACTTAAGAGGAGCTCAAGAACTATGTGTACAATGAATGAATGGATAAGGATAAGGCACCGGGCATTTACCAAATTCCTACACTAGTGTGAAATAGTTCATTGGGGGCTTGTTACTTTCCTTTACTATTTTCCTTTATCTATTGGCCATTCACATACCTGGAGATCAGAATCACACTTTTTCCCTTAATTTTGGCCACTTGGCTTTTGGGATCCCCGACCAGGGACTGAACCAGACCATGGCAGTGAAAGCACTGAATCCTAACTGGGAAGGATTCACCAGGGAACTCCCAAGAACTGCACTTCTGATTGTCCCAGTTGAGGATGGAAAACATTGCTTTTTACATATAGATCACTACTTTTTTTTAATATCAGTATTTCAATTAGTTCTTTCTTAGCCACATTTAACTTTCCCCCCACTCCTTTTGTGCATATAGTTTCAAACTGGAGCAAGAGCAATGCATTTTAAACATCCTTAATCTCTCAGGCATAATCTCATGATTATGCCTATGATTATGTTTGCTTTTTAAATGATGCTTATATATTATTAAAGCAGGTTACATTGTTTCTCACTGTGATAAACTTATTTCAGTGGTAGGAGAGGAGGAACTACTACACACAATCATTTCCTTTTAAACATTTTAAGAATGTCAATATACTTCCAGCAGGTGGATGCAAGATGCCTTACTAGCCCTGGACTATATAAGTACAGAAAAGTTAGACAAGCCCCTGGGGGATCTTGCAGGAATTGAAGGTTTGTTACAGGGAAAATAAGAGGCACATCAGTCAGCTACAATGGTCAGCTATATAAGTGCTCCATTCTTCAGGTGTGGAATAGATGAAATGCTCCTGAAGTCTGACCATTAGATTGGTAAATCAGAGAAGACTCCAGGGAGGAGATGGCATTGAGTTGAGCCTTAAATGCTGGAATGGATTTGGATGTGGGTGGATGCAGGGATGGGGGAAGGAGCAATGTAACCTGAGGGAATTTCATGGGCAGAGGCATGAAAAGATGCTGCACATGGTATAAAACAAAGTAGTGAGTATTTTGGTTTGACCAGAGTAGAGAGAAGGAAAGGGAATAGCAGAAAACAAAGTTAAGATTGTGATGGAATCAGGTTCTGGACACACCTGAACTCACTTCTAAGGTGTTGGACCTCATTGGGTTGTAGGTGGGAAACCACTGGGGGCTTTGAAACATGAACATGAGATGAGTAGCTTCAGGAAGTGCAGTCTTGAGACACTGTTTAAGAAGAATCAGAGCAGGCAGGCTGAAAGCCATAACAATAGTCTAAGGGAGAGGCCATAAGGACCAGAGCCAGAGATGCCTGGTTCTGTCAGGGTTGAGAGGAAAGTGGGGAGAGATCACACCATCATTTGTCAGTTCTCAAATGTTGATAGTTTTCTATAATTGCCCTTCAACATTCACTTGAAAATTCCCTAGAAGAGGGATGTGGATGAAGCAATGTGGCTGTAGATGAAGCTATGTGGATGAAGACTAAAGGAGGTGTGATGTTGCCAGAGCCAGAGTTCTTTAGGTAAAGCCTATGCCATTTTAGAAGGCAAATTACTGGCCATGTCTTTCCTTGTGAAGTAACACTCGGGTGGGCCTCCCCCACACACCCCACCTTCTGGCCACATGTCACACTCTCCTTGAGGAGCTCTGGGAAGTACACTTGTAGATCCTGTGTATTTCCAAGTGTATTTCAGTGTCCCTATCATTGGCACTTTGCCCAACTGCTCAGGAGCCCCACCCCTTGATCTGGATCGGGAATGGGTAGACGAAATCCTGCAGAATAGTATGCTTCCATGCCTAACATGTACCTGCCCTTCTTGGACATTATTTAAAGTCAGTTAGTTAAGGTCAAATCATGCAGAAACTGCAGTACAACAGAATCAGAAAAGAAGAACATGGATTTGACATGGTAAGGTTTATATCCATATTTCTTCTACTTGATGCTGGAGATGTGACTTTTGAGCAACTTACTTTTCAGTAAAAGAATTAATATCTGATAGGAAGAATGTGCTTGGTTTAGTGGGCTGCAGAGATCTCTCTCTGAATCACCCTAGTAGATCCATTCCTTAATGGCAAAAAGCAAAATCTTGCTCACATCAGTTATAACCACCCTGCCTACGGGTTAAGTATGGTGATTATACCAGTCACTTTGCAGAATGCTCCATTCAAAGGCCACTGGCATCAGCATTGCCTACTCTCTTGCTCAGCCTCACTGTGGCTATGTCTTTTGCTGCTACCGATGCCCAGAGCAGCAGCTGTGCCACTGAAGCCACTACGGACACAGCAGTAAGGACACAGACGCATTTTGCACTGGGTGGCTGATTCATGTCTCCTACCAACACCCTGCTGCAGCCAGCATCTAGAAATTCATTTCCTACTGCAGCTAAAACTGATGCTACCATCTTCTGTGTCTGCAGAAGCCAGCAACTGGCTTATCTGCCATGCCACCAGTGCCATCTCTTGATGCTGCCATGTCACTGGGGCTAAAGCTGCTGACGCCCACAGAGGCTTTAGTTGAACAGTTTTTTGTTTTCATATCCTTTTTTGCTATCACATCTGATTTTTATAACTCAAGCCTGAGCCCATGGGAACTGATTGGAGGAAAATCCAGGAAACAGACACTATAGTGTACTTGTGATTGTCGCTGTTGCTAACCCCAGCTTTGCTCAGCTCCACCCGCTCCCTGGTCTCAGATCCTTGCTTGAGGGAGAGCCCCAAGAATCCTCACCTCTTCTCTGATACCAGCAACCAGTTACATGGCAAAATTTAAATTTCCACAAGAGGTGGAAAGATGGAATACCTGGGAATAAATTAGACCAAGGAAGTAAAAGACCTGTACACTGAAAACTATAAGATATTGATGAAAGAAATTGAAGACAAGACAAACAAATGGAAAGATATTTGGTAATCACAGATTGGAAGAATCAATATTGCTAAAAATATTCAGACTACCCACAGCAATCTACAGATTCAATACAATTCCTATCAAAATTCCAGTGGAATTTTTCACAGAAATACAATGATCAATCTTAAAATTTGTGTGGAACCACAAAAGAACTCAAACAGCCAATGGAATATTGACAAAAAACAAAGCTGAAGGCACCATTCCTCCTAATTCCAAACTATGCTACAAAGCTGTAGGAATCAAAAGAGTATGGTATTGGTGTAGAAATAGACAATTAAATCAGCGATGCGGTATAGAAAACCCAGAAATAAACCCACGCATATACAGCCAATTAATTCATGCCAAAGTAGGCAAGAATATACAATGAGGAAAGGATAGTCTTTTAAATAAATGGTGTTGGGAGAACTGGACAGCCAAATGTAAAAATATGAAACTGGGCCACTATCTTACACCATATACAAAAAATAACTAAAAGTGGATTAAAGGCTTGAAAGTAAGATCTGAAACCACAAAATTCCTAGAACCCATAAGCAATAAGTTCCTTTGCAGTGATTTGTTAGCAATAACTTTTTGGATTTGACACCAAAAGCAACAAAAGGCAAAAATAAACAAATAAGGGTTATATCAAAGTAAAAAGCTTCTGCACAGCAAAGGAAACCATCAATAAAATGAAAAGGCAACCTACCAGAAAAGATTTGCAGGTTATATACCTAATAAGAGGTTAATATCTAAAACATATAAAGAACTCAGTAGCAAAAGAAGAACCAATCTGATTTAAAAATGGGCAGAGAGTCTGAATAAACATTTTTCCAAAGAAGATATACAGATGGCCAATAAGTACATGAAAAGATGCATAATTTCACTAATCGAAACTACAGTGACATATATCATCTCACTTCTGTTAGAATGGCTAATATAAAAAAGACAAGAAATAACAGGTGTTGGTGAGGATGTGGAGAAAAGGTAACCCTTGTGCACTGTTGGTAGAATGTAAATTGGTGTAGTATCTATGGAAAACAATATGGAAATCCTTCAGAAAATTAAAAATAGAACTGTCACATGATTCAGAAATTACACTGGTGAGTATCCAAAGAAAACAAAAACTCTAACCTGAAAAGATATAGACAACCCTGTGCTCACTGCCACATTATTTACAATAACCAAGATATAAAAACAACCCATTCATTGATATATGAATGGATAAAAAAAGTGTGATACATACATGCACACACACACAATGGAATATTATTCAGCCATACAAAAAGAAGGAAATCTTGCCAATATGGATGAACCTTGAAAGCAGGATGCTAAGAGAAATAAGTTAGACAGAGAAGAACAAATGCCTTATGACCTCACTTCTATGTGGAATGTGAAAAAACAAATAAAAACAAACAAAAAAAATAGAACAGCTTTCAAAGATACAGAGAACATACTGATGATTGCCAGAGGCAGGGGTTTGGGAAGCAGTCAAAACTGAAACAAGTTTCTAGTTTTAAAATAAATAAATCATAGGGATGCAATGTATAGCATGGTGACTATAGTCAATAATACTGTATTGCATACTTGAAGGTTGATAAGAGAGTAGATCTTAGATGTTCTCATCACGTGAAAAAAGTTGTTAACTATGTATGGTGACAGATGTTAAGTAGACTTATTTGATGATCATTTCACAATATATACAGATATTGAATCATTATGTTATATGCCTGGAACTAATATAATGTTATGTGTCAATTGTACCTCAATAAAAAATTGATTTAATTTTAAAGAGAGATAGAGAGAAGGAAAGGAGCCAGCAGATAAATTCCTTACCATAAGTAAAACCTTTCTCTTCCCTTCTCTACCTCCATGAATAGACTTTAAAAGGCACAGTGGTTCTGATCTGGAAGAAATCTATACATCTTACTGTGCAGATATAGTCATTTCAGTAAGCTTTCACTTTTTATTTAGTTCTATTTTTCCTCATCTTTTTCTTCTTCCTCCTGCTGCTTGGAACTGTACCTTCTAATAAAGCTCTACTTGGGGATAACCTGAATAAAACCCTTTCTCTCTGACCTGGATCCAATATCCTTTTTTTCCTTTCTGAGGCTAAGTGCTTTCTTAAAAGTTCATTGAGTCTTCAGAGGAATAAATACTTCCACACTCTATCAGGCCACTAGGTTTGGCTGAGTTCTCATATGAACCCAGCTTAGGCTGTGGGTGGGAATCATATAAACTGGAGTCTACTCAGGAAAACAATGGCTTCCCCGGTGGCTCAGGAGTAAAGAATCCACCTGCAATGCAGGAGATGCAGATTCAATCCCCGAGTTGGGAAGATCCCTTGGAGGAGGGCATGGCAACCCACTCCAGTATTCTTGCCTGGAGAATCTCATGGACAGAGAAGCCTGGCAGGCTACAGTCCATAGAGTTTCAAAGAGTCTGACATAACTGAAGCAACTTAGCACGCATGCACGCAGGAAAACAAAAACTACATGAAGGCGTTCAAACAGAGTTTTATAGGAAACAAGGAGCTCAACAGAGAGAATAAAATGCTGGTTACAAAGGTGTTTGGAGAATTGAAGGGATACAGAAGGCACTGAGGAAAAGTCAGATATTAGCAACACTAGGAAGCTGCTATTGCCTCCAAGGAAGGAAGGACATAGGAAGGAGGTGGTGTTACCAGACTTTCAACAGAGCGGGAACCCCTGCTAGGAGCAGAGCCCAGCATGTGGAACTGGGTGGGGGCACAGTGGAAATGCAGCCCGAGCAGAGAGGACGGAGGAGCAGTATGCTGTCATTTTCCTTCTTCCTGCCCGCCTATCTGCAACCAGTGTCTCTCACTGCCCAAATTCAAAGGAAACTCTTTGGTAAGGGAGCTTTTGGGAAAGGAAGCTTATGGGCATCAGCATTCAGTGGAAGAAAATAAAGTTGGGAAAGAGTGAGGAATGGAACTGAAAGAAATTAGGCAAATGAGCAGCACAGGAGCCAGTGTTCCATAAATGAGGGTGTCCCTTTATGACTAGGACTCTCAGAAATATTATTTAATCTAAAGTTACCTTGTCCTTCATGAGATTTCAATGAGTATTGCCAAATGTTATAGGTGCTTAAGGATGTTTTTCAATTGAATTTTATGATTGGGGTGATGCAGAGAGGCCTCTGTTTCCCTAGGTATATTTCGTATTACCCATTCTGTGTGTCAGTTTGTGGTAGTCACTTGGTCGTGTCCGACTCTTTGTGACCCCATGGACTATAGCCTACCAGGCTCCTTTGTCCATGGGGATTCTCCAGGCAAGAATATTGGAGTGGGTTGCCAAGCCCACCTCCAGGGGATCTTCCCAACCCAGGGATCAAACCAGGGTCTCCTGCATTGCAGGCAGATTCTTCTTCCATAAAATTAACTCTGTCTGTTGTGCCAACTAATGTTTTATTAGGTTGCCCACACATCCAAACACCTTGAATATTTTTACTAATTATAAGATAAAACATAATTTATAACAGAATTATGTAGATTTTTTTATTGAATAGGTTTAACTGGATAACTACAAAATATTCAGTCAACTCTATGCTAGGTTGACACAAGAGATGCCTTGGCTTAGGCAGAAGAATTCCTACTAGCAGCCAATATAAAAAAGGAAAATACATGTTTTGTGATCGTCATTGTCTAGCAAAGGAAAAGAAGCAATTTCCTAGAGCTGTATCTCTAAATCAAATTTGTCACAAAGATACAGACACAAAGGATATTTGAGCAACATCATAGGCATCTTTAATAGAATTAAACAGTCAGAAATAAATGTATGTGGGTAATTCTCTACCTCCCTGCTGTCAGCAATACCAGTTGAGGCCAAGGAACAACACAGAACATTTCTATGAGGTTATGTGGTCTTGAAATAGAAATTTTTAAAATTCTCACGTGGTGTACTTTGCCAACAAAGGTCTGTCTAGTCAAGGCTATGGTTTTTCCAGGGGTCAGGTATGGATATGAGAGTTGGACTGTGAAGAAAGCTGAACACCAAAGAATTGATACTTTTGAACTGTGGTGTTGGAGAAGACTCTTAAGAGTCCCTTGGACTGCAAGGAGATCCAACCAGTCCATCCCAAAGGAGATCAGTCCTGGGTGTTCATTGGAAGGACTGATGCTGAAGCTGAAATTCCAATAGTTCGGCCACCTGATGTGAAGAGTTGACTCATTGGAAAAGACCCTCATGCTGGGAGGGATTGGGGGCAGGAGGAGAAATGGATGACAGAGGATGAGATGGCTAGATGTCATCACCGACTCAATGGAAATGAGTTTGAGTAAACTCCGGGAGTTGGTAATGGACAGGGAGGCCTGGCGTGCTGTGATTCATGGGGTCGCAAAGAGTCAGACACGACTGAGCGACTGAACTTAACTGAACTGATACAGATAGGGCTTTGAAGGGGCTTCCCTGATAGCTCAGGTGGTAAAGAATCCGCCTGCATTGCAAGAGACCTCTGTTCAATTTCTGGGTCAGGAAGTTACCCTGGAGAAGGGATAGGTTACCCACTCCAGTATTCTTGGGCTTCCCTGTGGCTCAGACATAAAGAATATGTCGGCAATGTGGGAGACCTGGGTTCAATCTCTGAGTTGGGAAGACTCCCTGAAGGAGGGAAGGGCAACCCACTCCAGTATTTTTATCTGGAGAATTCATCTGAAAGAGGAACCTGGCAGGCTGCAGTCCAGCCCTATGGAGGCTGGCAGGCTAAGGTCTAGCTTCAGACCCCAGAGAAGGCTGGCAGGCTGTAATTCATCAGGAGAATTTTTAAAATTCTCACTTGGTACACAGATAGAACTTTGAAGACATGGAGAAGTGAGAAGTTAGCTTGTGTCATAGAAATTGTTTCTACAAACAGAAATGGTCTCAGATAGGTCTAGGCAGGGGCTGCTGAGCTGCCAGTTCTTGATCCTTCTCAATGCCAAGTTGTATGAGAGTGAGGAGTTAGTGTGGTTGCCTGGGTAGAGATTCCTACACCTTTGATGCTGTTCAGTCACTAAGTCCCGTCTGACTCTTTGAGATCTCATGGACTGCAGCACCCCAGTCTTCCCTGTCCATCACTATCTCCTGGAGTTTCCTCAAACTCATGTCCATTGAATCTGTGATGCCATCCAATCATCTCATCCTCTGTCATCCCCTTCTCCTCCTGCTCTCAATTTACCGAGCATCAGAGTATTTTCTGATGAGTCGACTCTTCGCATCAGATGGCCAAAATATTGGAACTTGAGCTTCAGCATCAGTCCTTCCAATGAATGTTCAGGGTTGATTTCCTTTAGGATTGACTGGTTGGATCTCCTTGCAGTCCAAGGGACTCTCAAGAGTCTTCTCCAACACATCAAAGCATCAATTCTTCAGTGCTCAGCCTTTTTATGGTCTAACTCTTATATGCACATATGTCTACCGGAAAAACCATACCTTTGACTAGATGGACCTTTGTTGGCAAAGTGATCTTTACTTTTTAATACACTGTCTAGGATGTCATAGCTTTTCTTCCAAGGAGAAAGCATCTTTTAATTTCATGGCTGCAGTCACCGTCCACAGTGATTTTGGAGCCCAAGAAAGTAAAATTTGTCACTGTTTCCACTTTTCTCCCCCATCTATTTGCCACGAAGTGATGGGACCGAATGCCATGATCTTAGTTTTCTGAATGTTGAGTTTTAAGCCAGCTTCTTCACTGTCCTCTTTCACCTTCATCAAGAGGCTCTTGAGTTCCTCTTCACTTTCTGCCATTACAGTGGTATCATCTGTATATCTGAGGGTGTTGGTTTTTCTCCCAGCAATTTTGATTCTGGCTTATGATTCATCCAGCCCCACATTTCTCATAATGTACTCTGCATAGAAGCTAAATAAGCAGGGTGACAACAAACAGTCTTGCTGTACTCCTGTCCCAATTTTGAACCAGTCATTTGTTTCATGTAAGGTTCTAACTGTTGCTTCTTGACCTGCATATGGTTTCTCAGAACATAGGTGAGGTGGTCTGATATTCCCATCTCCTTATGACTTCCCTGGTAGCTCAGCTGGTAAAGAATCTGCCTGAAATGCAGGAGACCCCAGTTCAATTCTTAGGTCAGGAAGATCTGCTGGAGAAGGAATAGGCTACCCACTCCTGTATTCTCAGGCTTCCCTGGTAGTTCAGACAGTAAAGAATCTGCCTGCCATATGGGAGACCCGGTTTGACCCCTGGGTTGGGATCCTCTGGAGAAGGGACTGGCTACCCACTCCAATATTCTTGCCTGGAGAATTCCGTGGACAGAGGATCCTGGCAGGCTACAGTCCACGGGATGGGGAAGGGTAGAACACCACTGAGTGACTTTCACTCAGTAAGAATTTTCCAGTTGGTTGTGATCCACACAGTCAAAGGCTTTAGCATAGTCAATGAAGGAGAAGTAGATGTTTTTCTGGAATTCTCTTGCTTTTTCTATGAGTCAACTGATATTGGCAAATTCTCATCTCTGATTTCTCTGCCTTTTCTAAATCCAAC
Organism: Muntiacus reevesi; assembly: GCF_963930625.1. Lineage (NCBI taxonomy): Eukaryota > Metazoa > Chordata > Mammalia > Artiodactyla > Cervidae > Muntiacus > Muntiacus reevesi. The sequence goes on from NC_089258.1 coordinate 14,731,379, forward strand.
TTGTACATCTGGAAGTTCTTGGTTCATGTATTGTTGAAGACTAGCTTGAAAAATTTTGACCACTACTTTGCTAGCATGTGAAATGAGTACAATTGTACAGTAGTTTGAACATTCTTTGGCATCTGGTGCTTCTCTGGTGGCTCAGATAGTAAAGAATCAGCCTATAATGTGGGAGACCCAGCTTCAGTTCCTAGGTTGGGAAGGTCCCCTGGAGAAGGGAATGGCATTCTACTTCACCATTCTTGCCAGGAAAATGCCATGGTCAGAGGAGACTGGTGAACCATAGTCCATAGGGTCACAAAGTGCTGGACACAACTGAGCAATTAACACTTTCACTTTCCTATACTTCACAGGTTGTATGCGTGGACTGTCACACTGACTAATTGTTAGAAAATTTAAACAACTTGACTTACCTTTTTTTCCACCTAGAGGGCCATTCAGCTTCCTGCCATTAATGGACTTGCAAATATTCATTTATTTATTCCTTTACCCACTCAAACAATTGAAATTGTTGATCAAATACTACACGGTAGACATTGAGAAAAGAATGAACTCGAGCAGACCAAGTGAAGGGAAATCTGGCAGAACTGGAGGTCAAAGGGTTAGCCAGGAGTCAGATGACGCCAGTCCTGTGAGTGATAGCAAGAATTTAATTGGGGTTTTTATCTTCTAAGAATGATGCAATATGCTGTTATTTTCCTTCTTCCTGCCCTCCTATCTCTAACCAGTGTCTCTCATTGCCCAAATCTGAAAGGAAATTCTTTGGTAGGAAGCTTTTGGGAAAGGAAGCCTATGGGGATCAGCTTTCGGTGAAAAAAAAAAAGAAGTTGTGAAAGAGTGAGGGGAGGAACTGAAAGAAATTAGGCAAATGAGCAGCACAGGATCCAATGTTCCACAAATGAGGGCATCCCTTTATGACCAGGACCCTCAGAAATATTATTTAATCTAAAGTACCTTGTTCTTCATGAGGTTTCAATCAGTTCAGTTCTGTCACTCAGTCATGTCCGACTTTTCATGGACGGCAGCACGCAAGGCCTCCCTGTCCATCACCATCTCCATTGAGTCGGTGATGCTATCTAACCATCTGTTCCTCTGTTGTCCCCTTCTCCTCCTGCCTTCCATCTTTCCCAGCATCAGGGTCTTTTCAAATGAGTCAACTCTTCACAACAGGTGGCCAAAGTATTGGAGTTTCAGCTTCAGCATCAGTCCTGCCAATGAATATTCAGGACTGATTTCCTTTAGGATGGACTGGTTGGATCTCCTTGCAGTCCAAGAGACTCTCAAGAGTCTTCTTCAACACCACAGTTCAAAAGCATCAATTACTTGGCACTCAGCTTTCTTTATAGTTCAACTGTCACATCCATACATGACTACTGGAAAAACCATAGCCTTGACTAGACGGACCTTTGTTGGCAAAGTAACGTCTCTGCTTTTTAATATGCTGTCTAGGTTGGTCATAACTTCTTCCAAGGAGTAAGCATCTTTTAATTTCATGGCTTCAATCACCATCTGCAGTAATTTTGGAGCCCAAAAAAATAAAGTCTGCCACTGTTTCCGCATCTATTTGCTATGAAGTGATGGGACCAGATGCCATGACCTTTGTTTTCTGAATGTTGAGTTTTAAGTCAACTTTTTCACTCTCCTCTTTCACCTTCATCAAGAGGCTCTTTAGTTCTTCTTCACTTTCTGCCATAAGGTTGGTGTCATCCGCATATCTGAGGTTATTGATACTTCTCCCAGCAATCTTGATTCCAGCTTGTGCTTCCTCCAGCCCAGCGTTTCTCATGATGTACTCTACACATAAGTTAAATAAGGAGGGTGAGGTTTCAATGAGTAGTGCTTAATGTTATCGGCAATGTTATCCCAACCTAGGGATCGAACTCAGGCTCCCGCATTGCAGGCAGATTCCTTACCAGCTGAGCCACCTGGAAAGCCCAAGAATACTGGAGTAGGTAGCCTATCCCTTTTCCAGCAGATCCTCCTGACCCAGGAATCAAACCGGGTCTTCTGTATTGCAGGCGGATTCTTTACCAGCTGAGCTACGAGGGAAGCCCCGTATTTAGAGATAGTGTCTTTAAAAAGAGATTGTTGTTGTTGTTCAGTGGTGAAGTCATGTCTGACACTTTGCGACCCTATGGACTATAGTATAGCAGGCTTCCCCATCCTTCACTATCTCCTGAAGTTTGCTCAAATTCATGTCCCTTAAAAAAGGTAAAGCAAGTTAAAACAAGGTCATTAGGGTGGGCTGTAATCCAATACAACTGATGTCTTTAACAGGAGAAGAAGGGCATCTACAAGCCAAAGGGAGGGCCTCAGGAAAAACAAATCGCTCTGGTCCCTTGATCTCTGACTTGTAGCCTCCAGAATTGAGGATATTAATTTCTGTTCAAGCCATCCAGTCTATTGTACTTCGTTATGCTAGCTCTAGCAAACTAATGCATTCACCTTGGGCATTTAAAAAAGAATCTATATTTTTTGCTATCTGATATCTGATAATAGCCTGTTGGAATTGAATTCTTCCCCCTCAAAAACAAACAAATAAAAAGTGGCTTGCTCACTGGAATTCTTTATATTTCTGTCTGAATGTTAAAGGCTCTACTATTATAACAATAATTTCTCCCTGTTTCTAATATTGAGCAATTTCCCCAATAACATTTATCCACCAAATTCATTGTTTCTTATCTTAACTGCTAGATTGTATTATTAAAAACTATGACATTGGCATATTGTATCATTATATAGATATAAACTTAATAGAATGGGAAACTAGGACAGTATCCTATTTTATATCACTTAGAATTAAAATCTGACTTTTATTATTCTGTTTTGCATGCTTCTATTTGTGGTTTTACACAGGCTTTGACAGAATATTTGTATTCTGGAATCTTCTGAGATCATATGGCTTAGTCTGTGGGATCAGATTAATAAATACTAAAAAAAACATTTCAACTGTCTTCTCAGTAAGAAAATGCTGAGTATAAAAAAGGTCTACAGGAAACTTGTCACTAAATGAAGTCCACTAGGTCTCTCAAGCCTCATACAAAGTATGGGATGCAGACATATACAGCTTTGTGTGTGGAGATGCTGACTTGTGTGGGATTGAGGAAGACAGAGAAAATATGATTGAGTCCATCTTGAAGGAGTGATACCTGCTCCTTCATTATAATAAGTAGTTATTAAAGATCAAGATCAACAGAAGAACTTAAACAGTTCTGGAAGTATAAAGATCTTCACTGTCATTTTTCAAATTATTACTAATAAAATTTGTACTGAGGTTGTGTTGAGAGGAGTTACCCAACTCTAACCATGAAAACTGAGTCTCACATGGGATCCCTAACATGCAACACTGTGTCCCCAAGTCTTCATTCATTGGTGGCCTATCTGGCTATCTCCTGCTGAGATTTAATTTACTTACATTTTTTTTAAAGACTAGTTTATTTTCAAAATTAAATGGACTTCTGTTTGTTTTTGAGAGTTTTAAGATGCGGACTTTCTCACTTAGCCAGACTTTGTTCCAGCCATATCTGTTAAATCAAGGATGAGTTGGCCAGGCATAGGGTAGTTCAGTTTGTTTTAAACTGTCTATTACACTGTCCCTTAACATGGCTATCAAGGAAGCTGCTCCCACAAATAGCCAAACTGAGGTTCATGAATTCTTTGCTCCACCAAGTAAGTTTTATGAACTTGATGACACCCTCACAAAGTTTCATTAAACTTTGTATTTACTCTACATATACATATACATATACATATACATATACATACATGATATATGATTAGCTAGGTTTAGGAGTCTAAAGCTCAAGGAGATTTTAAGAAGTAGTTGGTGGTTTTGTAGCCCAGTTTATTGACTAATCATAAGTAATCCCTAAATTAGGTCTATTGATGAGAGGTGATGGCAAGTCTCCTTCCCTTTCTCTGTCACTGAACAATATAACTGTGATTACATGTGAATTTGAACAAGTGTTTTCTTCTTTGACCCCTCCTTTTCTGATTCCTAACTTAGTTTTCCCATTTAGTTTATTTACTGGTAGAACATTAGCAGAATCATCATCCAAATTAGTTAGGTTTAGAAGATGGTTTACCCAGAATGTCTCCAATCTGGAATGTTTCTGCATGATGTTTCCACAGTTTCAGTATCTGCCCTCCCAAAAGACACAACAATGAATAATAGCCATTAAATTCAAAATTAACTTCAAATTCATTGAAAGGTATGTTACAGACAATTTTATAAAAATCCGCTAGTTAACTTGCAACTGCCATCCAGGCAGGAGGGAAGATTAAAATGTATTCTTTGAAGTCTGCTATCATTTCAAATTTTTTTCTTTTAGGCTTACTGGAGGAGTGAGGTAAGACAAATGCATGTCTCCAGTGGTGATAAGCAAAGAGCAAACAGTTTTTTTGTTTGTTTGTTTGGGAAGAACCCACAGTTTTATTTACCAAGAAAATCCAAGGCCTGAGGAATCACAATTGAGACATGCATTTTTCTTACCTCACTCCAGAAAAGTGCTTGGCTGGGAAACTCCAGTCAGTTGGCTAGTTTTACTCAAAATTATAAAGTTTGTAGATTTTGTCTTTTATGTTCCCTCACTTCTCTGCCCCCTCAAAATGCAAAAGAATACAATGTCTACAGTTGACTACAAATGCAAGTGCAGAGTCAGGTACTATCAACTGCTCTGACCAAGAACCCATAACCTAAGATGGAAAGGCCCATTGGTCAGAAGCTATTCGTGGACCAACACCTGGGAATTTTCTAATTAGCATATTGAATGTTGAAAACAGGTTTTTATTGTCGAAAATAGGGCCTGTTGACTATATGGTAAATGCTATACATGAACCTTAAATATTGAAGTTAAAGGTATTTAAGATGCATGAATACAAGAAGTTTTTAACTTTTTTAAACTCCTCCCCACCAACCTTGAATGTAAGAGATAGGAGAATCTAATGAGTAAGTTGTGCCCTTTGCCATAATATCTAAACTTGATCCCTAAGCAGTCTTGTGTCCAGTCAATAATTAAGGTATTGATGAACAAACTAATAAGGGTAATAAAATCTTGCTCCTGGGACATTGTTCCATTTTCTTGCTAGCGAGTCTTCCTTGCAACGTAGTGGTCAGAGCACTAAGAGAGTAAGAAGCTGGGACTTTTTGGAGCCTGTGAAACAGATGATGTTTGGTGTCTGCCTGAGAAACTGTTTGATAAATGTCTGTAAGGTAGCAGAATTTGGTGAGACTTGCTTCTATAATAACCTGCTAGTAAGGTTGTGATTAAGCCGCTAATCCTTATCCACATGTTCCTCAGCTGCTGTTACCTAAGACAAAAGGGAACTGAACAGTGGTGTGTGGCCAAACTGACTTTCGGTCCTTTAAAGTATAAACCTACACCAGGTTCATGGTCTGTTTCTTCTTTTCCAAGTGCCCTTCCTTTTATCCTCTCTCCATGTATCATTTTTAAACATACAGGCCTGCCAAGGATCCTATGCCTTCATGATGTCTTCTCCTCTCCTCCACCTTCTTGCCTCACTCACACACCCAAGCACAAAATGCTAACTTGCTGTTAAGGGTTAGTTGGGCTTATGGTCTCCATGGGATTCTATATTAAGCCCTCCAAATGAAGTTAGAACTATAGAATTTCAGGCATCAGAAAGAATAAGAAAGGTATTTTAGGATTAGTTGCCTCCAAATGACTTTAATACTAAAGGCCATTCCCTGACAGTGTTACCCAATTAACAGGAAGGCAAACAGAGACAGGGACACTCTGGGCAAATCTGGGAACAGAGTGCCATCTGTTTTGTGATTTCTCCATCCTGCACTGCCTTGTCCTCACCCAGCATCCCAGGCTCTGAACTCTTTCTGATCTTCTACTCTAAAACCTCCTTTTACTGTCCATTTTCTAAGCATTCAGTAATCTGACAAATCATCATTGCAAGGATATCAGTGAAATTTGTGGATTCATGTATTATGAATCATCACCAGGACTTTTCACGTTCCAAACCCACAGAGGGAACCAGTAGAGGAAATATTTGTAACCAGGATAGTCCAGAGAAGGTAATTTAAGTAGAGGTTTTTGCCTATGCCCCAAATTGTATACTATTGCTCCTGTCAACTTCAACTTCATAGACTGCTCGTCTCCAGCAGTGACATTCTATTTATGAAAAAAAATTAACTAGACTTTCTGCTAACAGAATTTTTTTTAATTCCTCTTGTTTTCTAGATTGATGGGTTATATTATTCATTATTATTTTATTATGATAATAATACAGTGAATGAATGTCTTGCCTTTTATCAAGAATGATAAGTACTTTCTATAAAAGAATATAATTATATATAAAGTGTATGTTATATATATATTTATTTACATTAGAATATTTCCATTAAGTCAATGTGAAATGAGATGGTAGATGTAATTTTATTTTACAGGCAAAGAAATTGTAGCAGATGCTGTTGTGCCCCATCCATAGAGGGTCTTATCACTTAGATGCTGCCCTGCCACTTTCCTGCTACCCAGAGCTGTATCTCTTTGCTAAAATTAGGCAAGGCTACTCTTCCCCACTCACTGGAGACAGAAGTACAAAGGGGAATCACCACCCCCACCCCACATCTTTTACAATGACTGATTGCAATTGGTGTATAAATACCCCAGCTCCCTCTACCCTCGGCAGTGTTACACATATGCAGTGTTACATCTTTGCAGTATGCCCTGTTACATTTCCCACAGTTTTCCACAGAATTAAGTTCCAATTTAATTTTAGGAGCAACAGACTTAATAATGTGTCTTTACCCCGTTTTACTACTTCACTCTGCTACTGTATTTCTTCCACCAATGTTGTGCTAGTAAACTGGCGCTCAAAGCACAAAGAAAAAACAACAACAACAAAAAAAACAAAAGCAGCCTTGATATGTAATACCTACTGATTTCCTGGTGTGAGTACTGCCAAAAGGCCTGATTTCTCTCTATTCATTGCTTCAGTTTCACTAGCCCTCTCTGTATTCATGTTTGCTCAAGGAATTAGCAAGATTAATTTTGCCTCTTAAGATTAAGAACCATAACATAGTTATTGTATTCTTCAGTAGAACAGAAATAAGTTAATCAGTCTTAAGCTTTTCCTTTTTAAAAAAAAAAAAAAAAAGTTGCTGAAACATGTTTAGAACCTCATAACTTTTGAGCACATTGCCTTAAAGTCACCTCTATTTTTTAAAAAAAGTAGATCCACTCAAAAGCAGATATTGAGTTTACTTATGTAAGTTGAGTGAATAAATTATAAAGTAGGCCATCAGACTGTTTAGGTCTGGGAAGAGACATGGATCATTTAGTTTACTCAAAAAGCCATTTATCAAAGGTCTGCTTTGTATTGGGAACTGGATGTGCTAAGAGTAATCTAGTGGAATATGGAGAAGTTAACATCTTATCACTGTTGTTTTTTAACCTTGGTCAATGTTTTGCTTGTATCTCTCTCATAATATCTTTATTACCATGTCTTACATTTATTGATTTGTGTATTTATCTTACCCCCTTCATTAGATTTTAAACACTTTCAAGACAGACACTTGGTCTCATTTATATACCATTTATGTACCTCATAGACACTTGAGAAAAAGTGTTAAACTAAATTGACGTGAACACTTTTTAAAACTGAATTGAGAGGTGAACGCCTTTTTTCCCAGTCCTGTGCTTAAGCTAGCAACAGAATTTAGGATTCCTGGCTTTATATTCTCAGCTGCTTTGCCCTCTATTTATGACTTGTAACATAATTTATGACATAAATGCCTTTTGTGTCTAAAGAGTTTATTATTAATGGGACCCCTTGAATGCTTAATATGGCAACATTTATAAATGCCTATTTGGATAATATTTTTAAGGGTTAGATTTTATTCTGACTCACCATATTGGTTCTTTCACTGACTTCTATAAATGTGGCCCAAAGTTGTGGGTAGCAAAAATGCAGCCTGTGGACCACATGTGTTCTCTAGGGTATATTCAAAACATGAAGAGTGCTTGAATTCCAGATGAAACCCAGGCTTCCAATACAAATTGCCTAAGAGAAGCCATGTCTAAGAGATTCTGAGCCAGTGATGGGGCTGGTCCCAGAAAAATACATCACCCACCCTTACCCTCCTCACAGTCTCTAAAGCCTGCAACTCAGTTCTCAAGCTTCAGCCTGCTTTTAATTGAATATTTGGAAATCCACAAGAAATCTTCCGCACACACTTTGCTGTTTGCCACTCCAAACTTGGTTCTGTCAGCTTTTGCCCTTGTGCCTTCTTCACTTTATTCTAGTCCTGTCCTCTTTTCCTCCATTTCCTTACCTAACACTTCTCCCTACCCCATTCCCCAAAAAGAAAAACTCGACATCCTGGCTAGGCCACATTGACTTCACTTTTGCTGAGGTCTTATACCAAAGAAATAGAATTCTGTGATATGAATGAATCTCAAGTGTGAGAGTGAGATTGTACCATAAACAAGAACAAGATTAAAGCCAGTCGACCCTGTGGATGCTGGCGGTGTGGCTTGGGCTGTCAGTGGCTCCTCCTACACCTGAGCTGTGCATTATCACTCCATCCTAGACCACACTGTTCCACTGAGATTGGATATGACTCAAGAATCCTTCTTAACACTGAGTTTCCCGTATCTACCAGCTTCAACTTTTTTTATTGAAGTGTAATTGTTTTATAATGTTGTGTTAGTTTCTGCTGTACAACGGTGTGAATCAGCTATATGGATACATATATCCCCTTCCTCTTGAGTCTCCCTCCCACCTTCCCCATCCCACCTTCCCCATCCCACCCTTCTAGGGCATCACAGAGCACCAAGCTAAGCTCCCTGCTATCCGGCAGCACTTCCCACTGTCTATTTTACACATAGTGAAGTCGCTCAGTTGTGTCCAACTCTTTGCAACCCCATGGAATGTAGCCTACTAGGCTCCTCTGTCCATGGAATTTTCCAAGAGTTCCATAGATACACATGGTGGTGTATCTATGTCAATGCTATTTTCTCAATTCGTCCCACCTCTCCTCCCCTCCTCATGTCCACAAGTCCATTCTCTACCTCTGTGTTTCTAGTCCTGCCCTGTAAATAGGTTCATTAGTACCATTTTTCTAGATTCCATGTATATACGTTACTGTTTATAATTTGTTTTTCTCTTTCTGACTTACTTCACTCTTTATGACAGATTCCAGGTTCATCCACATCACTACAAATGGCCCAATTTCATTCCTTTTTATGGTTAGTGCTGCAGTGAACTTTGGGGTACATATGTCTTTTTGAATTGTGGTTTTCTCAGGGTATATGCCCAGTAGTGGGATTGCTAGGTCATATGGTAGTTTTATTTTTAGTTTTTTAAAGAACCTCCCAATGTTCTCCACGGTGGTTGGATTTTTAAAAAAAGTTGAGTAAGAATTATGCAACTTTTAAAAAAAATCCTCTTTTGAACTTCTCTTCTGGATGGGAAAAACTAGTCTTTATTTATTTTTTTTTTCTGGACCTCAGTTTCGATGAGGAGACGGTAGTGAGTTCTCACTCATGTTGTTCAGATTTTCCAAGGAATGCATGAGAGGGTGTCGTCATCGATGAAAAACTAGTCTTTAAAGGAGAGGTTTCTTTAAGTGTGGATTCTAGGCCAGCAGCATGAGCACCACTGGGGAACTTGTTAGAAATGTAAATTCTCTGGTTTCAATCTAAATCTATAGAGTCAGAGATTCTGGGGATAGGATTCAGGAATCTGTGGGGTATTTGTGTGTGTGTGACAAAATATACCTGAGATAAGTACACGTTTTAAACCATTTGTATGGTGTTCAATTAAGTAGTGTTAAGCATGATTTTGCAACCATCACCAATATCTATTTCCAGAACTTCTTCAATCATTAAAAAAAAAAAAAAAAAAAAAAAACCTCTAGACTCGTTAAATAGCAACTTGCCATTTCCTCCATCCTACTCCCCAGTCTTGCTATACCGCTTTCTCTCTCTATGAATTTTCCTACCTCAATAGTATTTGTCTTTTCTGTGTTTGGCTTATTTCACTTTGTTGTTCAGTTGCTAAGTCCTTACTGACCCTTTGTGACCACCATGGACTGCAGCTCACTAGCTTCCCTGTCTTTCAGTAACTCCTGGAGTTTGCTCAAACTCAAGTGCATTGAGTTAGTGACGTCATCCAACCAACTCATCCTCTGTTGCCCCCTTCTCCTCCTGCTCTCAGTCTTTCCCAGCATCAATGTCTTTTCCAGTGAGTCAGCTCTTTGCATCAGGTGGCCGAAGTATTGGAGTTTCAGCTTTAGCATCAGTCCTTCCAATATATATTCAGAGTTGATTTGCTTTAGGGTTGACTGGTTTGACCTCCTTACTATCCAAGGACTCTCAAGAGTCTTCTCTAGCACCACAATTCAAAAGCATCAGTTCTTCAGTGGTCAGTCTTCTTTATGGTCCAACTCTCACACCTGTACATGACTACTGGAAAAACAGACCTTTGTTGGCAAAGTGATGTCTCAGATTTTTAACATGCTCTGTAGGCTTGTCATAGCTTTTCTTCCAAGGAGAAAGTGTTTTTTAATTTCATGGCTGCAGTAACTGTCTGCAGTGATTTTGGAGGCCAAGAAAATAAAATCTGTCACTGTTTCCACTTTTTCTCCATCTATTTGTCTTGCAGTGATGGGACCAGATGCCAGGATACTAGTTTTTTGAATATTGAGTTTTAAACCAGCTTTTTCATTCCTCTTTCACTCTCATCAAAACATTCTTTAGTTTCTCTTCATTTTTTACCATTACAGTGGTATCATCTGCATATCTGAGGTTGTTGATATTTCTCCCAGCAATCTTGATTCTAACTGGTAATTCATCCAGTCCAGTATTTCTAATGATGCACTCTGCATAGAAGTTAAATAAGCAGGATGATAACATACAGCCTTATTGTACTCCTTTCCCAATTTTGAACCAGCTCATTGTTCCATGTCCGGTTCTAACTGTTGCTTCTTGACCTGCATACAGGTTTCTCAGGAGGTAAGTAAGGTGGTCTGGTATTCTCATCTCTTTAAGAATTTTCCATAGATTGTTGTGATCCACACAGTCAAAGGCTTTAGTGTAGTCAATGAATCAAGTTGATGTTTTTCTGGAATCCTCTTGCTTTTTCTATGATCCAGTGAATGTTGGCAATTTGATCTCTGGTTCTTCTGCCTTTCCTAAATCCAGCTTGTACATGTTAGCTCTTGGTTCAAGTATTGTTGAAGCCTAGCTTGGAGGATTTTGAGAATGACCTTGCTAGCATGTGAAATGAGTGCAATTGTGTGGTAGTTTGAAACTTCTTTGGCATTGCCCTTCTTTGGGATTGGAATGAAAACTGACCTTTTCCAGTTCTGTGGCCATGGATAGTGAAGTGAAAGTTGCTCAGTTGTATCCAACTCTTTGTGACCCCATGGACTAAACAGTCCATGGTGATTCTTCAGGCAAAAACACTGGAGTGGGTTGCCATGTCATCCTCCAGGGGATCTTCCCAACCCAGGGATCAAACCCAGGTCTCCCGCATTGCACGTGGATTCTTTACCAGTTGAGCCACAAGGAAAGCCCATGGGCATAGATAAGTTTTCCAGATTTGCTGACATATTGAGTGCATCAGTTTAACAGCATCATCCTTTAGGATTTGAAATAGCTCAGCTGAAATTCCATCACCTCAGCTAGCTTTGTTCGTAGTGATGCTTCCTAAGGCCCACTTAACTTTGCACTCCAGGATGTCTGGCTCTAGGTGAGTGATCACACTATCATGGTTATCCAGGTCATTAAGACCTTTTGTGTATAGTTCTGTGTATTCTTGCCCCCTTCTTAATATCTTTTGTTTCTGTTAGGTGCTTAATGTTTCTGTCCTTTATTGTGCCCATCTTCATATGAAATCTTCCCTTGGTATCTCTAATTTTCTTGATGAGATCTCTAGTCTTTCCCATTCCATTGCTTTCCTCTGTTTCTTTGCATTGTTCACTTAGGAAGCCTTTCTTATCTCTCCTTGCTATTGTTTGAAACTGCATTCAGATGGGTATACCTTTCCTTTTCTCCTTTGCCTTTTGCTTCTCTTCATTTCTCAGCTATTTGTAAGGCCTCATCAGACAACCATTTTGTCTTTTTGTGTTTCTTTTTCTTGGGGATGTTTTTGATCTCTGCTTCCTGTAAAATGTCACAAACCTCCATTCATAGTTCTTCAGGCCCTCTATCAGATCTAATCCCTTTAATTTACTTGTCACTTCCACTTTATAATCATAAAGAATTTGATTTAGGTTATACCTGAATGGCCTAAGGGTTTGCCTTGGAAATGAACCAAGATCATTCAGTTGTTTTTGAGATTGCACCCAAGTACTTCATTTTACACTCTTTTGTTGACTATGAAAGCTACCATTTCTTCTAAGGAGTTCTTGCCCACAGTAGTAGATATAATGGTCATCTGAATTAAATTCACCCATTCCCGTTCATTTCAGTTCATTGATTCCTAAAATGTTGATGTTCACTCTTGCCATCTCCTGCTTGACCATGTCCAATTTACCTTGATTCATGGACCTAGCAATCCAGGTTCCTATGCAATATTGTTCTTTATAGCATCGGACTTTACTTTCACCACCAGACACATACAAAACTAGCAGATGTTTCTCCTTCGGCCCTGTGTCTTCATTCTTTCTGGAGCTATTTCTCTGCTGTTCCCCGGTAGCATATTGGACACCTACTGACCTGGGGGTGCTCATCTTCCTGTGTCATATCTTTTCACCTTTTTTACTGTTCATGGAATTCTTGAGGTAAGAATACTGGAGTGGTTTGCCATTCCCTTTCGTTAAAATGCTCCATCATAATGTTTTAAAAGTTCATCTATGTTGGACCATGTATCTAAACTTCATTCTTTTTACAGCTCAATAGTATTCCATTATATGTATAGAACACCTTTTTTTAGCTATTTATCTACTGATGGATATTTGGGTTGCTTTCATCTTTTGGCTACTGGGGATAATGCTGCTGTGAACATTAGTATATGGTATATGGTCTCTGCTTTCAATTCTTGTGAGTATATACTGAGAAGTGGAACTGCAGGATCATATGGTAATTCTATATCTCTTTGAAGAACTGCCAGATTGTTTTCTGCAGTGGTTGCACCATTTTAAATTTCCACCAGCAATGTACACAGGTTCTAATTTCTCCACATCCTTATTAATATTTGCTATTTAATCATTTTTTAAAAAAATTAGTAGCCATCCTAGTGGGTGTGAATCAGTATTTCACTGTGATTTTGATAAGCATTTCCCTAGTGACCAGTACATTAGATTCTTTTAATGTACTTATTGGTCTTTTGTATATCTCCTTTGGAGAAATATCTATTCAAATCCTTTGCTCATTTTTTGAAATGGGGTGTTAATTTTTTGTTGTTGAGTTTTAAGAGTTCTCTATATATTCTTTCTTTAAAAATGTTTACTCCTCCCCACTCTCCTCTCTATATTCTTGATAGTAATCTTTTATCAGATATATGATTTGCAAATATTTTCTACCATTCTGTAAGTTACCTTTTTACTCTCTTGAACCATCATTCAATGCACAAACATGTTAAATTTTCATGAGGCTCAATTATCTATTTTTTCTTTTGTTTCTTGCTTTTGGTGTCATATCCAAGAAATCATTGCCAAATCCAATGTTGTAAAATTTTCCACTTACTTTTTTTAAGAGGTTTATAGTTCCGGTTCCAAATCGGGAAAGGAGTATGCCAAGGCTATATATTGTCACCCTGCTTATTTAACTTATATGCAGAGTATCATGAGCAATGCTGGACTGGATGAAGCACAGGCTGGAATCAAGATCGCTCGGAGAAATATCAGTAACCTCAGATACGCAGATGACACCACCCTTACATCAGAAAGCAAAGAAGAACTAAAGAGCCTCTTGATGAAAGTGAAAGAGGAGGGTGAAAAAGTTGGCTTAAAACTCAACATTCAGAAAACTAAGATCATGGCATCTGGTCCCATCACTTCATGGCAAATAGATGGGGAAACAATGGAAACAGTGACAGACTTTATTTTTTCGGGCTCCAAAATCACCGCAGCCATGAAATTAAAAGACACTTGCTCCTTGGAAGCAAAGCTATGACTAACCAAGATAGCATATTAAAAAGCAGAGACATTACTTTGCCAACAAATGTCCATCTAGTCAAAGCTATGGATTTTCCAGTAGTCATGTATGGATGTGAGAGTTGGACCATAGAGAAAACTGAGCACTGAAGAATTGATGCTTTTGAACTATGGTGTTGGAGAAGACTCTTGAGAGTCCCTTGGACTGCAAGGAGATCAAACCAGTCAATCCTAAAGGGAATCAGTCCTGAATATTCATTGGAAAGACTGATGCTGAAGCTGAAACTCCAATACTTTGGCCACCTGATGCAAATAACTGACTTATTGGAAAAGACCCAGATGCTGGGAAGGATTGAAGGCAGGAAGAGAAGGAGATAACAGAGAATGAGATGGTTTAATGGCATCACCGACTTGATGACTTGAATTTGAGCAAGCTCCGGGAGCTGATGATGGACAGGGAAGCCTGGTGTGCTGCAGTCCACAGGGTCGCAAAGAGTCAGTCAGACACAACTGAGTGACTGAACTGAGCTGAACTCTAAAGCAAAGTCATTCTAACTGTGCTTTATCCATTATCTTACACTTCACCAACCTAAGACTGGAACAGTCATAAACTAGTCTTCCCAATGCATAGAAAGCACTTTATCTTGAAAATTATTACCAATTTCACTGCAATAATCTAATAGGAATCCTAGACAATGAGAGAGCTAATGTTACCAACTTAAACCCATACTTGTTATGACTGGTAAGTGATCCATTGAATTTCTCTCATTGCTCTATTACAATTAATCATAAGAAAAAAGTCCATGACATTTGGTTAATTGGGCTCTAGAAATACAGTTTTCTAGTAGACACTCAAAATAGACATATAGTCTTTGGAAGATTTTTACAAAACTTGATCTTAAACTTGTTTATGTTAAGCAATATGCATCTCAAGTTTAGTGTAGTGAGTTAACAAGACTAAAATTTTAAAAGGCTCTGCAGAATTTTGTACTGAGGCCTGGTTTAAACCATGCTAACTTGGTAGTTAGCTTTCATGTATTAGTGAAAAAAGAATCTAGCATATCATAAATAAATCTACTTAAATAGCTAAAAGACTGCTTGCATATATAGTCAAGCTAAACCAGTCACATTTAAGTGTGGCAATGATAGGTATGTCCAAGCTTTGTAGCAATACCTAGAAGCTTATCTTTAACGCAACCCTGAAAGAGGAGTTACATCGAATATTTCAAAATTCAGTGACATAGACTGATTTCTACTTATTATTTAGATATCCAGGTTTACTTAACTGACAAATTGCACTTACTACCATAGTTACCTGTATCTTTCAAAGGCTGGTCATCATCCAACTCTGAAATAAATGTTAGCTGATTAAAGTAGTAAAGTTAAAAACATTTAAACCACATGCTTTAGATCTAAGAAATAAGGTTGATATGGGTAAAGGGGAGATTTATTAGAGGATTTGTGAAATATGGCCCAAACAAATGCATCAGTTTAGGCAAAGGTCTGCCTATGAATTCAAGAACATTTTCAAAAAGAAAAACATCTGTTGCAATTTAAGTTTCTGTTTATAAGTGAATATGATGGATTATTTTCTGAAAAAGGATGCAACAGTTTACATAAATGTTTGAAAGTTAATTTGAAGTTACTTTTGTGTCTTTGAGGGGGATTTGTACTATTACTGTACTTATCATCCCTTCCTGTTGGTAGAAGGGAATTTGAACCTCATGGAAATGAAAGATGTTACAACAAATCATGATGCCAACTTTCCAGGAAGAAATCACTGTCTAGGCTTTCACCTATTTGTGTTGGGTTTAATAAAAAATGTATTCAATGGGAAATTTAAAGGTATTGCCAAAGATATATATATATATATATCATACACATATACATACAATGTATAACATTACACATTTACTTAGAACCTGACTTTCAAATTAGAAGAAACCCCACTGTACTGTGAGCTATGAAAGGCAAGAGCTATGTAATTTAAAGAAAGCAAGAGTAGCTATATTAATTTCAGGCAGAACAGGTGTTAGAACAAAGAAAATAATCAGGAATTAAGAAGAGCATTCCATAATGGTGGTGGCTTAGTCATTAAGTCGTGTCAGATTCTTGTGACTCCATGGACTGTAGCCTGCCAGGCTCCTCTGTCCATGGGATCTCCAGTCAGGAATACTGGAGTGAGTTGCCATTTCCTTCTCCAGGGGATATTCCCAAACCAGGAACCAAACCCAGGTCTCCTGAATTGCAGGCAGACTCTTTAGCAACAGAACTACAAGGGAAGCACTCCATAATGATAAAGGGTCAACTCTTCAAGAAGATACAACAATCCTTAACATGTATGTACTTAACAATAGAGCTGCAAATACATGGGGGCAAAAGCTGGTAGAAATACAAGAAGAAATCAGTGAGTCCTTTATTATATTTAGAGACTCAACATTCCTCTAACAAAAAGCAACAGACCTGGTAGGCAGGAAATCAATAAGGACATAGCTTAACTCAATATGACCACTCATCAAACATAATTAACATCTATAAACTACCACATCCAACAACAATAAATGTTTCAGCTCACAAGGTACATTCACCAAGACAGACCAAAACAGATATTATGGAACATAAACAGACACTTTAACAAGTTTAAAAGAAGAGAAATCATATAATGTCTGTTCTCAGACAACAATAGAACTAAACTCAAACTCAATAATAGAAAGGTAGATGGAAAATCCCCAAATAATTGGAGATTTAACAACACACTACTACATAAAACACAGGTCAAACAAGAACTCTCAAGAGAAATTTAAAAATAATCTTAACTAAATGAAAATAGAACTTATCAAATTTTGTGGGATTTGCAAAAGTAGTGTTTAGAAGGAAGTTTATAGCATTGAATACATATGCTAGAAAAGATCTAAAGTCAATAATTTAAACTTCCATCATAAGAAGAAGAGCAAATTAACTCCAAATTAGCAGAAGAAAATAAGTAAAAATTAGAGCACAAATGAATAAAATTTAAGTAGGAAATCAATAGAGAAAATCAATGAAACCAGAATCTGGTATTTTTGAAAAGATTAGTGAAATTAATAAGCTTCCACTTGAGCTAACTAAGAAAAAAGATAGAAATATAAATGACTAATATCAGAAATGAAAAAGAGGACATCACTACTGATTCCATGGAAATGTAAAGAATAATAAATATTATGAACAACTCAATGCCCACGAACTTGATAACCTAAATTATATGAACTATTTCCTAGGAAAATGCAATCTGTCAAAATGTACACAAGAGAAATAGACTATCTAAATATGTCTATATTTATTAAATAAGTTGAGTTAATAATAACCTTTCAAGTCAGGAAGCACCAGGCCCAGATGGACTCACTGATAAATTCTACTAAAGATTTAAGGGGGGAAAAAAAACCAATAATTTTCTACAATCCATTCCAGAATGTAGAAGCAGAGGAATTACTCCCAAACTTATGAGGTTAGTATTACACTAACACCAAAAGCAGATAAAATGGCATTACAAGAAAAGGAAACTACAGACCAACATCCCTCATAAACCTAGATGCAAACATCCTCAACAAATTATTAGCAAATCAAATACAACAATATATGAAAAGAATGCTATACCACAATTAAGTGGGATTTATCCCAGGTGTCCAAGTTCCAACATTCAAAAACCGATTAATGTAATCCATCACATCAACAGATTAAAGAAGAAAAATCACATAATCATACAATTAAATACAGAAAAACATTTAACAAAATCCAGTACCCATTCATGATTTAAAAAAAGACAAACTCAGAAAACAATAGGGATAGAGGGGAACTTCCTCAACTTGATAAAGATTATCTACAAAAAGTCTATAGGTAACATCATCAGTTTAGTTCAGTCACTCAGTCGTGTCTGACTCTTTGCGACCCCATGAATCGCAGCACACCAGGCCTCCCTGTCCATCACAAACTCCCAGAGTTTACACAAACTCAAGTTCATCGAGCCGGTGATGCCATCCAGCCCCCTCATCCTCTGTTGTCCCCTTCTCCTCCTGCCCCCAATCCCTCCCAGCATCAGGGGCTTTTCCAATGAGTCAGCTCTTCGCATGAGGTGGCCAAAGTATTGGAGTTTCAGCTTCAGCATCAGTCCTTCCAATGAACACCCAGGACTGATCTCCTTGAGGATGGACTGGTTGGATCTCCTTGCAGTCCAAGGGACTCTCAAGAGTCTTCTCCAACACCACAGTTCAAAAGCATCAGTTCTTTGGCACTCAGCTTTCTTTATAGTCCAATTCTCACATCCATACATGACCAATGGAAAAACCATAGCCTTGACTAGATGGACCTTTGTTGGCAAAGTAATGTCTCTGCTTTTTAATATGCTGTTTAGGTTGGTCATAACTTTCCTTCCAAGGAGTAAGCGTCTTTTAATTTCATGGCTGCAATCACCATCTGCAGTGATTTTAGAGCCCCCCAAAATAAAGTCAGCCACTGTTTCCACTGTTTCCCCATCTATTTGCCATGAAGTGATGGGGTCAGATGCCATGATCTTAGTTTTCTGAATGTTGAGCTTTAAGCCAACTTTTTCACTCTCCTCTTTCACTTTCAAGAGGCTTTTTAGTTCCTCTTCACTTTCTGCCATAAGGGTGGTGTCATCTGGTAACATCATACTTAGCAGCAAAAAACTAAAACCTCCTGATGAGATTAGGTCCTTTCACCACACTTTTTCAACATTGTTCTGGAAGTACCAGCTACTACAATGAGAAAGAAAAGAAATATAAAGTATTCTGATTGGGAAGGAAAAAATCAAATAGTCTTTATTCACAGATGGCAAGACTGTTTATAAAGAAAATATGAGGGAATGGATAAAAATACTCCTGGAACTAATAAGTAATTATAGCAAGGTTGCAGGATAGTTACAAGGATAATATAAAGTCAACCACTTTTCTATATACCAGCAATAAACAAATAGAATTTGAAATTAAAAACACAATATCATTTAAATTAAATCTCTTAAGAAGAGATGTATTCATGAGTCATGAGCTCAGTCATGTCAAACTCTTTGTGACACTATGGACTGTAGCCTTCCAGGCTTCTTTGTCCGTGGGGATTCTCCAGGCAAGAATACTGGAGTGGGTTGCCATTTCCTCCTCTAGAGGATCTTCCTAACCCAGGGATCAAACCACATCTCTGGTGTCTCCTGCTTTGCCAGGCAGAGTCTTTACCACTGAGCAACCTGGGAAGCCCCTTAAGAAAAAATACTTAAGTATAAATCTAATATACTGCATGTGCTTAGTTGATCAGTCATGACTGACTCTTTGGAACCCTTTGCACTCTAATCCACCAGGCTCTTCTGTCCATGGAGATTCTCCAGGCAAGAATGCTGGAGTGGGTTGCCATGCCCTCCTCCAGAGGATCTTCCCAACCCAGGGATTGAACCCAGGTCTCCCACACTGCAGGCAGATTCTTTACTGTCTGAGCCGTCAGAGAAGCCCATACAGATGTCCAAATATATATGAGAAGAGCTACAAAACTCTGGTGAAATAAATCAAAGAATTAAATAAATGAAGAGATCCTCCATGTTTATGGTTAGGAAGATTCACTATCACTAAGATGTCAGTGCTTTCCAACTCAATCTATAAATTCAGTACCAAAGTTTTAGCAAATTATTTTTTGGATATCTACAAAGGAATTTAAAAGCTTTTTATGACAGGCATAGCACCCAGAATAGCCAACACAATATTGAAGATGCAGAAATTTACAGGACTGACCCTACCTGACTTTAAAATTTACTAAAAGCTGTGGACTCATTGGGAAATACTTGATGCTGGGAAAGATTGAAGGCAGGAGGAGAAGGGGGTGACAGGATGAGATTGTGGGATGGACTCAATGGACATGAGTTGGAGCAAACTCTGGGAGATTTCTCTGCTCTCTGAAAGGCAGAGAACACTGGTGTACTGCAGTCCATGGGGTTGCAAAGAGTTGGACACGACTTAGTGACTGAACAACAACAATAGCAATCAAGTGTGGTCTTGATGAAAAGACAAATAGATTAATAGAACAGAACAGAAACCTCAGAGATAGCCCCACACAAATATAGTCAGCTGATCTTTGACAAAGGAGCAAAGTCAATGCAATGGAGAAAATAGTTTTTTTAACCAGTGTTACTAGAACATCTACACGTCCCCATGTAAATAAATGAATCTAGACACAGACTTTACACCATTTACAAAAATTAGCTCAAACTGAATCATAGCGCTAAATTTAAAGTTCAAAAATAAAAAATTTCTAAAAGATAAAGCAGGAGAAAACCTAGGTGAACTTGGGTTCTGCAATGACTTTTCATAAACAACACCAAAGTCACAATCCACTAGAGAAAGAATTGATAAGATGGATTTCATAAAAATTCGGAACTTCTGTTCTGCAAAAGTCACTCTTAAGAGAAGGAGATAAGCCATAGATTTTGAAACAGTATTTGGAAAAGAAACATCTGATAAAGGACTGTTATCCAAAATATACAAAGAACTCTCAAAACTTAACAATAAAAAAACAAGCAACTAGGTTAAAAAATAGCCCCAAGAGCTGAATAGCCAGTTTACCAAAGAAGAGATGTGTGTATGTGTTCAGTCTTTCAGTCGTGTCTGACTCTTTTTGGCCCCATGGACTGTAACTCACCATGCTTCTCTGTCCATGCAATTTTTTAGGGAAGAATACTGGAGTGGGTTGCCTTTTCCTACTCCAGGTGATCTTTCCAACCCAGGGATCGAACCCACATCTTCTGCATTGGCAGGTGGATTCTCTACCACTAGCATCACCTAAGAAGCCAAAGATAGACAGATGACAAATAAGCATATGAAAAGGTACTCCACACCGTAAGCCATTAGGAAAATGCAAAATAAGACAACAATGATATACCACTACACATCTATTAGAATGACCCAAATTCCTAACACTGACATAACCAAATGTTGGTGAGGATGTAGGGCAATAGGAGCTCTCATTCATTGCTGGTAGGAATGGTACAGTCATTTTGGAAGACAATTGGTAATCTCTCACAAAACTAAATATACTCTTCCCATATAATTAAGTACCAACTATTGTACTTAGTACGTACCCAAGAAGTTGAAAATCTATCTCCACACAAAAACCTGTAAAAGGATGTTTATGGCAACTTTGCATATAATTGCCAAAAATTAGCACTAACCAAGATGTCTTTCAGTAGGTCAATGGATAAATAAACTGTGGTACATCCAGACAATGGGATATTATTCAGTGCTAAAAAGAAAACAGCCAACAAGCCATGAAAAAATATGCAGGAAATAAATGCATATTACCATGTCTTTTATAGCTAATTGGAAAAGGTCATGTATCATATAATTCCAATCAAATGACATTCTGGAAAAGGCAAAAGTAAGAAGATAATAAAATCATCAGTGGTTGCTAGGTATTAGGGAGGAAGGAAAGATGAATAAGTGGACAAAGGATTTTCAGGACAGTGGAACTGCAATGGTATTGCAATGGTAGATGCATGCCATTATACACATGTTAAAACCCGTAGAATGTACAACACCAAGAGTAAACCTTAGCGTAAACTATGGACTTTGGGTGATGATGATGTGTCAGTATAGGTTCATCGATTGTAACAAATGGACAACCCCAGTCGAAGATGTTGATAATGGAAAGGCTGTGCATATTGCAGGGTGGGGGCGGGGGGGGGGTGTAGACAGGAGGTATTTGGGAATTCTCTATACCTTCTGCTCAGTTTTATTGTGACTCTAAAGCAGCTATGAAAAATAAAGTGTAATAAAGCAAAACAAATAATACACATATGCTCATCAAAAGACATATTTTATAACATTCAAAGCAGGAGAATAGAAACATAAATGGTGGCAACTGCACACAATGCAATACTATGTGACAATGAAAAAGAACAAACCTTAGCTGCATGCAACAGAATCGATGAGTCTCACACAAAAGACACAAGAGAGGTGCCTGAATGGGCAGAGCTATGGAGAAAGACTGGCCAAAGAGGCCTTAGGACTGCCAGCAACAAGAGGCACGAAAAAAAGACTCTGATAGGGCCGTAACTCCTGCTGCAGAGGCAGTCTGTGTCACTGGACACTTGGCACCGCCAGGGTCCCTGCAAGCCAAGCAGCTGCACCACCTTCATGCTCAGCTCTCACTGGGGCAGAGCTGACACAGGTTAAAAAAAAAAGTCTTGTGTTTATGCGTGCAGGGTCGCTTCGGTCCTGTCCGACTCTTTGAGACCCTGTAGACTGTGGCCTGCCAGGCTTCTCTGTCAGGGGGGTTCTCCAGGCAAGAATACTGGAGCATATTGGCCAATACTTGTTGCCATACCCTTCTAGAGCACTATATTTCCTACTACTCTAGCCACTAACCCCCCTGAGTACCTGGTGCTGCCAAAGCCCCTGTGACCCCAGCAGCCGCACCACCTCCACACCTGGCCCTCACAAGGGCAGACCCAAGTCCTCCAGGGCAGCCTCAGGAGCAAACCCCAGTGGACGACCCACATGCAGAGGTGGAAATAAAACCACAATTGAAACCCAGGGGCAGTGTGGCTAAGGAAGAAGACCAAAAACCTTCCCACCAGCTGTACAAGCTGCAGATTAAATTCACAGGATCAGCTAAGCAGACTCCGTGTCTATGGAATATATAAAAGGTCACTAAGAGCTCCCACAGAAGAAAACGCACTAGCTCTGATAGCTGTGGACATTGGAGGCAAGAACACACAGGAGCAGAGCAAGGTTAGAATCTCAGCTGCCCTCACAGCAGGTCCAGAGACCAGCACAGCATTGGAAGGCATCTTAGGGAGGTGAGGTGGACTGTGATTCCCAGTGTGGGAAAGGACTCTGACGGCAGTGACTCAAGAAAAACATTTATTATTCTTATCTTTTTACTTGTTCTGTAGATTCTTTTGGATTTTTTTTCTTTTTTCCCCCTTTTCCCCCTCTGTTGTAGTTGTCAATTTTATTGGCACTAAGAAATTCATTAAGCTTTTGAGCTTTTTTTTTTTTCTTTATCCTCAGTAACATTTTTTATTGTTGTCCTAAACCTCTGCCTCTACGTTGGGCTTTTGCAGTTCTGTGGAGTTTTCCTCTTTTTTTTTTTTAATTAAAAAAATTTTAAACCTATTATTATTTTTTCTACATTTATTCCTTTGTTTGCGTTTCCTATTCTTTTCCCCTTGCAGTTAATCTGTAACATATATAAGTCTTCTTTATCTACCTCCATTTAACTTTGCATATCTATTCTTTCTCCCCTTCCCTCTCAACATATTTGTTAGTTTTATTTCCATTACCTTATTCCCCAGTTGGCACCTTGCTTTAGTTTTGTTTTCTAGTTTGTGCTTTAATTAATTTTGTTCTGGTAGATATAATTTTTGGTTTCCTTTGTTTGCCAGGTCAATCTATCATACTTAATTTTTGTTGGACTGTTTTGATTTTGCTTATGGGTGTATATGTATATGTGTATATTCAGTCACACTTTCTATTGTTGTTATAAACCTCAGCCCCTACATTGGGCTTTTGCAGTTCTGTGGAGTTTTCCTTTTTCCCTGTTTTTTCTTTCTTCTTTCATTTTTTTCTCTTTTCCCTTTTTTATAATTTTATTTTTTTTAAACCTATTATATATTTTTTCTACATTTATCCCTTCATTTGCCTTTCCTACTGTTCTTTTCCCCTTGCAGTTAATCTTTAATGTATATAAATCTTCTTCATCTACCTATATTTAACTTTGTATATCTATTCTTTCTTTCTTTTCTTTTTTTCCTTTCCTCTCAACATATTTGTTAGTTTTGTTTTCATTGCTTTATTCCCCACTTGGTACCTTGCTTTAGTTTTGTTTTCCAGTTTGTGCTTAAGTTACTTTTGTCCTTAACTGGTAAATATAATTTTTTATTTCCTTTGTTCACCAGATCAATCTACTGTACTTTATTTTTGTTTGACTGTTTTCAGTTTGCTCATGGGTGTATATGTGTACATTCCATTATTTTAATTATTATTTGCCTGAATTTGTAACTGCCATTTGCCTAGGGTTCACTTTGGTTTCTTGTTTTTGGATATTTGCTTTACTCTCCCTATTAATGGCATAACAAACCACTCGTGGCATCTTCGCTCCTGACCAAAGATCAAACTCTGAGCCTTTGGAGTGGGAGCAGTGACTGCAAGACCCTAGACTACCAGAGAACTAACCCTAGGGAATATCAAATAGTGAGAACTCACACAAAGGAAACCACTTGAATACAAGGATCTCCTTGCAGTCCAAGGAACTCTCAAGAGTCTTCTCCAACACCATAGTTCAAAAGCATTAATTCCTCGGTGCTCAGCTTTCTTCACAGTCCAATTATCACATCCATAGATGACCAAGGGAAAAACCATAGCCTTGACTAGACAGACCTTTGTTGGCAAAGCAATGTCTCTGCTTTTTTGATAGGCTATCAAGGTTGGTCAAAACTTTCCTTCCAAGGAGTAAGCATTTTTTAATTTCATGGTTGCAATTACCATCTGCAGTGATTTTGGAGCCCCCCAAAATAAAGTCTAACACTGTTTCCACTGTTTCCCCATCTATTTCCCATGAAGTGATGGGATCAGATGCCATGATCTTAGTTTTCTGAATGTTGAGCTTTAAACCAACTTTTTCACTCTCCTCTTTCACTTTCATCAAGAGGCTCTTTATTTCCTCTTCACTTTCTGCCATAAGGGTGGTGTCATCTGCATATCTGAGGTTATTGATATTTCTCCCGGCAATCTTGATTCCAGCTTGTGCTTCATCCAGCCCAGCGTTTCTCATGATGTACTCTGCATATAAGTTCAATAAGCAGGGTGACGATATACAGACTTGATGTACTCCTTTTCCTATTTGGAACAAGTCTATCACTCCATGTCCAATTCTAACTATTGCTTCCTGACCTGCATATAGGTTTCTCAAGAGGCAGGTCAGGTGGTCTGGTATTCCCATCTCTTGAAGAATTTTCCACAGTTTATGGTGATCCACACAGTCAAAGGCTTTGGCATAGTCAATAAAGCAGAAATAGATGTTTTTCTGGAACTCTCTTGCTTTTGCGATGATCCAGCAGATGTAGACAATTTGATCTCTGGTTCCCCTGCCTTTTCTAAAACCTGCTTGAACATCTGGAAGTTCACGGTTCACGTATTGCTGAAGCCTGGCTTGTAGAATTTTGAGCATCACTTTACTAGCGTGTGAGATGAGTGCAATTGTGCGGTAGTCTGGGCATTCTTTGGCATTGCCTTTCTTTGGGATTAGAATGAAAACTGACCTTTTCCACTCCTGTGGCCACTGCTAAGTTTCCACATATGCTGACATATTGAGTGCAGCACTTTCTCAGCATCATCTTTCATGATTTGAAATAGCTTAACGAATTCTATCACATCCATTAGCTTTGTTTGTAGTGATACTTTATGAGGCCCACTTGACTTCACACTCCAGGATGTCTGGCTCTAGGTGAGTGATCACACCATTGTGATTATCTGGGTCGTGACGATCTTTTTTGTACAGTTCTTCTGTGTATTCTTGCCACCTCTTCTTACTATTTTCTGCTTCTGTTACGTCCATACCATTTCTGTCCATTATTGAACCCATATTTGCCTGAAATGTTTTCTTGGTGTCTCTAATTTTCTTGAAGAGATCTCTAGTCTTCCCCATTCTGTTGTTTTCCCCTATTTCTTTGCATTGATCGCTGAGGAAGGCTTTCTTATCTCTCCTTGCTATTCTTTGGAACTCTGCATTCAAATGGGAATATTTTTCCTTTTCTCCTTTGCATTTGGCTTCTCTTCTTTTCACAGCTATTTGTAAGGCCTCCTCAGACAGCCATTTTGCTTTTTTGCATTTCCTTTCCATGGGGATGGTCTTGATCCCTGTCTCCTCTACAATATCACAAACCTCCATCCACAGTTCATCAGGCACTCTATCATATCTAGTCCCTAAAATCTATTTCTCACTTCCACTGTGTAGTCATAAGGGATTTGATTTAGGTCATACCTGAATGGTCTAGTGGTTTTCCCTACTTTCTTCAATTTAAGTTTGAATTAATTCTTGCTCATAATTAGAGAATTGCAAATCAAAACTACAATGAGTTATCACCTCACACCGATTAGAATGGCCGTCATGAAAAAGTGTACAATCAGTAAATACTGGAAAGGGTGTGGAGAAAAGGGAACACTCTTGCACTGCTGGTGGGAATGTAAATTGATACAGCCACTATGGAAGACAGTATGGAGATACCTTAAGAAACTAGGAATAAAACCACCATATTACCCAGCAATCCCACTCCTAGGCATATACCCTGAGGAGACCAAAATTGAAATAGACACATGTATCCCATTGTTCATTGCAGCACTATTTACAATACCTAGAACATGGAAGCAACCTAGATGTACATCAACAGATGAATGGATAAAAAAGTTGTGATATATATACAAAATAGAATATTACTCAGCCATAAAAAGGAACACATGAGTCAGTTCTAATGAGGTGGCTGAACCTAGAACCTATTATACAGAGTGAAGTGAGTCAGAAAGAGAAAGATAAATACTATATTCTAACACATATATATGGAATCTAGAGAAATGATACTGAAGAATTTACAGGGCAACAATGGAGAAACAGACATAGAGAATAGACTTATGGACATGGGGAGAGGGGAGGAGAGGGTGAGATATATGGAAAGAGTAGCATGGAAACTTACATTACCATGTGTAAAATAGATAGCCAACGGGAATTTGCTCTATGGCTTAGGAAACTCAAACAGGGGCTCTGCGTCAACCTGGAGGGGTGAGATGGGGAGGGAGATGGAAGCAAGTTTCAAAAGGGAGGGGATATATGTTATATCTATGGCTGATTCATGTTGAGGTTTGACAGAAAACAGCAAAATTCTACAAAGCAATTATCATTCAATAAATAAGTTAAGTAAAAAAAAGACACAAGAGAGTATACATTTTATTATTCCATTTACATCAAGTTTAAGAACATGATAGAAATCAATATCATAATTACCTTTGGTTTTGGGGAGGTTTGAAATAAGAGGAAGCATGAGAAAATCGTCTCTGGAGTGCTGAAAATATTCCGTATTTTGATCTGGGCAGTATTTCCACAGATGTATTCATACATAAATGTTATTGGGCTGTGCACTTAATATTTGAAGAAGGGAATGGCTACCCACTCAAGTGTTCTTTCCTGGAGAATCCCATGGACAGAGGAACCTGGTGGGCTACAAACCATGGCTCACAAAGAGTCAGACACGACTGAACGACTAACACACACATACAGACACTTAAGATTTGTGCACTTTGCAGTACAGCATGGATTCTTTCCCTCAGATTGTCCTTCAGCCTGGTTCTCATATTCTTTTGGCCTGGGTCCCAGGATGCAGAATATATGGAGCTCATCAGCTAAAATCCTGTAGGACAGTGAGAGACCAAGGTGCAAGCTGATCTGCTAGTAGCAGAAGGTAGCACTGCCAGCAGCGATGGAGAGGGCCTTCTGTAAGACAGCAGTGTCTTCACCTTCAGGCTTTTACGGCTGTAGTTCCTACATGGACAGCAGGAGCAGCACCATTAGCTAAAGCTGCTTTGACACTGGAGTGATCACAGCTGTTTTTGATATACACAGGCACTGAAGATTTCACCACTGAGGTGGATGAGAAAGATGAAGGCTACTTTGGGGGGGGGGGGGGGGCGGCAAGAAAACCAGTTCATGGAGCTTACTGCTTCTGAAGACTGCTGTCACACAAGGAGGTCCATGTATTTATGCCCTTTTCAACTAGACTTTTGGGCCATTTGAGATAAAAACTGGAACCAGACAGATAGAATGCAAATGTTAGCCTCATTATTGATAGATCAATGGGAGAAGAAGGTATAGAAACATGAGAAGAATTAGATTCCCAATACTTAACCTCAGAATTAGAGGCAGTGCTGGAAAACCACAGCCCCCTGCTCCACTCTAAAGACAAGACTTTATCACTTACTTCATGATTACTTCATGATCAAGAGCAGCCTAAAACATGTGCCTTCTACAGGCAAGCATACACCAGTAATTAAGAAAGAGGAAGGAGCTGAGCTGTAAGTTCTTTATCTGAAGCTCCCTACTGAGACAAGGTACTTCCTTTCAGAGGAGGGCAGAGTGAGACAGCACTGTGCCACACAAATGGTTGTCCTCTCCCTGGAAACCTCAGGAGTGGGAGATGAGTGCCTTCCAACTGGAGGAATATGAACAGATAGAGGGCTGTCATTATCACTATGGTCTGGTTTTAGTCAGATGATTGTATGGTGTCGGAATTATGTTGCCCAAAAAAAGGCATACTCTGAATGTAGGACATGCTGCAAAGACATGTGGTGGTCATCATACTATGTCAGGGTCCTAAGAGGGTATGAGGAGACAACAGGAAAAAACATGACTTTTTTTTTTTTTTTTTTTTTTTGTCTATTTATGAGAAGAAAATAAAATGGCAGCTTTGTATTTGGATCAGAATGTAATTTTCACAATTCTAGGTGAATCTTGCCCCAAGGTGACTGACTGTAAAAAGAGTATTCCTTCTTCCTTTGAGTAGGTCTGTGTAGAAAGAGAAGATACATACTCAGGGAATCAAACATCTAGACAGCTAGATCCCTCAAGAAAAGTCAAACCCAGCCACTTTCTTGTCTAAAATGGGAGAAGAGTGCTATTCAGATCTTCTGGGGTAGGCCTCTAGTTACAATGCAGGGGAAAATCTCAATGTGCTCACAAAGGTGCATGCTTTCATAGAGAAAATAAAAGCTTAGGTCATTTCAAGCTGGGATAGATTGAACTAAATTGCTGTCAAGTTTTAAAGATAAAGGATTACCATAGTCATGTGAACAATGTGTGAAAAGTATCAAGCTTTAATGTTAAAGTACCACGCTTTAATGTTAGTCACTCAGTCATGTCCAACTCTTTGCAACCCCATGGACTGTAGCCCGCCAGGCTCCTCTGTCTATGGAATTCTCCAGGCAAGAATACTGGAGTAGGCTGCCATTCCCTTCTCCAGGGGATCTTCCCAACCCAGGTATCAAACCCAGGTCTCCTGCATTGCAGGCAGAAGCTTTACCATCTGAGCCATCAGGGAAGCACACACCAAACTTTCAGTTCAGTTCAGTTCCATTGCTCAGTCGTGTCCGACTCTTTGCAACCCCATGAATCACAGCACGCCAGGCCTCCCTGTCCATCAACTTTAGGTACTTAACAAATGTTGTACTTCAGACATCTTATTTTCAGTTATTACTGAATGATATTTTCTTAATGTTTTAGAAATTATTAACATTTTTGAGAATGATTCATATTTTTATCTATAGTAGTTTATTTAAATGTGTGATTTTAACAGCTGTTGCATTAACAGCTTTATCCATTAATTCTTTATCCAATTAATTCTAGGAAAAAATATCTTTAATTTTATAATGATCATCAACAACCACATCACAAAATTGAATCCACTTGAAAGATATGCCTTACTATTTTAAAATCAAAATTCATGTAGTCTATTAGCAACCATGCTATGAAATACAAATGGAGGATCTCACATCCTCTGTGGGATAGATTATCAAGCCACTTAATGCACCCTTGAGAGCACCCAAATGTTCCAGTGACCGAATCAGAGAGAGAGTGACCAGAAGGGATACCCGTGAGGGAGGGACAAGGTCTACAGCAGTAACCACAAGGAAGAAGGAAAGATTGTTACAAACTGTCCCTATTTAGCAATTTTGCAAAAGACTTGGATCTACATTTCTAGCAAATTGAGATGATAATTTATAGAAGCATAATTATACACTTAATGTAATTCTTAAAAGTTTTCCTGTACTCTTTGGTGTAACTTCTTCTATTCTCTGGATTGTTGCAGTGATAAGGATTAGCAAAGAGACATTCTTCATAGAAACAAGAAGAGATGATTCCCTTTGATACTGGCACTGGCTTTTTTCTCCCTGATTTATTCACTCATGGGCTCTTCAGCTGTCCTTAGTCTATGGGAAAGATGTTTTCCTGTTTGTCACTGAATGCCTATTTTTCCCTTCTTTGCACTATTGATTAAGAGAAGGAAACTTTTACTTCTCAAAAGTCCATTTTAGATGTTCCTTGTATGACTCAACTGACATGTTCACTGGTGATAAGCAACCTCACTATGACTAACCAACTTCTACTTTTGATACCTTTCAGTAGAAGAAATGAGTAGGAGTTTCCTTTCAGGTGGCCTAAACCTCAACAACTAACAACTAATCAAGTCTATAAAGGAAAACTTTCTCTTCGTGAGATCAGAAAGTCTTATTAATGCAAATCGCTCTACTGCTGCCAAGTTCTACCTTTCAAAATGATAGAAGACAACGACTTTATGTTGCTCTAGGGATTTTTAAAAGAATTTTTTACCAACCCAAGAGTAAAATTTTTTCTTTTCAGAAAAATGTAAGAACACTCTTCCTAAGAAGTTGTCATCTGTATGTAGCTGACTGAAATGCGGGATTTTGCACACAAGGTGAAAATCTACATTCAGCTGAAGGTAATTAGAAAGCTAATATTTACTATTAGGTTGCCATAAGCTCCAGGTCCTATCTTCCTAACCATCCTGAAGAACCTTGTATATTATCCATGGTGGATTTTGGAGCAGACTTGGATCATCATGGCATTTGAGAAGGGGTTAAAAGTTATGGGAGCTCTAGAATAAGGTGAAGTTTCAGTTCTGGGTTTGAAACTATGATGGAGGGCCCATAATTTAGTGCTTATTGATGTTTTCAGAGCTTGTTGAAAATCATAGGATATCATGACAGATTTTCAACACATGTATTAAAGTGAAGAGGAAAAGAGTGGGGAAGAGAACTGTATTCTGGATGGTAGAATAAAAGATAACTAGAATAAAAAAAGAAAAATTGAATATTAATTGCAGAATGATAGCAAGGATAATTAAAACTATTTAACTTTAATTATTTAATTTTAGCTTTTTCATATTAATTTAGGTCATAAAATATGACATAACTGATGCATTAACCTTATGATTATCTTTACACTTTTGTCAGAAGCCCCTGAATTATTAAGAAATATAACCTTGATCACATTGCTTACTATTGTACAAACAAATATCAATGCCAGATACTAAAGAAGTAATTTTTACACCATAGCACAACACTAACTGATATTTCTTCAGCTCAATATTTCATTTTTATGTTTAACAGATAAATCAATTTGCTACTAAGTTTGTTTCTCCAGCTTGGACTGTAAAAACGCAGCGTTTTCTGGGAAGCTTTGCAATTAGTGCAGTATTACAGAGATGCCAAGACACAACTTCAATGAGGTCCATACTTATACAGGTAAATTCATGTGCTATGTTAGTTAAATTGTAAACTATTTAGTTAGTCTTTTTGCTTACAAAAATGGTTAATTTTATATTAAGTCAGAATTTCATCAATCTCAATTAAAACCTTGGCAAAGATGGATGTCTATGGTACTGAAAATAATTAAAAATATACTGACATCTACGAGTTTCAAGTTGTATAATGCTTGTAGCCATTAGCATCCATATTTATCCAGAGAACATGCATAATGTTTAGAAATTTAGATAATTGGTATTGTGACTTCAACTGCCTATATGTTAAAGATGATTACCATTATTTTATTGGGACTTATTTAGTAATGGGTTAATGGCATTCTTTCTAAACAGTGCTGGTTCATTTTTTAGCTCAGCTCTGTATCTTTAATAGAGAATTCCTTTAGATTCTTTTCTCAGAATTCTAATAGTTCTGTCTTTTATAAATGGTTAAATAATTTTTGTTTTTCCAAGTTTTTACTATGAATGTTTTTCAAGCATATAGAAAATTTGGAAAAAAAACAACAAACACTCGTATCACTCATACATGTACCATCTAGTTTCAGCTATTGTTAGTATTTTGCTTTATAAGCTTGTGTGTGTGTGTGTGTTTGCTGAATCCATTTCAATGTAAGTGGAGACTTCATGATCAAAAAAATGTTAGTCACTCATTCACGTTCAACTCTTTGTGACCTCACAGACTGGTGGACTATAGCCCACCAGGCTCCTCTGTCCATGGGATTCTCCAGACAAGAATATTGAAGTGGGTAGCCATTCTCATCTCCAGGAGATCTTCCCAACCCTGGGATCAAACCTGGGTCTCCTACATTGCAGGCAGATTCTTTACTGTCTGAGCCCCCAGGGAAGCCCTATAGACTTCATGATATTCTTCCCTAAATATTTCAGTTGCATCCTCTAACAGGGCATTCCACCACAGGATCATATCATTAATGCATCCAAGGAAATGAATTCTACAATATTATTTAATACCCAGACCACATGTGAATTTTTTCATTTGTTCCCCAAATACATTTAATATAATATTTTGTACAGTTGGGGTTTTGTGTGTCTCCTTTAGTCTCTTTTAATTAGAACAGTGCTCTCCCCAGCACTCTCTACCCTTCATCATATACACACATTTTCCTTTCTATGAAACAAAGTTCTATCTAGTCAAAGCTATGGTTTTTCCAGCAGTCATGTATGGATGTGAAAGTTGTGCTATAAAGAAAGCCGAGCACTGAAGAATTGATGCTTTTGAACTGTGGTGTTGGAGAAGACTCTTGAGAGTCTCTTGGACTGCAAAGAGATCCAACCAGTCCATCCTAAAGGAAATCAGTCCTGAATGTTTATTGGGAGGACTGATGCTGAAGCTGAAACTCCAATACTTTGGCCAGCTGATGCAAAGAACTGACTTATCTGAAAAGACTCTGATGCTGGGAAAGATTGAGGGTGGGAGGAGAAGGGGATGACAGAGGATGAGATAGTTGGATGGCATCACCAACATGATGGTCATGAGTTTGAGTAGGCTCCAGGAGTTGGTGATGAACAGGGAAGCCTGGCATGCTGCAGGAGTCACGAAGAGTTGGATACAACTGAGCGACTGAACTGAACTGAACAGTTTTTGTGTGGATGTAATTCTTTTTACATATAATATCATCTGCAAACACATAATTTTACTTTTCTTTCCAAGTTGAATGTCTTTTATTTCTTTTTCTTGCCTAATGACTCTGACTACAGCTTCTAATAGTATTTGAATAGAAGTGGTGAAGGTCGGCATCCTCGCCTTGATCTTAATCTTCAAGGAAAAGTGTTCAGTCTTTCACCATTGAGTGTGATGTGAGCTATAGGCTTTCCATATGTTTATTATGTTGAGGTAACTTTCCTTCTAGTTTGTTGAGTGTTTTATCATGAAAGGATATCAAATAACTTTCTGAATTGAGTTAATCATGTGGGTTTTTATCCTTCATTTTACTCATGTGGCATATTACATTAATCAAATTTTGTATGTTGAATCATCTTTGCATTCTAGGAATAAATTCTATTTATCATGGTGCAAATTCTTTTAAATGCTGCTACATTGTTTGCTAGTATTTTGTTGATTTTTGCAACACTGTTCATAGAGATTTGGCATATAATTTTTTCTCATAATGTCTTTACCTGGCTTTGGTATTAAGGTATGCTGGCATCAAATAAATTCAAATAAACTAGGAAGCATTCTTTCCTCTTCAACTTTTAATAAGTTTTAGAAGTATTGCTATTGGTTCCTCTTTAAATGTTTGACAGAATTCAAAAATGAAACACTCAGGTCCAGGTTTTCTCTGTTGGCAGATTTTTTATTACCGATTCAATCTCATTACTGGTTATAGGTCTACTTAGATTTTCTATTCCTCTGGGATTTAGTTTTGGTTAGTTTTATGTTTCTAGGAAATTTGTCCATTTCATCTGTGTTACCCAATTTTTTGGCATACAATTGTTCATCGTATTCTCATAATTCTTTTGATTTCTGTAAAAAATAGTGTCCCTACTTTTCTTATTTTAGTAATTTTGGGTCTTCTCTCTTTTTTCTTAGTCCATCTAGCTAACGGTCTGTCAGTTTTGTTACTCTTTCCTAAAAATTCATGTTTTTAAATAGATTTTCTCTATTGTTTTTCTATTTTGTATTTCGTTTGTTTCTGCTCTTATTTTTATTATTTCCTTTTGCTAGCTTTTGATTTAGGTTTTTCTTTCTCTAGTTCCCTATGAGTTTCCCTCATGGATCAGACAGTAAAGAATCCGCCTGCAATGCAGGAGACTTGGGTTTGATCCCCAGGTTGGGAAGATCCCCTGGAGAAGGGAATGGCAACCCAATCCAGTATTCTTGCCTAGAGAATCCTCATGGACAGAGGAGCCTTGCGGTCCATGGGTCCGCAAGGAATCGGACATGACTGGGTGACTTTCACTTTCACTGTACGTTCTCTAATTCCTTAAATTGTAAAGTTGTTGATTTGGGAGCTTTTTTCTTTTTAAATTTCCTGCTTAGCACTGCTTCTGCTTTATCCTATACGTTTTGGTATATCACGTTTTTGTTTTCATCAGTCTCTAAGTATTTTCTACTTTACCTTGTTTTTCTTCTTTGAGCTATAGTTACTTAAGAGTTTAATGTTTAATTTCCACAATTGTGTGACTTTTCCAGCTTTATTTTTGTTTTATTTTCTAATTTCATTCCACTGTAGTCAGAGAAGATACTTTCTACTTTGTATGTTTTGTATATTTTTAAATCTATAAGACTTGATTTCTGGTCTAAAATGTGATCTATCCTGAAAAATGTCTCATCTGCTCTTGAGAAGAATATGTGTGCTATTGTTGTGGGGTACATTGTTCTATAAGTGTCAGACACGACTCAGCAACTGAGCAACAAGATTGTTCTGAATATCTGTTAGATCTAGTTGGTTTATTGTATTAAACTCTCTATTTCTTTACTTATCTTCTGTCTCATTCCATCTATTACTGGAGTGTTGAAGTCTCCAACTATTACTATGGAATTGTTTTCCCTTCAACTCTGTCAGCTTTTGCTTTGGATTTTGCTAGTATGTCATTAGGTGCAAAATGGGCTTCCCTGGTGGCTCAGCTGGTAAAGAATCTGCCTGCAATGCAGGAGACCCTGGTTTAATTCCTGGGTTGGGACGATCTCCTGGAGAAGGGGTAGGCTATCAACTCCAGTATTCTTGGGCTTCCCTGGTGGCTCAGGTGGTAAGGAATCCTGCAATGTGGGAGACCTGGGTTCGATCCCTGGATTGGGAAGATCCCCTGGAGGTGCATAAATGTTTATAATTGTTATATATCTTCTTCCTGTGTGTGCATGCATGCATACTGAGTCACTTCAGTCATATCCAACTCTTTGCGACCCTATGGATTATAGCCTGCCAGGCTCCTCTGTCCATGGGATTCTCCAGGTAAGACTACTGGAGTGGGTTGCCATTCCCTTCTTCAGGGGCTCTTCCTCTCATATAATGTCCTTCCTTGGCACTTATAACTTACTTGATTTAAACTGTACCTTGCCTGATACTAGCATAGCTTCCCCCAATCTCTTTTGTTTACTCTTTGCATGAAATGTCTTTTTCCATTCTTTCCTTTTTAACTGTTCGTGTCTCTGGATTTCATATGAGTCTCTGGTAGACAGCATGTAGTTGGTTCATGTGGTTTTCTCCACTCTGTCAATCTCTTTCTTCAATTTTGATTGGAGAATTTTAACCCATTTACATTTAAAGCAATTACTGACAAGGAAGGACTGCTTTTATTGTGCTATTTGTTTTCTATATGTTCTATAGCAATTTTGTCCTTCATTTCCTGCATGACTATCTTCTTTGGTGTTTTAATGATTTTTTTCTAGTGAAATGTTTAAATTTCTTTCTCATTTTTTTTGTGTATATTCTAAAGCTATTTTCTTTGTGGTTACCATGGGAATTACATTTAACATCCTAGTGTTATAAACATTTCATTTGAATTTAGATGAGCTTAATTTCATAAGATACAAAAACTCTGCTCCTTTAAAGCTTTGTCCCCACTCTTTTTGGTTTCTGATGTCAGAAAATTTACATGTGCATACACTGTATGCCCACCAACATGGACAACTAATAATAATAATTAGTCTCATAAATTAGGCTGAAAAATTTGGACTTACAAAGCAAAGTTACAGTAAGGGGGAAAAGTAGGGATAATTACTTCCTTTATATGACTTATGCTTCTGTCTTCCTCTCCTACTGACTAGGCTGCTCCTGACTTTTGCAGAATTGTTTGGGTAAAGGGAAAAATTAAGAAACAAGAACAGATATTTTAAGTAGTACTTCCATGAGACTGCATAGACCTTCCTTGGATGTCTCTCATATGGTGCTTTTCTGTGTTCTTCAGAGTCACTATTTTACTCCTATGTATCCAGTTGTTCAGGATCCCTTTGGGGATCATCTTGAAATCTCTACTGGCTTTCTGTCACCTAAGGCCCACATCTTGAAGAAATGTCACAATAACTTTGGGAGTAAGGTGGCGCCAAATACATTAACATTTCCTACTTGACTTCAGGGCAATTAGCCAACCACAGTAGCTGCCCTTCAGATTCTTAAGGTTCGAGCCAAATGGTTCATCATGTTCCACAAATTCCAAGGGAAGTATATTAAACATTCTATGTGATTCCTCTGAATCTCCTTTTGCTTGTCTTGAGGTATGGAACTTAGCTTTGCGATAGTTCTGCCAAAAACATTTTCTTCTCTTCCTCTAACCTCCCATCCCTATCCTCTAATCCCTTGCATTCAACACTTTCATATACTCAAAGGAGATGAGAAATTAGGATCATAAAATCTATGTTGATGGTTTCCTCTGGGTATCTTACATGGAAGACTATCTTACATTAAATGTGAAGTTTGTCAT
Organism: Muntiacus reevesi; assembly: GCF_963930625.1. Classification (NCBI taxonomy): domain Eukaryota; kingdom Metazoa; phylum Chordata; class Mammalia; order Artiodactyla; family Cervidae; genus Muntiacus; species Muntiacus reevesi. Next base: position 14,768,188 of record NC_089258.1, read on the forward strand.
TTTAGGGCCTCAGTTGAAAAAAACCTCATAACTTTTTTGCTTTAACTGTTGTTGTTTAGTCACTAAGTCATGTCTGACTCTTTGCAACCCCATGCACTATAGCCCACCAGGTTTCTCTGTCCATGGGATTCCCAGGCAATAATACTGAATTGGGCTGCCATTTGGTTTTCCAGGAGATATGTCCAACGCAGGGATTGAACCCAGGTCTCCTGCATCAGCAGGTGGATTTTTGACTGCTGAACCACCAGGGAAGCCCCCGGTCCCTTTGGTACAACTATGCCTTTTATCATTTCTGTGGCTAATTTCTTTGTCCTTAAGGCTTTTCACATTAAAGTTTATATTGTCTGATGTTAATATTCTGAGTTATTCTAATTTTTTTCCTTTGTGTGTATGTGCTCAGTTGTGTCCAACTCTTTGCAACCCCATGGATTGTAGCCCATCAGACTGCTCTGTCCATGGAATTTTTCATGCCAAGGATATTGGCTTGACTTCCTACTAAGGCAAGGACTTCCTACTCCAGGGGATCTACCCAACCCAGGGATTAACCTGCTTCTCTTGCATCTCCTACATTGGCAGGTGGATTCTTTGCTGCTGAGCCACCAAGGAAGCCCTGTATTATCTGATATTAATATTCTGAGCTTTTCTGATAGTTTTCCCCCTTTACTATTTTCCTATTCTATGACTCAGATGGTAAAGAATCTGCCTGCAATACAGGAGACCAAGGTTTGATCTGAGTTTGACCCAGCTTTGACCCAGGTTTTTATATATTCAAATTACTTATTATCATTACTATGGTTTTACACAGTAAATGGTTGTTTGCTAATTTTGTTAGGCTAATCATTCTTCCTACATTTCAGATGTTTTCTGAGTTCAAAATCCTTAAAAAGTTTTTGTAGTGAAAGTCTACTAATTCTATGCTTTTGTCTGAAAATATTCTTATTTTGCTTTCATTATAGTGTAGCAGACTATAAAATTCTAGGTTGAAAGTTATTTTCTCCTTGTACTATTCCATTGTCTCCCAGCTTCTTACTCTTCTCCTGACTACAGAGAAGTCTACTGCTATCAGTTAAATTGTCATTCTTGTCTATATAGGTAATCTGTCTTTTCTAATGGCTGCTTTCAAGATTGTTTGTTACTGTCTTCTGTAATTTTACTTCAATGTGTCTAACTTTTTGCATATATGTTTTTATATTGTACTCAATCCATTGTGCTTCCTGAATCTGAAGATTTTAGCTATCATTTCTTTGAAAATTTTTGTTCTTCAATCTCACCTTTCAATTTCTGAAAATCCAATTCTAACCTCCATTTTTCTTAAGCTTTCTTTTATACTTTACATCTACTTGGCATTTTGTTCTGCATTTGGGGTCATTTCTTTAGACCTTACAGTTCATGACTTTTCTATTATGGGTTTTTTCTTTTTTTGGATATGTCCACTCTGCTTTTTAAATTTTTTATTTCAAAATATTTTTGAAATTTATTTGATTTAAAATGTTTTAGGTGTACAGCAAAATGATTCGGGTCAAATTCTTTCCTATTATAGACTATTATAAGATACTGAATGTAGTTCCCTGTGTTATATGGTGTATTATGGTGTGTTTAATCTGATATTTAACTTACTAATGAGTTTTTAATGTCAATAACTAAAATTTTCACTTCCAGAAGTTCTAGTCCTCTAAAAAAATCTACTTGCTGTTTCTTGACACTATCTTTTTTCTTTCTCATGTTTTCAGTTTCATTTTTTTAAATATCAGTAAATATTTTATCTATTCACACATATACTTTTTTGCAATACTTCTAATAACTGAAATTACTAAGGGTCTATCTTTGTTGTATGTTTTTCTTACTGAATTTTGCCCATGGAAGTTTCATTTCTGTGTTTTTCAGATTGGGGATTATGAACCATGTTATAGGACTTTATCTCTGAGAATTTTGAGATTCAAAATGTTTTCTTTGAGAGAGGATATGCTATTTTCTTTCTACCAACCTGGATGTAATGAACCTGGCACTACATTATGCTATTACTGCATCTTGGGGTTTACTAGATCATGCAGATTATGTGAATTCAAATCATAATCCATTTGGGGGATGACTGTGGTTTCAAAATGTCAGAGGACACACACACACACCTGTCTGGAGTCTGTGCCCCCCCCAAAAAAGTCTTCTTCATCCTCCCTGTTTTTTTGCTCTCCAGTTTTCTTATACTCCACCATTTCCTTGAGGATGTTACCTTTCAAGATTTCAGATTTCATATGAGAGTTTCAGTTCCATTTGGGGGCCTTGTGTTCTGTTACCACAAGACCGTTAAAACTCAGACGGTCATGGGTGAATGTCCCCATGACAATAGTGGCAGTAAGTGTCAGTTTAACAAGCTAGTTTTCACCTCCCTCCTTACTTTTGGCCTATAAGTATTTTACATATTTTTTGCAAGGTCAGCTATGCATTTTGGGTATTTTTATAAAGTTATTTCAACCTGAAGTTCCTCGTGTTTTGTTGCAGATTTGTTAGGCTTACTATGTGACATGTAATATAAAATATTACATGAAATTGCATCACAGGATTTAGTTTTTCAAATTTAAAAATATCTTCTGTGAAATATTTTTGTATACTTATTATACTGGAATAAATATCAGGAATCATATTCTCATCCTGATTTTGTTATTTCTATTTGTGACCTGGAACAAATAATCTAACATTTCTTAAAACTATTTTGTCTTTAAATTAAAGCACAGGACCATGGAATCCTTAATACTTCTTCGAGTTCTAATATTTAATGAGTCTCTGAAGTAAACACAGCATTGGTGAAGGTTCAAGAGGTTATACTCATCACCTTCCTAACACTAACCCTCCATTCACTATGTAGCTTTCATTATACCTGACTTAAGTATCAAACTGTCCTTCTGTTGACCCAAGTTTTTTGTTTTGTCTTTAATGACAGTATATATAAAAAAAAAAGACCTATCACATAAAATTTAACTTCTTCACCCATTTTAAAGTGTACAATTCATGTTAAGTACAGTCATACTGTAGCATAATACTGACTTGTAAACTTAAAGGTTTAGGTTACTTATTGGCAAGTTCCAATGCTGTAAAGCAAGGTCTGGTGCTATAAGAGCAATACTCCATAGACACCTGGAATGTTAGGTCCATGAATCAAGGCAAATTGGAAATGATCAAACAGGAGATGGCAAGAGTGAACACTGATATTTTAGGAATCAGTGAAATAAAATGGACTGCAATGGGTGAATTTAACTCAGATGACGAGTATATCAACTACTGTGGTCAAAAATCCCTTAGGAGAAATGGAGTAGTCATCATAGTCAACAAAAGAGTCTGAAATGCAGTACTTGGATGCAGTCTCAAAAACAACAGAATGATTTCTGTTTGTTTCCAAGGCAAACCATTCAATATCATAGTAATCCAAGTCTATGCTCTGACCAGGAATGCTGAAGAAGCTGAAGCTGAACAGTTCTATGAAGACCTACAAGACCTTCTAGAACTAACACCCAAAAAAGATTCCTTTTCATTATAGGGGACTAGAATGCAAAAGTAGGAAGTCAAGAAACACCTGGAGTAACAGGCAAATTTGGCCTTGGAGTACAGAATGAAGCAGGGAAAAGGCTAACAGAGTTCTGCCAAGAGAATGCACTGGTCATAGCAAACACCCTCTTCCAACAACACAAGAGAAGACTCTACACATGGACGTCACCAGATGGTCAATACTGAAATCAGATTGATTATATTCTTTGCAGCCAAAGATGGAGAAGCTCTATACAGTCAGCTAAAACAAGATGGGAGCTGTATGTGGCTCAGATCATGAACTCCTTATTCCCAAATTCAGACTTAAATTGAAGAACATAGGGAAAACCACAAGACCATTCAGGTTTGACCTAAATCAAATCCCTAAGGATTATACAGTGGAAGTGAGAAACAGATTTAAGGGACTAGATTTGATAGACAGAGTGCCTGATGAACTATGGACAGAGGTTTGTGACACTGTACAGGACAAGGAGCAAGACCATCCCTAAGAAAAAGAAATGCAAAAAAGCAAAATGGCTGTCTGAGGAGGCCTTACAAATAGCTGTGAAAAGAAGAGAAGCCAAATGCAAAGGAGAAAAGGAAAGATATACCCATCTGAATGCAGAGTTCTAAAGAATAGCAAGGAAAAATAAGAAAGCCTTCCTCAGTGATCAATGCAAAGAAACAAAGGAAAACAATAGGATGGAAAAAACTAGAGATCTCTTCAAGAAAATTAGAGATACCAAGGGAACTTTTCATGAAAAGATGGGCTCAATAAAGGACAGAAATGGTATGAACCTAACAGAAGCAGATGATATTAAGAGGTGGCAAGAATACACAGAAGAACTGTACAAAAAAGATCTTCATGACCCAGATAATCACAATGGTGTGATCATTCACCTAGAGCCAGACATCCTGGAATGCAAAGTCAAGTGGGCCTTCCTTATGAAGTATCACTACAAAGCTAGTGGAGGTGGTGGAATTCCAGTTGAGCTACTTCAAATCCTGGAAGATGATGCTGAGAAAGTGCTGCGCTCAAAATGCCAGCAAATGTGGAAACTCAGCAGTGGCCACAGGAGTGGAAAAGGTCAGTTTTCATTCCAATCCCAAAGAAAGGCAATGCCAAAGAATGCTCAGACTACCGCACAATTGTACTCATCTCACACACTAGTAAAGTGATGCTTAAAATTCTCCCAGCCAGGCTTCAACAGCATGTGAATCATGAACTTCCAGAGGTTCAAGCTGGTTTTAGAAAAGGCAGAGAAACCAGAGATCAAATTGCCAACATCTGCTGATCATCGCAAAAGCAAGAGAGTTCCCAAAGAACACTTACTTCTGCTTTATTGACTATGCCAAAGCCTTTGACTATGTGGATCACAATAAACTGTAGAAAATTCTGAAAGAGATGGGAATACCAGACCACCTGACCTGCCTCCTTGAGAAATCTGTATGTAAGTCAGGAAGCAACAGTTAGAACTGGACATGGAACTACAGACTGGTTCCAAATAGGAAAAGAAGTATGTCAAGGCTGTATATTGTCACCCTGCTTATTGAACTTATATGCAGAGTATATCATGAGAAACTCTGGACTGGATGAAGCACAAGCTGGAATCAAGATTGCTGGGAGAAATATCAATAACCTCAGATATGCAGATGACACCACCCTTATGGCAGAAAGTGAAGAGGAACTAAAAAGCCTCTTGATGAAAGTGAAAGAGGAGAGTGAAAAAGTTGGTTTAAAGCTCAACATTCAGAAAACAAAGATCATGGTATCCGGTCCCATCACTTCATGGCAAACAGATGGAGAAACAGTGGAAATAGTGTCAGACTTTATTTTGGGGGGGGGGGGGGGCTCCAAAATCACTGCAGATGGTGATTGCAGCCATGAAATTAAAAGACGCTTACTCCTTGGAAGGAAAGTTATGACCAACCTAGACAGCATATTAAAAAGCAGAGACATTAGGTTTGCCAACAATGGTCCATCTAGTCAAGGCTATGTTTTTTCCAGTAGTGATGTATGGATGTGAGAGTTGGACTATAAAGAAAACTGAGCACAGAAGAATTAATGCTTTTGAACTGTGCTGTTGGAAAAGACTAAGAGTCTCTTGGAGAGCAAGGAGATCGAATCAGCCAATTCTAAAGGAAATCAGTCCTGAATGTTCATTGGAAGGACTGATGTTGAAGCTGAAACTCCAATACTTTGGCCACCTGATGTGAAGAGCTGACTGATTGGAAAAGACCTAGATGCTGGGAAAGATTGCAGAGAGGAGGAGAAGAGGATGACAGAGGATAAGATGGTTGGATGGCATCACCGACTCAATGGATATGAGTTTGAGTAAACTCCGGGAGTTGGTGATGGACAGGGAGGCCTGGTGTGCTGCAGTCCACGGGATTGCAAAGAGTGGGACACAACTGAGCCTTTGAACTGACTGACTTGGCAAAGAAGGACACATCTATTTCTACCATCTCTACTTTGTTGTCAGCTCTTCTTCCTTTTTTCCCTTTGATAAAATGACTGGCAAATTGTATCAGAGGAGAAATGCTTCTATGTAAAATCAACTAACTAAAACTCTTGAGACTCAATTTCTTGCATTTCCTTATATTTTCATACTGCTATGGTCTGAATATGTGTCCCCTCAAAATTCATATGTGAAATTCTAATGCCCAGTTGAGGTCTTTGGGAGATGAGAGGGTCATGAGATGGAGTTCTCATTAAGAGGATTAGTGCTCTTAAAAAAGAGATACCAGAGAGCTCTTTAGTCCATTCCACCATGTGAGGACACAGCAAGAAGGGGCCAGCTATGAATGAAAGGGGGTCTTCACCAGAATAGAACCATGTCCACACCTTGATCTTGGACTTCCCAGCCTCCAGAACTGTGAGAAATAAACATCTGCTATTTATATGCTATCTAGTCTGTAGAATTTTGTTGTAGCAACCAAAATAGACTAAAACATATACCTATTTTTTTCTTGAGCCTTTTTGCTGGATTAACTCACAGTTTGGAGGTCACAATTTTGACTTCTGCAGTGGGAACATAAAGAAAGACTACTTTTTGTAAAACATTAAAAGGTTTAATCATCTTTCTCAAGAGTCTCTTTGATAGTCAAGTAATATTCTTTTGAAATGTCTATGCTACCATCATCTGTGTTTTTTCTCTTTTTGAGGTTTTTACATGCTTAATTTTGCTAGCTACTATTTTGCCAACAGTTTTACATGTGATGTAGCTATCAATATGATTTATATTGACTTCAGGAATTCCTGAATATTTTGCAAGTCTTTCAATTTCACTTTGCAGTGTACTATTATAGTGTTGGATGTTTATAATATTAGCACCTAGACAAAGACATCACTGTAATGGGCTGAGACAAAAACTGTTGTTAAATGGGGGAGGAATGTTTGAGGATATCTAATTTTGTGAGCCATCTAATTCACTAAAACATATTGTCCATGGGATTTTCCAGGCAAGAATACTGGAGTGGGTTGCCATTGCCTTCTCTGTTATAGTGGAGGGAAAAACCAAATGTCTTCTCTAATAGTTGCAGGACAAAAAAAAAAAAATAAGGTAGATTGGAATTTCCAATTGCTATTGATTTTAGGGACAAAATTTACAGAATTTAAGTAAAACTGATATATTTCATCAAGTCCAAGAAGATTTTTTCCTACATTTTAAAATTTCTAATATCAAGATGCATGTAATGAAAGTAATGTTTTGTTCAACTGTACTAGAAAATATGCCTTACAACCTGTGTTGTTTAAGTTAGAATCTAGTCTAAAATTCTAAGTAATAATGCATTATCAACTATTGGCCAAAATATTAAACTGAAGCAACTGCTATGCAGAATGCAACTTTCAAGTGGATGAATTCCATTGATAACAACTGTATATTACAATACTATTCCTTACTAAATTCTTACTATGCATAGGTATTGTTTTAGGTGTTGTATTTATTTTATTTAATTATTACAATAATCCTTTTTAGGTAGATCACTATTATGAGTCTGTTATGGGTGAGGGCTTTGAAGCAGTGAGGATAAATGTCTAATCTCTGAACCATGTGTGAGGGCCAACATGTAACACATAGCTAATGGATGAATTAGATGTTTCTCTTCAATACAAAATTTCTACCTGCTGGTAAACAGAAACAACTGCTATTCTAGATGAAGCATTTTATGAAAACATGCTAATTTTTAGTATCTGTCAAAAATAGACATCTATTTGCAGAGGAAATAGCCATAGTTTTCCTCATTAAGACACTGGGGTAGGCAGAATAATGATCTCCAAAGATGTTCATATCTTAATCCTTAGAACCCATGAATATGTTATTTTATATGGCAAAGGGATCTTATTGATGTGCTTGATGGTATATATCTTGATAAGCGAAGAGTATCCTGGATTATCGGAGGACCCAATTTTATCATGTGAGCCCTTAAAACCAAATAATCTTTCCCAGCTGCACTTAGAGGTAGACATGACTATGGATCCCCTGGAGAAGGACATGGCAACCCACTCCAATATTCTTGCCTAGAGAATCCCATGGACAAAGGCGCACGGGAACGATGGGCTCCTGCTAGGCCGTCACCTTTCTTAGTGAAAGTGAAGTCGCTCAGTCGTGTCCGACTCTTTGCGACCCCGTGGACTGTAGCCCACCTGGCTTCTCCGTCCAAGGGATTCCCCAGGCAAGAATACTGGAGTGGGTTGCCAGTTCCTTCTCCAGGGGTCACCTTTCTTACCGGTCCTTAAAAGACCCTCAGCAGGTCCACGCCCACGGCCACCTTCCAGCCTCTCTCTGCAGCCACAACAGCCGCACAAGGTGGGCAAGCGATACCAAGGCCCGCGCTACTTGCAACTATCGCGGATCTTTGTGTTGCACGCTTTCTAGAGGAAAGACGGCCGGAAGATCGCTCCGCCCACGTAAGCCAAGATTTTGTTATCGTGAGATCCCGAGGACTGTACCGGAGCCAGTTCTCGCGGGATTTTCTGAGCTAGGGTTGGAAGCTACGCTGAGCTGCAGAGAGAGGCCTATCAGTAAAAGGGAGGGTGAAGGGTCGAGTAGCCAGCCTGTTGTCTTCCCCCGCCGGCGGAGCTCCAGGCTCGTAGGTGAGCGCTGCCTTGCCAGCTTCCATAGCGTCCTCCGGCTCTGCCGCTGTCGCAGAGGCCACAGTCCCTTCTCCCTGGGCCCCATCAGGCTCCACCTTTGCTCCCTCCGTGCCGTGACGTCGAGCTCCAGGGGAGGGCGATGTACGGAGGGTGGCGGAAGGTGGAGTTTGCCACCCTCCGGCTGCCCGCCTCCTCCTGGCGGTCCTCTGCCGCCTGTGGGGTGTTAAATGCAACCTGGCTGCCAAGCCCTTCCCCCTGGCCAGATGGATCAGTCTGCCCCGAAGCCCCGCGCGGAAACCAACAGCAAAGGTATAAGCTCCGAGCTCGCCTCTCTGCCCAGACACCTGTCTTGACTGTGTAGGATTGGACCTGTTCATGCCAGTTCCCTTGGGGTCGGGGTTTTACCCTGCGGCCTCCGTGAGTGACAGCTGGAGATAGTGTACCCCGTCTAGACTGGGACTAGTTCTTTGTGATTCAGTGTTGAGAAATTCTGAAGTCAGACTGCCCTTGGATCTAGTGCTGGCTCTGACAGTCATTTGCTGAGCACCTTTGGGTTGTTTGCTCTCTGTAAAATTGAGATCATTACTGATTGAGTTCTTTTGACTATTAATTGAGATGGTGTCACGCAAAGCACTTAACGTGACCCAGTGTCTGGCTCATAATAAACACTTAAGTAAATGTTTGGTATTTTTATTCTCTATTGTATGCCTCAGTCCTTAGTGAATGGTAGGTTCATTATTAAGTAGGTGAATATAGATTGAGATTAGTTCAGTTTATTACACAAAGAGCTTTATATGTGATGTATTGAGTCAGGGCCACCTTTAATGGGTCACTAAGAGTCGTTTAGGGAGAACATGGTTATCTGCCACAAGTCATCTGGGATGTCCTCTTGCCCCCAAATTAATAGTTTTCATTATTAATAGTGATACAACAAAAATTTACAGATATTGGATACTTGTTCTGTACCTAGAAATATGCTGATTGTTTACATGTTTTCTTTTGAGGAAGATATTGATCTGATTAAATAGATGAGGAATATAGAACCAAACTTCAGAGACTTTTAAGTAACAAGCCTCAGCTCTGAAGACTAGAAATTGATGACACTATCTCAGGGACCACAAATACAAATACCTTTAGAAACCTGGCAGGTAAAATAAGTAGATGAAGCTGCTGAGTGGAGATTATAGTAACTGGGATGTTCATATCTCATTTAAAAGGGGGCAGGGCTACTCATACTTCGGCCCCCTGATGTGAAGAACTGACTCATTGGAAGAGACCCTGATGCTGGGAAAGGTGGAGGGCAGGAGGAAAAGGGGATGACAGAGGATGAGATGGTTAGATGGCATCACTGACTTGATGGCCCTAAGTTTGAGCAAGCTTTGGGAGTTGGTGATGGACAGGGAAGCCTGGTTTGCTACAGTCCATGGGTCACAAAGAATCGGACACAACTGAGCAACTGAATTGAACTGAAGGCTACTCAGTTCCAAGGAATTGTTCATTCATGTGTGTACTGGTACACCATGTTCAGATAGCTTGATTCACATCCAGGCTCTGACACTTTCTAGCTGTGTGACTGTGGTTAACCTTTATCTGTTTCACCATTTATAAAAGGGAACTAATAATAGTATTTACATGAAGTAGTGAATGGGTTGTTGTAAGGCTTAAATGAACTACTATGTATAAATTGCATGTATGGCACTCATAAACCTCAAAATGTTAGCTCTATATAAATATTTGTTAATCTGACAAGTATTTGAGTTTCAACATTGTCCTCAGTGTCCAGAATATGGCAGTGAACACAAATTGTCTCTACTCTGGGGAACTTAAGGAGATAACCAATAACAGATATTTCAGATTTTTCTCTGAAGATGGAATCAAGCAGGGTAAAGGAAGAGAAAGTGGCAGGGAGTGCTGTGTTAGATTGAGTGATCAGAGAAGATACCTCTGAGGAGATGCCATTTGAGCAGAACCCTGGATGAAGTGGGAGCATCCGTCACATTGGGATTTAGGGAGAGGGTTGGTGGCAGGAACAAAAATCTCAGGGACCGAAGATGGGAGTATGCTTGTCATGGTTGAAGAACAGCTAGAAGGCAAGTTTGGGATGAAATGAGGAGAAAGGGAGGAAATGAAGTTAAAGAGGACACAGGGACCAGATCGTAAGGAGCCTTACCCCCCATTCAGTCCAAAAGGAAATTGTCCTGATTTAAACAATTTGTTCTGGACTTTGAATGCTGAGAGACACTGCTCTGGATCAAACTTAACTGAATCTCTTTAGTTCTAGAAGTTACCCAAACTCAGAAACCAAATATTAATAGATTTCTATAGATTGTTGTATGAAGCCCATGAGGTTTTTGCACTTGCTGTATGTACCCCCCTGACTGACATTCTTTTCTTAGATTTCCTTCCTTTTTAAACTGTTTCTTTAGTCCCTCTTTCTTATAGCACTCTTAAAGCAACAATTTCACATGTGTGAACTTTTTATCATGTGTCTCTCTCGCTAGATATCAAGGTTCTATGAGATTCGGAATGTGCTTTTGTTAGTATGTTCAGCACATTTATTGAGTGCCTATTGTGTGCTGGCCCTGGGGGTAAAATTTTGAACAATACAGACATTTTCTTGGAAAAGATGCTATTCTCTAGTGAGAGAGGTAGATTTTTAAAAAGTAAACATGATAATTAAACATTGTGATATGTGCTGTATAGGCAGTAAAATACTGAGGTACAGAATAGTGGGGTTCCCTACAGTATAGTGGGGTACTTTAAATAAGGTGATCAGAAACAAAATCTATGAGGCAATGACTTAACAGTGAGAAAGACCCGTCTAGTATGCTTGAGTCAAGGGGAATATTGATAGATTTTAAGTTGGAATTTAAGTTCCCCTACTTAGGGGAAAATGATACAGGGTCACGTAGACCATAGTAAGGAGCTTGGAGTTTATTCTTTTTGCAGTGGGTAACTATTAAAAGATTTTAAATTAAAGATTTACTAATAAATATTTTTAAGTAGTCGATATTGCAGCTATGTGGAAAATGGATTGTAGGGGGGAGATAATGTCAGTGGAGAGAATGGGTAGAGAATGGAGTCTATAGCAGTAATTTAGGAGAAAGCCAGACATTGGCACATGACAGTTCAGTTCAGTTCAGTTGCTCAGTCGTGTCCAACTCTTTGCGACCCCATGAACCTCAGCATGCCAGACCTCCCTGCCCATCACCAACTCCCAGAGTCTACCCAAACCCATGGCACATTACAGTCAGGACCAAATTCAGCCTGGCAGTTTTGTTTTGTAGATAAAGTTTTATTGGAGCACAACCATATCCATTTGATTATGTGTCTATAGCTACTTTTGTGTTACAAAGGCAAGCGACAGTATAACCTGCAAAACCTAGAATAATAAATAGCTAAAATCTGACTCTACAGAAAGTTTGCCAATAGTTATTTTGAAGAGTTGGTGGCATGTAGGAAAGTGATGCTTTTTTTTTTTTAAGTAGAACCACCAGGGCATTCTGATGGATTGAATATAGGGAGTAATATCAAAAGAGGAATAAGGACTGACTAAAGGTTTTCTACCTTGAAAAGTTGGCTAGACAGTGATTCCTTTTAATGAAATTGTGAAAGACTTGTTTCGAGCAAGGTTTAATGACTCATTGTTGACATTGTTCTTCTTCATTTTTATACTCATAGTGTGGTACCGTATCTGGCGAATAACTGGTATTAAATCATATACATTGATAATAAATAAGTTAATGAATTAAAGCTGTAAAAAATTACAAGGCATAGGCTGGATAGGCAGACAAATCATAAGAAACAAGTAATGTTTTAAGACTTACTTTAAGGCTTAATATAGGTTTTAAGGTTCAAACAGTACTGTTATGAAAATAGGGCCCATTGACTTATCTCTGTATAGTGAATCAGAGAGTTATTTTCACATTAGAACATTTTTAGAAGAGTGTAATAATTCTCAAACAGTTTGAAAGCAAAATTATTATGGGAGAACAGATTTTTTTTGCTGTGTTTCTGATTGTTCTATAAAAACAACTTTATCAAATTTACAATAATAGTTTTACTCTTGAGGAACAACTGATGAGGAATAGCATCATGAACTATTCTTACTGAAGAGAATATGGACATACTAGTTATAATCATGAGTGTTATAAAAGCCTAATTCAAAATCATATGATCATATGATCTCTGTGAGAAATATGTGAAAAAAATAATTCCTAATATTCTTGCAGTTGTAGCCATACAATTCCTCTGGAATTCTTGTTATGTGAAATTCCATTAGGAAAATTATTTTTACTTAATTTCCTCTATTTGGTACCTTTTAATTGTACCAGTATTATACTCTGTAGAGGCTTCCCTCCCCACTCCATAGTACTGTATTTTCTGAATACAAAATAAAATAGCTGTACAGTTAAGCACAGAATGAATTCATACATAGAGAGAAGTCAGACTTTTCAAAGAATAATGAAATGATAGCAGAAAGAGATCTTAGAAGTCATCTCGTTTTTAAGAACCTCAGCTTTTCAAAACCTTGAATGGAAAAAGCTGTGACAAAGCTGGTACATGTCATTCTGCTGTTGAACTGGAGATTCCCTTGATTAGTTGTATACAAATTCAAGGAATGTTTTAGAAGCAGCAGTATTGACAGTGAGAAGAAATAGCTTTGTTCAGAAAAAGAGATGGGATAACTAAGAAAGCAGACAGAAGAGTCACAAAAATATAGCTGTTCAGAGGATTTTAGTTTACCTATTACCAAGTCCTATTCACAGTTATTTTGCCATATTGTGAATGTTATACATAATGTTCATTAGTCATCATGAATATTTAACTAAGTGGTTCTTAATCCTCGATGTGCATCAGAATCACCTTTTGAATTCAACAATAATAACCAACCACAATAATAAAAGCAAATGCCCATGACCCATATCCACCTAATCAGAACAAATAGATTAAGCATGTATGAGGAGATTATGACACATAGTTAGAGTGAGAAAAACTGGAAATAAATTATATACCCTTTATTATGATAATATACTTTAGGAAAATATCTATAAGTATAATTTGTCTTGTTTCAGATTTTGGGAAGTGTATTTATGTGAGGAATATTTTTTTCTCATAGAAGTAGGTAAATGAGGTGTTACTTTAAAAGTTAGATTTGGAAAGTTTATTTTCTCCTTTATTATTACAGATATATGGCATCCAGGAGAAAGATGTCTTGCCCCTTCTCCAGATAATGAAAAACTTTGTGAAGCAAGCATAAAATCTATCACAGTGGATGAAAATGGGAAGTCATTTGCAGTCATCTTATATTCAGATTTTCAAGAAAGGAGAGTATCTCTTAAAAGACTTCAAGAAGTAAAATCTGTTAAAGATTGCGCCAGGAATTTTATATTTGATGATGAAGATTTGGAAAAACCTTATTTCCCAGACCGAAAATTTCCATCGTCCGCTGTTCCTTTTCAACTCTCTGAAAATGGAGACTCTATCCCTTATACTATCAATAGGTATCTGAGAGATTACCAAAGGGAGGGAGCCCAGTTTCTCCATGGACACTTCATCCGAGGAAGAGGCTGTATTCTTGGTGATGACATGGGACTTGGAAAAACTGTACAGGTATTTACTTACTTTATAATTGAAATTTAATAAAGTCATACATACTATGTCACGTGTATTACATCCATGAATGGATACCATCTGCAGATTTCTGTTTGTATCCCAGAACTTATTATTTTTTGTGTGTGTTTGTCTCACCCAGTACTTAAGGATGGTGTTTAGTCATTTTTTTACCCTCAGTACTTATTTAGTACTATGAAATATGTTATTTAAAGTAATGTTTTAGTATCTTTGACTTGTTTTTACCTTTGATAATGTTAATACTAAGATAATAGTTATATTTAGAGTAATTTAACTTTCTTAATGCTACCTTATGGAAGGAAAGTATTCTGACATTTGCTAAGCTACACAGCATGGTTAAATTTTCTACAGGCCTTTGGTACATATTGTTTGGAGTTTATCATAGCAGAAGTTTCTTAGTCAAGGATCTCTGGGCCACCAGAGTCAGTTGGTGGACTTTAGAGAGGCCTCTTGTTTCTCTAAAATGTGTGCTAGAATTAGCACATGTATATACTTTTCTTTAGATAGGCTTGTTAGGTATCTATTGCTGTATAACAAATTATTCCAAGACATGGCAACTTGAAACAGTACACATTTATCATGTTACAGTTCTGTGGATCAGGAATCTGGGTACCATTTAGCTGAGTCTTCTGGCTGAGTTTCTCTTAAGGCTACAGTTATTTCAGAGTTAGACTTTGATTCGCTTCCTATCTCGTGTGATTGATGCGGGATTCAGTTCCTTGTGCGTTGTTAGACTGGGGCCACTGTTTCTGCATGAGCTATTAGCAAAGCCCTCCCTTGGTTGCTTGCAACCTGGGCAATAGTGGGCATGAAATATAGTTGTGGATACCAAGAGGTGGGAATTTTGGGGAGCCTTGTCAGAAGCTGTATATCACAAAGGTTTGTAATTCAGAAGGATTAGAGTTCTGAATCTAGACTTTATACTAAACAATCATTCTGAATTTTCAGGAGTGTTTGTCTAGTGTGTGATTAAGTCCTTTTGTGTTTCCTTCTTTAAAACTGAATTTAAGCTATTTTTTCTTCGTGACACTTCCATTGTTAGTGGAGTTCAGAGGCAAGTGAAAAATTAAGTTCACTTTTATTTTCAAATTAACGTTTGAAAATAGCCAAATAATGGCTGTGTTTAAAGTTCTGGTGTAAAAAGTTAGGGTAAAATTAAGTCCCTCAGTAATCATAGTGTATTACTTTTAGCCATACTCTATTTTCCTTTAATCTCAGGCAATGCACATAGTCTGACACTTGCACATTGAAGGTGTTAAATAATTGCTTGTGGAATAAATGAATTTACTTTCTCAGGAGAATAGGTTCAAAGAATAAAGAAAAGAGCCTTTGGGAAACTACCAGCTGTGACCGAGATATGCACATGGCTACTAGAGGAAAATAGATAATAAAGCCCTCTGTGACTTTATGTATACTTTTACTGTTTTTCCCATGCTGGAATGTTCTTTCCAGCATGATTTTGACTAGTCAATGCCTGATCATCTTCAATATCAGAAACATGAGGTGCTACATCTGCTATGTGAAGATGGTACTATGCCTTCAAGCAGCAGAGGAAAGATAATATTTTTCAAACTGTAAAAATTGTCTTTGAATCTTTGATTTTATATTCATTGATATTATAAAAAATGTCGTTACTATACATGTTTAAAATATAGGTATAGGAAACCTCAACCCTGAGACAAATGGTGGGACTGCTAATAATTACAGCTTTCTTTGGTTATCATCAATACCATTTTTTGCATAATATGATCTTTAGTTGATTCAAAAACTATACAAAAATTTAAAACTTCTTTAGATCACAAGTCATGTTGTTCCCTCAGGAATATAGTAATGAAGAAGATAATCATATTTTCTTTATTTTCATTCATGGAGAAAATGCCATAATACCCAATGTGAAAGGTTAATTAACCTCCAGAGCCACAAAGCTTTTAAAGCAGAAAACAAATGTCCTAGCATTTTGAAGGTAAATTGCTTTTCTTGTTTCAGCATGTATTAATAGTCCAGATTTTAGGAATAGAACTTTGTAAGGATAAATGGGCTAGGTTCCCTTTCAAAATAATACACTGTTTATTGTTGTTGTTTAAACCAAGCAGAAATCATCATACTTTGTGAAGTATGATTCCAAAATACTCTTACCTTTTTATCTCCCAGGAAGATGAAAGATAAGGAATGTAGGCTTTTAAAAAATATATATATAAGAAATAGACAATTTTTGCTATGCTTTCTGTTGGTCTGAGAGAATGTTTGTTGCCTTACTACCCTATCTCTGAATATGCTGTGTATCATGAGTGTGTGAGAGAAAAAAATAGACTATAAAAACGTTCGCCTGACAGAGTTCCAGAGGAATGTCTGTAAAAACAAAGCTTTTGCAGAGTGATGCATCATTTCTGAAATGCAGTTTTTGGCCTTTTTCTATTTTGTAGGTGGCTGATTAAGTAGTTTTTTATTCTTTTCATCTTTAACCATAACTTTAGAACTACTGTATTCCACATTAAAGCAGATTCTTTTTTTTTTTTTTTTTTTTTTCAGATTAGTTTTGTAAACCAGCATTGTAAATATGTTGTTCACCTTCTGTGAATTAAGGTTTTGATAGACCTCTACTGTGATAGTATGAGTGATAGAGAGGGCTAGATCTACATGAAATTATGTATTCCCTTTGCCTTCTTGGAGTTGTGACCAAATGACAAAGTTTCCCAGTTTCCCATTCCCAGCCCCAAATGACTGGTTTCCCAGTTCCCCTTTCTTCTCTTGGACTTGTCAACAAAGATGAGGGTCAGAGTAATTAGTGCTGTTTACACTCCTGGTACATAAACTCCACCTATGCTCTTCTTTACATTCTCCCTCTGTCTGTCTGCTTTTTGGATGTCGACATTACTGCTACATTACCTTAAAATAATGAGGTAAAAGGTTTGTCAGTGATTTTATGTTAACTCCTGCAGTTAGTGTGTATTCTCAAATAAATTCAAATTTATTTTCATTTCAAGTCACTTTTTGGGGGTAGGTGATTAATCTGTTAGGAAGGAGTGTGGATTATTTAAAAGGGATGCAAAGATTTTTCTTTAACATTTTTAATGTATTTAGTGAATTAAATATGGGAATTCCCTGTGGTTAGAATTCCATGCTTTCACTGCCAAGGGCCTGGGTTCAATCTCTGGTCAGGGAACTAAGATCCCATAAGTAGCGTGGCGTGGCCAATAAATAAATTAAAGGGATGTAAAGATTTTTCTTTAAAATCACTAAGGTATTTAGTGAATTAAGTAAAGCTAATCCATAATTAGAGCTTACAAATTTAATCACTTTTATGGAACTTCTTCTAAAGATGAGATTCTTCAACAAAATAGACATTTATATATCTTTGTTTCATGGAATTTGACAAGTTAGAGCTAATATTTTTTATCATGTTAGATGAGCAGATTGAATTATGAATTATCATAGTTAGAAATGTATAGGAATACCTCAGAGATATTGTGGGTTCATTTCCAGACCACCGCAGTAAAGTTAAGGCAAGTCACAAGAATGTTTTGGTTTCCTGGTATACATGAAAGTTATATTTACACTATGTTATAGTTTATTATACATGCAATAAGTGGCACTGTCTCTAAAAAAATGATGTATATACCTTAATTAAAAAATACTCTGCCACTGCTTTTGTTGTTTTTGTTCAGTTGCTAACTCATGGCCTGCTCTTTGTGACCCCCACAGACTGCAGCAGGCCAGGCTTCCTTGTCCTTCACTTTCTCCCGGAGTTTGCTCAAACTCATGTCCATTGAGTTGGTGATGCCATCCAACCATCTCATCTCTGTCACCCCCTTCTCCTCCTGTCCTGAATCTTTCCCAGCATCAGGGTCTTTCCCAGTGAATCACCTCTTTGCAGCAGGTGGCCACACTGTTGGAGCTTCAGCCTCAATCCTTGCAGTGAATATTCAGGACTGATTTCCTTTAAGATCGACTGATTTGATCTCTTTGCAATCTAATGGACTCTCGAGAGTCTTCTCCAGCACCACAGTTCAAAAGCATCAATTCTTCGGTTATCAGCCTTCTTTATGGTCCAGCTCTCACATTCATACATGACTACTGGAAAAGCCATAGCTTTGACTATATAGACCTTTGTTGGCAAAGTAATGTCTCTGCTTTTTAATATGCTGTCTAAGTTTGTCACAGCTTTCCTTCCAAGGAGCAAGATCTTTTAATTTCATGGCTGCAGTCACTGTCCACAGTGATTTTGGAGCCCAGGAAAAGAAAATCTGTCACTGTTTCCACTTCTTCCCCCTCTGGTTGCCATGAAGAGATGAGATGTGATACCATGATCTTCGTTTTCTGAATGTTGAGTTTAAGCCAGCTTTTTCACTCTCTTTCATTCTCATCAAGAGGCTCTTTAGTTCTTCTTCACTTTCTGTCTTTAGAGTGGTATCATCTGTATATATGACGTTGATATTTCTCCTAGCAATCGTGATTCCATCTTGTGACTCATCCAGCCCAGCATTCATTTAATATTTTAAATCCTTTGCTGTCATTTCAACAGTCTTCACCGTACCTTCCCCCAAATTAGATTCCATCTCAAGAAACCCCCTTTCTTTACATAAGTAATACGAAGCACCTCCTCATCCTTTGTGGTTTTCTCATGATATTGTAGCAATTCAGTCACATCATCAGGCTCTAACTCTAGCTCTCTTTGTATTTCCACCACATCTGTAGTTACTTCCTCCACTGAAGTCTTGAACCATACAAGAGTCATCCATGAGGATTGTAATCAACTTCTAAATTCCCGTTAATGTTGATATTCTGACCTTTCTCCATGAATCATGAATGTTCTTTATGGCATTCAGAATAGTAAGACCTTTCCAGAAGGTTTTCAGTTTACTTTGCCCAGGTCCATCAGAGGACTCACTGTCTATGACAGCTATAGCCTGATGTCGTGTATTTCTTAAATAATAAGACTTGAAAATTGAAATGACTTCTGATCTATGGGCTGGAGGATGGATTTTGTGTTAGCAGATTATAAAAGCAACTCTGATTTTATTGTACATCTCCACTAGAACTCATGGACTAACCAGTACATTGTTGATGAGCAGTAATATTTTGAAATGAAACTTCTTTTTTTTCTGAGTGGTAGGTCTCAACAGTGGGCTTAAAATACTTGGTCAGCTATGTTGTGAACAGATGTGCTGTCATCCAGGCTTTGTTATTTTATCAGTAGAGCATAGGGAGAATAGATTTGGGCTTCCCAGGTGGCACTAGTGGTAAAAAAAACCACCTACCAATGCAGGAGACTTAAGAGACACAGGTTTAATCCCTGGGTTGGGAAGATCCCCTGGAGGACGACATGGCAACCCACTCCAGTATTCTTCCCTGTAGAATTCCATGGACAGAGGAGCTTGGCAGGCTACAGTCCATAGGGTTGCAAAGAGTCAGAGATGACTGAAGTGACTTAGCACACATGCACACATAATAGATTTATCATCATTCTTAAGGGCCCTAGAGTTTTCAGAATGGTAAATGGACATTGGCTTCAACTTTAAGTTACCAGCTGCATTAGCCCCTAAGAGAGTCAGCCTTTCCTTTGAAGTTTTGAAGCCTGGCACTGGCTTCTCCTCTCTAGCTATGAAAGCCTTAGATGGCTTCTTCTTCTAATATAAAGCTGTTTTGCCTACACTGAAAATCTGTTGTTTAATGTAGCCACCACCATTAATTAGCTAGCTAGATCTAGGTATTTTGCTGTAGTTTGTGCATTAGCACTTGCTGCTTCACCTTGCAGTTTTATGTTATGGAGATGGGTTCTTTCCTTAAATCTCATGAAACTGCTAGCTTCACACTCCTAATTCTGAAGCCTCCTCCCTTCTCTCAGCCTTCATAAAATTGAAGAGAGCCTTGCTCTAGATTAGGCTTTGGCTTTAAGGGAGTATTGTGGCTTGTTTGATCTTCTATTCAAGTCACTCAAACTTTCTTCTGAATATCAGCTGTAAGGCTATTTCATTTTCGTGTCATTCATATGTTCACTGGAGTAGCACTTTTCATTTCCTTCAAGAACTTTTCCTTTGCATTCACAACTTTGCTCTTTGGTGGGTTTCTTGTTGTTGGCCTCTCTTGGCTTTTGACATGCATTCCTCACTGAGCTTAATCATTTTTGGATTTTGATTTGAAGTGAGAGATGAGTGACTCTTCCTGTCACTTGAACCCTTAGAGATAATTATAAGGTTTTACCAGACTTAATTTCAATATTGTTGTGTCTTGGAAATGACGGGGAAAAAATTGTTACAGCTTGGCTGAGAAGTTCTGATTCGTCTGCTGTCTTCACCAGATATTGCACCTTCAGATTTCCATTTATTTTAGACTTTACAAAATTTTCTTAATCGAAAAAAAAAAAAATTCAGTTCTCTGTAAGACTATAAAAGACAGTTGTAATAGTTCTTTGCTTCAAAAGGGAAAAAATTTGGGGAAGATGAATTAAGAAGTTGTCTGAAAAATGGCAGAAGGTAGTGGAACAAAATGGTGAATTCATTTTTCAACAAAGTTCTTGGTGAAAATGAAAAAATATGTCTTTTATTTTTACTTAAAAACTGAAGGAACTTTTGGACAACGTAATATATATATATATAACAGAAACACACTCTGAGACATGGAAAGCAAACTTATAGTAATCAAAGGGAAATGAGAACAAGGAGGGACAAATTAGCAATATGGGATTAACAGATACAAACTACTGCATATAAAATGGGCTTCTCAGGTGGCATCGGTGGTAAAGAACCTGCCTGATGATGTAGGAGACATAAGAGACAGGGTTGGATCCCTGGGTCGGGAAGATTCTCTGAAGGACGGCATGGCAACCCATTTGAGCATTCTTGCCTAGAGAATCTCATGGACAGAGGAGCCTGGCAGACCGCAGGGTTACAAAGAGTCAGACATGACTGAAGTGACTTGGCATGCACGCACATATACATGTGTAAATAAAGCAACAAGGATTTACTGTTTAGCACAGAGAAGTCAAGAAATACCTGGAGTAACAGGCAAATTCAGCCTTGGAGTACAGAATGAAGCAGGGCAAAGGCTAACAGAGTTTTGCCAAGAGAATGCACTGGTCATAGCAAACACCCTCTTCCAACGACACAAGAAGAGACTGTACACATGGATATCACCAGATGGTCAATACCAAAAATCAGATTGATTATATTCTTTGCAGCCAAAGACAGAGAAGCTCTATACAGTCAGCAAAAACAAGACCGGGAGCTGACTGTAGCTCAGATCATGAACGCCTTATTGCCAAATTCAGACTTAAATTGAAGAACGTAGGGAAAACCACTAGACCATTCAGATATGACCTAAATCAAATCACTTACGATTATACAGTAGAAGTGATAAATAGATTCAAGGGATTAGATCTGATAGAGTGCCTAGAGAACTATGGATGGAGATTCGTGACATTGTATGGGAGGCAGAGATTAAGACCATCTCCAAGAAAAAGAAATGCAAAAAGGCAAAATGGCTGTCTGAGGAGGCCTTACAAATAGCTGTGAAAAGAAGAGAAACGAAAGGCAAAGGAGAAAAGGAAAGATATACTCATTGGATTGCAGAGTTCCAAAGAATAACCAGGAGAGATAGAAAGCCTTCCTCAGTGATCAGTGCAAAGAAATAGAAGAAAACAATAGAATGGGAAAGACTAGAGATCTCTTCAAGAAAATTGGAGATACCAAGGGAACTTTTCACGCAAAGATGGCCACAATAAAGGACAGAAGTGGTATGGACCTAACAGAAGCAGAAGATGTTAAGAAGAGGTGGCAAGAATACACAGAAGAACTATACAAAAGATCTTCATGTCCCAAGTAATCATGATGGTGTGATCACTCACCTAGAGCCAGACATCCTGGAATGTGAAGTCCAGTGAGCCTTAGGAAACATCACTATGAACAAAGCTAGTGGAGGTGATGGAATTCCAGTTGAGCTATTTCAAATCCTAAAAGATGATGCTTTGAAAGTGCTGCACTCAATATACCAGCAAATTTGGAAAACTCAGCAGTGGCCACAGGACTGGAAAAGGTCAGTTTTCATTCCAATCCCAAAGAAAGGCAGTGCCAAAGAATGCTCAGACTACTGCACAGTTGCACTCATCTCACACACTAGCAAAGTAATGCTCAAAATTCTCCAAGCCAAGCTTCAAGAGCATGTGAACTGTGAACTTCCAGATGTTCAAGATGGATTTGGAAAAGGCAGAGGGACCGGAGATCAAATTGCCAACATCCATTGGATCATTGAAAAAACAAGAGATTCCAGAAAAACATCTGTCTCTGCTTTATTGACTATGCCAAAGCCTTTGACTGTGTAGATCACAACAAACTATGGAAAATTCTTCAAGAGATGGGAATAGCAGACCACCTGACCTGCCTCCTGAGAAATCTGTATGCAAGTCAAGAAGCCACAGTTAGAACTGGACATGTAACAACAGACTGGTCCAAATCGGAAAAGGAATACGTCAAGGCTGTTTGGTGTCACCCTGCTTATTTAACTTACATGCAGAGTACATGATGAGAAATGTTGGACTGGATGAAGCACAAGCTGGAATCAAGATTGCCAGGCTCCTCTGTCCATGGGATTCTCTAGGCAAGAATAATAGAATGGGTTGCCATGCCCTCCTCCAGAGGATCTTCCAGATCCAGGGATTGAACTCCCGCCTCTTATGTCTCCTACAGTGACAGGCAGGTTCTTTACCACCAATGCCACCTGAGAAACCCATTTTATGTGTAGTAGTTTGTATCTGTTAATCCCATATTGCTAATTTGTCCCTCCTTGTTCTCATTTCCCTTTGGTTACTGTAAGTTTGTTTTCCATATCTCAGAGTGTGTTTCTATCATAATAGGTTGTCCAAAAGTTCCTTCAGTTTTTAAGTTAAAAAAAGTTGACTTAAAACTCAGCATTCAGAAACCTAAAATCATGGCATCTGCTACCATCACTTCATGGCAAATAGATGGGGCAACACTGGAAACAGTGACAGACTTTATTTTTTGGAGCTCCATAGTTACTGCAGATGGTGATTGCAGCCATGAAATTAAAAGATGCTTCCTCCTTGGAAGGAAAGTTAGAACCAATCTACACAGCATATTAAAAAGCAGAGACATTACTTTGCCAACAAAGGTCCACCTAGTCAGAACTATGGTTTTTCCAGTAGTCATATATGGATGTAATAGTTGGTCTATAAAGAAAGCTGAGCACTGAAGAATTGATGCTTTTGAACTGTGGTGTTGGAGAAGACTCTTGAGAGTCCCTTGGACTGCAAGGAGATCCAACCAGTCCATCCTAAAGGAAATCAGTCCTAAATTTTCATTGGAAGGACTGATGCTAAAACTGAAAGTTCAATACTTTGGCCAGCAGATGTGAAGAACTGACTCATTTGAAAAGACCCTGATGCTGGGAAAGATTGAAGGCAGGAGGAGAAGGGGACAACAGAGGATGAGATGGTTGGATGGCATCACGGACTTATTGGACATGAGTTTGAGTAAACTCCGGGAGTTGGTGATGGCCAGGTAAGCCTGGTGTGCTGCAATCCATGGGGTCGCAAAGAGTCAGACACGACTGAGTGATTGAACTGAACTGTACTGAACAGGGAATCACTGCTGATAGTGACTGCAGTCATAAAATTGAAAGATGCTTGCTCCTTGGAAGGAAAGCTATGACAAACCTGGATAGCTAAGCAGGAACATCAGTTGGCTGGCAAAGGTGACTATAGGCAAAGCTATGGTTTTTCCAGTAGTCATATATGGATGTGAGAGTTGGACCATGAAGAAGACTGAGCACCAGAGAACTGATGCTTTTGAATCGTGGTGCTGGAGGAGACTCTTGAGAGTCACTTGGACAGCAAGGAGATCCCACCAGTCATTCCTAAAGGAAGTAAACCCTGAGTGTTCATTGGAAGGAGATGCTGAAGCTCCAATACTTTGGCCACCTGATGCAAGGAGCTGACTCACTGGAAAATACCCTGATGCTGGGACAGATTGAGGGCAAAAGGAGATGAGGGCGGTAGAGGATTAAGTGGTTAGATAGTGTCACTGACTCAATGGACATGGATTTGAGCAAATGCCAGAAGATAGTGAAGATCAGGAAATCTGGTATATTGCAGTCCATGGGGTCTCAAGGGTTGGACATGACTGAGTGACTGAACAACAGGGAATTATATTCAAAATTTTTTAATAAATTATAAGGGAATATAATCTGAGAAAAGTAACTGAATCACTGTGCTGAACACCTGAAACCAAAAATATTGTAAATCAACTATACTTCAATTAAAAAAAATTGTCCAGGGCTTAAAATGTCCAGTCATTTGTGAAACATCCTTTATGCCTTCTTTAATCTCAGTTATTCCTATCACATCAGTCATTTTTCTTCCTTCAGTCTCTTGCTGAATTCCTCAGTATCTGTATTTTTGTTTTTTCCTCAACCATGCTTCAAGTCTTCCCCTCCATTCCCCCCCCTCACTCCTCCATGCCAACTCAGATGGATTTTGAACTGTTAGAGGATAGAAATAAGCCTTTTATCTAAACTTTTGCAGTAGCCAGCATAGTACCTGGCATGGCAATATATATTTTATTGAGTGCATTAATTAATTTTAAGTTGAATTGAGTAGTTGTATATTTCTGTGATTTTATCTTGTATTTAATGATCCCCTAACCTATGTACTGGGCTTCCCAGGTGGCGATAGTGGTGGAGAACCTACCCGCCAGTGCAGGAAATCCAGGAGACTTGAGTTTGATCCCTGGGTTGAGAGGATCCCCTGAAGGAGGGCCTGACAACCCACTCCAGTGTTATTCTTGCCTGGAGAATCCCATGGACAGAAGAGCCTGGTGGGCTACAGTCCATAGAGCTGTGAAAAGTCATACGGGTGTGAAGTGACTTAGCATGCACGCACACACACAACCTAAGTGCCTTGTTCTATGATAGACTTTTTCCATTAAGCATTCATGTTAATTAGGCGTTATTCACTCATTTTATTGATGAAAAAGTAGAAGCTTATGGAGACATCAGAGAAATTGCACAGTGTCACGTAGGTAGTACAGCACTGGTTGGTCAGACTTCAAAGTCTTTGTTGTAACTCCTGCAATACACTGCCTTATATAATTTGGGTTCAGATTGCAGATTTTTAAAAAATATTTTAGAACTCAGCATAGGTTTTGACCATTCATGTGTGTGTGCGTGTGTGTGTGTGCATGCTCAGTCATGTCTGACTATTTGTGACCCCTGTGAACTTTAGCCAGCCAGACTCCTGTCCTTGGGATTTTCCAGGCAAGAATACTGGAGTGAGTTGCCGTTTCCTCCTTCAGGGAATCGTCCCAACCCAGGAACTGAACCCTTAACTCCTGTGTCTCCTGTATTTCAGGTGGATTCTTTACCACTGAGCCATCAGGGAAGACCCATCATTATTTTATAATCTTTTAGATGACATATTTTGTTGAAAATACACTTGGTTTATTGTAAGATGCAAGACTGTATACAGGGTATAAAGGATCCTTACTTCAGTGGAATGATTCTAACAAAAAATAGTTCTTGTTTATTGAGTCATTCTTCTGTACTTGCTTGATATTTTACATATTTTTTCCTCTGTTTTTTTTTTAACAAGAACTGAAATAATAGTGATTATACCATACATACATAAATGCATACTCATAAAAATGTAATTATAATATTTTGACGTGAAAGTCACATAACAAACTATCATAAATTATGCAGTTCAGTGGCATTTAGTGCATTCACAGTGCTGTGCAACCCCCATCTCTGGTTTCACAACGTGTTCATCTTCACAGAACAATGCCCCATACATATTAAGTAATCACTTTTATTTTCCCCTTCCCACCATCCCTTGGCAACCATTAACTGAACTTCTGCTTTCATGGATTTGCCTTTTCTGAATATTTCATATAAAGGAAATCATGTAGTGGTGACCTTTTGTATTTGGTGCTTTCACTTGTAATGTTCTCCAAGCTCATCCAAGTTATAGCATGTATCAGTACTTCCTCCTTTTTATGGCTGAATAACATTCAGTTGCATGTAAATAACAGTAATTCTGTTTATCCATTTATCCTTTGATAGACATTTGGGTTGTTTGCATCTTTTGACTGTTATGATGCTATTATATGCACTTGTGTATAAGTTTCTGTGTGGACATATACTTCCATTTCATTTATACACACACACACACACGCACACACACACACACAAAACATACACACACACACCTAGGAGTGAAATTACTGGATCAATGGTAATTCTATGTTTTATTTTTGGTGGAACTGTTTAACAATTTTGTATAATGACTGCACCATATTACACTTCTAGTAGCAATGTATGAGGTTTTATTTTTCTCCAGTCCTTGTCAACATTGTTATTTTCTGTTTTTTTTTCATCATAGCCATCCTGTTGCATATGAAGTGGTACCTCACTGGGGTTTTGATTTGCATTTCTGAAATGATCAATGATGTTGAACAACTTTGTATGTACTTTTTTTGACTTTTGTATATATTCTTTGAGAATTGTGTATTCATGTTGCCATAGATTGAATGTTTCTGTCTCCCCAAAATTCATGTGTCGAAACTCTAATTCCCAACCCGATGATATTTGAAGATGGGGCCTTTGGAAGGTAGTTAGGTCATGACTCATGATGGGGCTAGTGGCTTTGTAAGAAGAAATACTAGGGAGTTTGTCCACTCACTCTGCTTTCTGTCTTCTGAGAATATAAGATGACTGCCATCTGCAAAACAGGAAGTGGGCTCTCACCAGACATCAGGTCTGCCAGCACCTTGATTTTGAAATTTGTAGCCTCCAGAATTGAAAGTTTGTTGTTTAAGCTATCCAGTCTCTGATAATTTGTTATAGCACTCCAGAGTGACCAAGATACAAGTCCTTTGCCCATTTTTTAGTTGAATTGGCTGTCCATATATGTATGCCTTGTTTCTAGTCTTTTTCTTCTGTATCATTGTTCAGTTTTGCTGTACTTGTAATCAGTTTTGTGTTAAGCACTTTCTTGCTATCTCTTATTTTTATCCCTTTGCATTTCCATGTAAAGTTTTGATCAGCTTGTCAAGTTCCATGAACAGATCTGTCTGGATTTGGTTAGGATTGTGGGGTTCAGTTACCCTGAATTTGTACAAGAGTTTGGGGAGAATTATCATAAAGTGATAGCTCCCTTATTTAGGTCTTTAATTTCTCTCAGCATTGTTTCATAGTTTTGTGTGTGAGCCTTACACATATTTTGTTAAATTTAGTCTCATATTTTTGATGCTATTGTAAGTGAATTTTTTTCCACTTAACTTCAGATTTTTTGATTGGTAGTATGTAAAATCAAATTTATTTTTGTATGTTCTGTATGTTGCTAAATTCTTCAGTTATTAGTTCTAGTAGTTATTTTGTAGATGTTTTAGGATTTTCCTGTGTAAACAATTATGGCATCCACAAATAGAGGTTTAGTTCTACTTTTATGCCCTTTTCTTTCTTTCTTTCTTTTGCCTTATTTCACTATCTAAGTGTGATCTCAGTACATTTTGGACAGCAGTGGTGGAGCTTCTGGGATGGCTCAGTGGCAAAGAATCTGCCTGCAGTGCAGGAGATGCAGGAGACATGGGTTCATCCCCTGGATCAGGAAGATCCCCTGGAGGAGGGCATGGCAACCCACTCCTGAAGTATTCTTGCCTGAAGAATCCCATGGACAGAGGACCCTGGCGGGTTACAGTTCATAGGGTTGCAAAGAGTGGGACCGGACTGAAGTGACTGAGCGTGTGCATGCACGCACCACCCCCCTCCCTCCACAACACAGTGGGAGTAACATCTTTATCTCATTCCTACTTTTAGGGAGGAAGCATTTAATATTTTAGCAGTAAGTATATTAGCTGCAGGGTTTTCTTAGTATCTTTTATTAGATTTAGGAAGTTTC
The DNA here is from genome assembly GCF_963930625.1 of Muntiacus reevesi. Classification (NCBI taxonomy): domain Eukaryota; kingdom Metazoa; phylum Chordata; class Mammalia; order Artiodactyla; family Cervidae; genus Muntiacus; species Muntiacus reevesi. Next base: position 14,796,342 of record NC_089258.1, read on the forward strand.
TGTCTAGTCCTTATTTCTGAGATTTTTAAAAACAATGTGTAGTGAATTTTATCAAATTTTTTTTGATATCTGTTGAGATAACCATATTTTTCCCCATTTATTAAGTTAATAAATTATTATATGGACTAATATGATTTATGTTAGTTGGTTTTAAAATGTTAAACCAATTTCATATTCCTGTGATAAACTCAGTTTGATCATGAGGTTTTTTTTTTTTTAATTGCTGGATTCAGTTGCTTAATATTTGAATAATTTTTGCATTTATGTTTATTATGGATATTGGTCTATACTTTTCTTGCAATGTGTTTGTCTGGTTTTGGTATCTGGATTGCACAAGGTTCAAAACAAAGTAGTAAGTGTTTCCTCTCTCTTTTCTAAAAACATTGTATATTTAAGTTATTTTGTACTTAAATATTTTATGAAATTTACTAGTGAAATCTTAGACCTGGAGTTTTCTTTAAGATTTTTTTTTGGATACTGAATTGAGTTACTTTAAAACGTTTTGTTTATTTATTTATGTCTGCTCTCGGTCTCCATTGCTTTCTCAGGCTTTCTCTAGTTGCAGAGAGTGGGGGCTGTTTTCTAGTTTCAGTGCATGGCCTTCTCGTTGCAGTGGCTTCTCTTGTTGTCAAGCACAGTCTCTAGGATGTATAGGCTTCAGTATTTCCAGCACATGGGCTCAGGAGTGGTGGATCACAGGCTAAGTAGTTGTGATGCACAGGCTTAGTTGCCCCATAGCATGTGGGATCTTCCCAGACTAGGGATCGAACCAACTTCCCCTGCATTGCAAGATGGATTCTTAACCACTGAACCACCAGGGAAGCCCTGAGTTCAGTTTCTTTAATAGATATGTGACCATTCAGATTTTCTGTTTCTTGCTGTGTCAGTTTTGGTAAATTGTATTTTTCAAAGAATTTACCCATGTTATCAAATTGATTGGCATAAAATACTTCTCCATATTCCTTTTTTATTCTTTTAGTATTTGTGGGACATGAGTGATATCTCTCTGCATCTTAATGAGGACCTTTTGCATTTTATTTTATTCTTACTTAGCATAACTTGAGGCATATTGACTTTGTTGATCTTTTCAAAGAGTCAACTTTTAACTTTGTTAATTTTCTCTGTTGTTTGGTACTTCATTGATTTCTGCAATTATTTTGCAGTCGTCTCTGCAGTTGGATGTACTATTGTATGTAAATACCAATTAGCAGATCAAGATAAATGATAATATTCAGATTTTCTATGTTTTTAATATTAATAGGTGAATGCGTGCATGCTCAGTCACTTCAGTTGTATCTGACTCTTCATGAATGTATGGCCTGTAGCCTGCCAGGCTCCTCTGTCCATGGGATTATTCAGGCGAGAATACTGGAGTGGGTTGCCATGCCCTTCTCCAGGAAATCTTCCCAGCCCAGGGATGAAACCTGAACCCATGTTTCCTGTGGCTCCTGCATTGCAGGTGTATTCTTTACTGCTGAGCTGCCAGAGAAGCCTTAATGGATGAGGGTGGGAGGTTCAAATCTCCTGCTGTGATTGTGGGTTTGTCTCTTTCCCCATTTAATTTTGTCAATTTTGTCTTTATGTATTTTGAAGTTCTGTTATTAGGTCATAATCATTATGATCACTTTGTCTTCCTGACCCGCTTATCATTATTAAATGTTTTTATATTTCTGGTAATACTATTCTGATTATCTGATATTTTGATAAGTACTTCAGTATTCTTATGCTTAATGTTTGAATGGTTTGTCTTTTCCTAAGCCTTTGTTTCAAGCTATCTGTGTCTTTATATTTAAAATATATCTCATAGATAAATCTTTTATCTATTCTGGCAATCTCTGATATTTAATTGGACCATTTAGTTCATTTACATTTGGTATAACTTCTGTTATGTTTCAATTTGGGTATATTGTTTTGTTATTTGTTTTCTGTTTGAACAGACTGCTTTCTCTTTTAATTGTTCTTCTTTCCTGCCTTATTTGGTTGACAGGGTATTTTTTTAAATTCCATTTTAATTCTTCTATTGATTGTTAACTGTACTTCTTTGCATTATTTTTTGATGTTTGCTCTAGTAATAAAGATACACAGTTCTGATGTTTCATAATGTACTTAAAGCTAATAATGTATGGCTTCATGTAAAATACAAGTATCTTGTAATGAAATAGGTTGTCCTATTTTTATTTATTTTTATTTTAAGGAAACTAAGAGGAAAGCTAAGTGTAATACCTAAGATACTACTTAATACCTATGTAATATCTAAATTTTGAAGATTAAACCAGCATTACATATTCAGAATCAACCCAAGATGGTTTTGGTATATATTTCTTTTTTACATTTCTGTGTTTCATTTACTAATATTTAAGAGGTTTGCTCCTATGTGAGTGTGAGAAATTGGCCTGTAAATTTATGAAACAGTATTTTTGCTGGAATTTATCAAGATTATGTTGTACTCATAAAATGAGTTGAGAACATTTTTGCCTTTCTCTAAAATATGGAGGAGTTTGTTTAAGATTGGCATTATATCTCTCTGAAGCATTGGTAGACTTTATCCCTGGTTATGTGATCCTTAGTTTTCTCTGTGGAAGGTTTGTAATTATGTATTTAGATTTCTTTAATAGTCATTTGAGTATGTAAAATTTCTGTTTCTTGTTTCATTTTTGGTAAGTTTTGGTTTTCCATTTCACCTAAAATTTCACAGGTATTGGCATAACATTGTTTGTTGTGTACTATACATATTTTTGTGTGTGTTTGCCTGTTCTCTTAGTTTCTCTTTTTCCTTTCAATTTTCTAGAGAGTTATCACTTTAAAAAATCTTTTCATAATATGATCATTTGACTTTGTCAGTCCTTTTTATTTTATGCTTTTTCATGTTTTATAATTCTATCTTTGTGGATTTAAGTTTTCTTAAAATTTAAGTAAAATTTTAATTAAAATAAATTCTGTTATTTTTCTACAATTTTCAGATCTATGGTTAGGTATTTTATTAACAGCTCCTCTTATGTCCTAATGTGTGTCCATATGCATTTAAGTTCATAAGGCATGGATTTAAGTGTATTTCATAAGTTTAATATGTGATTATTACACACTGTTATTCATCTTAAATATTTCCTAATCTCCATTGTGAATTCTAGTTTAAAATATATTCCTTACTTTCCAAATATTTGGGGATTTTCTGTTTATATTTTTTATTTCTTATACTGTGACCAAAGAATATATTCTGTATGATTTTTGTCTATTGGACGGATTAAGATTTGTTCTATGACTTTCCATGTCAATTTTGGTAAATATTTTATGTGTACTTTAAGTATAAAGTATGTTTGCTGTATTTTACCATTGTCTGTCAAATGTATATTAGGTCAAGTTTGTTTATTATTTTACTAATACATCCTGTATCTTTACTGATTATTTTCTCTTATTAAGTTATTTCAGAAACTACCACTGTGCTTATGAATTTGTTTACTTATTTTGTTTCAATAGATTTTTTTCTTTAATAATTTACACTTCTTATAACTTGCAAATGAAATAATTTTTGTCAATATCATGTCCCTCTGTAATTTAGTAATGCTTTTTGCCTCAGTCTTATCTGATATTAATATAAGTATATTAACTTTCTTTGGTTTTCATTTGCATGGTCTATCTTTTTTCATTTTATCACTTACAATTTTCTCTATGTCTTAGGTTTTTTGTGTGTAAAGCACACATGTTTTATGTTTTTGAAAATCTTTTGTCTTTTAATTAAACTATTTAGTCTACTTCCATGTAATTCACTTTCTAATATATTTAGATTGACTTAATTTAAGATTTTTATTTGATATTGGAGTACAGTTGATTTACAGTGTGTTTCAGGTGTACAGAAAAGTGGTTCAATTATACATAACACATATCCATCTAAATAGATTTAGATTAAGCCTACTGTTTTACTATATACTTTTTATTTATTGCCTTCATCTATTCATTTTCCTCCTGTGTTTGTATAGATCGTTCATATTATTTTATTATTCTTTACATAATAAGTAGTTACACACTGTTGTATTTTTCTCTAGTGATTACCTTAGATATTGTAATATGCATCCTTGAGTTACCTATATTTATTGGATACAAAAAAATAGACAAACTTACTAACCCATATGTTATTCCCTTAAGGAGTTTATTTTCTACCAGGAAAAAGGAATGTACATAGTTTATTGTAATAGCCAATAATGAAGAGATAGATTCCATGAGTAGAAATACATAAGAAAATAATATCTCAGCTAATGAGACTGAGAAAGAATTCGTAGAGTGCACAACATTGTAAGTCAACTGTACTTCAATAAAATATATCGATTTAAAAAATTATCATGGAAGAGATGGCAATGTGAGGATTTTTGTTTTCTGCATTCAGTGGTAACTTTTATATTATATATTTGTTTGTTAATGCAAATAGAGAAAACCAATACTAGTGGTTCATATTTTTCTTCCAAGCAAATCTATTTGTACACACTCATATTCTCACTAATTGAGTAGCTATTCATGTGAGTCATAAAATTTTGTTCATCACAATACACAGTGATTAAAACTGTTGGATTTTTTCCTCCCTAGGTTATTTCATTTTTAGCTGCAGTTTTGGGTAAAAAGGGAACTCATGAAGATATTGAAAATAACATGCCAGAGTTTTTACTGAGAAATATGAAAAAGGATCCACCTTCTACAGCAAAAAAGGTAAGATATCTAGAAATGTAAACTTCATGAAGCTGGTATTGCAAAGGTGTATGGAAACTCTGAAACATTACACATTATAGTATAAATTTAAAACAAGAATTTATAGACACTAAATGTTTTATAAACCTAATTTCTGAAGGATTATCGGTTTCATCCTTAAATTAGATTTGATTTACTCTCAAAATAGTAAAATATAATTTATTTGAATTTTGGGGAGGCTTTCAATCTTTTGCTTGTCAAAATTTTCAGTTAATTTGATTCATTTGTTAAATTTCCATGAATGTGCATGTAAAGTTAAGTCCATTGTATTGTTTTTTATTTATTTGAGAATGAAAAACAGACAGTTCTAGATATTTCTGACAAAGATATGTCCTGAAGAAGTTGCTTAGCAAAATAACCACCTCCTGAAAATATGAAACAAATCCTCCCTGAACGAGGACTATTGAAGTTGGAGTCAGAAAAGCTAAGATCTGGGCTTGTCCGTCCGTGACCATGTGACTGTTAATGCTATTCATAACCATTCTTAAGCTTTCTCCTTTGTAAATATACATTTATGAATATCTTATGCATAATTCTTATAAAAAATGAGAGATTTCTTTTTTTTTTGCAATTCCCTACCAGGAATTTTTTTTTTTCATTTATTTTTACTAGTTGGAGGCCAACCATTTCACAACATTGCAGTGGGTTTTGTCATACATTGACATGAATCAGCCATGGAGTTACATGTATTCCCCATGCTGATCCCCTCTCCCACCTCCCTCTCCACCCGATCCCTCTGGGTCTTCCCAGTGCACCAGGCCCGAGCACTTGTCTCATGCATCCCACCTGGGCTGGTGATCTGTTTCACTATAGATAGTGTTCATGCTGTTCTCTCTAAACATCCCACCCTCGCCTTCTCCCACAGAGTCCAAAAGTCTGTTCTGTACATCTGTGTCTCTTTTTCTGTTTTGCATATAGGGTTATCATTACCATCTTTCTAAATTCCATATATATGTGTTAGTATACTGTAATGTTCTTTATCTTTCTGGCTTACTTCACTCCGTATAATGAGCTCCAGTTTCATCCATCTCATTAGAACTGATTCAAATGAATTCTTTTCAATGGCTGAGTAATATTCCATGGTGTATATGTATCACAGCTTCTTTATCCATTCGTCTGCTGATGGGCATCTAGGTTGCTTCCATGTCCTGGCTATTATAAACAGTGCTGCGATGAACATTGGGGTGCACGTGTCTCTTTCAGATCTGGTTTCCTCAGTGTGTATGCCCAGAAGTGGTATTGCTGGGTCATATGGCAGTTCTATTTCCAGTTTTTTAAGAAATCTCCACACTGTTCTCCATAGTGGCTGTACTAGTTTGCATTCCCACCAACAGTGTAAGAGGGTTCCCTTTTCTCCACACCCTCTCCAGCATTTATTGCTTGTAGACTTTTGGATAGCAGCCATCCTGACTGGCGTGTAATGGTACCTCATTGTGGTTTTGATTTGCATTTCTCTGATAATGAGTGATGTTGAGCATCTTTTCATGTGTTTGTTAGCCATCTGTATGTCTTCTTTGGAGAAATGTCTGTTTAGTTCTTTGGCCCATTTTTTGATTGGGTCATTTGTTTTTCTGGAATTGAGCTTCAGGAGTTGCTTGTATATTTTTGAGATTAATCCTTTGTCTGTTTCTTCATTTGCTATTATTTTCTCCCAATCTGAGAGCTGTCTTTTCACCTTACTTATAGTTTCCTTTGTTGTACAAAAGCTTTTAAGTTTCATTAGGTCCCATTTGTTTATTTTTGCTTTTATTTCCAATATTCTGGGAGGTGGGTCATAGAGGATCCTGCTGTGATTCATGTTGGAGAGTGTTTTACCTATGTTCTCCTCTAGGAGTTTTATAGTTTCTGGTTTTACATTTAGATCTTTAATCCATTTTGAGTTTATTTTTGTGTATGGTGTTAGAAAGTGTTGTAGTTTCATTCTTTTACAAGTGGTTGACCAGTTTTCCCAGAACCACTTGTTAAAGAGGTTGTCTTTTTTTCCATTGTATATCCTTGCCTCCTTTGTCGAAGATAAGATGTCCATAGGTTCGTGGATTTATCTCTGGGCTTTCTATTCTGTTCCATTGATCTATATTTCTGTCTTTGTGCCAGTACCATACTGTCTTGATGACTGTGGCTTTGTAGTAGAGTCTGAAGTCAGGCAGGTTGATTCCTCCAGTTCCATTCTTCTTTCTCAAGATTACTTTGGCTATTCAAGGTTTTTTGTATTTCCATACAAATTGTGAAATTATTTGTTCTAGTTCTGTGAAGAATATCATTGGTAGCTTGATAGGGATTGCATTGAATCTATAGATTGCTTTGGGTAGAATAGCCATTTTGACAATATTGATTCTTCCAGTCCATGAACACGGTATGTTTCTCCATCTGTTTGTGTCCTCTTTGATTTCTTTCATCAGTGTTTCATAGTTTTCTATGTATAGGTCTTTTGTTTCTTTAGGTAGATATACTCCTAAGTATTTTATTCCTTTTGTTGCAATGGTGGATGGTATTGTTTCCTTAATTTCTCTTCCTGCTTTCTCATTGTTAGTGTATAGGAATGCAAGGGATTTCTGTGTGTTAATTTTATATCCTGCAACTTTACTATATTCTTTGATTAGCTCTAGTAATTTTCCAGTAGAGTCTTTAGGGTTTTCTATGTAGAGGATCATGTCATCTGCAAACAGCGAGAGTTTCACTTCTTCTTTTCCTATCTGGATTCCTTTTACTTCTTTTACTGTTCTGATTGCTGTGGCCAAAACTTGCAAAACTATGTTGAATAGTAGTGGTGAGAGTGGGCACCCTTGTCTTGTTCCTGATTTTAGGGGAAATGCTTTCAATTTTTCACCATTGAGGGTAATGCTTGCTGTGGGTTTGTCATATATAGCTTTTATTGTGTTGAGGTATGTTCCTTCTATTCCTGCTTTCTGGAGAGTTTTAATCATAAATGGATGTTGAATTTTGCCAAAGCCTTTCTCTGCATCTATCTTTTTTATCTTTCAATTTGTTAATGTGATGTGTTATATTGATTGATTTGCAGATATTAAAGAATCCTTGCATTCCTGGGATAAAGTCCACTTGGTCATGGTGTATGATTTTTTTAATATGTTGTTGGATTCTGTTTGCTAGAATTTTGTTATGGGTTTCTGCATCTATGTTCATCAGTGATACTGGCCTGTAGTTTTCTTTTTTTTTTTTGTGGCATCTTTGTCTGGTTTTGGAATTAGGGTGATGGTGGCCTCATAGAATGAGTTTGGAAGTTTACCTTCTTCTGCAATTTTCTGGAAGAGTTTGAGTAAGATAGGTGTTAGCTCTTCTCTATATTTTTGGTAGAATTCAGCTGTGAAGCCATCTGGTCCTGGGCTTTTTTGCTGGAAGATTTCTGATTACAGTTTCGATTTCCTTGCTTGTGATGGGTCTGTTAAGATCTTCTATTTCTTCCTGGTTCAGTTTTGGAAAGTTATACTTTTCTAAGAATTTGTTCATTTCTTCCAAGTTGTCCATTTTATTGGCATAGAGCTGCTGGTAGTAGTCTCTTATGATCCTTTGTATTTCAGTGTTATCTGTTGTGCTCTCTCCATTTTCATTTCTAATTTTGTTAATTTGGTTCTTCTCTCTTTGTTTCTTAAGGAGTCTTGCTAATGGTTTGTCCATTTTGTTTATTTTTCAAAAAACCAGCTTTTAGCTTTGTTGATTTTTGCTATGGTCTCTTTAGTTTCTTTTGCATTTATTTCTGCCCTAATTTTTAAGATTTCTTTCCTTCTACTAACCCTGGGGTTCTTCATTTCTTCCTTCTCTAATTGCTTTAGGTGTAGAGTTAGGTTATTTATTTGACTTTTATCTTGTTTCTTGAGGTAAGCCTGTAATGCTATGAACCTTCCCCTTAGCACTGCTTTTACAGTGTCACATAGGTTTTGGGTTGTTGTGTTTTCATTTTCATTCGTTTCTATGCATATTTTGATTTCTTTTTTGATTTCTTCTATGATTTGTTGGTTATTCAGAAGTGTGTTATTTAGTCTCCGTATGTTTGAATTTTCAATAATTTTTTTCCTGTAATTGAGATCTAATCTTACTGCACTGTGGTCAGAAAAGATGACTGGAATGATTTCAATTTTTTTGAATTTTCCAAGACTAGATTTATGGCCCAGGATGTGATCTATTCTGGTGAAGGTTCCGTGTGCACTTGAGAAAAAGGTGAAGTTGATTGTTTTGGGGTGAAATGTCCTATAGATATCAATTAGGTCTAGCTGGTCCATTGTGTCATTTAAGGTTTGTGTTTCCTTGTTAATTTTCTGTTTAGTTGATATATCCATAGTTGTGAGTGGGGTATTAAAGTCTCCCACTATTATTGTGTTAGTATTAATTTCCTCTTTCATACTCATAAGCATTTGGCGTACATATTGCGGTGCTCCTATGTTGGGTGCATATATATTTATAATTGTTATATCTTCTTCTTGGATTGATCCTTTGATCATTATGTAGTGTCCTTCTTTGTCTCTTTTCACATCCTTTATTTGAAAGTCTATTTTATCTGATATGAGTATTGCGACTCCTGCTTTCTTTTTGTCTCCGTTTGCGTGAAATATTTTTTTCCAGCCCTTCACTTTTAGTCTGTATGTGTCTCTTGTTTTGAGGTGGGTCTCTTGTAGACAGCATATATAGGGGTCTTGTTTTTGTATCCATTCAGCCAATCTTTGTCTTTTGGTTGGGGCATTCAGCCCATTTACATTTAAGGTAATTATTGATAGGTGTGGTCCCGTTGCCATTTACTTTGTTGTTTTGGGTTCACGTTTATACAACCTTTTTGCGCGCGCACGCACGCGCACACGCACACACACACACACACACACACACACACACACACACAGAGGTGTGTGTCTGACTTTTGTCCTCAGCATCCAGGAAACTGGATAAAAATGAAGTTGAAGTGATTTCATGAAATCCTTATCATATTATGGTAATAAACTACTTTCTATAAGTTTTAAAACAGTATCTTTTATATAATTCTCATACATAGAATTTCTGAGAAGGTCAAGTTTACTTTTGTCTATAATTTGGGACATTTCAGTGTAAAATTTTGAGAAGCATTGGCCTAAGGTATTATTAGTAATAATTATTGTTACTTTAAATTTCCTATTATTTTCAGTAGCATAAACACATTCTTAGTGTTAAATTTAATTTGACCCTAATGTGTTTTAAGTTTTCAAGAGTTCAAGTATCGTTTTTTACTTTGTTTTCAGGTTGATTTGAGTATGTTGAAACATCCTTATATGCCTGGAATAAATCTCACTTGATGGTGTATGATCCTTTTAATGTATTGTTGAATTTAGTTTGCTAATATTTCATTGAGGATTTTTTGCATTTATGTTCATTGGTCGTATTAGCCTGTTTTCCTTTCTTGTGATATCCTTATGTGGTTTTGGTATCAGGATAATGCTGGCTTTGTGAATGAGTTTGGAAGCATCATCTCCTTTTTTTATTGTTGTTGGAAGAATTGCAAAGAACTGGTTTTATTTGGTAGAATTTACCAGTGAAGGTGTTTGGTCCTAGATTTTTGTTTGTTTGGAGGTACTGGTTACTGATTGAATCTTTGTACTAGTTCAGATTTTCTGTTTCTTCATGATTCAGTCTTGGTAGGTTGTATGTTTATAGGAATTTATTTCTACCTACCATTTATTCTGGCTTATCTGATTTGTTGGTATATAATTATGCAGAGTTTATTTTTTTGGGCTCCAAAATCACTGCAGATGGTGATTGAAGCCATGAAATTAAAAGACGCTTACTCCTTGGAAGGAAAGTTATGACCAACCTAGATAGCATATTAAAAAGCAGAGACATTACTTTGCCAGCAAAGGTCTGTCTAGTCAAGGCTGTAGTTTTTCCAGTGGTCATGTATGGATGGAGGAGTTGGACTATAATGAAATGAACTGTGGTGTTGGAAAAGACTCTTCAGAGTCTCTTGGACTGCAAGGAGATCCAACCAGTCCATCCTCAAGGAGATCAGCCCCTGGTTGTTCATTGGAAGGACTGATGTTGAAGCTGAAACTCCAATACTTTGGCCACCTCATGTGAAGAGTTGACTCATTGGAAAAGACCCTGATGCTGGGAGGGATTGGGGGCGGGAGGAGAAGGGGACGACAGATGATGAGATGGCTGGATGGCATCACATGAGTTTGAGTAAACTCTGGGAGTTGGTGATGGACAGGGAGGTCTGGCGTGCTGCAATTCATGGGGTCACAAAGAGTCGGACACGACTGAGCAACTGAACTGAACTGAATTATGCAGAGTAATTTTTATTATTCTTTCTATTTCTGGGTTATTATTTGTAATGTGTTCTTCATTCTAATTATATTTATTTGAATCTTCTTTGTCTTAGTCTAATTAAAGGTGTCAGTTTTGTGCATCTTTAAAAAAACAACAGCCCTTAGTTTTATTCATCTTTTCTATTGTCTACTCTCTATTTCATTTATACCTTCTGATTTTTTGTTATTTCTTCCACTTTACTAACTTTGAGCTTAATTTGTTCTTTTTCTAAATTCTTGAGGCGTAAATTTTAGTTGTTTATATGATATATATATATATTTTTAATGTAGGCACTTATCATTGTATACTTCCCTCTCATAACTCCTTTGGCTGTGTCCCATATGTTTTGGTATGTTCTATTTCAGTTTTCATTTGTCTTAGGTATTTTTTAATTCATTTTTTATTTCTTCTTCAACCCACTGGTTGTTGAGGAGCATTTTATTTAATCTTCACTTATTTGTGAATTTTTTAGTTTTCCCCTTTGATTGATTTTATACCATTGAGGTCAGATAAGATGTTTGATATGATTTTAGTCCTCTTGATAAGATTATTAAAATTTGTCTTGTGTTTTAACATTTTGTCTATCCTGGAGAATGTTCCATATGTGATTGAGACAAATATGTATTCTGCTATTGTCAGATGCATCTTGTATGTGTCACTAGGTCAGTCTGATCCAAGCATAGTTTAAGTTCAGTGTTTCGTTATTGATTTCCTCTCTGAGTGATCCATAGTTGAAGGAGAAGTGTTGAAGTCGCTTATTGCTGAGCTTTTTGTCTCTTCGGGTCTATAAATAATTTGCTTTATATATTTAAGATATTCTGATATTGGGTGTAGAAATATACTTGTTACACCCTCTTAAATTGACTCTGTCAATTCAAGCATTCTTCTTACAGTACTTGGGTTAAAGCCTATTTTGTATGACATAAAAGCCTGCCTGTTTTTGGTTTCCATTTGCGTGAAATATCATTTTCCATTCACTCATCTTCAGTCTATTTGTGTCTTTAAAGCTGAAGTGGATCGCTTGTAGGGAGTATATATTTGGGTCTTTTTTTTTTTTTTTTAAGTCTAATCAACCACACTGTCTTTTAGTTGGATAATTTAATCTGTTTACATTTAACATGCTGTTACTTTCCATGACCCAGTCCTTCCAACTGCCTGTTCTTTGTTGAGCTTATATTATTATTTTATTGTTGTTTGTTGTTTGTTGTTGTATTTAGGTTACTTCTAGGAAAATTCAGTTTGTGGGGTTTTTTGGGGGGATAGGGAGGAGTTTTCTCTTATATAGGTAAAGGATGAATTCCTCAGGTCCTCAAATACATCTTCAAAAATGTTATGAAGGCTATTTGCTAGTGCCCTTCCAAGCATTTTACCACTATTAGATATATATTTTTATGTTATTTTGTTTTAATGACATCAGTAAATGAATTTAGTTGGTCATTAGAACTGGAATTCTACAAGGAAGGGTTTTGATGAGATTACCAGTGATATTCTACAGTATCCCTCAGAAGCCTATGTGAACAAAAATTATAATTTTGTGTGATGAAATTTATGAAAGATAAATTTGTTTTGATTGATTTAAAACTTTGTGCATTTTTAAAAGATAGTCTGTGAAATAGCTGGAAGAGAAATAAATTTCCTTGTATTTATTAATATGCTCATGCCAAAATTGCAGTGGAATCCTGAAAAATTAATGTTAGAACCACTTAAAAATATCCTTTTAATGAATTTAAATGTTATCAGTTAAGGAGTGATGAGTTTGAGTTATGTATGTGTGTTACATGATACATCTTATATATTTTTTTAACATTTTCAGGGGCGAATAAATCATCTAAGAATGTGTGAAATTGAGGTTTTGTGCTAAGAATAAGTTCCTAGAGGAAAAGATACAAACTTTGCATTTCAAATACTAATTCTTGGAATGATTATTTAGATTTAGGCTGTTAAGATTGAAATTCAGTCTTTATGAAGATGAATCAAATACTACTTTCTTGTTTGGCAAAACTTTAAAAATACTACAATCTTGTATGGTAAAACTTTAGTCATTCTATATAAAATTCATAATCAGATTAAGGCAGAGAAGGATGATTTTTCTAGCAATTATAATACCAGAATCAGCTGCAATTTCATTGGTTATTAGACAAGAAATTTTTCCAGTATTTTACTTACTATACACTATTTCTTTAGTTTATTGTCTTGTAAATGATGCTACTTGTTTGATTTTCTGCTGTTACAGTCTTCATATACTTTGGATCTTAACCCCTTGTTCTATATATGATCTGCAAATATTTTCTTCCATTCAGTAGGTTTAATATTCATTTTGTTGATTTCCTTTGCTGGGCAGAAGCTTTTTAGTTTGATGTAGTCCTGCTTTTTTGTTTTTGCTTTTGGTGTTAATTCAAAAAAATCATGTCAAGATGTTAAAGAGCTTACAGCCTATGTTTTCCTCAGAAGTTCTATGGTTTCAGGTCTTAGTTTCAAATCTTTAATTCATTTCGAGTTCATTTTTGTGTGTGGTATAAGATAGTAGCCCAGTTATACAATGTGGTATCCAGTTTTTTCAGCACCATTTATTGATTTCTTAACAATATTTATTTGTCCATGAGCATGGATTTTCTTTCCGTTTATTTATGACATTAAAATTTTTTAAATCAATATCTCATAGTTTTCAGTGTACACATCTTTAATTTCTTTGTTTAAATTTATTCCTAGTTGTTTTATTCTTTTTGATACAATTATAAATGGGATTGTTTGCTTAATTGCTCTTTCTAATAGTTTGTTGTTAGTATATAAAAATAAAACAGATTTTTGTATTGAATATCCTGTAACTTTGCTCAGTTTTTCTATCAGTTTTTTCAGTTTTCTGGTGGAGTGTTTAGGGTTTTCTGTGTGTTTCTATGTCATTGGCAAATAGCGACAATTTACTTCCTTTCTAGTTTGGATTATTACCCCTATTATTAGGACTTTCAGTACTATGGGAATAAAAGCTGTAGAAGTGGACATCTTTGTTTTTTTCCTTGTCTTACATGCAAAGTTTTCAATTCTCACCATTGAGTATGATCTTACCTGTGTGCTGGTTATATATAGCCTTTATTACGTTGATGTATGTTCCCTCTATACCAAATTTGTTGAGTTTTTCTCATAAATGGATATTGAATTTCCTCAAATGTTTTTCTGCTCCATTGAGATGACTGTATGATTTTTATTCTTCATTTTGTCACTGTGGTGTATCATGTGATTGATTTGCATATGTTGAATCATCCTTGCTTCCCTGGAATAAATCTCACTTGTCCAAAGTGTAAGGTCATTTTGATGTACTGTTGGATTCAGTTTGCTAATATTTCACTGAGGATTTTTGTATTTAAGTTCATCAGGGCTATAGCCTCTAATTTTCCTTTCTTATGGTATCAGACCTCATAAAATAAGTTTGAAAGCATCTCCAGCTCTTGCATTTCTTTGAAGAGTTTGAGAAGGATTGGTGTTATTTCTTCGTTGAATATTTGGTAGATTTAACCAGTGAATCTGTTCCTCATTTAATTTGGAGGTTTTTGGTTACTGATTCAATTTCCTTACTTGGAGCTGTTGTGTTCACATTTTCTATTTCTTTGTGATTCAATCTTAGTAGGTTGTATGTTTCTAAGAATGATATATGATAAATTTCTTCTAGTTGTCCAGTTTGTTGGTATAAAACGATTCATAGTAGTCTCTTATTAAGAAGAAGTGGCAAGAATACACAGAAGAACTATACAAAAAAGATCTTCACGACCCAGATAATCACGATGGTGTGATCACTCACCTAGAGCCAGACATCCTGGAATGTGAAGTCAAGTAGGCCTTAGGAAGTATCACCGCAAACAAAACTAGTGGAGGTGATGGAATTTCAGTTGAGCTATTTCAAATCCTGAAAGATGATGCTGAGAGAGTGCTGCACTCAGTATGCAGGCAATATTTTGAAAATTCTGCAGTGGCCACAACTGGAAAAGGTTAGTTTTCATTCCAATCCCAAAGAAAGGAAATGCCAAAGAATGCTCAAACTAATGCACAATTGCACTCATCTCACACGCTAGTAAAGTGATGCTTAAAATTCTCCAAGCCAGGCTTCAGCAATATGTGAACGTGAACTTCCAGGTGTTCAAGCTGGTTTTAGAAAAGGCAGAGGAACCAGAGATCAAATTGCCAACATCTGCTGCATCATTGAAAAAGCAAGAGAGTTCCAGAAAAACAGCTATTTCTGCTTTATTGACTATGCCAAAGCCTTTGCCTGTGTGGATCACAATAAACTATGGAAAATTCTTCAAGAGATGGGAATAGCAGACCACCTGACCTGCCTCTTGAGAAACCTGTATGCAGGTCAGGAAGCAACAGTTAGAAGTGGACATGGAACAACAGACTGGTTCCAAATAGGAAAAGGAGTACATCAAGGCTGTATATTGTCACCCTGCTTTTTTAACTTCTATGCAGAGTACATCATGAGAAACGCTGGACTGGATGAAGCACAAGCTGGAATCAAGATTGCCGGGAGAACGGTCAATAACCTCAGATATGCAGATGACACCACCCTTATGACAGAAAGTGAAGAAGAACTAAAGAGCCTCTTGATGAAAGTAAAAGAGGAGAGTGAAAAAGTTGGCTTAAAACTCAGTATTCAGAAAACTAAGATCATGGCAAATAGATGGGACAACAGTGACAGACTTTGTTTTTGGGGGGCTCCAAAATCACTGCAGATGGTGATTGCAGCCATGAAATTAAAAGACGCTAACTCTTTGGAAGAAAAGTTATGACCAACCTAGACAGCATATGAAAAAGCAGAGACATTACTTTGTCAACAAAGGTCTATCTCATCAAGGCTGTGGTTTTTCCAGTGGTCATGTATGGATGTGAGAGTTCGACTATAAAGAAAGCTGAGCGCTGAAGAATTGATGCTTTTGAACTGAGGTGTTGGGGAAGACTCTTGAGAGTCCCTTGGACTGCAAGGAGATCCAGCCAGTCCATCCTAAGGGAGATCAGTCCTGGGTGTTCATTGGAAGGACTGATGTTGAAGCTAAACTCCAATACTTTGGCCACCTGATGTGAAGAGCTGACTCGTTTGAAAAGACCCTGATGCTTGGAAAGACTGAAGGCAGGAGGAGAAGGGGACGACAGAGGATGAGATGATTGGATGGCATCACTGACTCAATGGACATGAGTTTGGGTGAACTCCGGGAGTTGGTGATGAGCAGGGAGGCCTGGCGTGCTGCGGTTTATGGGGTTGCAAAGAGTTGGACATGACTGAGCGACTGAACTGCGCTGATCTGCTTTAAGTTCTCTTTTATTTCTGATTTTGTTTGAGTCTTCTTTCTTTCTTTCTGTTATGTGTGACTAAAGGTTTTCTAATTTTGTTTGTATTGGCAAAGAATCAGCTTTTGCTTTTATTAACCTTGTCTGTTGCCTTGTTAGTCTCTATTTCATTTATTTCCTCTCTGATCTTTATTATTTCCCTCATTCTACTAACTTTGGGCTTCATTTTGTAATGTGTGTTTTTCTGGTTCGTTAAGGTGTAGAGTTTGGTTGCATATTTGAAAATTTTCTTATTTCTTGGGGTAGTTCTTTATCACTAAACTTTCCTCATAGAATTGAGCAGTCCTCATAGAATTGATGTCTAGTTTCATACCATTGTTGTCAGGAAATGTGTTTACGTGATTTCAACCTTCATAAATATATTAGGACTTTTTTGTGGCTTAACATATGATCTTTTCTAGAGAATGTTCCATGTGAATTTAAGAATATATTATGCTATTTCTGAAATGTTCAGTATGTAAGTTTTAAGTCAGTCTGGTCTGAGTCATTAAGGTGCCTCATGTATTTATAGATTTGACTTTCTTTTTTCTTGAATATTCCTGGTTGTTGATTTACTGTTCTTTTATTTGTTTTATTTATGTTTTCTTCAAATAGTTATAGTTTTACTTGTCATTTCCATTCTCATGTTTTGTTTATTATGTTTTCAGTTAGTTCAGTGGCTTAGTTGTTTCTGACTCTTTGCGATCCCATGGACTGCAGCACGCCAGGCCACCCTGTCCATCACCAAGTCCCGAAATTTACTCAAACTCATGTCCATTGAGTCGGTGATGCCATCCAACTGTCTCCTCCTCTTGTTGTCCCCTTCTCCTCCTGCCTTCAGTCTTTCCCAGCATCAAGGTCTTTTCAAATGAGTCAGCTTTGTATCAGCTGGCCAAAGTATTGGAGTTTCAGCTTCAGCATCAGTCCTCCCAATGAACACCCAGGACTGATTTCCTTTAGGATTGACTGGTTGTATCTCCTTGTAGTCCAAGGGACTTTCAAGAGTCTTCTCTAACACCACAGTTCAAAAGCATCAATTCTTCAGTGCTCAGCTTGCTTTATAGTCCAACTCTCACATCCATACATGACCACTGGAAAAATCATAGCTTTGGCAGGACGGACCATTGTTGGCAAAGTAATGTCTCTGCTTTTTCATATGCTGTCTAGGTTGGTCATAACTTTTCTTCCAAGGAGTAAGCATCTTTTAATTTCATGGCTGCAGTCACCATCTGCAGTGATTTTGGAGCCCCAAAAAATAAAGTCAGCCACTGTTTCCACTGTTTCCCCGTCTGTTTGCCATGAAGTGATGGGAGCAGATGCCATGATCTTAGTTTTCTGAATGTTGAGTTTTAAGCCAACTTTTCCACTCTCCTATTTCACTTTCATCAAGAGGCTCTTTAGTTCTTCTTCACTTTCTGTCATAAGGGTGGTGTCATCTGCATATTTGAGGTTATTGATAGTTCTCCCGGCAATCTTGATTCCAGCTTGTGCTTCATCCAGTCCAGCGTTTCTCATGATGTACTCTGCATAGAAGTTAAATAAGCAGGGTGACAATATACAGCCTGATGTACTCCTTTTCCTATTTGGAACCAGTCTGTTGTTCCATGTCCAGTTCTAACTCTTGCTTCCTGACCTGCATACAGATTTCTCAAGAGGCATTTCAGGTCATCTGATATTCCCATCTCTTTAAGAATTTTCAACAGTTTGTTGTTGTTGTGTTTAACTGGAAGTAATTTTGCTTGTTATTTCCATTCTCATGTTTTGATTATTATGTTTAATTGAAACAGGTGATATTCATTGTTTTGCTAACCATTGATCTGAACAGTATGAAATTGATCTGATATTCATCTATAACTTGCCACTTAGTTAGAATATTTGTTAAATTTTTGTGTTACTATTATGCTGCTCTTCTAAAAAGGATTTGGAGAGGCTCCTAGAGTAGATTCTCAACTTAAATTTCCATAGATTAAATCTCCAGAATTTACCGAGGGAAAGATTATGCATAGTTAGCATGTAAATTAATTAGATTTAACATTTTTGAAAGAATTAGGTTATATGCTTTAGAACTTTGAGTTAAATAGTAAAAAGTCCAATTTTATGGTCTGTAAGTTCTCTGAATATAGGTACATTTTATTTTTCAGTTTGATGTGTCACTTCCTCCAGTAGGAAATTTTTCCTTTGGCTCTGGTGGTTGGTCATTGTGCTCTGAATATGTCCTCCTCCTACCTTTTGCCATTGACACATGCCTTCATTCATTAATTTATTTATCAACTAAACGCCTTTGTTTTCTAAGCACAGTACAAAGTACTGTGTACAAAGTACTGTGTACAAAGTACTGTGTACAAAGTACAAAGTACAAAGTACTGTAGTTACAGTGGTAAGTATGAAAGCTACGCGTCTCAAGGTCATAGGCTTTCTGATTTAAGATGTGAACATCATATATTGTTGGTTAAGAGCTTCAGAATTATACAGGCATGGGTTCATCTTGCTGCTTAATAACATTGTGGTGTTGGGCATATTATTTAACATCTCTACACCTTAGTTTTATCATCTCTAAAAAGGAAATATAAAATATTTCTACTTTATAGCCTCTCTTATGTAAAATTCTTGAGTTAAGATCTGTCAGCACTTTGCACTGTGTTTAGCACATAGTAAGTGCTCAGAAATGGTTCTGGTAATTGTTAATACTGTAACTACTTCTACCACAAAAATCATCACACATGAAAAACATCTTTGGGTATTTTGTCACAGTACATAACATCATTTTTCTAAAGCAATAGTACTCAAAGAATGAAACTTTAAAAGTATGTACCCTAATAATTGAACTAAATTTGTTGAAAGAGATAAAAGTAATTTAATATTCTGTAGTTGTACTCTTAAATGTGGCATCTGTTGATTTCTTAATAACTCTGAGTGGGCAAATTTAAATTTCATTTATATTACATTTTAAACCTAGTCTTGTAAAATTATTTATTGACTTCAGGGTAAATAGAGTTGCTTTGTAATTAGTGGCTGAGCAGTTGGACAGTTCTTTCCATTTTATTGTTTTGGCATCCTTTCCTTAAATAAGGCTTATTAAGTTAAGTATTCTTCACAACATGGTAGTAAATACTTCAAGTTATTCTTCTTTTATACTTCCTCTTGACTTCTCAAATGGCATAGCTCAGTTCGCTTTCCTCTTTTAGTATTAAAATTAGTTATTAATCCTTTTGATTTACTTTTCACAGTTTTGAAGATCAGTAATGTCTGTAAGGAATGTCTTAATTTTTAAACTTATATTGGAATCTTAAAGCTGGTTCTAGAAATCTCTACATTCATTGACACCTTTGGTGAATGACCCCTCAAATGGAAAATTGTACAAAGCGCTCAGATGGTGTTTGAGTAACATTTTCATTGTATAATATTGAAAAGAGGGTAGGAGCAGGAGCTTTTTACTTGTAGTCCCAATTTTTTATTGAAGGAGAAAAATGGAATTCATAGAGTGAATTCCAAGTAGAAGACAAAACTGTTTCAGAATTAATCTTCTGTTCTCTTTCTTTTTTCTGTTTCTAAAACAAAGTCACAGACTTGATATCTTACAGCTGATAAGTGGCCCAGCTGAAATGCTTCATAGAAGAGAGTGTAGGATTTAGAGTAATATTGTATTATTTTATTTTTCGTTAAACTGAAAATTTTCAGTATGTTTAGTTAGTTCATCTTTATCAGTAGGACCAAGTATAAAACTTTAGGAAAGAAACTTATTTAAACCCTGTTAAAGATAATAGCTCAGGAACCGTGGTAACAGTAAAAGATTAAAATATTAGAAATTAAAATGGTTCATGACAGCAGGATTTCAGGTTGGTATAGGAAAGGTCAGTGAAACCCCAAAACATTTATTTGAAGACGAAACAGATATATGTTGTTAATCTCAATGGCTTAGGACTTACATGAGTTAAGAGAGAACAGGAAGAGAGTAGAGACTGTAAGTACTGATAACTCCTAAGGATCATTGCGATAAAGAAAGTAAAGTAATGGGTGATAGTTTGAGAGAGATGCAAGTTTAATAGCTTGAGAGAGATGTAGGAAGAATTTTTTTGTTATGTTTTATTGAGAACAATAAATTTGACTTGTTTTATTTATTGAGAAATATTAGAACATGTTTGTTTGTATTTGTATGTGTTCTGTTAAAAAGCAAAATTTAATCGTGTTGGGCAGATTGGGGATGGTTTCTTCAGCATTGACTTCAGGTTGACAGGAAGTAATGGGAGCCACTGTGTAAGCTGAGTTTGTCTTTAAATAAGGACATGGACAGTACACCCATGGTAATAGATGGGAGGACAGAATATGTGGAAGTAAATATAGGTAGGTTATTGATCCAGTGGTAAGAGATAAGGAGGTTTTCCTCTAATTGCTTTAATTTTCCAGGTCATCAACCGATAGTATCTGAGAGGGAGGGGAAAGAAATGGACTAGGAAAGTGAAATGAAAAGAGAGCTCTGGAAGACCATACATTTCAAGAAAAAAAGCTGGCCTTCTTTACATATTTCTATTACCAGTGTGGCCCTTGAAGTTAATATTGGGATCGCGATTATACTCTTCTCTGTTTCAGAGAATTATTTTTCTCTTATTCCTCAACTCCTTTGGTGGGGGGGGGGGAGTGTAAAAAAATAGCTGTTACTTTGGACAGGACTGGGTATCTATTTTTTTCTTAATAATAAGAATAACAACAAAGTAATGTTTGATGGTCTTCTAAGTTAGATATATTCAGTTGCTCAATTGTATTTATACTTATTAACTACAGGGTCAAAAAACAAAGATTAGGATAGTTGATATTCTGTTTTAACTTTGGGGTTCTTTTTCATTTAAAAAATTATATCATACATTTTTCTTCTTCTTCTTATAGATGTTCTTAATAGTTGCTCCTCTTTCTGTCCTCTACAACTGGAAGGATGAGCTGGACACCTGGGGATATTTCAGAGTCACTATTTTACATGGTAACAAAAAGGATAATGAACTGATTCGTGTGAAACAGAGGAAATGTGAGATTGCTCTAACAACTTATGAAACACTGCGCTTATGTCTGGATGAACTTAACAGGTAATCAGAATAATGGGAGTGATTGCATTAGTATTCTGCTTACATCAGTTGTATTTATCCCTTTGTACTGTGGGACTCCCCAGGCAGCTCAGTGGTAAAGAATCCGCAGAGTTTGAAAGAGACGCAGGTTTGACCCTTGGGTTGGGAAGAAACCCTAGAGGAGAAACCCACCCAGTATTCTTGCCAGGATAATCCCAAGGACAGAGGAGCCTGGTGAGCTACAGTCTATGGGGTCACAAAGAGTCGGACATGACTGAGCAATTGAACACTTTATATTGTAATTTTTTTTAAGCTCTAAATATTCTGTAGCATTATTTAACTTGATTTCAAAGTTATTGAAATAGACAGTTTATAGTAATTAATTCATTTTCTAAGAAGGAAAACCTGAGTCAGGGTTTCTACAGTTCCTTATTTCCTCTATTACCTCTTCAAGCAGTGCCTGTTAATGAATGAGACTTGTCCTAAATCTCATGTACAATGTTTTGTGTGTTTGATGCCTCTAGACTAAAATAGTGAGTTTCATGAATGATTTTACTTACGGGAGTCTGTTGTTAATGTAGAATAGCAAAAAATAACATTTTTTGAGCCACTATTCTAAGACTACAGGTACCCAAAAGAAATGAACTATATTTTAAGGTTTTAGTGGGGAATCTAGGTACAGTCAATTATGAAGTCATGTGTGTGCTATGATATGGAATAGAGGATGTTATGGGAGCTCATGAGGAGCCTGACTCCTGCAGAGTGAGGAGAGAAGTCAGAGAGCTTCCCAGAGAAGATGACCTATGAGCTTACTGAGGATTGAAAGATGAGTAAGAGTAGGAAAGAGTAGGAAAATCAAGCAAGAGGGAACAAACCACGTTTGCAGAGGCCTCCTGACAACAAAGATCACAGCACTTTTTAATAAATGAAAGCAGTTCTAATGCTTTGTGCATGTAATGACTATGCCTAGAATGTAAAAGGGAAGTGGCCAGGAAACACCACCAGTGTGGTAAGCAAGGAATAGATCGTAAGACTATTTAAAGCTTCTTAGAGAATTTTGATCTTTATCCTTAGAACAATAGAGTCTCCCTGAAGTGTTTTCAGAGGATTACTCTTATGATAAAAAATTACCAGATTTGCATTTTACAAGTCATCATGTTGCTGTTTTGTGCAGAGTAGAGCCAAATTGAATGGTGAAAGTCCAATTAGGAGACTTGTTATGTCCAAATTCACGTGTTCCAGTCTCAACTC
Source organism: Muntiacus reevesi (assembly GCF_963930625.1). NCBI lineage: Eukaryota > Metazoa > Chordata > Mammalia > Artiodactyla > Cervidae > Muntiacus > Muntiacus reevesi. The sequence goes on from NC_089258.1 coordinate 14,818,976, forward strand.
CAAGGACCTTGGAATGTAACTAAAGTAATTAAGTTAAAATGAAACATTAAGGTGGGGACTGAGGCCAGTCTGCCTGGTTGTCCTTGGAAGAAGAGAAGGAGATGCCAGGAGCTCCTATACACAGAGGAAACGATACAGGAAGATGCAGCAGGAGGGCAGTAGTCTGTAAGCATAGGAGTGAAAAGAAAATGAAAGTTGTTCAGTCATGTCAGACTCTTTGTGACCCCCCGTGGACTATATAGTCCATGGAATTCTCCAAGCTAGAATATTGGAGTCGGTAGTTGTTGCCTTCTCCAGGGGATCTTCCCAACCCAGGGAATTGAACCCAGGTCCCCTGCATTGAAGGCAGATTCTTTACCAGCTGAGCCACCAGGGAAGGTCAAGCATAGGAGAGAGTCAATGGAAACCAAACCTGCCAACACTTTGATTTTGGAATTCAAGCCCCCAGAAATGTTGTGCCTGACATCTTTTGCTCATCATCATGTTTTTAAGAATCTGCTGTGTTATTGAATGTATCAGTGATCATTCTGTTTAATGCTGAACTGTATTGCATTTTATAAATATATCACACTTTGTTACCTATTCATTTGAGGATAGATATTTGGGTTTTCTGGTTTAGGTTATTAAAAGTAAACATTTAAGTAATATTTATGTGTAAGACTTCTTTGACATACATTGTAATTTCTCTTGGGTAAATTCCTAAGAGTGGGATTTATGGATGAGAAGCCATTTTTCCAGAGCGGTTGTATCATTTTACTCCAACTAGCAACCCATTAGAGTTCATTTGCTTCATATACTCACCAATATTTGGTATTATTTGTCTTTTTGTTTTTAGTGTGTATAGTGGTATTCCATTACAATATAATTTGCCTTTATCTGATCTATGTACGCTTGAAAAAAGTGTTTGTTCTATAATTGTTGGGTATATTGTTCTATAAATATCAGTAAAGTCAGTTTGGTTAGGTGTTGTTCAAGCATTCTCTGTCTTTACTGATTTTCTTCCCAGTTGGTTTACAGTTTCTGAGAGAGGAATATTGAAATCTTCAATTACAATTATAGATTTGTTTATTTCTCCTTTTATTTCAATCAGTTTTCAATTCATATATTTTGAAGCTTTGTACTTAGGTACACACATATCGATGATTAGTATTTTTTCCTTATGAATTGACCCTTTTATCATTAAAAATGCTCCTTTTATGTCTGTAATCATGAAATTTTCTCTGATATTAATATAGACAATATAGTCTTATCCTTGCTGTATGTTTATCATTTTCCAGCTTTTAATTTTTATCTGTTCTTTAAGGTGAGTCTCTTGTGGTTAGCATATTATCAGGTCTTGCATTTTTATCCATTTGGATAATCTGTGCCTTTTTATTTGGAGTGTTTAGTTCATTTATACTTAATGTGGTGGATTTAGAGCTACCATTTTTGTAAGCTCTAGGATTTTATTTTACTCCATTTACAAACATAAGTTTGCCTGTTAGTATTTCCTATATGCTGTCAGAAGACAGGAACAATCTGAGGCATGAAGTTAAGTAACTTGTACAAGCCTGCAACAAGTCGGGGTGAACAAGAGGTTTAAATCTTGACTTTGAATTCAATATGTAAGAGAGATTCTACAGTTAGATAAATGTAATAAGTTTATTTATCTTAGCACCAGTCATATTTTAGTTTTTGTTTGACTGTCTGCCCCTTTAGACTGTGAGGTCTTTGATATAGGATAATTTCTGTTTCATTGCTTATTACACTTCCAGGCATATGATTGTGTTAAATGGTTATTTTCTGTGTTTGTTATAAATATTAAATAAAAATTCCAAAGTAGAGTAATGTAAATATAAATCAAGTTTCTGTGTAAAATAAGAAAAATAAAGGGTTTCAGCTTTTGTGGTATTTAGCTTTCCTTTGTTTGAATAGTTTTATTTGACAAATATTCAAAATAATTTATATTCAATCTGAGTAAATACTAAGTAGTTTTTGTGAGAATGTTCTAAATGATAGACCAGGATTTATCATAGACAATATACAGAGTAGATAAACACTATAGGAGTGGAGCTGTATCTCTTTTTGTTATTACTGTTAATGTTTTACTTTACTTTTATCAAAGTTATATACTCATTTCAAGAGCCAAATATGAACACAGTTCATTCCTGTCTGCTGCAACCATTGCCTTTTCTTCAGAGACAGTCACCTTCAATTCTTTTACTTATGTTTTTAGTTTTTACTTCCATATCTCAAAGATCACATTCATGCTGCAACTTAAAACTTATTTCAGTTTTCAGCATCACTTGTTGATTTACTATAATGAAAAATGATGATTTTGTTGTATTTTGCCTCCTGCTTGCTTTACAGTGTCCTGGCTGGGATAGTTTGTGTAATAGGAAATAGTATATAGGAGATCCAACAACTTCTTAAACAGGCTGTTGAACATTTTGTGGTTGTTCAGTCACTAAGTCATGTCCTACTCTTTGCAACCCCATGGACTAGAGTGTTCCAAGCTTCCCTGTCCTTCTTTGTCTTCCAGAGTTTGCTCAAATTCAGGTCCTGGGAATCAGTGATGCTATCTAACCATCTCATCCTCTGCTGCCCCTTTTCTTTTTGCCATCAGTCTTTCCCAGCATCCGGGTCTTTTCCAGTGAGTCAGCTCTTCCCATCAGGTGGCCAAAATATTGGATCTTCAGCATCATTCCCTCAAATGAATATTCAGGATTAATTTCCTTTAGTATCGACTAGTTTGATTTCTTTGCTGTCCAAGGGACTGTCAAGAGTCTTCTCCAGCACCACGATTTGAAAGCATCAGTTCTTCAGTGCTCAGCCTTCTTTATGGTCCAACTCTGACATAGGTACAAGAATAATGGAAAAACCATAGCTTTGAATATGGACCTTTGCTGGCAAAGTAATGTCTATGGTTTTAAATATGCGGTCTTGGTTTGTCATAGCTTTCCTCCCAAGAAGCAAGTGTCTTTTAATTCATGGCTGTAGTCACCGTCCATAGTGATTTTGGAGCCCAAGAAAATAAAATCTGTCACCTTTTCCTCATCTGTTTGCCATGAAGTGATGGGGCCAAAAGCCATGATTTTAATTTATTGAATGTTTAGTTTTAAGCCAGCTTTTTCACTTTCCTGTTTCACCCTCATAAAAGGCTTTTTGCTTCCTCATCACTTTCTACCATTGGAATGGGTTCATCTGCGTATCTAAGGTTATTAATATTTCTCCTGGCAATCTGGATTCCATCCTGTGATTCATGCAGCCCAGCATTTTGCTTGATGTATTCTGCATAGAAGTTAAATAAGCAGAGTGACACCATACAGCCTTGTCATACTCTTTTCCCAATTTTGAGCCATTCTGTTGTTCCATCTCCAGTTCTAACGGTTGATTATTGACCTGCATTCAGGTTTCTCAGGACACAGGTAAGGTCTGGTTTCCCCATCTCTAAGGATTTTCCACAATTTGTTGAGATCCACACAGTCAAGGTCTTTAGCATAGTCAATGAAGCAGAAGTAGATGTTTTTCTGGAATTCTCTTGCTTTCTCTATGATCCAGCAAATGTTAGCAATTTGATCTCTGCTTCCTCTGCCTTTTCTAAACCCACCTTATTCATCTGAAAGTTCTTGGTTCATGTACTGCTGACGCCTCGCCTGAAGGAAATTGAGCATTACCTTGATAGCATGTGAAATGAGTGCAATTGTATAATAGTTTGAACATTCTTTGGCATTGCCCTTCTTTGGGATTGGAATGGAAACTGACCTTTTCCAGTCTGGTAGCCATTGCTGAGTTTTCTAAATTTGCTGGCATATTGAGTGCAGCACTTTAACATCTTTTAGGATTTCAAATCCTAAAATACTTCAGCTGGAGTTCTATCACTTCCTCTAGCTTTGTTTGTAGTACTCTTCCTCAGGCCTACTTCACACTCTAGGATGTCTGGCTCTAAGTGAGTGAACACACCATTGTGGTTATCCCAGTCTTTAAGAACTTTTTTGTGTAGTTCTTCTTGCCTCCTCTTCTTAATCTCTTTTGCTTTTGTTAGTTCCTTACTGTTTCTTTCCTTTACCTTGCTCATCCTTGCATGAAATGTTCCCTTAGTATATCATTTACTTGGCAAGATCTCTAGTCTTTCACATTCTATTCTTTTCCTCTCTTTCTCTGCATTGTTCACTTAAGAAGGCTTTCTTGTCTCTCCTTACTATTCTCTGGAACTCTGCATTCAGTTGGATATATCTTTCCCTTTCTCCCTTGCCTTTCACTTCTCTTCTTTTTTCAGCTATTTGTAAAGCTTGCTCAGACAACCACTTTGCCTTTTTGCATTTTTTTTTCCTTGTTGTGATTTTGGTCACTGCCTCCTGTACAATGTTATGAACCTCTGTCTGTAGTTCTTCAGGTACTCTGTCTATCAGATCTAATCCCCTGAATCTTTTTACCACTTCTACTGTATAATCATAAGGGATTTGATTTAGGTCATACCTGAATGTCTAGTGGTTTTCCCTACTTTCTTCAATTTAAGCCTGAATTTTGCAATGTGGAGCTGATGATCTGAGCCATAGTCAGTTCCCAGTCTTTTTTATGCTGACTATTTAGAGCTTCTCCATCTTCGTCTGCAAAGACTATAATCAGTCTGATTTCAGTATTGACCATCTGATGATGTCCATGTGTAGAGTTGACTCTTGTGTTGTTGGAAGAGGGTGTTTGCTATGACCAGTGTGTTCTTTTGACAAAACTCTATTAATCTTTGTCTTGCTTCATTTTGTACTCCAAGGCCAAACTTGCCTTTTACTCCAAGTATCTCTTGACTTCCTGCTTTTGCATTCCAATCCCCTAAGATGAAAAAGACATCATTTTTTGGTGTTAGTTCTAGAAGGTCTTTTAGATCTTCACAGAACCATTTCTCATTAGTGATTAGGGCATAGACTTGGATTACTGTGATGTTGAAATGGTTTGCCTTGGAAACAGCCAAGATTTATCGTTTTTGTGATTGCACCCAAGTGCTGCATTTTAGGCTTTTGTTGACTATGAGGGTTACTCCATTTCTTCTAAGGGATTCTTACCCACAGTAGCAGATATGATAAACTGAATTGGAATCAAGATTGCCAGGAGAAATATCAGTAACCTCAGATATGCAGATGATACCACCCTTATGGCAGAAAGTGAAGAAGAACTAAAAAGCCTCTTGATGAAAGTGAAAGAGGAGAGTGAAAAAGTTGGCTTAAAGCTTAACATTCAGAAAACTAAGATCATGGCATCCGGTCCCATCACTTCATGGCAAATAGATGGGGGAACAGTGGCAACAGTGGCTGACTTTATTTTTTTGGGCTCCAAAATCACTGCAGATGGTGACTGCAGCCATGAAATTAAAAGATGCTTGCTCCTTGGAAGAAAAGTTATGACCAACCTAGACAGCATATTAAAAAGCAGAGATGTTACCTTGTCAGCAAAGGTCTGTCTAGTCAAAGCTATGGTTTTTCCAGTGGTCATGTATGGATGTGAGAGTTGGACTATAAATATGGCTGAGCACAGAAGAATTGATGCTTTTGAACTGTGGTGTTGGAGAAGACTCTTGAGAGTCCCTTGGACTGCAAGGAGATCCAACCAGTCCATCCTAAAGGAGATCAGTCCTGGGTGTTCATTGGAAGGACTGATGCTGAAGCTGAAACTCCAGTACTTTGGCTACCTGATGTGAAGAGTTCACTCAGTGGAAAAGACCCTGATGCTGGGAAAGATTGAGGGCAGGAGGAGAAGGGGATGACAGAGGATGAGATTGTTGGATGGCATCTCCAACTCAATGGACATGGTTTGGGTGGACTCTGCGAGTTGGTTGTGGATAGGGTGGCCTGGCGTGCTGCAATTCATGGTGTTGCAAAGAGTCGGGCACGACTGAACGACTGAACTGAACTGAACTGAATTAAATTTGCTCATTCCCGTCCATTTTAGTTCATCAATTCCTGAGGTATCGATGTTCATTTTTTCCATCTCCTGCTTGAGCACATCCAATTTACCTGATTCATGGACCTAACATTCCAGGTTCCTTTGCAGTATTGTTCTTTACAGCACTGGACTTTACTTTCAGCACCAGACACAACCGCAGCTGAGCATCATTTCTACTTTGGCCCAGCATCTTCAGTCTCTGGAGCTATTAGTAATTGCCCTCTTCCCTCGTAGCATGCTGGACACCTTCTGACCTGGGGGACTTGTCTTCCAGCATCACATCTTTTTGCCTTTCATACCGTTCATGGGTTTCTTGCAACAAGAATCCTGGAAGGGTTTGACATTCCCTCCTCCAGTGGACCACATTTTGTCATTGTTGAACACTTACCTAATCCAGTTTCTATAGGCATCTGGTCGTACCATTTAAGAACTCAGTAACATTAATCAGATTGTTTCTTGGCTTTCTCTGCTACCGGCATGGGATATGCCTTCCTCTGTTTCATAAGTTATTTTGTTCATCTTCTTCCCTGCTTTTAACATCTTGTGATTGTTTTTTCCTCTTTTCCTTTGTTCTTAATCTCTTTTCCTTTATTCAACTTTATATTAAGAACACCTATAGAAAAATTGAACTGATACTACATGAATATCTTTATATCTATATTCACTGGTTGTATGTGTGCTTTTTTTTTTTTGAAAGATGTAAGTTAACGTGTGTGTTGACTGTTAAATCCGTTTAGTCTCTTCTAATGTAGCACATTCCCTCAACTTTAATTTTTTAATGTAAGACATTTTGAGGAGACCAGGCCAGTTGTCTCTTAGGGTGTCTCACAGATTTATCTGATTGCTTTTTCAAAGAGCTGTGTATTCCTCTACCATATGTATTTTGGTAAGCTGATTTTGATCTAAAGGCTTCATTAGGTTCAGATCAGACATTTTTGACTAGAATACTTTGTAAATGATAGTGTGGACTTCATATTATGTTACATCAGGAAATGTTAATGTCATGTTGTTCTACTGTTAAGGTTGCAAAGTTTGTCCCATAGGCTAAGGAGATGATCATCAGATCTCTTCATTTTAAAGGTATGTTTCTCCCTTTACAGTTAGAAGTAAATTATGGGGTTATACTTTTCTACTAGTTAAATATTCTGGTCCTTCAGTCCTTTTGCTTAGTGGTATTAATATTCAGAAATTATTGTTGTCTGAATCAGTTATTTTATTGGATTTTCAAAATAATGTTTTCCTAAATTTATCATTTCTTCTACACTTATTAACAGCATTCTCCTACAATTAGAAATTATCCACAGTTTCAATTGACATAGCAAGGTGAATGCTTGATTCTTTTGCTGCCATTTCCAATTTTCAGACTAACACACTGGTACAGTGGTCATCCACAAAGTTTCTCTCCCATTCCCCAACCCCCTTTTTTTGTTTATCAGTATGGACTCATAGATTATTGAGGTGCAATTGATATGCCATAGAATGTACCCATTTTAAGTATAGAATGGTTTTTAGTAAATTTAGAAAGTTGTGCAGTCATCACCACAACCCAGTTTAAGAACATTTTCACCACCTCAAACAGCTTTCTGTTTTCAGTCACTCTTTCATCCCAGCTACAGTTCTAGGCAACCACCAGTCTGCTTTCTGTCTCTATAGAATTGCCTTTTCTGGAGATTTCATGTAAATTTCATATACTATGTAGTCTTTTGTATCAGGCTTCTTTCACTTGACATTTTTGAGTTTCCTCCTATGACATGTTTCAGTAGTTTATTCCTTTTTATTGTTGAACAATACTATTGTATGTACCTCATTTTGTTTATCTAATGGATGGACGTTTAGATTGTTTCCAGTTTGGGAATGGATGGACGTTTAGATTGTTTCCAGTTTGGGGCTATTATGAATAACGCTGCTGTGAACATTCATGTACAAATCCTTGAGTAAATGTAAATTTTTTATTTCTCTGGGAGAGATATCTAGGAATGAAATTGTTGAGTAGTATAAGGAGTTTTAACCATTTAAGAAACAGCCAAAGTGTTTTAGAAAAATGTCTGTATTTTGCCAAAAGCAGTGTGTCCAGTTTTCCTTGCGAACACTTAATTTTGTCAGTCTTTCCTGATTGCCAGTCAAATAGGTTTGTGGTGGTATCTCTCTATTTTTTTTTTTTCTAATTATGGACTTTTTTATGTGCTTCAGTTGAGTTTAGTTCAGTCGCTCAGTGCTGTCTGACTCTTTGCGACCCCATGAACTGCAGCACACCAGGCTTCCCTGTCCATCACCAACTTATTGGCCTTTATATATCTTCTTTGGTGAAGTGTCTATTAAAATATTTTAGCATCTTTTAAATTGGATTGTTTTAACTTCTGTTGAGTTGTAGTAGCTCTTTATATAATTCTGTATGCAAATTCTTTTACCAGATTATGATTTGCAAATATTTTCTTGTAGCATGTCTGTATCATGTCTTTTCATTTTCTTAATGATGTCTTTGGAAGAGCAAAAGTTTTTTTTAACTTGGATGAAGTTCAACTTTCCAAGTTTTTTTTAATTGACCATGCTTTTGGTGTCATAGATCTAAGAAATTTTTCTGTAACCCAGAGTCACAAGCATTTTTCCTGCATTTTGTAACTTTTATAATTTAGCTCTTTTTTTAGGTCTACTATCTATTTTGAGTTAATTTTTATATATGGCATGAGATAAGAGTCTAAAGTGAATTTTTTCATACAACCCTTGGATTTTTATATATTCAGTGTTTTACACTACCCTATAGTCATTATTTTTAATGATGCTTTAATTTTCTAATTAGTTTTGCTCCTGTGTTCTTTGGACATGCTTTCTCAATCTCCAGTATTTCCCTTGCTGCATACCTGAGATCAACTATTTCTCCCTGGGATCCCGCTTCCGTTTAGTGGATAGACCACTGTGGTTGTTCATTGCTATTGGGGTAATAATCAATCCTAAACCTTTTTAGTAGGCAGAGCTATGTAGTGCAACTTTGCAGAAATCATGAGTTTATATTGATATTTTTCATTCATAATTAGCATTATAAATTTTGCTTATTTTATATTTATTTTTCTTTTTTATTACTTTTAAAAGATTCCTTTTGTGATTTTAGTCATGTTTAAATGAGTTATTTCTTTTCATTGTCCATAAACAGAATCTCTGCCCTTTTGTCTCCCTACGCATTTTATTTTCATGGGTTGTCCAAACGTGATCATTTAAACAACTAAGTGAAAATTCTGTGAAATCATCAGAGAGTAAAGAAGAAAAAACTCCAAAACTTTGGTAGAAAAAACTGGCCTCTAAAAATTATGTAGACTAAGAAAGGGAAGTTTTTTCAACCTTTTTTCCTTTTTGTTTCACTTTATAGTTTGGAATGGTCAGCTATCATTGTAGATGAGGTTCATAGAATCAAGAATCCAAAGGCTAGAGTAACAGAAGTTATGAAAGCTTTAAAATGTAATGTCCGAATTGGCCTCACTGGAACCATTCTTCAGAACAACATGAAAGAATTGTGGTGTGTTATGGACTGGTGAGTTTAGAAAATTATTTTCTACTTTCTTAAACTTTTTTCCTAATTATTTGTTTCTGAAAAAAATTAGTTGTCTGTTTACAGAGGTGTTTTATCCTAAACATAGTATGCACAGTAAAGAGTCCCCTGAAAACCCAGCTTTATGTATTACTCTTGGTCCCTGAAGTAAATATCTGAAGTAATTTACCAGTCCCATCATCTTATAGTTATTCACTGAAATTGTCATAGAGAACATTCTGCTTTTTTGCCTTTTGTTATCCTTAATAAACAAGTGACTTATTGTATTTCTTAAGAGCAGAAAGAAGTCTGTTTCTTATTGTTTAATAAAGCCTTAACATTTTTCTTATTGCCTTTATAAAGGGCTGTGCCAGGACTATTAGGTAGCAGGATCCACTTCAAGAAGCAGTTTTCTGACCCAGTAGAACATGGTCAGAGACACACAGCAACAAAAAGGGAACTAGCTACTGGCCGAAAGGCCATGAAAAGGCTTGCAAGAAAGATGTCTGGGTGGTTTCTCAGACGAACCAAGACTCTAATCAAGGATCAATTGCCTAAGAAGGAAGATCGGGTGAGAACCGCTTTTGTGTATATTAGGAATTCCTTGTCATGTTTTATTTATTCTGATAATACTTCTTTTGAAGAGGAAATCTATCTCCTGTGGTGTTTTATGAATACAGTTTTTTGCATTTTACTCAGTGTGAAAAAAATTATGTGCAGAATTTCATAAAATATTAATCGAGCCTGAGAAATCTTCCTCACTAACTTTACATCTAACAGGTCTATTATTAGTATACATTAAACTCATTTCTCTTATTTTAGAACATGAAGGCTTTTGATGTAATGCTTCCTCAACGAAGAAAGAGCTTCTTGCCCTAGTGTGTTTTCTGTTCATATTTGCCCATCTTATACTGTGTGCTGTCTATAACCCAGTATGTGTTGTGCTGTGCTTAGTCACTGTCGTGTCTGACTCTTTGCCACCCCATGGACTATATAGTCCATGGAATTCTCCAGGCCAGAATACTGGAGTGGGTAGCCTTTCCTTCTCCAGGTGATCTTCCCAACCCAGGGATTGAACTCAGGTCTCCCGCATTGCAGTCAGGTTCTTTATCAGCTGAGTCACAAGGGAAGCCCATAATCCAGTATATTTTTTGGTAATTTAATTCTCACTACAGAACAAGTAGTTAAAAGCTTCTTTTTAATAGGTACATTTCCTGTAGAATGCAGTGTATATTTGCACAACTAATTTTAAGAGTTTGCATGAAAATTACAGTTAAATTCTGTTAATTGTATAAGAAAATTTGAGGACTTGACTTTAAGAGGATCTTTTTTATTTTTATTTTTTTCAAGTGTTAAACCTTTTATTTTGTATGGGGGTATAGCTGATTTGAGCATCGTTTCATGTGTTTATTAGCCATGTATATGTCTTCTTTGGGGAAATATCTGTTCAGGTCTTGTGCCCAGTTTTTGATTGGATTCTTTGTTTTTCTGGTATTGAGCTGCATGAGCTGATTGATATTTTGGATATTAATTCTTTGTCAGTTGTTTCATTTGCTATTATTTTCTCCCATTTTAGGCTTGTCTTTTCACATTGTTTATAGTTTCCTTTGCTGTGTAAAAGCTTTTAAGTTTAATTAGGTCCCTTTTGTTTATTTTTATTTCCATTACTCTAAGATGTGGTTCATAGAGGGTCTCACTGATTTATGTCAAGGACTGTAGTGTCTGTGTTTTCCTCTGAGAGATTTACAGTTTCTGGCCTTACATTTAAGTCTTAAATCCATTCTGAGTTTATTTTTGTGTATAATCATAGGAGGTGTTCTAGTTTCATTCTTTTTCATGTAACTGTCCAGTTTTCCCAGCACCATTCATTGAAGAGACTGTCTTTTCTCCATTATATATTCCTACCTCCTTTGTCAAAGATAAGGTATCCATAGGTGTGTGGCTTTATCTCTGGGCTTTCTTTATCGTTCCATTGGTCTGTATTTCTATTTTTGTGCCAGTACCATACTGTCTTGATAACTGTAGCTTTATAGTGTAGTCTGAAGTCAGGAAAGTTGATTCTTCCAGCTCCATTGTTCTTTCTCAAGATAGCTTTGGCTGTTCAAGGTCTTTTCTGTTTCCGTACTCATTGTGAAAATTTTTGTTTTGATGGTATTTTTGTCCTTTGTATTTCTGCATTGTCTGTTGTAACCTCCTTTTTCATTTCTAGTTTTCTTGATTAGTTCCTCTCTTTTTTTTTTGTAAGATTTCCCTGTAGCTCAAATGGTAAAGAATCTGCCTGCAATGCAGGAGACCAGGGTTTGATCCCTGAGTCAGAAAGATCCTCTGGAAAAGGCAATGGCAATCAACTCCAGTATTCTTGCCTGGAAAATCCCAGAGAAGCCTGGTGGGCTACAGTCCGTGGGGTCACAAAGAGTCGGACCTGACTGAGTGACTAACATTTCACTTCCCTTCTCTTTTTACCTTGATGAGTCTAGCTAATGAATTATCAATTTTATTTTCTCCAAGAACCAGCATTTTTAGTTTTATTGATCTTTGATATTGTCTCCTTCATTTCTTTTTCATTTATTTCTACTTCAGTCTTTATGATTTCTTTCCTTCTACTAACTTCAGGGGCTTTTTTTTTTTTTTGCTCATTTTTTTCTAGCTGCTTTAGATGTAGAGTTAGGTTGCTTATTTGATGTTTCTCTTGTTTCTTGAAGTAGGATTGTATTGCTATGAACTTGCCTCTTATGGCGCTGCTTTTTCTACATCCTGTAGATTTTGAATTGTCTTGTTTTCACTGTTGTTTGCTTCTAGGTATTTTTTTATTTCCTCTTTAATTTCTTCGGTGACCTCTAAGTTACTCAGAAGCATATTGTTTATCCTCCATGTGTTTGTAGTTTTTTTTATAGCTTTTTTCCTGTTGTTATCTAATCTTACAGTGTTGTAGTCAGAAAAAGATGCTTGAAATGACCTCCCTTTTTAAAAATTTACCAAGGCTTGATTTATGACCTAAGGTGTGATCTATTCTGGAGAATGTTCTATGTGCATTTGAGAAATAAGTGAAATCTACTGTTTTTAAATGAAATCCCCTGTACATATCAATTAGGTCCAGCTGTTTCAATGTATTGTTTAAAGCTTGTTTCTCCTTATTAATTTTTTGTTTGGATGATCTGTCCATTGGTGTCAATGGGGTGTAAAAGTCCCCCACTATTATTGAGTTTCTGTCCATTTTCCCTTTAATCGTTGTTAGAATTTGCCTCATGTATTGAGGTGCTCCAGTGTTGGGTGCATATGTATTTATGATTCTTATATCTTCTTCAATTGATTCCTCAGTCACTATATAGTGTCCTTCATTGTCTCTTATAATGGCCTTTAACATCTGTTTTATTTCATTTAAGTATTGGTACTCCCATTTTCTTTTCATGTCCATTTGCATGGAATGTCTTTTTCCAGCCACACACTTTCAGTCTGTATGTGTCCGTATGTCTGAGGTGGTTCTCTTTTAGACAGCATATATAGGGGTCTTGTTTATGTATCTGTTGAACCAATCTATATCTTTTGGTTGGAGCATTTAATCCATTTACATTTAAGGTAATTATTGATCCTACTACCATTTAATTGTTTTGGGTTTGTTTTTGTAGGCCTTTTCTTTCACTTATGTTTCTTGTCTAGAGAAATACCTTTAGTATTTGTTATAAAGCTGGTTTGGTGGTGCTGAATTCTCTTAACTTTGCTTGTCTGTGAAGCTTCTGATTTCTCCTCTGAATCTGAATGAAATCCTTGCTAGAAAGAGTAGTCTTGGTTGTACCTTTTCCCTTTCATCACTTTAAGTATCCTGCCACTTCCTTCTAGCCTGCGATTTCTGTTGAAAAATCAGCTGTTAGCCTTATAAGGATCCCCTTGTATGTTACTTGTTGGTTTTCCTTTGCTGCTTTTAGTATTTGTTCTTTGTGTTTAATTTTTGTTAGTTTGATTAATATGTGTCTTGGCATCTCTCTCCTTGGGTTTATCCTACATGGGACTCTCTGGGCTTCCTGGACTTGGGTGGCTATATTTCCTTTTCCATGTCTGGGAAATTTTTGACTATAATCTCCTCAAATACTTTCTCATACTCTTACTTTTTTTCTTCTTCTGGGAGCCCTATAATTTGGATGTTGGTGCACTTAGTGTTGTCCAGAGGTCTCTGAGGCTCTCCTCATTCCTTTTTAGTCTTTTTTCTTTATTCTGCGCTGCTTCAGTTATTTCTACCATTTTATCTTTCAGCTCACATATACACTCTTCTGCCTCAGTTATTCTGCTGTTGGTTCCCTCTAGTTTGATTTTAATCTCAGTTATTGTGTTGTTCATTGTTGATTGTCTATTCTTTATTCCTTCTAGGTTCTTGTTAAACATTTCTTATATCTTCTCAGTCACCCCCTTCATTATATTTATCTGTGCCTCCATCTTATTTCCAAGATGTGGCTCATCATTACAGTCATTATTCTGCATTCTTTTTCAGATAGACTATTTCCTCTTCATTTGTTTGGTCTTGTGAGTTTTTACTATGTTCCTTCAACTGCTGCATGTTTATCTGTCTTTTCATTTCATTTAATTTACTGTGTTTGGGGTCTCCTTTCTGCAGACTGGAAAGTCATAGTTTCTCATAATTGTGGAGTCTACCTCCGTGGGTGAGGTTGGACCAGTGATTGTGAAGGCTTCCTATTTTGGGGGACTTGGGCCTCTGTTCTGGTTGATGGAGCTGGATCTTATTTCTCTGAAGAGTAGTGCCATATCCAATAGTGTGCTGGGGTGTCTGTTGGCTTGGTATGGCTTTGGGAAGCCTGTCTGCTAGTGGGCAGAGTTGAGTTCCTGTTTTGCTGAAGTTTTGACCTGAGATGTGCGGCTCTGAAGCTTGCTGGCCTTTGTGGGGGGCTTGGTCTTAGCGTTGAGATAGAGGCCTTTGGGAGTGTTCTTGTTGATTAACCTTCCATGGATTTGGGAATTCCCTGGCGATCCAAAGTCCTGGACTCGGGTCTCCCACCTCGGGAGTTCAGGTCCAGCTCCTTACGGTAGCACCAAGACTTCACAGGTCACACAGCACAGAAAACAAAACCCCAAGGATAATGGTAAAAACAACACTCAACAGCCCAGGGCACCCAAAGAAACTCAAATACTTACAAAAGAGAAAGGAAAAACAGAAAGGATAAAAACAGGAGTCAAAAGAGAGCAGTCAAACCAATAGGTAAACTTATAAATGAAAATGAATACTAAAAACTAGACTAGCAAAAGCACAAAATCAAAAATATGGGAAAATACAATATAACTAAAGAGTACTGTAAAAGTAGGAAAATAAAATGAATTTATTTAAAAATAAGATGTTTCAAAAATAAGAAAAAGTATATTATAAAAAAGAAAAATTAAAAGAGTAATGAAGAAAATACTTTGGCCACCTGTTGTGAAGAACTGACTCCTTAGAAAAGACCCTGATGCTGGGAAAGACTGAAGGCAAGAGAAGAAGGGGACGACAGAGGACGAGATGGTTGGGTGGCATCACCGACTAGATGGACATGAGTTTGAACAAGCTCTGGGAGTTGGTGATGGACGGGGAAGCCTGTTGTGCTGCAGTCCATGGGGTCACAAAGAGTCAGACACAACTGAGCGGCTGGCTGAACTGAATGAAGATAAACAACATTAGAGCAATATGGAAAAGAAAAAATATATATAGAATGATATTAAGAATGTCTTCATGATTTCTCCATTGACTTCTCCACACAGTGTGCTCTAGTCAATCTGCCACTCAGAAAGTCCTCCAATATTTCTAGGGAAATCTCTGGATCTCTTGTTGACAGTGTGAGGCTGGCTCAGATTCAGATCTTCCCTTACTCCAGCTTATACTTGCTCCCCAAAGCCACCCCTGCCTCTAGAGTTCACAGTCTCAGGCTGATTGTGGGGACTTAATCCATTGCCTCTGCGGCTGCAGGAGCGACTTCCCCTTTTCTCCTTTGCTCGCAAAGCTCCTGGTGTTCCACTCTGGTCTTTCCCTGTCTCTGCTTGTAGACTGCCCTCTGGTGTCTGTCCCCTGCCCAGACAGGAGGGGGCGAAAGTGGCAGCTTACTAGGGTGCACTTGCTCCGTTGGGCCAGGGAGAGAGAGGGATAGGGCAGACACAGTTGGGGTGTGTGTAGGGAGTGTGTGGGGAGTGTGGGGTGTGTGTGGGGAGTGTGTGGGGAGTGTGGGGTGTGTGTGGGGAGTGTGTGGGGAGTGTGTGGGGAGTGTGGGGTGTGTGTGGGGAGTGTGTGGGGAGTGTGGGGTGTGTGTGGGGAGTGTGTGGGGAGTGTGTGGGGAGTGTGGGGTGTGTGTGGGGAGTGTGTGGGGAGTGTGTGGGGAGTGTGGGGTGTGTGTGGGGTGTGTGTGGGGAGTGTGGGGTGTGTGGGGTGTGTGTGGGGAGTGTGTGGGGAGTGTGTGGGGTGTGTGTGGGGAGTGTGGGGTGTGTGGGGAGTGTGTGGGGTGTGGTGGGGAGTGTGTGGGGTGTGTGTGGGGAGTGTGTGGGGAGTGTGGGGTGTGTGTGGGGAGTGTGTGGGGTGTGTGTGGGGAGTGTGTGGGGTGTGTGGGGTGTGTGTGGGGAGTGTGTGGGGTGTGTGGGGAGTGTGTGGTGAGTGTGGGGTGTGTGTGGGGAGTGTGTGGGGTGTGTGTGGGGAGTGTGTGGGGTGTGTGGGGTGTGTGTGGGGAGTGTGTGGGGTGTGTGGGGAGTGTGTGGGGAGTGTGGGGTGTGTGTGGGGAGTGTGTGGGGTGTGTGGGGAGTGTGTGGGGTGTGTGTGGGGAGTGTGTGGGGAGTGTGTGGGGAGTGTGTGGGGAGTGTGGGGTGTGGTGGGGAGTGTGTGGGGTGTGTGTGGGGAGTGTGTGGGGAGTGTGTGGGGTGTGGTGGGGAGTGTGTGGGGTGTGTGTGGGGAGTGTGTGGGGAGTGTGTGGGGTGTGGTGGGGAGTGTGTGGGGTGTGTGTGGGGAGTGTGTGGGGAGTGTGTGGGGTGTGGTGGGGAGTGTGTGGGGCGTGTGTGGGGAGTGTGTGGGGAGTGTGTGGGGTGTGGTGGGGGGGGGAGTGTGTGGGGAGTGTGTGGGGAGTGTGGGGTGTGTGTGGGGAGTGTGTGGGGAGTGTGTGGGGTGTGGTGGGGAGTGTGTGGGGTGTGTGTGGGGAGTGTGTGGGGAGTGTGTGGGGTGTGGTGGGGAGTGTGTGGGGTGTGTGTGGGGAGTGTGTGGGGAGTGTGTGGGGTGTGGTGGGGGGGGGAGTGTGTGGGGAGTGTGTGGGGAGTGTGTGGGGAGTGTGGGGTGTGTGTGGGGAGTGTGGGGTGTGTGTGGGGAGTGTGGGGTGTGTGTGGGGAGTGTGTGGGGTGTTTGGGGAGTGTGTGGGGAGTGTGGGGAGTGTGTGTGGGGAGTGTGTGGGGAGTGTGTGTGGGGAGTGTGTGGGGAGTGTGTGGGGAGTGTGTGGGGAGTGTGGGGAGTGTGTGTGGGGAGTGTGTGGGGTGTGTGTAGGGAGTGTGTGGGGAGTGTGGGGTGTGTGTGGGGAGTGTGTGGGGTGTGTGTGGGGAGTGTGGGGTGTGTGTGGGGAGTGTGTGGGGTGTTTGGGGAGTGTGTGGGGAGTGTGGGGAGTGTGTGTGGGGAGTGTGTGGGGAGTGTGTGTGGGGAGTGTGTGGGGAGTGTGTGGGGAGTGTGTGGGGAGTGTGGGGAGTGTGTGTGGGGAGTGTGTGGGGTGTGTGTGGGGAGTGTGTGGGGAGTGTGGGGTGTGTGTGGGGAGTGTGTGGGGTGTGTGTGGGGAGTGTGTGGGGAGTGTGTGGGGAGTGTGTGGGGTGTGTGTGGGGAGTGTGTGGGGTGTGTGTGGGGAGTGTGTGGGGAGTGTGGGGAGTGTGTGGGGTGTGTGTGGGGAGTGTGTGGGGAGTGTGTGGGGTGTGTGTGGGGTGTGTGTGGGGAGTGTGGGGTGTGTGTGGGGAGTGTGTGGGGTGTGTGGGGTGTGTGTGGGGTGTGTGTGGGGAGTGTGTGGGGAGTGTGTGGGGTGTGTGTGGGGAGTGTGTGGGGTGTGTGTGGGGAGTGTGTGGGGAGTGTGTGGGGTGTGTGTGGGGAGTGTGTGGGGTGTGTGTGGGGAGTGTGTGGGGAGTGTGGGGTGTGTGTGGGGAGTGTGTGGGGAGTGTGTGGGGAGTGTGTGGGGTGTGTGTGGGGAGTGTGTGGGGTGTGTGTGGGGAGTGTGTGGGATGTGTGTGGGGTGTGTGTGGGGAGTGTGTGGGGAGTGTGGGGAGTGTGGGGAGTGTGTGGGTAGTGTGTGGGGAGTGTGTGGGGAGTGTGGGGAGTGTGGGGTGTGTGTGGGGAGTGTTTGGGTGTGTGTGGGGAGTGCCCGCTGTGACTGAGACCCGCAGGAAATCCCTGAAGTCTGGGGTGGATTGTGTGCTTCCCCGCGGGGCTTGGCCCTGGGTTGGGGGTCCCTCAGTAGAGCCACGCTGCTCAGGCTCCCAGGAAGGTACGGTCAGTGACCCGCGCTCGCTCACAGCATGGTGGCAGCTGTGACCTCTTGGAGTCGAAACCGTAGTGGCCTCCTGTCTTCTTTCTGCCTTTGGCATTCATACCTGCTTTTCTCCTTCCGGGGTCACAGACTGCAGCTGGCTTATCCCACCTATGGCACTTGTGAAGGCGGGGTCCTGCATTCTACGTGTGCAGAGTTAGAACGAGCATTCCCACGGCAATAGTCTCTTGCTTCTCTGGTGGGCCCAGGCTCTTCTCTGTACTCCCTCAGCTGTGTTTCACTAGTCCCCTCAGAATATCTTCATGACAGCCAACGCCAGTCCTTTCCCTGGGGTCTGACCCCTGAAGCCTGAGCTCTGAGCCTGCACTCGCTGCTGTGGGCATATAAGCCACTTCTTGCCTGGGGAGTGCCGTTTGGTTACAGTCTGTGGGGAATTCTCTCCATTTTGCCTCCCCAGCACCTGTTGAGGGTCCAAAGCTCCTCCCAGACTCTGCCTGTGAGAAGGCTTCGAAGTGTGTGGAAACATTTCCGCCTTCAAAACTCCCTTCTCCATGGCACAAGTCCTGGTCCTGAAATCCTTTGTCTCTTTTTTTATCCTTATCTTCTGCCCTGTCTCATTCTGTGGAGGTTGACTTGCCTTTTTGGAAATCCCCAGGGTCTTCTGCCAGCATCCAGAATGTGTTCTGTAGGAGTTGTTCCACATGCAGATGAATTTTTGATGTATTTATGGAGGGGAAGGTAATCTCCCTGTCTTATTCCTCCATCATCTTAAAAGTCCCTGCCTCTGAGAATAAATGTTAAATGTTCTCACCACACACACAAAAAGTAGTTATGTGATGTGATGAATGTGTTAACTAGCCATATTGCTGTGCTTATAATTTTACAATAAAAACACATATCAAATCATAATGTTATATACTATAAACTTATATGTTAATTATATCTTAATAAACTTGGGGTAAAATAATAACTCAGAATTTCCCCCGTACCTTAATCATCGACCCTATCTTCACTATTCTTTTTATTCTTATATCCACAATTTGTCTTCTTTTTGCAGTAATGTTCTGTAGTAATGATACACACATATAAATATTTTTAAATAGATGGCTTTCCCTCTTATTCACATTCCTCAAAGTCCTACCTACAAAAAAGTATATATTTAGTTTTATGACTCTGATTATATACAGCTATATTGCAAAGAATTTTACCAATTTCCAGACTACCAGAAACATAAGGCAAAATGTATCCCCTATTAGTGGCATTATTTTCTTGTGTTTTCTTCTTTTCTTGAATTTGGGCACAGCACAAGGTGGCAATTTTACAAGTTTTGCCTTCATGTGTATTTGTTTAATTCTTATATTTACTAATTTTGGGAATTTGTAGCAAAAATACTTTATCCTATCTTCAGTAATAGGATGTTTTAAATTTTTTTTTTCCAAATTTTCAAGTAACTCACTAAGTATTATCTTTCCTTTTCTAGTTTTTTATTTGACCTAAATTTTAATCACTTACTTGCATGATGGGCTAATAATGTGGAATGCTGAAAAGACCCGCAGTGATATGTTGAGAAATTTATAAGGAAATCACATACTTAGCTTTTTCATATTTTGAGTTTTTAAAATTAAAGAACAAACTGTGAGATTTATTTGAAAAGTAAGTTATAATTTGTATAGTTTATGGTAAGGTTGTATAGAATTAGGAGAAATTATCTTGTATTCCTCTGTTATGCAGTGATGTGCATATGCATATGTGCTAAGTTGCTTCAGTAGTGTCTAACTCTTTGTGAACCTATGGACCACAGTCCCCCAGGCTCCTCGGTCTATAGGGTTCTCCAGGGAAAATTACTGGAGTAGGTTGCCATGCCCTTCAGGGAATCTTCCCTACCCAAGGATCGAAATCACGTCTCCTGCATTGGCAGGCAGGTTCTTTACCACTAGCGCCACCTGGGAATTCCATATAATGATTACATGGGCTAATCATGTAAGAAAAATTACAGTTTATGAGCAATTTTCACTCTTACAGTCTGTGAAACCTGATGTTCGTTGTAATTATCATTGCTATAAAAATACTAATAACTACCTTCTTTTTCATCTTGACAGATGGTATACTGTTCTCTGACAGATTTTCAAAAAGCTGTCTATCAAACGGTATTAGAAACTGAAGATGTGTCTTTGATACTTCAATCTTCTGAGCCTTGTACCTGCAGCAGTGGCCAAAAAAGGAGAAATTGTTGTTATAAGGTAAGCATTTCAGTATGGTATGTTTCCCTGGTAGCTCAGATGATAAAAGAATTCCCCTGCAATGCAAGAGACCTGAATTCCCTCCCTGGGTTGGGAAGATCCCCTGGAGCAGGGCATGGCAATGCCTCTAGTATTCTTGCCTGGAGAATCCCCATGGACAGAGGAGCCTGATGGGCTACAGTCCATGGGGTCGCAGAGTTCGACACAACTGAGCGACTAAGCACATTGCATGATATCTTTACTGTCTTATTTTTGATTATATAGTACTCAATTCTAGTATCAGAGTAAGTAGCAGCTAATATAACTTTTCCTCATGTGGTTTTTTATCTGTAGAAGCTGTGTTACCGTATATACTTCCTGGAATGAGGACTTTCTCTCCTCTTTTGTTAAAAACATCATTGTGTTATGGTTGACCAAAAGTACAATTCCACGTTAGCGATTCATGGATATTTTGTGTATCATTTGACCATTATTTTCTCATAATGTATTGTGCTGATAGTAACCGGATAATAAATATTATTGTAAGTGATATATTTTTGGTATAATTAGTTACATAGCCGTGTTAGTCCCTTGCTTATTTTTATTTTCTGTACTTTTATGGTTACAGACCAATTCACAGGGCGAAACAGTGAAAACCTTATATTTCAGTTACCTTGCAGTCCTTCAGAAGGTAGCTAACCATGTGGCGTTACTGCAGACTGCTGGCACCTCTAAACAACAGGTTTGGGTTGGCTTTTTAAATTTCTTTGTGATGCTATTTAGTGTATTTGGTGTAAAATTTCTTAGCCAAATATCCTTATCTTTGTATGAAATTGAAGAGGTAACTGACCTGCTTGTTTTTTAATTTAGATGTCAGAGAAGTTTATGCATTTAAATTTTTAATCAAAGTGAGAAAAGTTAACCTTAAAGTAAATCTTTTTTATGTTCATACTATTTTCATTTTCCTAATAACTTTTGATATATTACCAACTAAAGATATTTGATGAGTCCATCCTAATTCCACTAATAATGTATCTATCTAATCTACTGTATTAAAATGAGGCTTTATAATAATCTATATATTAAATATTTAGTAAAAATCAGTAATTTCAAAATTTAGGCACACATGGAGTCATTGACTTTAGTCATGTCAGTTGTGTCTAAAGCACAATGTAAATAACAAGATCTTTTTAAAAGCTTTTTATATAATGTTTTCATATTTTGTTTTTGTGTGATAAGCTTGAGGCTGTTGAAATGTAATTTTAAAAGACTACTCTTTGAGAAGTATTCAGTTCCTTATTTTGAAAATCTTAAAAAAGTAACAGTAAAATTAGTAACCATATCACTATCTCAGAACTTGTCAAAGCCTTACATGTTTAACATATCACTTTAAGGTATTTTGAGTTAAAGAAGGTAAAACTTTCAACCTAATACATTCCTTCTAAATACATTTTTTATAAATATTTTCAAAGTATACAGGTTTAAAAGTGCTGAGATTTCTTTTCTTCTTCCTTTTCCGCTTAAGGAAACACTTATCAAAAGGATATGTGATCAGGTATTTTCCAGATTCCCAGATTTTGTGCAAAAAAGCAAGGATGCAGCCTTTGAAACACTTTCTGACCCAAAATACAGCGGAAAAATGAAGGTAAAGTATTGTTTTTTAAGTTTGCATACCTGCAAGGATGATGTATTTAAAAGTTTATATATTTATCATTTAAATAAATAAAATGGGTTGTCTTCATTATATAGTTCAGAAAAACCTTATGCTTAGTACAGAAAATTTCTTTTCTTTCCTTTGTGGTTTTCTTTTCCACAGTGTTTGAAGCTGTCATTGCCAGATGTGTAAGTGCCTGTTTTAAAAATAACAGTATTACTATTATTACACAGGCTTTGGATTATTTGCTTCCTCTCTAAACACACTGCATATGGGGGCAAATTATTGGCATTTTGGCATCAAATGAAATCTGGAATGAGAAGAGGTATATATCTGACTGATTATTGTGGAAAATAAATATCAGAGTTTTTAGAACCTAGGTATAATTAAACACATTTTTTGTTATCGTACAGTCTCTAAGTTATATCCTCCTCTTTGCAACAGCATGGACCTGCAACAATCCAGGCTCCTCTGCCATCCGCTATCTCCTGGATTTGCTCGAATTCATGTCCATTGAGTTGGTAATGCTATCCAACTATCTCATTCTCTGTCACCCCCTTCTCATTTTGCCTTCAATCTTTGCCAGCATCAGGGTCTTTTCCAGCGAACTGGCTCTTCGCATTAGATGGCCAAAGCTTCAGCTTCGGCTTCAGCATCATTCCTTCCAATAAATATTCATGATCGATTTCCTTTAGGATTGACTGATTGGATCTCCTTGCAGTCCAAGGGACTCTAAAAAGTCTTCTTTCTCTAGCACTACAATTCAAAAACATCAGTTCTTCAGCACTCAGCTGCCTTTATGATCCAACTCTCACAACTGTACATGACTACTGGAAAAACCGTAGCTTTGCAGGCACAGTGATGTCTCTGCTTTCTAGCATGCTGTCTAGGTTTGTCATAGCTTTTCTTTCAAGGAGCAAGTGTCTTCTGATTTCATGGCTGCAGTCACTGCAGTGATTTTGCAGCCCAAGGAAAGAAAATCTGTCACTGCTTCCACATTTTGCCTTTCATTTTGCCATGAGGTGATGGGACTGGATGCCATATTCTTGTGTATGTGTGTGTGAGTTGCTCAGTTGTGTCTGACTCTTTACGACCCCATGGGGTGTAGCCTGCCAGTCTCTTGTCCACGGGATTCTCCAGGTATGGGACTATAAACTATCAGTCTCCTCCATCCATGGGATTTTTCAAACAAGAGTACTGGAGTGGGTTCCCATTTCCTTCCCTAGGGGATCTTCCCAACCCAGGGATCAAACTTGGGTCTCCCACATTGCAGGCAGATGCTGTACCCTCTGAGCCACCAAGGATGCCCCAACTAAGCCATGATTTTAGTTTTTATTAATGTTGAGTTTCAAGCCAGCTTTTTCACTCTCCTCTTTACTGTCATCAAAAGGCTCTTTGGTTCCTCTTCACTTTATGCAATTAGAATGGTATAATATGTATATCTGAGGTTGTTGATCTTTCTCCTGGCAATCTTGATTCCAGCTTGGGATTCCTCTAGCCCAGCATTTTGCATGATATACTCTGCACAGAAGTTAAATAAGCAGTGTAACAATATACAGCCTTGTCTTAGGCCTTTCTCAATGTTGAATCAGTCAGTTGTTCCATGTCTCGTTCTACCTATTACATCTTGAACCACATACAGGTTTCTCAGGAGACAGAAAAGGGGGTATGGTACTCCCATCTCTTTAAGAATTTTCTATAGTTTATAGTGATCCACAAAGTCAAAGGCCTTAGCCTCGTCAATGAGGCAGAAGTAGATGTTTTTCTGGAACTTGCTTGCTTTCTCCATGATCCAACAACTGTTGGCAATTTGATTTCTGTTTCCTCTGCCTCTTTGAAACCCAGCCTGTACGTGTGACTTATGTAGTGCCGAAGCCTAGCTTGGAGGAATTTGAGCATCACCTTGCTAGTATGTGAAATGAGCACAATTGTGTGGTAGTTTGAACATTCTTTGGCATTGTCCTTCTTTGGGATTAGAATGAAAGCTGACCTTTTCCGGTCCTGTGGCCACTGCTGAATATTCCAAATTTGCTGACATACTGAGTACAGGGCTTTAACAGCATCATCTTTTAGGATTATAAATAACTCAGCTGCAGTTCTGTTACCTCCACTAGCTTGGTTCATAGTAATTAGTAATGCTTCCTAAGGCTCACATGACTTAACACTCCAGGGTGTCTTGCTCTAGGTAAGTGCACCATTGCGGTTATCTGGGTCATTAAGAGCTTTTTCTATACAGTCCTTCTGTGTACACCTTTTCTTAATCTCTTCTGCTTCTGTTAGGTCCATATCATTTCTGTCCTTCATTGTGACCATACTTGCATGAAATGTTCCCTTGATATCTCTAGTTTTCTTGATACTAGATAGATATCTAGGCCCAAGTCCTAAAAGAAATTCTGTTCTGCAATTTAGTTTCTGAACATACTGTACGTATAAAGAAGTGTCTTTGGAAAGTAAATTAATCCATTTAAATGCATCTCATAATCTAGAATGCTTCCTTTTTATTAAAACCAGATGAGATGAACTAAGTCCTTGAGCAATTTAATTTGCCTCATTTTTAACAATATGAAAATGAATTTCATGTAATATCTAATACTTTAAACTTGGAAAAAATGAAGGAAATTATCAAAGATTACTGAGATTATATTGTATAAAATAATTTTTAGAGAATTCTTAAGTGATGTTTATGTATATAAAGTATACTTTTTATTGAAACTGGTTCACTGATGTTCTTGTGGTTCCCTTCCAGGTTCTTCAGCAGCTTTTAAATCATTGCAGGAAAAACAAAGATAAAGTTCTTCTTTTCTCCTTTTCCACCAAGGTGAGTTTTGTCTGAAGCATATTTTTGATTGACTCAGGTCTAGTTCTTGAGGCTTAAAAGTCTATAAAGAGATCTCTGTATCTTAAAGAGATAAAAAAAAGCTTCCAGCCACATTTACTACTTATGTATCTTCTGTCAGTTCAGTTCAGCTCAGTTCAGTCGCTCAGTTGTGTCCAACTCTTTCTGACCCCATGGACTGCAGCACGCCAGGCTTCCTGTCCATCACCAACTCCCAGAGCTATCGAGTTGGTGATACCATCCAACCATCTCATCCTCTGTCATCCCCTTCTCCTCCCACCTTCAATCATTCCCAGCATCAGAGCCTCTTCAAATGAGTCAGTTCTTTGCATCAGGTGACCAGAGTATTGGAGTTTCAGCTTTAGCATTAGTCCTTCCAGTGAATACTCAGGACTGATTTCCTTTAGGATTGACTGGTTGGATCTCCTTGCAGTCCAAGAGACTCAAGAATCTTCTCCAACACCACAGTTCAAAAGCATCAATTCTTTGGCACTCAGCTTTCTTTATAGTCCAACTCTCACATCCATACATGACTACTGGAAAAACCATAGCTTTGACTAGACGGACTAGATGGATTAGATGACTAGATTACTTTGTTGGCAAAGTAATGTCTCTGCTTTTAAATATACTGTCTAGCTTGGTTATAACTTTTATTGCAAGTTGCAAGCGTCTTTTAATTTCTTGACTGTGGTCACCATCTGCAGTGATTTTGGAGTCCAAAAAATAAAGTCTGTCATTGTTAACCCATCTATTTGCCATGAAGTGATGGGACCGGATGTCATGATCTTAGTTTTCTGAATGTTGAGCTTTAAGCCAACTTTTTCACTCTCCTCTTTCACTTTCATCAAGAGGCTCTTTAATTCTTCCTCACTTTCTACCATAAGGGTGGTGTCATCTGTATATCTGAGGTTATTGAAATTTCTCCCAGTAATCTTGATTCTAGCTTGTGCTTCATCCAGTCCAGCATTTCTCATGATGTATATAAGTTAAAGAAGCAGGGTGACAATATACAGCCTTGACGTCCTCCTTTCCCTATTTGGAACCAGTCTGTTGTTCCATGTCCATTTCTAACTGTTGCCTCTTGAGCTTCGTACAGATTTCTCAGGAGGCAGGTAAGGTGGTCTGGTGTTTCCATCTCTTGAAGAATTTTCCACAGTTTGTTGTGATCCACACAGGCAAAGACTTTGACATAGTCAATAAAGCAGAAGTAGATGTTTTTCTGGAACTCTCATGCTTTTTCAGTGATCCAGCAGATGTTGGCAATTTGATCTCTGGTTCCTCTGCCTTTTCTAAAATCAGCTTGAACATCTGGAATTCACAGTTCACATATTGCTGAAGCCTGGCTTGGGTTATTTTGTGCATTACTTTGCGAGCATGTGAGATGAGTGCAATTGTGTGGTAGTTTGAGCATTCTTTGGCATTTCCTTTCTTTGGGATTAGAATGAAAACTGACCTTTTCCAGTCCTGTGGCCACTGCTGAGTTTTCCAAATTTGCTAGCCTATTGAGTGTAGCATTTTCACAGCATCATCTTTTAGGATTTGAAGTAGTTCAACTGGATTTCCGTCACCTCCACTAGCTTTGTTTGTAGTGATGCTTCTTAAGACCCACTTGACTTCACATTCCAGGATGTCTGGCTCTAGGTGAGTGATCACACCATCATGATTATCTGGCTCATGAAGATCTTTTGTATAGTTCTTCTGTATATTCCTACCACCTCTTCCTAATATCTTCTGCTTCTTAATAATTTCTGTAGGAAATGGTAGTGAGGTAAACAACTTTTAAAACAGATACTTAAATCTCAATTATATCAGAATTACTTAATATCAACTATAAATAGCAAACATAAAGATAGATTTCTAATTCTCTACTTAGATGTTTTTGTTAATAATTAAAATGTTCTTTAAGATATTTAAGATATTTTAGAATATGGACTATAGAAAAAATAATGAATATAATTAGATAAATGAGTTGGGCAGTACTTTTCTTTTTATTCCTTTTTTTTTAGTTTAGAAAGCTAAAGATTGATTTTTTTCCCTTGAAAGATTGATTTTTCTTTTTTTAAAACAAAGGTTGCCCAATGTTAAAGTCAGTTTCAGTATAATAGTAGGAAGATGTATGAGTCAGAAATTAGAAAAATAATTTGTTGCCCTTGTAATTATAAGAAAGAAATTGTGAACAGCGATATTAATACTTGGTAAAGCTCATCTGTATAATGGTAGGAAACTTACTAAACCATGAGTTTATCTTTGCATGTCTCTGTATCTTTCCTGTAGTTGCTTGATGTGCTACAGCAATACTGTATGGCATCTGGACTTGATTACCGACGACTTGATGGAAGTACAAAATCAGAGGAAAGAATCAAGATTGTGAAAGAATTCAACAGTACTCAAGATGTAAACATTTGCCTTGTCTCTACAATGTAAGAAAATAAAATTTTATAACTTGATTTCTATCTAATTGCTCTTAAGATTTAAGATAATCCTTAAACTATTACTGGATTTTCAGTGGTTATGCTTCTATTGCTGTGTTTCATTTAGCTTTAAGTAGAAGCAACAGAAATGCTATTAATTTTGACTGGGATAACAGTATTGAGTTTTATCTAAACTTTTCTGTCAGTTCCATTATTTTCATCCTCTTTATATGTCTAGCTTTATTTTTTAAAATACCCGAAAAGTGGATGCTTGACTCATGTGTTGTGGTTAGAACAGTCAGACTTAATTGAATAATCAAGTTATTAATTGGATAGTTGAGAGTCACATGTGTCAGTGAGTTTCAAACGGGTCAGGGAACCCTTGAGAACCCATAAGGCTTAATGGACCAGGAGTTTCCCTCCTCTGTCTCTACCTGGTCTCAAGGAGAGCAGCTGAACATTTATAGGTTTTATAAAATTAAATCAGTTCTAACACCTGTTTATGAATCTCAGTGAACTTTTTAAGACATACACATACTTTAGAGAAAAATTTAAGTTGATATAAACACCTGAGAAGATTAGTCTCTTTTGGCGGGGGTAACAAATCTGTTTTTAACATCTAATATAATAAGTATTTTATAGATATATTCCCTCTGTCTTTCAAAAGGAATTTCAAAGGACGTTTATTTATTTATTTATTCAAGTTTGTAGTATAGTTGACTTACAATGTCATGTAAGTTTCAGGTGTACCACAGAAAGATTCAATAACCTATATTATTTTTCAGGTTCTTTTCCCTTTTTTGTTATTGCAAAATACTGAGTACAGTTCTCTATGCTATACAGTAGGTTCTTGTTGGTTATCTGTCTTATATACAGTAGTATATATATGTTAATCCCGTCCTTCTAACATATCCCTCCCCTCACTTGATCTCTGAGTCTTTTTCTGTTTTAAATATGAGTTCATTTGTATCTTTTTTTTGATTCCACGTATAAGTGATATCATATGATATTTATCTTTATCTGGTTTACTTCACTTAGTAAGATAGCCTCAAAGTCCATCCATGTTTCTACATTGTATATATATGAATTTATCCATTCACCTGTGGATGGACATTTAGGTTACTTCCATGTCTCGGCTCTTATAGATAGTCCTGCAGTGAACACTGGGATGGATGTATCTTTTCCAATAATAGTTTTCTCCAGATATATGCCCAGGAGTGGAATTGTAGGATCATATGGTGGTTATACTGTTTTTCATAGTGGTTATACCAGTTTACATTCCCACCAACAGTATAGGAGGGTTCCCTTTTCTCTCGCCAGCATTGATTATTTGTAGACTTTTTGATGATGGCCATTCTGACTGGAGTAAAGTGATACCTCATTGTAGTTTTGATTTGCATTTATCTAATAATTAGTGATTTTGCACATTTTTTTATGTGCCTGTTGGCCATCTGTATGTCTTCTTTGAAGAAATGTCTATATAGGTCTTTTGCCCATTTTTTGATTGGATTGTTTGTTGTTATTCTTGATATTGAGCTTTATGAGCTGTTTGTATACTTTTGAAATTAACCTCAAAGGACTTTAAAAAAAAACATATAAAATACAAGAAAGGAAAAAGTAAGTTTAAAAAAAAACTTCTTTGGAAATTCTCTGGAGGTCCAGTTATTAGGACTTAGTGCTTTCACCGCCATGGGACGTGTTCAATCCTCAGTTAAAGGAGCTAAGATCACACAAGTTATACAGCATGGCTAAGAAACAGAAAAATTACAGTGAGAAATCAAATATGTATGGTGAGTGAGCTACTTAACTGCTGAGGACTAAAATTATTCTTGAATTCTTGCAGCTAAGGCCTGAGAAGCTCTAGATTTCCATTTACCTGTGAATGATTTCAAGAAGAATTTCACAAATGAGTCCTTAAATACTCAGTATTAAATGACATAGAACACTGTCTTCAGCTAAGTTTTATCAAACACACATAAGCATTCTTAATTTTTAAATAATGTTTTAAAGGTAATAAATGCCTTCAACAACAGTTCAAATAGTACAGAATTTATCATGACAACCAATTATCTTTCATTCCTGTTCTGCTCACCTGTAGTCCAGTTTGATGAGTTCTGCCATAAAGTTCCTAATTATCACGTCAGCTATATTGCAAATTGCTATTTAATCTGTCCATTGAATTTTTAATTTTAAAATCTGTTTTTTATGTTTAGAAGTCCTGTCAGCTGATTATTCAGCAAAACTTTGTAAGACAGGAGGGAGTCATTATATTTAAAGTACTGAAATGGGAAAAAAAAAAAACTGACGGCCAAGAATACTTTACCCAGCAAGGCTATCATTCAGAATTGAAGGAGAGAAGTTTGCCACACAAGCAGAAACTAAAAGTTCATCATCACAAAATGGATCCTATAACAAATGTGAAAGGATCTTCTTCAAGTGAAAGGAAAAGGCCATAACCAGAAATAACAAAATATATGAAAGAAAAAAATCTCACTAATAAAGACAAATATATAGTAAAGGCAGCAGTTCAAACCCTTAAAAAGGGGTAGAATGAAGATTAAAAGACAGAAGCTGCAGAACTATCTTCAATATTTAAAGTGGAAAAAATCTGAAAAACAGTGTAACTGAATCACTTTACTATACATCAGAAACTAACAACATTCTAAATCAAATATACTTTGATTTTTTTAAAAAAGGAAAAGTTGTAAAAATAACTACAACTACATTAAGTAGTTAGGTAATACAAAAAAATAGAAAGATGTAAAATATGGTCTTCAAAACATAAAACATGGGGTGGGGGAGTAAAGATGTAGTGCTTAAAAGCATTTGAACTTAAATAACTGTCATTTTAAAACCGATTTATGTACTCTGTGTGTGTGTGTGTGTGTGTGTGTATAAAAAATTGTGTATATATGTGTATATAAATATATATGTAAGTATACATATATGTATGTGTGTATATATATGTGTATATATATGTGTGTGTGTATATATATATATATATTACAGGCAAGAATGTAAACAAGACAGAATGCCAAAGAATTGATGCCTTTGAATTACAGTATAGAAGACTCCTGAAAGTTCCGTGAATAGCAAAGAGATCAAACCAGTCAATCTTAAGGGAAATCAACCCTGAATGCTCATTGGAAGGACTGATGCTGATGCTGAACCTCCAGTATTTTGGTTATCTGGTGCAAACAGCTGACTCATTGGAAAAGTCCCTGATGCTGGGAAAGATTGAGGGCAAAAGGAGAAGAGGGCATCTGAGGGTGAGATGACTGGATAGCATCACCAACGTAATGGATACAAACTTGGGCAAATTTCGAGAGATGGTGTGGGACAGAGAGGTGGTGTGCTGGGTCCATGGGGTCTCAAAGATTCAGACAAGACTGGGTGACTGAACAACAATGTGTGTGTGTGTGTATGTGTGTGTGTGTGTGTGTATAACACCCATGTCAATATATATGAACTTCATGGTAATCCTAAACCAAGAATTTGCAATAGATACAGAAAAATAAAAGGGAAAAAAACCCAAACATAACACTAAAGAAGGTTATCATACCACAAGGGAAGAGACTAAAAGAAGAGCAAAGAAGTATTACAAAAGCAAGCAGAAAACAGTTAACAAAATGTCAGTGTCAGTAAGTATACACCTACAGTAGTATTAAACAGTCTTCAAACCATCTGACAGTTGCACTTATCTCCGATGCTATGCTAGTAAGGTCCTAATTAAACTGGTTCATGCTAGGCTTCAGCATTACGTGAGCCAAGAACTTCCAGATGTTCAAGCTGGATTTAGAAAAGGCAGAAGAGCCAGAGATCAGGTTGCTAGTGTTCACTGGATCATAGAGAAAGCAAAAGAATATCAGAAAAATATCTACCTCTGTTTCATTGACTGTGCTAAAGCCTTTTACTGTGTGGATCATAACAAACTGTGAAAAGTTCTTAAAGAGGTGGGAGTACCAGACCATCTTACCTCTCTCCTGAGAATCCCGTATGTGGGTCAGGAAGCAACAGTTAGAACCCTATATGGAACAACTGATTGGTTCAGGATTGAGAAAGGAACACCACAGGGCTCTCTGCTGTAAACATATTTGTTTAACCTATAAACTGAGCACACCATGAGAAATGCCAGACTGGATGAGTTATAAGCTAGAATCAAGATAGGCAGGAGAAACATCAACAACTTCAGATAGGCAGATGATATCACACTAATGGCAGAAAGTGAAGAGGAACTAAAGAACCTCTTGAGGAGAGTGAAGGTGGAGAGTGAAAAAGCTGGCTTAACACTAAATATTAAAAAAGCTAAGATCATGGCATCTGGCTCCATTACTTCATGGCAAATAGAAGGGGAAAAGGTGGAAGTAGTGACAGATTTCCTCTTCTTGGGCTCTAAAATCACAGCAGATGGTGACTGCAGCCATGAAATCAGAAGACGATTGCTTCTTTTCAGAAAAGCTATGACAACCCTAGACAGTGTGTTGAAAAACAGAGACGTTACTCAGCCGACAAAGGTCCATACAGTCAAGTCTATGGTCTTCCCAGTAGTCACATACAGTTGTAAGAACTGGGCCATAAAGAAGGCAGAATGCCAAAGAATTGATGCCTTTGAACTGTGGTGCTGGAGAAGACTCCTGAGAGTCCCTTGGACAACAAAGAGATCAAACCAGTCAATCTTAAAGGAAATCAACCCCAAATATTCATTGGAAGGGCTGATGCTGAAGTTGATGCTCCAGTATTTTGGTCACCTGATGAGAATAGCTCACTCATTGGAAAAGTCCTTGATGCTGGGAAAGACTGAGGGCAGAAGGAGAAGAGGGCGTCAGAGGGTAAGATGGCTGGATGGCATCAACAGTGCAATGGACAGAACCTTGGGCCAACTTCAGGAGATAGTGAGGGACAGGGAAGCCTGGCATGCTGTGATCCATGGGTTCACAAAGAGTCAGACACAGCTGGGCAACTGAACAACAGCAATATACACCTATCAATGAAGTCAGAGATAAAAGAGAAGTTACAGCCAATATCACAGAAATACAAACACTCATAAGAAACTGCTGTAGACAGTTAAGTGCCAACAGATTGGACAACCTGGAAAAAAAATGTATAAATTCCTAGAAATATACAGTCTTCAAAGACTGAATCAGGAAGAAATAAAATACCTGAACTGACTGATTGCTATAATGAAATTGAATCAGTAGTCAAAAAACTCTTAACAAACAGAAGTCCAGAATCAGATGGCTTCACAGAGGAATTCTACCAAGTATTTAAAGAACCGGTTGGGATTTTCCTAGATGTCTAGTGGTTAGGACTTCATGCTTCCACTATAGGGGGCCCAGGTTTGATCTCTGGTTGGGGAACTAAGATCCCATAAGTCAAGTGACTTGGCCAAATAAAGAACAGATAATACCTAGTCTTGTCCAACTATTCCAAAAATATTGAAGCAGAAGAAACACTTTCAAATTCATTTTACAAGGCCAGCATTAACCTTGATACCAAAACCAGACAAAGATATCACACAAAAAAGAAAATCACAAGGCATTGATACGGTGAGATCTAATAATCTTCAACAAATATTAGCAAATGAAATTCAATAATAGTTGAAAGGATTAAACACCATGATGAAGTAAGATTTATCCCAGAGATGCAAGTAGGAGTCAGTACCCACAAATCAAATCAGTGCGATAGATCACATTAACACATTGAAGAAGAAAAATCGTATGATCATCTCAATAGATGCAGAAAAAGATTTTGACAAAATTCAATGTCTGTTTATCATAAAAACCTTCAATAGAAGTGGTCATAGAGGGAACATAACATAATAAAGGCCATATATGAAGAGCCAACAGCTAATAATATACTCAGTGGTAGAAAGCTTAAAGCTTTTCCTCTAAGGTCAGGAACAAAACAAGGACGCCCACTCTTACCAGTTTTATTCAACATGGTACAGTAATTCCTGGCCACAGTAATCAGGTAAGAAAGATAAATAAGAGGCATCCAAATAAGAACAGAAGAAGCAAAACTGTCGCTCTTTGCAGATATCATGATTCTATATATAGAAAACCCTGAAGACACTACCAGAAAACTATAAGAACTAATAAATGAATTCAGTAAAGTTGCAGGATGCTTTTCTGGTGGCTCAGAGGTAAAGAATCTGCCTGCCAAGCAGGAGATTCAGGTTGGATCCCTGGGTTGAGAAAATCCCCTGAAGGAGGAAATGGCAACCCACTCCAGTATTCTTGCCTAGAAAATCCCATGCACAGAGGAGCCTGGTGAGCTTACAGTCCATGGGGTTGCAAAGAGTTGGACATGACTTAGAAACTAAACAACAGCAACAAAGTTGCAGGAGACGGCATTATCATACAGAAATCTGTTGCATTTCTATAACAAATAATGTGCTATCAGGGAAATTAAGTAAATGATTTCTTTTACAACTACATTACAAAGAATAACATAGTTAGGAATAATTTACCAAGGAGGTAAATAACATGTTCACTGAAAACTAAAACACAAATATGAAAGAAATTGAACACAAATAAATGGGAAGATACACATGGTAATGGGTTGAAAGAATTAACATTGTTAAAATGTCCGTATAGCCCAAAGTAATCTTCATATTCAGTACAATCACTGTCAAAATACCCGTTGCATTTTTCACAGAACACATAGTCCTAAAATTTGTGTGGAACCACAGAAGACCCCAGATAGCCAAAGAGAGCTTGAGAATGTACAAGGCTAGAGTTGTCTTGCTTCCTGATTTCAAATCAAATTTGTTTTGTATACAAAGCCATAGTAATCAAAACAGTATGGTACTGGGATGAAACCAGACACATGGATCAGTGGAATAGAATAGAGAGCCCATAAATAAACCCACATTTATATGGTCAACTAATCTATCATAAAGCAGCCAAGAATATTCAGTGGGGGGAAAAAGTCTTTTCAATAAGTGATGTTGGGAAAATCGGACAGATAGATGTAAGAGAGTGAAAGTAGACTCTTTTCTAATACCAGATACAAAAATAAATGCAAAGTGGATTAAACATTTAATGTTAGGCCTAAAACCATAAAACTCCTAGAAGAAAATATAAGCAGGGAGCTCTTTGGCATTGATCTTTGTAATGTTTTTTGAATCTTTCTGGGCAAGGATAGTAAGAACAAAAATAAACATGTGACTACCTCAAACTAAAGAGCTTTGACACAGTGAAGGAAGCTATCAACAAAAGAAAAAGGCAACCTACTGGATGGGAGAAGATACTCTAAATGATATGTTCAATAAGGGGTTAATATCCAAAATATATAAGGAACTCATAAAACTCAATATAAAAAAGCCAAATAATCCAATTAAGAAATCGGCAGAGGTTCCAAATAGGTATATTTCCAAAGAAGACATACAGATGGCCAACAGGCTCATGATAAGGTGCTCAACATCACTAATCATCAGGGAAATGCAGATCAAACCAGAAAGATAGCACCTCACACCTGTCAGGGTAACTTTTACCAAAAAAACAAAACACAGATAACAGGTGTTGTTGAGGATATGGGGAAAAGGCAACCATTCTTCACTGTTGGTGGGAATCTAAGCTAATACAGTCACTATGAAAACCAGTATGGAGGTTCCTCAAAAAATTAAAAGTACAACTGTCATACAATCTAGCAATTTCACTTTTGGTCATTTATCTGAAGAAAAGGAAAAACACTAATTTGAATAGATATATGTATGTTCACTGCACCAGTATATATAATAACTATGACACAGAAGCAACCTAAGTGTCTACTGATAAATGAAATGGATAATGATTACACACACACATATATATACTTTATGTGTATATACATACATATGTATATAATGGAATATTACTTAGCCATTAAAAGGATGAAATCTTGCCCTTTGTGACAACATGGGTGA
The DNA here is from genome assembly GCF_963930625.1 of Muntiacus reevesi. Lineage (NCBI taxonomy): Eukaryota > Metazoa > Chordata > Mammalia > Artiodactyla > Cervidae > Muntiacus > Muntiacus reevesi. The sequence goes on from NC_089258.1 coordinate 14,853,906, forward strand.
ATCTACAGTGTATAATCTAAGTGAAGTAAATCAAATGGAGAAAGACAAGTACTATATGATTTCCCTTACATATAGTATCTAAAAAATAAAAGGACAAACATAGCAAAACAGACTCAGATACAGAGAACAGGCTAGTGGTTGCCCAAAGGGAAGGAGTAGGGAGAAGGGGTTAAAAGGTGCAGGGGATTGAGAGGGTCAGAATAAAGAAGTCATGCAGATACAGTGTATAGCATAGGAATATACTCAAGTTTTTAAAAAGATCTTCCTTACATTTTTCAAATCTAACTGACCATTTATATATATTTTTTGTTTTTTTGATTTCTAGCTTTTATTTCTTTAGTAGTATTAGTCATTTTTAAAAATATCTTTTTGAATGGCATTTTTACTCTATTTAATTCCTATTTTGGGGGGGTGCTAATCCTTCTATTTGTTCTTCCCTCTGGCTCTTGCTCATGGTAGATGGTTTCTTCACACATTTTGTAATTTTTTATTTTGAGCTTATCTTCAGTGGGGCTTTTTTCTCTGTTAATCCTTAGGAGACTGGTTGTAGCAGTTCTCCATTACTGTGGTTTTACTTTGACTTCTCTGTTAGGTATCCCAACCAGGGCACAAGAAGTTTTTGGATTCCTGTTTTCCTGTGACTGAATTCAAAGGATGATTTGTTACCTAAGTCCTTACATTTGTTACATAAAGAACTTTACAAAACATAATAAGTACATTCATCAGCTATATTTTTCAAAAGAGCTACACTCAGTTTTGTTTTGTTTTTCTTGTTTTGCAAAAATTTATATTTAATATCTGGGTGTTGAAACAAAAGACTTTCACACTGGCTCAGTTCATTATTTTTACCAGAATCCTCATTCTTCATTGTCTTTTAGTTTATCAACAGCTTGGACTTTGTGTTATGTTAAAGGGAAATTTGGTTTTCTTTTACTTCCCCCTCCCCATTTTCCATGTAGTCTTTACTCTTTTTATTTTTTGTCTATTAATTTTTAGCCTTAAATAATATACTTTAATCTTTGATTTTTAGTCCAGCAACTTTCTACAGTATCTCCTAAGTACTTGTAATGTGTGGTATTAACATTAGCACACATCCACCGTGTCTTCTACTTTTGTCATCTGTCTATATTATCTATCAGCTATTTTAGCAAATAACTTTGCATGCCAGAATATATAGAAAATAAATTTTATGTATTTTTGAATATCATAAAATGTCTTCTATGTGATCTCTCATGTAATTGCTTTGGCCAACTGTAGGGAATCTCTTTTCAGGTCTTTGTAGGTATTCAATTCAGTTCAGTTCAGTCGCTCAGTCGTGTCCAACTCCTTGCGACCCCGTGAACCGCAGCACGCCAAGCCTCCCTGTCCATCACCAACTCCCAGAGTTTACCCAAACTCATGTCCATTGAATCGGTGATGCCATCTAACCATCTCATCCTCTGTTGTCCCCTTCTCCTCCTGCCTTCAGTCTTTCCCAATATCAGGGTCTTTTCCAATGAGTCAACTCTTCGCATCAGGTGGCCAAAATATTGGAGTTTCAGCTTCAACATCAGTCCTTCCAATGAACACCCAGGACTGGGAAATTCTCTTTGATTATTTCTTTGACAATGGCTTCTCTTCACGTTTTTCTAGTGTCTCTCTTGGTCACTAGGTTATCTGATTTTAGTGTTCCTACAATGATTCTTTTTAGGGGGAGGACAGAGTTGCACTGTGTAGCTTGTGGAATCTTAGTTCCCCAACCAGGAGTAAACACAGGCCCTCAGCAGTGAAAGCTCGGAACCCTAACCACTGGACCACCAGGGAATTCCCCTAAAATGATTCTTTAAACCTGTGGACTTTGATCTCTTACTTTGTGTTCTTAATCTTTTTTTTGGCTCTATATCTGAAAAAAAAATGGCATTTTCCAATCTTATTATTTTATTTTAAATAAGTTTCAGTCTTTTAAATTATGTCTTTATTTTTTTGCTTTGAACTCTCATTTTGTGAATAATCTTTATTCTGGAATGTCAATACCTTAAAGCTTAGCTTTCCATGATCATCTCATTCAGCTCATCAAAGGAGGGTTTTCTGGCATTTTTCCTGGGGTTGGAATTTTTATTGGAATCACTGAATTTATAAATGGCTTTGTAGAAAAATGACATTTTAATGCTTTCGAACCTTCCTATCTATGAGCATGGTATTGGTTAAATATATTTAGGCTTCTCAGTAAGTGAATACTTTATTCGCCCTTTAAAAAAAAAAACTTATTTGGCGGTGCCAAGTCTTTGTTGTGGCATGCAGTATCTTCGATCGTCATTATGGCATGCAGGATTTTTATAATAGTTAATACATAACAATAAAATCTAATTCACTGATGGCATTTTTTTGTGAAACATTAAGATATGGTTAAATATAATTTTTATATATTTTTGATACAAAATAGAATGTGAAAGACCTAAAGAATGAATAGCCTGCATGTTGATTATGGGTCTGTCTTTATACCATTTCTCAGGCTGAAAAGAGCTATATTCTTTTGTATTTTATTGCATAAGGAGTAAAGCTTTTGCTCTTAGCCATAGGAGAGGAGTGACAGGTTTGAAAAGTTTGCACTTCTCAATTGTATTATCATTAAATAGAGAATCATCTCGTGTCTAGAGATAGAGTTTAGAGATTACTTTTTTTCTTTAAAAGAAATACTGCCTCTGAATTAACTTGGACAGTCTTCAAAATATCTTTGAAGATTGTTACCTCAACTAGTGGTGACCTTCCTGTTACTCATTTAGGACATCTGAGGTAAATTCATGTCACAACTTACTGAACAGTTAACTAGACTTATTTTTGGTATTAAGTGTTAGAAAATATTTCTTACTCTCCAATTTTATTTTAATCATAACTAGTTGATTTTTCACATAATAGTGTAATTATGTAATCTTATGAACCTTGATTTTTCAAAAATTTCCCCATCACAATAGTAGACAGGTAAACTAACTTTTCTTCTACTTGTTTGGTTTCTAAATCACCTACTCCCCTAATTTACTTATTTTTAGAATTTTTTCCCAACCTTACTCTTTATCCCACCTCATTCCTTTCTTTGAGTTTAAGTCTCTGTGATACCTTTTTGCTATTGCCTCTAATTAAAGCTATTTTCCAAAGGAGCTAATTCAATTTCTGTTGAATATTGAACCTTAAGTCAGGATGCCTGGGTTTGAATCCAGACGTTAGCCGCTTCAATGACTTTTAAGCAAGTAAATTAATATTTCTGATTCTCAATTTCCTCATCTGTAAAAATGAGAATAATAGTTCATAGAACTATGTTGAGGATGAAAGTATAGGATATATGAAAATTTCTCACACCATTCCTGGTATATAGTAGACACTCTATAAATATTAATTTCTTTCTATTTGACAGAAACTGTGTAAGAGAAGACTGTTAACATTTTCTCTCCCTGGATGAATAGTATCTAGTATAAAGATTCTGAAAAGGGAAAAACAGCAAGAGAAAGCCTCAGTGAAAGGCTTTGAAGGTTGAGATTAGAAAAGTGTAGAATATAAAGGAAATGGTTTTATTCTTGGATATTAAGTTTTCCTTTTTAAAAATACAAAATTTTATTATTGTATAATAAAATAATTGCTAAATGTAGGGTATTTAGACACAGAAAGTTCAAAATATGAGAGGATAACAGTTATTATTAGGTAAAATCTAAAAAGGTGTGTAGGCAGCTGAAATCTTTAAATCAGTAGACAAACATTTTATTATTCAGTTTTGCTAGATATATTTAGGAAAAATATCATTATAAATAACTTCATTCCAAAATGAATTATCTTCTGATATGTTTTGACTGGTAGAAAAATGAATTTGTCAGATCCATTAAACAATTCCATATTTTTAAAGCTGTCAAAATATGCATATATCTTTTGTGGCTTCTTTTCACTGTATATTTTAACCAGAGGTCAAATTAAATGAAGACAAAACTTTGACTCTCCACAGAATTGAGAAGTTTTAAATAGACGAATGGCATCCTTAGTTTTCTCTACATGTATGCTTAGTAGCTCAGTCATGTCTGACTCTCTGTGACCCCACGGACTGTAGCCCACTAGGCTCCTCTGTCCGTGGGATTTTTCCAGGCAAGAGTACTAGAGTGGGTTGCCGTTTCTTCCTCCAGGGGATCTTCTTGGCCCAGGGATCAAACCTGCATTTCCAGTGTCTCCTCCATTGTTAGGCAGATTCTTTACCACTGGGCCACCTGGGAAGCCACTAGTTTTCTATATTCTGTACTTTAAATTATTTTATGTAGTGTGGGAATGGATCTGAGGTCAAAGGAAAGGGAAGACTGGAGACCAATGAAGTTATGATATCAAGGTTTTAAATAGGGGAAGGGAAAATAGAGATGAAGAAGGGACTCATGAAAAAGAAAAAAAAAAAACTTTTTTGAGGTAAATTTGATAGGACTGGATATTGGTTGGCTTTTTTAGTTGTTTTATCTTGCTTCTAAGTCTGTTGGTGACAGATTCTGTTCATTTTCCTTAGTCTGACAATGTCATGATTTCCCTTTCATTCCTGAAGGGTGTTTTTTACTGGATATAGAATTTTGTGTTGATAGTTCTTTTAGCGCTTGAAAGATGTACTGCTTCCTCCTGGCCACCTTGGTTTCTAGTGAGAAATCTACTGTTATTTGGATTTATGTTCCCTTAAAAGTAATATGTTGATACAATTTCTCTCTGACTGCTTACAAGAGTTTGTCTTCTGTTTGCAGAAGTTTAACTACACTATATCTAAACATAGTTTTCTTTGGGTTTATCATTTTGGAGTTCATGCAATTTTTGCATTCTATAGGTTTATCTTTTTCCCCAAATTTGGGAAGTTTTCAGCTATATTTCAGTACCTTTTCATTCAGTGTTACTCTCTCTTTTCTCTTGGGACTACTATGGTACAAGTATTAGCTCTTTTATTACTGTCTCTCAGGCCTCTAAGACTTTTTTTTTTCCTGAACATTTTCTTTCTGTTGTTTAGATTGGGCAAATAATATTGACCTGCTTCTATGTTTATTGATTCTGTTGTCTGTCATCTCCACTGTAGTACCAAATCCAACTAGCAAATTTTGTTATGCAGTTATTTTTCAGTTCTAAAATTTTTGCTTGGTATCCTCTCTTTCTTTGCTGAGACTTAATATTTTTAATTTATTTCAAGCATTTTTGAAGCATTTTTATTGTGGCTGCTTGTAAATCCTTGTCAGATAATTCGAACATCTGATTCTTTGCAGTGTTGTCAAATGTTAATTGTCTTTTCTCAAAGAAATTGAGATTTTCCTAGATCTTGGTAAGAGTAGTAATTTTTTATTGTATACTCGATGTTTTGAGTATTATGTTATGAGACTCTGTATCTTATTTAAAACTTCTCTTTTAGCCAGACACCATGCCAGCCACGTGAGGTAGAAATCCATGTCTCTTGCTTGGCCTGTGTTGGTATCCTGAGATTGAGGCACTTTATCGCTCCTGCGTGGCTTACCCCGCACTGCAGAGGGGACCTTGGTTATAGCTTGGCAGCAGTCAGAAGTTCCAGCTCCTTTATCGGTCTTCCTCGGTCTTCCCTGACACCGCCTGAATGAGCATGAGAGGCCCTTCTTTATTGTCAGGCAAAGACGGAAGTTCAGTCTCCCCACTCAGTCTTGGATGACCAAGTGAGGGTTAGGGCCACAGATTTTTTTTTCTATGGTGTTTGCAATAATAGGCTGATTAATTGTCTTCATTTTTCTGTCTTAAAACTCTATGCCCTCCCTGATTCTTTGCCTAAAGGAAGAGGCTTTTCTTGGGTTTCTTTCTTTTTTTTGGTCTCTGACTGTTTGCTCTTGGCATTTCCAGTTCAGTGACTTCCCAGGTGACTCAGACAGTAAAGAATCTGCCTGCAATGCAAGAGACCCAGGTTCGATCCCTGGGTGGAGAAGATTTCCCTGGAGAAGGCCATGGAAACCCACTCTGGTATTCCAATCTGGGATACATTAGGCAAAAATACAGCCAGGAAACTCGCTGCCATGTCGTTTCTCTTGTGGTCTGTAACCAATCTGTGTTCCTTCCAGCTTTCATAATCTTGTGTTTCATTTTATATGTAATGTCCAGGGTTTTCAGCTGCACTTAGAGGAATAAAGACAAGTACATTTTTTAAGTGTGTATATTTATTTAGCTAGAGTATATTAGCAGTTTTTAAACTTTAAAAGTTTTTAAACTTTTAAAAGTTCTGTTAGGAAAATCCTAGATAATAGTATTTGAGTATCCAAAAAATGTAAAAACCAGCACAGCCTACTTAAATGAGCTCTAGTGCTCAAACTTCTTAGAGATATTCTGTTATTCTTGTTCAGTCACTAAGTCATGTCCCACTGTTTGCAACCCCATGGACTGCCGCATGCCAGACTCTCGTGTCCTTCACTGTCTCCCAGAATTTGCTAAGATGCATGTGCACTGAGTCAGTGATGTCTCTAAACATCTCATCCTCTGCTTCCCCCTTCTTTTGCCTTTAGTCTTTCCCAGAATCAGGATCTTTTCCAGTGAGTCATCTCTTTGCATCAGGTGGCCAAAGTATTGGAGCTTCTACTTCAGAATCAGTCCTTCCAAAGGGTTGATTTCCTTTAGGATTGACTGCTCAGATCTCCTTGTAGTCCAAGGACTCTCTCAAGAGTCTTCTCCAGTGCCGCAATTCAAAAGCATCAGTTCTTTGGTGCTCAGCCTTCTTCATGCTCCAGCTCTCATATCCGTACATGACTACTGGAAAAGCTGCAACTTTGACTATATGGACCTTTGCTGGCAAAGTGATTTCGTTGCTTTTTAATATACTGTCTGGGTCTGTTATAGCTTTCCTTCCAAGGAGCAAGCATCTTCTAATTTCATGGTTGCAGTCACTGTCCATAGTGATTTTGGAGCCCAAGAAAAGAAAATTTGTCACTGCTTCCACATTTTCCCCTTCTGTTTGCTGTGAAGTGATGGGACTGTATGCTGTGATCTTAGTATTTGAATGATGAGTTTTAAGCCAGCTTTTTCACTCTCCTCTTTCACCCTCAAAGAGAGGCTCTTTAGTTCCTCTTCAGTTTATGCCATTAGAGTGGTATCATCTGCATATGTGAGGTTGTTGATATTTCTCCTGGCAGTCCTGATTCCAGCTTGAGATTCATCCAGCCCAGCATTTTGCATGAGGTAATCTGCATAGCAGGGTGACAATACAGAGCCTTGTCATACTCCTTTCCCAGTTTTGAACCAGTCCATTGTTCCATGGCTGATTCTAACTGTTGCTTCTTGATCTGCATACAGGTTTCTCAGGAGACAGGTAAGGTGGTCTGGTATTCCCATCTCTAGGAATTTCCGTTGTTTGCTGTGATCCACACTGTCAAAGGCTTTAGCATAGTCATTGAAGCACAAATTGATGTTTTTCTGGATTTCCCTTACTTTCTGTATGATCCAACAAATGTTAGCAATTTGATCTCTAGTTCCTCTGCCTTTTCTAAACCCAGCTTGTACATCTGGAAGTTCTCAGTTCATGTACTGCTGAAGCCTAGCTTGTAGGATTTTGAGCATAAGCTTGCTAGCATGGGAACTGAGTGCAGTTATATGGTAGTTTGAACATCCTTTGGCATTGCCTTTCTTTGAGATTGAAATGAAACCTGACCTTTTCTAGTCCTGTGGGCACTGCTGAGTATTCCAAATTTGCTGACATATTGAGTGTAGCATCTTAACACCATTATCTTTTAGGATTTGAAATAGCTCAGCTGTAATTCCATTACCTCCACTAGCTTTGTTCTTAGTAATGCTTCCTAAGGCCCACTTGACTTCACACTCCAGGGTGTCTGGCTCTAGGTGAGTGACCATACCTTCGTGGTTTTCTGGGTCGTTAAGATATTTTTTGTGTAGTTCTCTGTGTTCTTGCCACCTCTTCTTAATCTCTTCTGCTTCTGTCAGGTCCTTACTATTTTTGTCCTTTATCCTGTTCATTCTTGCATGAAATGTTCCCTTGGTATCTCCAGTTTTCTTGAAGAGATCTCCAATCTTTCTCATTCTGTTGTTTTCTTCTATTTGTTTGCATTGTCCATTTGAGAAGGCCTTCTTATCTCTCCTTGCTCTTCTCTGGAACTCTGCATTCACTTGAGTCTGTCTTTCCCTTTCTCCTTTGCCTTTCCCTTCTCTTCTTTTCTCATCTATTTGTAAAACCTCCTCAGACAACCATTTTGCCTTCTTGCATTGCTTTTTCTTTGGGATGGTTTTGATCACTGCCTTCTATACAATATTATGATCCTCTGTCCATAGTTCTTCAGGAATATTCTAGAGTAGTACAAAGAAAAAAATGTTCCATAGCAATTTTCCTTGTGGTATATTTGTATTTTAATTACCTTACTTTTATAATGTTAGTGTAATATTGTATTTATTTTGTTATAGAAACCTGGCATCATTGAGTTGCAGAGCAAAATTTATTTTTACTGTTTTAATGTGCTTTTTTTTACATTTACTCCAGGGCTGGTGGACTAGGCCTTAATTTTGTTGGTGCCAACGTGGTTGTATTATTTGATCCTACATGGAATCCAGCCAATGATCTTCAAGCAATTGACAGGTACAATGGTGACAAAATTTGATGTGATCTATAAATGCGTTAATCTAAAAGTGCTCCTGAATTTTTTAGGTTGCCTGTAATGTGACTGTGATTAGAAGATAAGGAAACCATTGTCAATTTTTTTTTTAACTTTTGTTTACGATAACCCTAAACTTTTAAATCCAAATGACAGGCTGTTAGTCATTTATTTCCCCTCCATCTCAAAATCTCATTATTGTGACAAGATTAATTTAGAAGAGAGACTAAATCCCTACTCCTGCAGGAAAGTGTAAAAGGCCACTACTAGTGGGTCAGAAGTTTTAAGAAACTCATGAAAAAATTTTTTATGATGAAGCGACCAGCAGAGAAAAGTCACAATCCAAAGTCAACTGGAGAGCATCGAGAATTTTCAAGCATGGGATCAGCAACTTCAGGATATGAGAATAGACCAGAGTACATCATTCCAGGAAATTAATGTGCTGACTCTAAAACAGATTCCTGTCCCGTACTTTGTACATAAAGAGGGATTGACCTATAACATGTGCTCCTTGATCAAAACTGGAAGAACCAAATCATTTCATAAATTTTATAAATAAGTGGGAAATCAGACTGACAAAATACTCTTCCAGTGGTTGTTTGCACCAGATCGTAAAGCATGGAAACCCAGCTTTCTTTACCGCCTGAGCTACCAGGGAAGCTAGAAACCCAGCTTTCTTAAGCAGTCCATTTCATCATTGTTTGAAAGTTTTCTGAATACAATTCTTTTACCTCTTTAGTTAAATTTATTTCTAGATATTGTATTCTTTTTGATATGATTGTAAATGAAATTTTTGTTATTTCTCTAATAGAACATTTTTAATGTATAGAATGCAACAGACTTCTGTATATTAATTTTGTATTCTGCAGCTTTACCAGATTCATTGATGAGCTGTAATATTTTTTTCTTGCATCTTTAGGATTTTCTGTATATAGTGTCATCATCTATAAACACTGAGTTTTACTTCTTCCCCTCTAACTTGGGTTTGAGTATATTGTTAGCTGTGGCCTTATCATATCTGGCCTTTTTTATGTTGAGGCATGTTCCCTCTATTTTCAGTTTATTGAGTTTTTTTTTTTAATCATAAATGGATGTTAAATTTTGTTGAAAGCTTTTCCCACATTTATTAAGATAATATAATTTTTATTCTTCTATATGTTAACATGGTATATCACATCAGTTGATTTGCAGATATTGAATCCCTTGCATCCCTGGGATAAATCTCACTTGATCATGATGTATGATCCTTTTAACGTGTTGTTGAATTCAGTTTGCTACATTTTGTTGAGGATTTTTGCTTCTGTATTCATCAGTGATACTATCTGTGATTTTTATGATATGTTTGTCTGGTTTTGGTATGAGGGCAATGCTGACCTCATAGAATGAGTTCAAAATGAGAGTAGTTTGAGAAAGATAGTGTTAACTCTTCTCTGAATGTTGAATTCATCTGTGAAGCTGTCTGGTCCTAGACTTCTTTGTTGTTGGTAGTTTTTTTATTATCAATTCAGTATTATTACTAGTAATTAGTCTGTTCAAAATTTCTATTTGTTCATGGTTCAGTCTTGAGATTCATTTTTACTATTTTGTTCATTTCTTAGTTATTCACTTTATTGGTGTATAATTGTAGTAATCTTTTATGATCCCTTGTATTTCTGTGATGTCAGTTGTGACTTCTCCATTTTCACTTCTGATTTTATTGATTTTAGTTTTCTCCCTTTTTTCCTTGAAGAATCTGGCTAAATCAATTTTTGTTATCCTTTTGAAGAACCAGCTCCTAGTTTCATTGATCTGTTCAAATTTTTTAGTCTCTGTGTCATTTATTTCTGCTCTGATGTTTATTTCTTTCCTTCACTAACTTTCAGTTTTGTTCTTTTTCTAGTTCCTTGAGGTGTAAGTTAGGTTTAGGTTTTTCATTTGGGTTTTTTCTTGTTTCTTGAGGGAGGCTTGTAATGGTATAAACCTTGAAACTGCTCTTACTGAGTCCCATACATTTTGGATCATTGTGTTTTTATTTTCATTTGTCTGCAGGTATATTTTTGTTTGTTCATTGATTTCTTCAGTGATTCATTGTTTTTTAATAATGTATTGTTTAAACTCACATAGTTGTGTTTTTGCAGATTTGTTTTTAACTGGTTGATTTTTCCTCTCTATAGTTATGGTCAGAAAAAGATGCTTGATATGATTCCAATCTTAAATTTACTAAATTTACTTGTTTTGTTGCCTAACATATGGTCTGTCCTGGACAGTGTTCCGTGTGAACTTGAAACAAAGGTCATTCTTCTGCTTTTGGATGAAATATTATATCTTTATCTATTTAGTCCATCTGGTATAATATGTTGTTTAAGACCAGTGTTTCCTAATTCATTTTCTCTCTGGATGTTCACTAACCCCAGTAATGTCAGTGGGGTATTAAAGTTCCCTACTATTAATGGTGTTACTATCAAGTCTCTCCTTTTATGTCTGTTAATATTTGCTTTATGTATGTAGGTACTCCTTTGCCAGATGCATATGCATTTACAATTGTTATATCTCCTTCTTGAATTGATCCCTTGATCATTATGTAATGTATTTGTCACTTCTGCAATCTTTGTTTTAAAGGCTTATTTTTTCTGGTGTGTGTTGCTACCCCAGTTTTCTTTTCTTTTGCATTTGGAAGGAATATCTTTTCCCATCTCCTCAGTTTCAGTCTGCATGTCTGTAACTCAAGAGTGAGCCTCTTACAGGTAGCATATAGATGGCTCTTGTTTTTGTATCCATTCAGCTACTCTATGTCTTTTGATTGCAGATTTATTTCATGTTCTTTTAAAGTAGTTGTTGCTAGATATGTTCTCCTTTACATTTTCTTGTGCTGTGGTTGTTTCTGTAGTTCTTTTTTTTTCCTTTCTTCTTTTGTTATCTTCTTTGTGATTTGATAGGTATATTTAGGGTTACATTGGTATTCCTTTCTCTTTTTTCCATATGTTTAGATTTTTGGTTTGTGGCTACTGTAAAATTTAATATAGCACTCTGTCTATTTATGGGGCTTCCCTGATGGCACAGTGGTAAAGAATTAGCCTACCAAGGCAGGAGACATGGGTTCGATCCCTGGGTCAAGAAGATTCCCTGGAGGAGGAAATGGCAACCCACTCCAGTATTCTTGCCTGGGAAATCCCATGGAGAGAGGGGAGCATGGCAGGCTACAGTCAGAGTCAGACATGACTTAGCGACTAAACAACAACTGTCTATGTACATGATTTTTTTTTTTCATTTATTTTTATTAGTTGGGGGCTAATTACTTTACAATATTGTAGTGGTTTTTGCCATACATTGACATGAATCAGCCATGGATTTACATGTGTTCCCCATCCTGATCCCCCCTCCCATCTCCCTCCCCATCCCATCCCTCTGGGTCATCCCAATGCACCAGCCCTGGGAGTTGTCTCATGCATCCAACCTGGGCTGGCGATCTGTTTCACACTTGATAATATACATGTTTCAATGCTATTCTCTCAGATCATCCCACCCTCGCCTTCTCCCACAGAGTCCAAAAGTCTGTTCTGTACATCTGTGTCTCTTTCTCTGTCCTGCATATAGGGTTGTCGTTACCATCTTTTTAAATTCCATATATGTGCGTTAGTATACTATATTGGTGTTTATCTTTCTGGTGTATTGGTGTTTAGTGTTGTTATCCATTTGTCTGCTGATGGGCATCTGGGTTGCTTCCGTGTCCTGGCTATTATAAACAGTGCTGCGATGAACATTGGGGTGCACGTGTCTCTTTCAGATCTGGTTTCCTCAGTGTGTATGCCCAGGAGTGGGATTGCTGGGTCATATGGCAGTTCTATTTCCAGTTTTTTAAGGAATCTCCACACTGTTCTCCATAGCGGCTATACTAGTTTGCATTCCCACCAACAGTGTAAGAGGGTTCCCTTTTCTCCACACCCTCTCCAGCATTTATTGCTTGTAGACTTTTGGATAGCAGCCATTCTGACTGGCGTGTGATGGTACCTCATTGTGATTTTTGATTTGCATTTCTCTGACAATGAGTGATGTTGAGCATCTTTTCATGTGTTTGTTAGCCATCTGTATTTCTTCTTTGGGGAAATGTCTGTTTGGTTCTTTGACCCATTTTTTGATTGGGTCATTTATTTTTCTGGAATTGAGTTGCAGGAGTTGCTTGTATATATTTGAGATTAATCCTTTGTCTGTTTCTTCGTTTCCTATTATTTTCTCCCATTCTGAAGGCTGTCTTTTCACCTTGCTTATAGTTTCCTTTGTTGTGGAAAAGCTTTTAAGTTTAATGATTATTTTAAGTTGCTGATCTTTTAAGTTCACACACACTTAACAACCCTAAATTTTTACTCTTCCCCCCCAGAATGTTTATTATTTTTTACATCATATTTTATATCTTTTTGTCTTGTGTGTCCCTTAACTACTTTTATGGATATACATAATTCTACTACTTTTGTCTTTTAACCTTCCTACTAGCTTTATACATAATTGATTTACTACCTTTACTGTATATTTGCCTTTACCAGTGAGATTTTTTCCTTCCGTAATTTTCATGTATCTAGTTGTGGCCTTTTCTTTTTCACACAGAAAAGTCTCTGTAACATTTCTTGGAATTTGGTTTGGTGGCACAGAACTCTTAGCTTTTATTTATCTGTGAAACTTTTGATCTCTCCAGATCTATATGAAAGCTTTACTAATTGGAATATTCTTATTTATAGGTTTTTCCCTTTCATCACTTTAAATATATTGTGTCACTCCCTTCTGGCCTGCACCGTTTATCTGCAATGCTCATAGCATTATGGATTTGCCTTGGTATATAACTTGTTGCTTTTCCTTTTTCTCTTTATTTTTAATTTTTGACATATCAATTACAACGTTTCTTGGTGTGATCCTCTTTGGTTTGGTCCTGTTTGGAACTTTTTGTGCTTTCTGGACCTGAATATCTTTTTTTCCAAGTTAGGGAATTTTACAGCTATGTCTTCAAATATGGCCTCTGCCCCTTTCTCTGGGACCCCTATTATGTGACTGCTAGTATGTTTCATATAGTTCCAGAGGTCTCAAACTGTCCTTCCTACTTTTTATTGTTTTTCCTTTTTCTGTTCAGCTTCAGTGATTTCCACTGCTATGTCTGCCAGCTCACTGATCCATTCTTCTGTATCATACGATCAACTGTCAATTCATTTTAGTATATTTTAAAGTTGTATTTTTTATTTTTATTATTGCAATGTAATTGACATATAACATTATAGTGTTCTATAAACAAAGTATTGTTGATTTACAGTATTATATTAGTTTTGGGTATACAGATAGTGATTCAGTATTTTTACAGATTGTACTTCACTGGAAGTTATTATACAAGATAATGACTATAATTCCCTATACTATGCAATATCTTCTTGTTGCTAATCTATTTTATATACAGTAGTTTGTATTTCTTAATCCCATTACCCTATCCTGTCCCTATCCCCTTCCCTGATCCCACGGGCAAACACTTGTTTTCTATTTTTGTAATTGTGTTTCTGTTTTCCTATATACGTATTCATTTGTTTTATTTCTTAGGTTCCACATCTAAGTGATATCATATAGTATTTATCTTTCTCTGATTTAATTCAGTAAGCATAATGTTCTCTAGATTCATCCATGATGCTGTAATTGGCAGAATTTCATTCTTTTTCATGGCTGAGAAATAATCCATAGGAAAGCTATTACAGACCTAGACAGTGTGTTGAAAAGCAGAGACATTACTCTGCCTGCCCTGTATAGTCAGGGCTACAGTCTTCCCAGTGGTGATGTAGAGTTGTGAGAGCTGGACCGTAAAGAAGGCAGAGCACCAAAGAATTGATGCCTTCACATTATGGTGGAGAAGACTCCTGAAAGTCCCTTGGACAGCAGGGAGATCAAACCAGTCAATCGTAAGGGAAATCAACCTTGAGTATTCATTGGAAGGACTAATACTGAAGCTGAAGCTCCAGTATTTTGGTCATGTGATGTGAACAGCCAACTCATTTGAAAGGTCCCTGGTGCTGGGAAAGATTGAGGGCAGAAGAAGAAGAGGGCGTCAGAGGATGAGATGGCTGGATGGCCTCACTGATGCAATGGACATGAACTTGGCAAACTTCAGGAGATAGTAAGGGACAGGGAGGCCTGGTGTGCTGCAGTCCATGGGGTCACAAAGAGTCGGATATGACTGGGTGACTGAACAACAACAATAATCTATTCTTATGTGTATACCACATGTTATCCATTTGTATGTTGACAAGACACTGAATTGCTTCCATACCTTGGCTGTTGTAGTTAATACTTCTATGGACATTGGAGGGGGTGAATCTATTTAAATTAGTGTTTTCATCTTTTTAGATATATACACAAAAGTGGGATTGCTGGATCATATCCCAGTTCTATTTTTAGTTTTGGAGGACTCTCCATACTGTTTCCCATAGTGTCTGCACCGATTTACATTCCTACCAGTAGTGTACAAGGGTTCCTTTTTTTCTCCATCCTTGCCAACAGTTGTTTGTGGTCTTGTGATGACAGCTATTCTAAGAGATGTTAGCTGATAGCTCATTTTGGCTTTGATTTGCTTTTCTCTAATAATTAGTGACATTGACCATCTTTTCAGGTTCCTTTTAGCTTCTTAGGAAGATTTCTCTGCAGGTTGTCTGCCCCATTTTTGATTGGGTTGTTTGGTTTTTTTGACATTGTTTTTTTTGATACTCAGTTGTATGAGCTATTTATATTTTTTGGATAATAACCCCATGTTGCTCATATCATTTGCAAATATTTTCTCCCATTCCTTAGGTCATTGTCTCATTTTGTCAATGGTTTCCTTTGCTGTGCAATACCTTGTAAGTTTAATTAAATTGAATTTGTTTATGTTTGCTGTTGTTTCCCTTGCCTTAGGAAACTGATCTAAAAACAGTTGATACAGTTTATGTCATAGATTGTTCTCTGTTCTCTTCTAGGAGTTTTATGGTTTCAGAACATAGATTTAGGTCTTTAATACATTTTGATTATTTTGTTGGTGGTGAGGAAATGTTCTGTTCTCATTGTTTTATATGTGGCTGTCCAGTTTTCCAAGACCACTTGTTGAAGAGACTATTTTGTCCATTATATATTCTTGCCATCTTTATCATAGATTAGTTGTCTACAGGTGCATGAGTTTATTTCTGGGCTCTTTTTTCTGTTCTATTGATATGTAAAGTGTTTGGGAGAGAGTTTCAATTTCAGATGAAGGGACTCTGATAACTCAACGTCACACTGTTGTTCAGTCCTTCAGTCCTGTCCAGCTCTTTGCAACCTCATGGACTGCAGCACGCCAGGCTTCCCTGTCTTTCACTATATCCCAGAGTTTGCTCAAACTCGTGTCCATTGAGCTGATGATGCCATTCAACCATCTTATCCTCTGTCGCTCCCTTTTCCTCAATCTTTCCCAGCATCAGGGTCTTTTCCAGTGAGTCAGCTCTTCACATCAGGTGACCAGTGTATTGGAGCTTCAGCTTCAGCATCAGTCCTTCCAATGAATATTCAGGGTTGATTTCCTTTAGGATTAGCTAGTTTGATCTCCTTGCTCTCCAAGAGACTCTCAAGAGTCTTCTCCAGCACCACAGTTCAAAAGCATCAATACTTTGGTGCTCAGCCATCTTTATAGTCCAACTCTCACATTAATACATAACTACTGGAAAAACTATAGCTTTGACCATGTGGAACTTTGTTGGCAAAGTGATGTCTCTGCTCTAGGTTTGTCATAACTTTCTTCCAAGAAGCAAGCATCTTTTAATTTTATGGCAGCACCGTCTACAATGATTTTGGAGCCCAAGAAAATAAAGTCTGTCATTGTTTCTATTTTTTCCACATCTGTTTTTCATGAAGTGATGGGACTGGATGCCATGGTCTTAGTTTTTTAATGTTGAGTTTTAAGCCAACTTTTTCCCTTTCCTCTTTCACCTTCATCAAGAGGTTCTTTAGTTCCTCTTCACTTCCTGCCGTTAGGGTGGTGTCATCTGCATGTCTGAGGTCACTGATATTTCCCACAGCAATCTCGATTCCAGCTTGAGCTTCCTTCTGCCCACCGTTTCACATGATGTACTCTACACAGACATCAAATAACCAAGGTGACAGTATACAACCTTGACATACTCCTTTCCCAATTTTGGACCAGTTCATTGTTCCATGTCTGGTTTTAACTGTTGCTTCTTGACCTGTATACAGGTTTCTCTGGAGGCAGGAAAGGTGGTCTGGTATTCCCATCTCTTGAAGAATTTTCCATAGCTTGTTGTGATCCACACTGTCAAAATCTTTAATGTAGTCAATGAAGTAGAAGTAGGTTTTTTTTGAAATTCCCTTGAGCTTTTTCTATGATCTAATGGATGTTGGCAATTTGATTTCTGGCTCTTCTGCCTTTTCTAAATCTAACTTGTACATCTGGAAGTTCTCGGTTCATGTACTGTTAAAGCCTAGCCTGAAGGATTTTGAGCATTCTCTTACTAGCATGGTGGGCTTCCCTTGTGATTCAGCTGGTAAAGAATCCACCTGCAGTGTGGGAGACCTGGGTTTGACCCCTGGGTTGGGAAGATCCCCTGGAGAAGGGAAAGCCTACCCACTCCAGTATTCTGGCCTAGAGAATTCCAGGGACTGTATAGTCCATGGGGTTGCAAAGAGTCAGACACTACTAAGTGACTTTCACTTTACTAGCATGGTAGATGAGTACAATTGTGCTGCAGTTTGAACATTCTTTGGCATTACCCTTCTTTGAGATTGGAATGAAACCTGACCTGTTCCAGTCCTGTGGCCACTGCTGAGTTTTCTAAATTTGCTGGCATATTGATTGTAGCACTTTGACAGCATCATCTTTTGGGATCTGAAATAGCTCAGCTGGAATTCCATCACCCTCACTAGTTTTGTTTGTAGTAATGCTTCCTAAGGTCCACTTGATTTCACACTCCTGGATGTCTGCCTCTAGGTAAGTGATCACACCGTCATGGTTATCTGGATCGTTATGACCTTTTTTGTATGATTCATCTGTGTGTTCCTGCCTCCTCTTCTTAATATCTTCTGCTTCTGTTAGGTCCATACCGTTTCTGTCCTTTATTATACCCACCTTTGCATGAAATGTTCCCTTGGTATCTCTAAGTTTCTTGAAGAGGTCTCTAGTCTTTCCCATTCTGTTGTTTTCCTCTCTTTCTTTCCATTGTTCACTTAAGAAGGCTTTCTTATCTCTCCTTGCTCTTCTTTGGAACTCTGCATTCAGATGGGTATATCTATCCTTTTATCCTTTGTGTTTCACTTCTCTTCTTTTCTTAGCTATTTGTGAGGCCTCATCAGACAACCTTTTTGCCTTTTTGCATTTCTTTTTCTTGGGGATGGTTTTGATTACTGCCTCCTGTACAGTATTAGGAATCTCCATCCATAGTTCTTCATACATTCTGTCTATCAGATCTAATCCCTTGAATTTATTTGTCACTTCCAATGTATAATCATAAGGATTTAATTTAGGTCCTACCTGAATGGCCTCATGGTTTTCCCTACTTCAATTTAAGTCTGAGTTTGGCAATAAGGAGTTTATGATCTGACCCACAGTCAGCTCCCAATCTTGTTTTTGCTGACTGTATAGAGCTTCTCCGTTTTCAACTGCAAAGAATGTAGTCAATCTGATTTCAGTATTGAACATCTGGTGATGGGCAGAGTCTTCTCTTGTGTTGTTGAAAGAGGGTGCTTGGTATGACCAGTATGTTCTCTTGGCAAAACTCTGTTAGCGTTTGTCCTGCTTCATTTTGTACTCCAAGGCCAAACTTGCCTGTTACTCCAGATACCTCTTCATCCCCTGTTTTTGCATTCCAGTCTGCTGGAATTTTTTTTGGTGATAGTTTTAGAGGGTCTTGTAGATCTTAATAGAGCCATTCAACTTCAGCTTCTTCAGCACTGGTGGTTGGTGCATAGACTTGGATTACTGTGATATTGAATGATTTGCCTTGGAAACAAACCAAGATCATTCTGTTGTTTTTGAGATTGTACTCAAGTACTACATTTCGGACTCTTGTGTACTGCATTCTGGACTCTTGTGTAATGCAAGGGCTACTCCATTTCTTCTAAGGGATTCCTGTCCACAGTGGAGGTATAATAGTCATCTGAATTCCCATTGATACACAGACAAACATCAAAATTAGTATTATTTTAACTTTGAGTTATAATTCTTATTTTCTATACAATTTTAAAAGACAAGTGCATAAAAACAATTATAACTATTCTGCTAATGAATACATGGCATATAAAAATGCAATTTGTAACATCAATAAAATAAAGAGTAATAGCAGAGCTGTAAACGTGGTTTAATGCAATTGAAGTTAAGTTGATGTCAGCTTACGATAGGATAAATTTGAACCCATGCAGTCTGACTTGCAGAGCCTAGACTTTCAACCAGCCTCTTCCCAGAGACAGCTGCTCAGGAAAACAGTCAAATGAAAACCACAGAAAAATTTCCATTTCCTTTTGACTTAACAACATTTGTTGTAATTTTGTTCTCTTTCATCTAGGCCATCGGGACCTATCTTACTTATCCCAGTGGTCCCTCAAAATAGAGTTCACTCTGCTTTGGCATTCAGTGAAAGCTGATGATAAAACTAAATGAACAGGATTCCTCCTCTTCTCCCTCTCCTTCTGTTGACTCTGACTGGAGGAACCGAGAAGAAAAGGGAAGATACTGACCTCCCCACTGTATAACAGTTTCTTGACACTCATCTTTACATGATTAAAGACCTTTTACATATTTGTACTTTATAGACTTAGAAATTGATGGCGTGTGGGTCCAGTATAACATGTTACAAGGTTTTATCTGTAAAGATTAAAGAGTAAACGTTCTAACACAGTCTGTCACTCAGCAAGCAGTTGACTTACACCAAAGGACATTTCCTGAGATCCATTATCCTTAGACCCAGATGCCTTGTGGGAGAGAAAGGGATTGTGAGCCCCTCTCTATCCAGTCTGCAGGATGTAGGTGACAGTGCAGTAACTTACCCCTGGCTTTGCTGTGCCACAAGAGCACTCACTTTTTTCTGGGACAGCAAGATTTCTAGTACCCCAGTATGTCCTCTAGTAAAAGCCCTTCTCTGGGAGAAGGAATGGGCAAAGGAGGCAGAGGAAGCACCAAATATAACAACATAGTGTGACTTTATAAGGTCAAAATTGAATTTACCACAATTTATAACGTTTTCAAGCATGAGGCAGTATGGCCTTGCCCATGATCCCCGATGACTGTAACAGGTATTTAGAAGCAAGTGATCTCATTCAGAACATACAATAAAACCTCCACCTGGGAGAAGCGACAGAGGTTGTACCTATAGTTAACCAGTGTGGTGAGTCAGGTTAGAGTTTTAATTAGCACTGCAGTCCGTATCAAAACACCTGGGGTGCTAATCAACTGAGTGATCCAGTCAGACAGACTGTGTGGAAATCTCAGTATATGAAGGGTATAAATCTGCGTTTCTGTGGGCTTGCCAGTTGATTAACTGTTTTCCCTCAGGGTTGTTTTTTTTTTTTTTAACAGTCTCATTGAAATATAGTTAACATACAATAAACTGCACATATTTGAAGTGTACAGTTGATAAGTCTTGATATAGGAATATAGCATGAACCCATAACCACAATCAAAATAGCAAGCATATCCATCACCCTTCAAATTTTCTTTGTGCCACTTAGTAATCCATCCCTCTTTCCTCTCCTCAGGCCCCTATTCCCAAGCAACCACTGATCTGCTTTCTGTCACTATGGATTAGTTTGCATTTTTGAGAGGGTTTTTTTTGGGGTGAGGGGGAGTTGGAATCCTTTGTAAGTGTAAGACTGCCATAAAAGAAAAATCTGAATCTAAGAAAAGTTTTGTACAGTAGAAGGTGATGTTTATAACAGAAATGAAATTGATATGTGTATGTTTTCTACTCCTTTTTGTATGAATTTCTGTTTTTACATTATTATTAAATAATACAGCTGATGTAAACATGGACAGAGGAGCCTGGCGGGCTGCGGTTCATGGGATCGCAGAGAGTCGGACACGACTGAGCGACTAAGCGCAAAGCTCAGCACATACCTAAACATGAGATTTTTTTTCAATTAAAATTTTAGTGGTGTTTCATTTTTATGTCCATGAAGCTACCTCCTGAACTTGAAATTGTTTCACTTGATCTTGGTCACCTTTTGTTTTTAATTTTTCTGCAGAGCATATAGGATCGGGCAGTGCAGAGATGTCAAAGTGCTTAGGCTGATATCCTTGGGAACCGTGGAGGAGATCATGTACTTACGACAAGTATACAAGCAGGTGAATGTATTTCCCTTTTTCTATTTAAAAGTTAATATTTATCAGTGTTAAAAAATTAATAATAAATTTGTATACAAATATATTTTTATTTTATTCTAGCTATAATAATGAATTTAATAAGATGATGAAATATACTCTAGAATACACTTCTATAAAACTAATTCTTAGGTTCATTGAATTTTAGAGCTAAAAGTTTCTTACAGCAATACTTTACTGTACACACAAATCATCTTGGGATCTTTAAAATACAGATTCTTATCTAGTAGTACTGGGTAGAGCCCAAGATTCTGTGTTTTTAACAAGCTCCCGGAAGTGCTAGCACTACTAGTCTACAGACCACGGTTTGAGTAGCAAGGTCACAGCTAAGTGTATGCCACAGATGTGGTCCTGGGGCACCCAGACATCCTCCACTCTCTGGACAGCAAGATTACCTGATCCAGGCTCCATCCTTGAGTAGCCTTCTCTCAGAGTAGATATTCACATGTTACCATTTTCTGTATGTGCTGTAACATGAAGACTGGAGAGGAATACCACAGAGATATCTAATACAAAGGTTTCATGTTGGATATAATGAAACCAGGACCCAGGATGCTCCAATAAATGGAATCATAGGAATAGAACTCGAGTGTAGTAACTACTGTGCTGATGTTTTTAATATTCATCTAAAATTGCATTAACTCTGTGATATCCTTAGGGTATCAATTACTGCTCCATTTATGCCTCTAAACAAAGTTTATTTAGTCTATAACTGCCCACTTGAGAAGATCTGGAATGAGGTTCAAGTTTAATTATAAATGTTAAATTTGAATTACTCCCTATATATTTAGTTGGAATCTGTTTAAGAGCAAACATCTGCTACATGTGGTGGTAGTTAACCTAAGAATGATCCAACCTTAAATTTATGCTATTTTCTTAATTCTAAAAGTAGAATTGTACACAGAAATTTTTATTTTTCTTAAAGCATTTAGATCTGTAAGAAACTTTTAATCTTTTTGTTCTTTAGTGTAGCACAATGCCTGAAAATTATCTTTTGAGACATATTTAAGTAACTTGGAAAAAAGTAGAATATTATTTTTTGCATCCTTGGAGCAGCTCTTTAAAATACTATCTTTGACTTGTCACAAGTAAGACTCTTTTCTCAATCCTATTATATATATTTCCTTTTGTATATTTGGTCTGTTGCATAATAATATGTAATAAAAAGTCTTCAGAACATGAAAGTAATTAAAGTTTTGAGAAGTTTGTATGATCTAATTGCTTATTAAAATAAACCTTAGGGAACATTCAGCCATACAACTTGGTAGGCACAAATAAAGATAAGGTGGCCATCATGTGAGAAATGGCATAAATGTGATTAAAAGACTGATTGGATTTTGAACCAAGAGTGCAAATGACAAACACATTCTAGCCTCACAAGTGTTCTCAGGTCTCTTGGGGGGGGGGGGGGGGGCGGGATCTAAAATGATGTTTAAAAAAACCTATAAAAATATTGGAAAGCACAAGAGTTTTCTCTGTGGGCTAGAAATGATAAGGAACCCTGAAAGAGAAAGGGTAGCTGAGACCAGATTGAAGGAAGAAATCAGTCATGAGAGGATTACTGGAAAAGATAGGTGCAACTTATGAATATTCCAAGCTTAAAGTCATAGATACTAAAAAAAGGAGCCTTGGGTTAAGTATAATACCCCCTCTTTGGGGTATTATTAATAATCTAACATGATCTTTCCCCCATTGTACCAAACTACAGCCAATGGAAATGTCTGCTCTCAACTAGGAACAAAACATAGAAATACTGGGCGGAAAGAAGCAAAGCTCCAAATTTTTGGTGAAATAGAGAAGAAAGTCCAAAATAATAAATGCCTACAAACCCCTCCACCTGCTCCCTGCTTTAAATAATTATTGCAGTTGACCTAGATAAGCATGTGAGACATTTGAAGTCAGATGAAACACCACCCCCCCCCCCCCAAATAGTTAGTATGGAACAGTTTTGGAAAATAAACACTATGAAAGTGTCCCTCAGAGATACCAGGTCCTAATCCCTGGAACCTGTAAATGTTACTTCATATGGAGAAAAGGATCTTTGCAGATGTGATTAAGGATTTTTTGAGATGGGCCCTAAGTCACAAGTGTTCTTACAAATAAGAAGCAAAGGGAAATCTGACACAGGCAGAAGAGAAGGCAGTGTACCACAGAGGCAGAGATTAGAGCTAGGTAGTCACAAACTAAGGAATGCCGACAGCCACCAGAAGTGAAAAGAGGCAAGGAGTGGATCCTCCTCTAGAGCTTGGGAAGAGAATGTGGCTCTGCAAAGCTTGATTTTATTCCAGTGATACTGATACCAGACTTACATCTCCTGTAGGAGAATAAATTTCTATTGTTTTAAGCCATCAAGTTTATGTTAATTTGTTACAAGAGATACAGGAACTAATATGTGCGTATTGTGTTTGACTCTCTTCAACCCCCTGGACTTGAGCCTGCCAGACTCCTCTCTCTATGGAATTTTTTGGCCAAGAATTCTGGAGTGGATTGTCATTTCTTCCTCCAGGGGATCTTCCCGACCCGGGAGACTAAACCCATGTCTCTGGTATCTCCTGCATTGGCAGGCAGAGTCTTTATCACTGTTCTACCTGGGAATCCCCTAGGAACTATTATAGGCACTGAAAAATAACATCAGAGAAAACAAAAGTAATAGAAAAGAGTAGAAGATTTTTTAAAAAACTATAAATATTCAAAAGATAAGTGAGGTCGTAGGATCCTGGAAATAAGAAAAGACTACTAGAAAAAAATCCATTAGAGAGCCAGAAAATGAAAAACTCCAGCAATAGGCTGAATATCAAAGAGCAAAGTTTCATCTAAAAGAATGAGCCACACAGTTCTTCTAGATAACAGAGCAAAAAGACAGAGATAGAATACATGTAAGAAAACTTAGGAGAAATGAAGGTTACATCTAGGACTTTCAATGTCAGTCTTATAGTTGAAGAAGTTAACAGAAGAAAGAAGCCCAAATAAAGGATGAAACTTTTAAGTAGTAGAAAATAAGAGTCCACAGATTATATGAGCCTACTGAGTGCTAAAGAGGATAAATGAAAATAGATCCACACTTAGATTGTCTTTTTATAATTGTAAAATACCAAGGATAAAGAGATAAATCCTTAAAATTCCCAGAAATAAACTTTATAGAGAGGAAAAAAAATTATAAGAGTGCTAGAATTAGGTAGATAGCTAATTGTTTTTAGCAATATTGGGTATTTAGGAGCAGTAACTTAAAATGAGGGGAAATTATAGCTCTGCATTGTCAGAGAATGTGAATGAATTTTTAATTCAAAAGTTTTCCACAGTGGTGGAAACTTTTCCTTTGGTAGTGAATTATACCAAACGTTTAATATTCTTCTTGAGAACAGAGAAGGGAACAAGTCCAGCTAACTTAAGAAAGATAGAAGAATACTGAAGCCAAAATTGGCAAAGACATTAAAAGAACAGAAAATTATAGACAAATATGTCTCATGAGCATAAACGTAAAAGTCTTTAACAAAGCCTCTGTTAGAAGTTGAATTGTGCCCCCCACCACCACAAAAAAATGAAATAAAAAACATGAAGTCCATAACCTCTGGTAGCTGTGAATGGGATCTTACTTGGAAGTAAGATCTTTGCTGATGTAATCAAGTTAAATAATGTTATACTCTATTAGGGTGGGCCCTAATTCTGGTATGACTGATATTCTTACAAATGGGAAATTTGGATGCAGACAAACACAGAAGGAGGATGCCATGTAATGATAGAGGCAAAGACTGGAGTGATGAAGCTGTGAACCAAGGAATGCATGAAATTGCCCGCAACTACCAGAAACTAGGAAAAAGAAAGGAAGGATTTTCCTTCCCTTAGAACTTTCAGAGAGAGTATGGCCCTGCCAGTATCTTGATTTCAGACTTAGACTCCAGAACTGAGAGAGAATAAATTTCTGTTGTTTTATACCACGTGGTTTATGGTACTTTGTTACAGCAGCCTTAGGAAACTGATGCAGCCTCTAAGGCAAATGTTGCAAATTTGACTACATTTTTATATGAAACTTCTATATGACAAAGGAAGTACAAGCCAAATTAAAGGACACTCAGGAGGAAATATTTGCCATAAATATAATAAGCAAAGGATTACCATTTATAATATATAAAGAACTCCTACAAACCAATAAAAAGGCTATGATTAGACATTTTAGTGAAGAAAGAATACTAATGTATACATAATGCATATGAAAAGATGCTTAACCACACTTATAATTGAGAAATACAAAATAAAATAAGATTGCGTTCTACATGTTCTGCAAAAGACTTTTTGTTCTATGGGGTATTTTTTAGGGAGTTGGGGAGATTAATGTTGCTCATTATTGGTGGAGATACTTTTAAAGAGATGCTCATATAGTTTTTTTGGAATACAGCATGCACTTATTTTAGAAGTTAGTTTAACAGCATTTTAAAATGCACTTTAAAATGTAGAAATATTCTCACATATGCACAGTGAAGAATGACAAAGATTTATGTTCAGAATTGTTAGTATTTGTTTGAAAAATGGAAAAAAAGAACAACCTAAATGTCCAACAGTAACAGAATAACATATATTCTGATATACCACATTACGGAATACCTTGCAACAGCAAGATTTTTTTTAAAAGATTATAGAGTTAATATACCTATGTGACACAATCTTTAAGACATTTTAAATGGGGCAAAAAAAGTAACTTGCAGAACATGTATACCAGTTGTGTTTGTTTATAAAACTATTTATGTATATAAAAATAGCTCTAACGGCATTGAGAAAGCTCTAGGAAGGATAAACCTAAATATTACAGTATTGATTAGATTGATAAGGGATAATCTGTATTGTTCAGGGAGACTTGCCCTTTGATGTTTTTGTTTATGTTTGTTTACCATAAAAGTCTTCAGGTGTTTAATACTTAAAAAAAAAACACATACAGTGATAAAATGACTGTGTTCCTTCTGGTTTGGAGCATTGCATACGATCTAGTTTGACATTCAGAAATTCATCTTTCACGTATATGTAATTTAATTTAGAAGTAAGTATGTGTTTACAAAAGAGTTGCAAGAACAGCACAGAGAACTCCCAATTAACTTCACCCAACTTCTCCAGTTGTTAACATTCTACCACATTTGCTTTTTCCTTCTCTCACTCAGCCATGATCTTTATTCTTTTTCTGAAACATTTGAAAGTTGTAACCTTGTCACCTCTACACTCTCTGTATTTCTCCGTTTATATGTACATATAAAAATATCTTTATGCATTATAAACACTCAGTTTTACATACTTTTCTGCAGCTTTCTTCTCCTTCATCCCCTACTCTCTTCTCAAAAATGTAGGTATCCAAATCAAGAAACTAACACTTACAGCATTACCTTATAATTCATAGAACCCATGCAGATTTCATCAGCTTTCCTGGCAACATCTCGTTTCTCCTTCTGGCTCAGAATCCAATCCAGGATCATAATTACATTTCTTTTTGTGTCTCGTAAGCTTCAACCTTAAGTTATGCAGGCTTTCCTGGTCTTTCATGACCTTGACAGTTTTAAAAAGTAAAGCCTTTCCTTGTGTATATTTTCTCTCAACATGTCCATTTGATGTTTCCTAATGTCCCAACTGAAGACAAGCAGCTTTCACAAGAATGGCACAGAGACCGCTGTGGTCTTCTGATCACACTGTCAGAAGGCACCTAGTGCCTCGATGACTGGCCCGCCAGGGATACTCATCTTGATCACCTGTCACGTTCGTGTCTACCAGCTTTCTCCACTGCAGAGTTACCACTTTTTGCATTTCTAAGTTGAGATGTATATTTTATGGGAAGATCGTCAGAGGCCATGCCAATATAGTCAGCCCTCTGTTTCCATGGTTCTTCTTTCACAGATTCAAACAACTGTGGATTAAAGTGATACTTGAATTTGCTCTGTGCTAGCTATTTGTATAGCATATATGTTGTTCAGTTCAGTTCAGTCACTCAGTTGTGTCCAGCTCTTTGCGACCCCATGGACTGCACCAGGCTTCCCTGTCCATTGTATTTACATGTGTTTACACAGAGTTTGGGCTTCCCTAGTAGCTCAGCTGGTAAAGCATCTTCCTGCAATGCAGCAGACCCCAATTTAATTTCTGGGTGAGGAAGATCCCCTGGAGAAGGGATAGGCTACCCACTCCAGTATTCTTGGGCTTCCCTGGTGGTTCAGATGGTAGAGAATCCGCTTGCAGTGCGGGAGACCTGGGTTCGATCCCTGGGTTGGGAAGATCCCCTGAAGGAGCGCCTGGTAACCCACTCCAGTATTCTTGCCTGGAGAATCCCCATGGACAGAGAAGCCTGGCGGGCTACAGTCCATGGGGCTGCAAAGAATCAGACACGACTGAGCGACCAAGCACAGCACAGCACACAGTTTACATTGTATTAGGTGTTATAAGTAATCTAGAGATGATTTAAAGCATACAGGAAGGTAATGCTTAGTTCATATGCAGATACTATGCCATCTCATAAAAGCAGCTTGAGCATGCATGGTTCTGATATACATGGGGGTCCCAGAACCAGTCCCCCTGATACCAGGGGATGAGGGACAGCTGTACCCTGTTCTTCATCAGCTTTAGTGTTCATTGATGATTCCTACCTGAATCAGCTACCACTATGATGGTTTGTCAGATGGTGATTTTTCTATTTCCATTATTACTTCTTTTATATCTGTTGGCATTCTACCAAAAAGAGAGCTTTCCTTTCTCTTCCATTGATTTAATCTGTGTGGACTCATGAGCTAGTATTTTAGTAACAAATTTTAGGAACACACTGAATATCATGAATTGTTTTTATGTTCAAACTCTCATTTTCTAACCAGTGAGAACCCCTTCAAGGGGGCTTCTGTCTCATTTTGGCAAGCTCTCATCATGCTTATTGCACCTCCTTACTGTGGTGGGCTGAATAATAGTCCTCCACGTATACCCACACCCTAATTCCCTGAACACACCTGGATTATGTGGGTGGGCCCATTGTAATCACAAGGGTTCTTATAAAGGGAGGGGCTAGCAGTAGGGTCAGAAAAAGGGAAGAAGAAGGCAACATGACAACAGAAGCAGAGGGCCCGGGAGAATGATGTAAAGATGCCTCATTACTGGCCTTGAAGGTGGAGGGTGGGGTCATGTACTCTTAACGTGGTGAATGTTCCTTTTTTACTTCTTGCATATCCTGTATATTGTGAAGAAATCTAAGCATTTCGTAGCCTTCCATGGGTTTTTTCTTAAGCTAGAAGCTACATTTTCCAAATACTGATATTTTTCCCCTTACCCTCTTGACTTGTAACAATGGTTTTGTTATAGTTACCCTAGAGATGGATGCATCAGGCCTTCAGTTTTACTTGGGCCACTTTGGAAAACTTAAATTTTAAGTACAAAATAATGTGTCTTTTATAAATTTTGTGATGAAGGTTTGCTAGGAGACAAAGATTCAGATGAATGCTTACAAGTTACTTTGGTGATTATATTTAGTACAACCGTCTGACAATAGAGACTTTAAGGAAGTGTTTAAGGAATACAGTATTTAAGGAAGTGTCAGTAGCAAGGGTAAAATCATCAGTAACTGGGCCATCAAGTAAATCAGTTGCTGTCATGATTATGTATTTCTAGGACTATAACCTGTATTTTGGGGACACATAAAACTAATCAAATCAGTGTATTGATCCATAACTTATTCAAATTTAGGTCCCAAGGGTCTTGTTTTAAGAGGGACATCTGGCAATGAGAAATTGATACAAGTATAAATTTTGTGTTCAGCCAAACTCAGGTATAAATTCTACAAATGATGCTTCCTAGTGGGGCAGCTGTGAGAAAGACACTTAAATTCTCTAAATTTAAGTTCTTTTATTTCTGAAAGGGAGAAGATAATATAGGATCGTAGGAGTTAAATGAGAATATAAAAACGCTACACATATATCCAGTAAATAGAAGCTGTTATTAGTAAGAATAATTTTAGTTACCTAAAGCAATTTTTGCTGTTGTCATTCAGTCTCTGAGTCTTCTACCTCCCACTGGGCTCCAGCCCACCAGGTTCCTCTGTGCGTGGGATTTCTCAGGCAAGAATACTGCTTGTTGTTGTCCAGTCGCTAAGTTTGTCCGACTCTCTGTGATGCCATAGACTGTAGCTGGCCAGGCTCCTCTGTCCATGGAATTTTCCAGGCAAGGGTACTGGAGTTAGTTGCCATTTCCTCCTCCAGGGGATCTTCCCAACCCAGGGATCAAACCTGAGTCTCCTGCATTTCCTGCATTGGCAGGTGAATTCTTTACACTGAACCACTGAGGAAGCTCCAAGGATGTTGGAATGGGTAGCTATTCCCTTCTCCAGAGGATCTTCCCAACCCAAGGATCGAACCCAGGTCTCCTCCATTGCAGGCAGATCCTTTACTGTCTGAGCCACTAGGGAAGAATACTGGAGTGGGTTGCTATTTCCTTCTCCAGGGGAACTTCCTAATTCAGGGATCAAACCCGCATCTCCTGCCTTGGCAGGTGAATTCTTTACACTGAGCCACCAAGGAAGCCCCTAAAACAATGAGTTATAGTGCCCGGCGTGCTGCAGCTCATGGGGTCACAAAGAGTCGGACACGACTGAGCAACTGAATTGAACTGAACTGAACCGATAGTACAGATCAGTCTGATGAAAATCACAAAGTATCACTTCTTACTAATCCTTCCATCAGCAATAGAATAGAGGTTATTTTTCACTCTTTGTTTCTTTTAAGAAAAGTTAGAGTGTACATGGGATTAATCAATCGAGGTTGTTTTTCACTCTTTGTTTCTTTTAAGAAAAGTTAGAGTGTACATGGGATTCATCAAAGTGTATTTAGTTATATACAGTAAAATATCTAATCAGTTAGGAGACACATTAAGTTGTTACTAAAGTGGTATATGTCTTTAAGGGTTCCATGTCAGTGTTCTTGCTGAATTCACAATTGTTTCAGGGATGGAGTGTTTCTAAACAGTGGTTGGATTTTTGCTGTTAGTTGACAGTGTAACCATGGCCACAATTAGTTTGATACCAACGTGGTTATTGTATAACTGCTTTAGATTATAATTTAACTTTGGTGATGTAAGGACTATTTCTTCCAGTTTTAGTAGTTTCTATTGAAGTAAAAGTCTAGAAAGGAGAAGAGTGTTTTCAAATGTGTGCCTTTTACATTTTACATCAGGTGGCTAGGCCATAGAGAGATCATCTTGAGTCAGTTGTTAGAAAACAGATAAAATAGGAAATGTAAGATTTTGTGCTTTAATAAAACTGGACAGATTATTTCACCATAATGGCAACATCTGCCAGGGAAATTAAAATAAAATTTCCTCCCTACGGAGATTCTGCCTGCTTGAGCTAAAGCTGTGTATATACAGGGAATGCCAGGAAATTCTGACATATTGTTGGAGCAAACACTTCAAAAATATCTTGTTTTTTCTGTTATAGCAACTTCACTGTGTGGTGGTTGGAAGTGAAAATGCCAAGCGATATTTTGAAGCAGTTCAAGGATCAAAAGAGCATCGAGGAGAACTTTTTGGAGTCTATAATCTCTTCAAACTGAGGTCCCAAGGGTCTTGTCTTACAAGGGACATCCTGGAGGTGTGAAATTTTTCTTTGATCTTTTCAGTGTTTTAAACATGGTTTTCTACCTCAGGAAAATTGCTGGTGCCTTTTCAGAGAAATTTTTGGTTTTCTTCATTAAAAAAGTCCTATATTTAGAATTTCTACTTTTAGAGAAATTGGAAATGAATTATTATACCTCTAATCGAAGATTTTCCCCATGCATAGTTAAATTCAGATACATATACAAGATAGTATGACCTTCCAAGGCCATTTTCAGACTGGTAAAGAGAAATTTATCATTTGGAAAACAGCTGTTGAAGTCAGGAACTAAAAAAAGAGACTTTCCTAAGTAAACAAAAATATAAAATGTGTTTTGATTAAAAGTTAGCAAATAATCCCTGAGATGCACTCTCATGTCTTGTGGAGACTTTCTTTTTCTGTTCCCAATAAAAATTACACACCAGTATTTCAAACTCTCCCAGTTAATGTTCATCCTCAGGATACAGATGTTTCTTATCCTTAACAGGATATTTATATCCTTTAAAAAAACTTTAAAATTCTTTAATATACTAGAATACTAAGAATATTAGCCTGTTTTTCACTTACTAGTGATATGAGTATCATGAAGTCTTGGCCTATCCTTTTTTTCAATCCCTTCATCATAAAACTGAGGAAGCTGAGTCTTGAAAACCTTTAGGATATTTCCCTTAACTTCCAAAACTTTGTAGTGAAACCTTAATGTACTGCATTTATTTAATAGTGCCATAGAAACAGTTCAAGGAGCAGTTAGTCTCTGTCCTTAAAGAATTTAGACCATGTTTCTGGCAGATGGAAGAGAATATTTATCTAATGTACACGTAACATTGGTAAGCATATGTTAAGTAAGTTCGGTAGTGGTTCAGTGGTTCAAATGTGATCACCAATAGATGGAGAAGAGGAAGGTATATGTTATTTGTATGTCGTGAATATTACAACTGTTATACAATGTCTGATGTTTACTGCTGAGTTTTATTTTATAGTAATTATTTGATTCTGAGTTGAGTGACCCATGTAAGGTTCCCCTTTTCTTGTTTTGTATATGCTGATTCTTTTCATGGACTTGTTCTTTCCCACTCCTTTTCTCTGATCAATGACTTTGTCTGTCCTCAGGCCCCCCTCAGATCGTACCTCCTTCACAGAGTACTGCGCAACATACTACTGTATATTCATGTTTCTAATTTGAAATCATTATCTGTAAAATATATTAGTATTATATTACTTTTCCTGTTTTCTGTTGTTGTTCAGTCACTGAGTCCTGCCTGGCTCTGCAACCGCATGGACTGCAGCATGCCAGGCCTCCCTGTCCATCACCAACTCCCAGAGTTTACTCAGACTCATGTCCATTGAGTCAGTGATGCCGTCCAACCATCTCATCCTCTGTCGTCCCCTTCTCCTCCCGCCTTCAATCTTTCCCAGCATCAGGATCTTTTCCAGTGAGTCAGTTCTTTGTATTAGGTGACCAAAGTATTGGAGTTTCAGCTTCATCATCAGTCCTTCCAATGAATATTCAGGACTGATCTCCTTTAGGATGGACTGGTTGGATCTCTTTGCTGTCCAAGGGACTCTTGAATCTTCTCAAACACCACAGTTCAAAAGCATCAATTCTTTGGTGTTCAGCTTTCTTTTAGTCCAACTCTTACATCCATACATGACTACTGGAAAAAACATAGCCTTGACTAGACAGACCTTTGTTGGCAAAATAATGTCTCTGCTTTTTAATATGCTGTCTACGTTGGTCATAACTTTTCTTCCAAGGAGCAAGCGTCTTTTAATTTCATGGCTGCAGTCACCATCTATAGTGATTTTGGAACCCAAAAAGATAAAGTCTGTCACTGTTGCCAGTGTTTCCCCATCTATTTGCCATGAAATGATGGGACCAGATGCCATGATCTTGGTTTTCTGAATGTTGAGTTTTAAGCCAACTGTTTCACTCTCCTCTTTCACTTTCATCAAGAGGCTCTTTAGTTCTTCACTTTCTGCCATAACCGTGATGTCATCTGCATGTCTGAGGTTATTGATATTGATATGGATTATTGAGGATATTGATATTGCCACGTTATCCCACTGGCAGTCTTGATTCCAGCTTGTGCTTCGTCCAGCCCAGCATTTCTCATGATGTACTCTGCCTAAAAATTAAATAAGCAGGGTGACAAAATATAGCCTTGACATACTCCTTTCCCAGTTTGGAACCAGTCCATTGTTCCATGTCCAGTTCTAACTGTTGCTTCCTGACCTGACCATACAAATTTCTCAAGAGGCAGGTAAGGTAGTCTGGTATTCCCATCTCTTGAAGAATTTTCCACAGTTTATTGTGATCCACACAGGCAAAGGCTTTGGCATTGTCAATAAAACAGAAGTAGATGTTTTTCTGGAACTCTCTTGCTTTTCTTATGATCCATTGGATTTTCACAATTTGATCTCTGGTTTCTCTGCCTTTCCTAAATCCAGCTTGAACATCTGGAAGTTCACGGTTCATATACTATTGAAGCCTGGCTTGGAGAATTTTGAGCATTACTTTGCTAGCATGTGAGATGAATGCAATTGTGTGGTAGTTTGAGCATTCTTTGGCATTTCCTTTCTTTGGGATTGGATGAAAACTGACCTCTTCCATCCTGTGGACACTGCTGAGTTTTCCAAATTTGCTAGCATGTGGCGTGCAGCACTTTCACAGCATCATCTTTCACTATCCTTCATTTATCTTTCTTCACTGTCTTTTACAATCCTTCACTATCTCCTGGAATTTTCTCAAATCATGTCCATTGAGTTGGTCGTGCCATCTCATCCTCTGCCATCTCCTTCTCCTCTTGCCCTCAGTCTTTCCACACATCAGGGTCTTTTCCAGTGAGTTGGCTCGTCCCATCAGATGGACAGTATTGGAGATTCAGCTTCAGCATAAGTCCTTCCAGTGAATGTTCAGGGTTGATTTTCTTTAGGATTGACTGATTGAATTTCCTTGCTGTCCAAGGAACTCTGAAGAGTCTTTTCCAGCATCACAGTTACAAAACATCAATTCTTTGTGCTCAGCCTTTCTGTTTTCTGCTGTATATGACTATGTGCTAAATGTCCAATACTATACATCATAGAGCTAGGCATACAGAAATTAATAAAACAGATAAAAAGTCCTACCTATAAAAATTTACATTCTATTTGGGGGAAACAAGTAATAAAGAGAAAAAATAACTGAAGTTAGTATATCATGATGACAGATTCTAAAGATAAATATAGAGCAAGTAGAAGATGAATAAATTCTAGAGATCTAATACACAGCTTGGTGAGTATTGTCAACAATACTATGTTATATACCCCAAAACTGCCTAAGGACTAGATCTTAAGTGTTCTCACCACATAAAAGAAATGATAATTATATGATACATGAGAGGTGTTAGCTAAAGCTATGATGGTAATCATATTACAGTATATGCACATGCATTCTCAGTCATGTCTGACTCTTTGTGGCGTAATTGACTGTAACCCACCAAGCTCCTCTGTCCCTGGGTTGCCGTTTCCTACTCCAGGGGATCTTCCTGACCCAAGGATCAAACCCATGTCTCCTGCGTTTCCTGCGTTGCTAGGCGAATTCTTTACCACTGAACCACTTGAGAAGCCCCACATTACAATATATAAATATATGAAATTAATACTTTGTAGACCTTAAATGTACATGCTGTAATATGTAAAATATATCTTGAAAAAAAAAAAAGAACCAGGAAACAAAATGGGGAGACTGTCAAGAAAAGAACATTACAATTTTAGATGGAGTAGCCGAGGAAGGATTCACTGTGAGATTGCATTTGATTCTGAAGAGGCAAGGAAGAAGTATTTTAGACAGAAGAACAATGCAAAGGCCCTCAGAGCATGCTCAGCATGATTTCAAAATGGCAAGGAAGCCAAAGTGGCCAGAGTGTAGTAACAAGAGAGCCAAAGATGGAGCCAGTGAGATGACAGGAAGCCAGATCCTGCAGGAACTTTGGCTTTGACTTTGAGTGAGAACAGAAGCAATTGGAGTTCTGAATAGCAGAATGACATAGTATAATCTATACTGTTTATTCTAAAGATTAAGAATTGGACTATAGAAGTACAAGAGCAGAAGCAAGAAGCCAGGTAGGAAGATGCTACAACAGTCTAGCCAAGAGATGGTGGTTTGGGCCAGAGGATAGTGGTGTGTACCCTGAGGCACTGACAGCATCTGCTGATGGAGTAGATATAAGGTACATAGAAAAAGCAATGAAGGATGACTCCAGGATATTTATGGTCTTCCCATGTGACACTGGTGGTAAAGAATCCGCCTGTCAATTCAGGAGACGCCAAGAGATGCAGGTTCGATCTCTGAGTCAGGAAGATCCCCTGGAGGAGGGCATGGCAGTCCACTCCAGTATTCTTGTCTGCAGAAGCTCTTGGACAGAGAAGCCTGGTGGGCTACGGCCCATAGAGTCCCAAAGAGTCAGACATGACTGAAGTGACTTAACATGCATGCACACCAGGGTGTTTGGACTGAGCAACAGCAGAGTGGAGTTGCCATTTACCTATCACTGAGGGGTTCTGACAGCTTGAAGACTTCTGGTGCTTCCAGTTACACCTATTATATTTGACTTCTGTTGAAGAGAAAAAAAGGAGTACCAGGAAGGAGGCTCCTCACTCCCTTAACGTGATAGCCTCTGGGCATTGGTAGAAAAGATCTTATTCAGGAACTCTTTATCATTCTTTCAAATTCAGTAGGGGAGATTCTCATTTGTTGCCCTGGGTACCAGCTAACCGGAACCATATCACTGGTATATTATGAACACTGGTGTATTCATAAATTGGATATTTGTAACTCTGGTGATGATAATGTTATTTCCCCTTGTTCTATCAACAGATAGACTTGAAAAGAGAAATAAATGAAGAAGAATTTAGTATTCTAGAATCTAGGTCATTAAATACATCTCTGCTAAATGATATACCAAAAGCTATAAAAGCATACTTTTCCTAAAAGATGTAGCTAGCCTCTTATAATATTATGATTTTTTTAGTTTTATATAAGATGGACATTTTCCTTTTGATGTCTGCTTCACTGAAGAAATCAATAAACATCTTTTAATGAAAATGAAAGATAAGCACACTAGCAACATAAGCTAAACTATCAAGTTCCCAATGCCCAGTATTTGCTCTGACGATGTAACCTTAGAGTTACTGCAATGTTATAGAATATTTATTTATTTACATTATATAAAATATTATATTACATACCAAGTTATATAGACATGGTTATTATGGGCTACTGGGTAAATTTTTAGCGTTTTCTTCACTCTCCCTCCCTCCTGGGGCTTTTAGTGGAGTTTCCTGAAAAATGGTATTAATTTTCTATCTGAAAATGTAAGCCTATGATAAGAATGAGTTTTTTATGGGCCCAGAGATTTCTACTGTGCCTCTATACTATCTAAGAATTATGAGCATTTAAAAATATATATATATATGAATTCCTTAATTAGCAAATTGAAAAATAGCATTAAGAGAGTTGAAGCAAGCTGTACTCAGTTTACTTACTTATTTGTTTTTTTGCCACCCCATGTGGTTTGAAGGATCTTAGTTCCCCAGACAGGGGTTGAACCCAGGCCCACAGCAGTGAAATTGCAGAGTCATAACCACTGAGAAAGTGGAAGTGAAAGAAAGTGAAAGTTGCTCAGTCATGTCAGACTCTTTGCGACTCCGTGGACTGCAGCCCGCCAGGCTCCTCTGTCCGTGGAACTCTTCAGGCAAGAATGCTGGAGTTGGTAGCCGTTCCCTTCTCCACTGAACCGCAAGGGAATTCCCTGCATTCAGTTTTCCTAACTCTTAAGTTTCATCATGCCATTGCTCTTGTTTATCTGGTTGTTTCTACTTTATATATTTCATACAGTGGTTTGCATTTTTTGCAGAGAGAAGGCAAGGTGGAAGCTGGGATCATGACAGCTACAACGTGGTTGAAAGAGGAGCCTCCGGTACACAAGCTAGAAGCAGTAAGCAGGTTTTGAATCTAGAGCTCCTGGGAAACATGCACATGATGCTTTTAAGTTTCTTTTCTTTCTCCTCCATTTTTCAATGTGTAATGAAAATGAATTTTCTAAAAAGTTAGAGACACAAAGTCAGAAGACTGTCAGTAAAATTAATAATTTAGGCTAATATTTCATATCATTAAAAAAATTCAGGAGCAATCTTTAGGTGTTTACATCCAAACTGGAATTTTAACTATACCAAACTATAAGTCCAAAAATAAATGCGCTGTGTAGATGACGAGTCTAACCTAAGCAACAAATTAAATGGAAAAGTCACAATCGTGTATATTTAAGATTGTCAAATCCAGACACCAAGCTCATTCTCTGACTCAGGCAGATATTTGAGCCCTTTGTCCTATGACAGTTTTAGTAGTCTGTCATCTCATACTCTACAAAAATGTATGTTGTCATCACAAAGCCTTTTTAAAAGTAAAGAGTATGTGTAAAATTTTAATTGCTGTTGCTATTTTTGTCTTTTTTTTTTTTTAAGAATTTAACTCTAAATTTATAGTAGCCCAAAGATATAATGGGCTATAGGATAACTATGTGTTATGATATAATATACATATGATGCAGCAGTATATTATATAGTTGTATGATAACTATATGCAGTGATAACTATTAATTTGTAACACCCTATAAATTTATATCACCCATTATGTGGTGAATATTTTTTTAAATTTATAGAAATACGTGAATATCAAATGTTGGCTGAAGTATTACCAGATTACTGAATAATACTTCCCCAAATCTTTCATTAATAAAGCCTCAGTTTTCAGAAACTGAAGAATATATTTAGCTCTAATTGATGTGAAAAAAATAAATATTAGGTTTAAATTTATAATAAATTTTACTTCAAAATAGCTTCAATATTTTATTTATTTATGGTCGTCAAGATCCTGTCCAATCTTATTTATAATGAACTAGAAATATTTTCTAGTTGGGAATTCTTTAACTCCTACAAATTTGTTTTGTTTTTAAAGCATGGTTGAAAAGTATCAGCTGGACTGTAGTAAGCAACAGGTTATGTGCTTTTCACTTCAAGGCCAGATTCAATCTCTGCATCTTCGAAGCTAACAGTTCTGCTCTGTGTTTTCCCTGTAAATAATTTGATCACTTTATATTCTAGTTTTAACTTTTATTTATTCGGAAAGTTATTCAACTTGAAAAGAGTATATGAGACTGTAATATTAAATCGTTTATATTTGTTTGCCACATGTTTTACTTTTAGAAAATACCGAGTGATATACTTGTATATAAATTATCTGCCCAAATTTAATTCCCTTCCAGTGTAATAGGTTTGATATCGTTATTTTGACATTTTCTAATGTTTCTGTCATTGCCTCTGCTATAGGCCAGGGAGCCGGGCTGTCAGGAGCACAGAGGTCCAGAACAACCAGCAGAAGCAGCGTGTGGTCTGTGCACTGATTTTAGTGAAGATGAATCAGCAAGCAGCTCAGTAACAAAGCCTGCTAAAAACAAAGCATCTGACTCAAGCAAAGCTTCAGTTTCTCCTGGGCAGCTTAGCTTACTCCAGTGTGGTTTCTCTAAATTGTTTGAGACAAAGTGTGAAACATTTGAGGATGATGATGAAAATATTGCCTCTGACAACGAAACTTCTGATGAACAGCCCACATGTCTTTCAACAGAAACCAAAAATGCTGGTTGTCGGAAGAGTCAAGACTCTCTTCGTACTTTGAAACATAAGAAATTAGCTAATGTCCTAAATCCAAATGGAAAATGTGTTTTTGATAAAAGTGAGAAAATTTTAGAAGAGAATATTCCTTCTGAGTCTGATGATGAGAAAAACTTTA
Organism: Muntiacus reevesi; assembly: GCF_963930625.1. Taxonomy (NCBI): domain Eukaryota; kingdom Metazoa; phylum Chordata; class Mammalia; order Artiodactyla; family Cervidae; genus Muntiacus; species Muntiacus reevesi. The sequence continues at coordinate 14,892,236 of NC_089258.1, forward strand.
AAAATACAGTTGACCACCATTGCATTTTACAGAATGTCACAGAATCAGAAGATAGTGATATCATCTTTCCCACACAGTATACAACTCAGAGATTGCTTAAGAAGAATATAAGGTTTAAGCCACCTGTGGATGGATCTGAAGATTCTGAATCAGAAAATCCTGTAAATATAAAAAATAATGGTGATGATACAAAGACCAATGTCAGAGGAAATGGGCTAATTTCAAAACAATTAAATCTTGAGATTGAGACTCTGAAATCTAATACAAAAAGAAAAGGTAGTAGTGATATTAGTGATGAATCTGATGACATTGAAGTTTTCTGCAAGTCAAGAGTAAGAAAGCAAAGAGCTACTAGTTCTCTGAGGTTTAAGAGAAAAAAGGAAAATAAAAGGGAACTTTACACTTTTCCAAAAACAAGGAAGAAAGCAGATGAAGACTGTAACTCTCAGACTATTGATGAGTTTTCATCCTCTGATGATAATTTATCTGTTGGCCACATCAGTTTCTCTAAACAGAACCATAGACCAAAAACTATAAAAGATAAAATCAGTGTCTCTTCAAAATTAGCTAACCATAAAAGAAATAACACTTTCATACCAAGAAAACCAATGACATTTTCAAATGAGAACATGGTCAATCAGAATCGGATATGTGAATCAATGGATAAATTTTTAGGTAACTGAAAATCCATTCTGAAAACTTTTCTTTACATATTTGTTGTATACAATCAAATACCTCTTAAGAGATGTTTGAATTACTTTGAATTAACTCTGCAATCGAGGTGCTATATTGAGATACAAATGAGGAAGTGGGTAGTGGCAGGATAAAGGGAAGACCTAGGTCAGGATAGAGAAGTTTGTCATGTATACCAGAACTCCTTCTATGTAACCCATCTGAATCACTATAAACTAATTATTTTAACTTTTTTGCATTTTTATGGTTTTATCAAATGTGTATATGTTTGATACAATGTATAACCCTTAACATTATAGTTTAGTCTCATTAAAAAATTTTATATAGTTTATATGATTTTTTTCTTTTATTTCTTTTCTCTTTATATGATTTCTTTGTTGAAGAAACCAGGCCAGTTATTTTCTGCAGTTTGCATTTTGCTGATTGTGTGCTGTTGGTGCAGGTGAACATATTCCTCACCCCTCTGTACTTCCTGAAGATGAGCAGTTGGCCTCTGACACTGTATCAAACTCAGGTTCAGTCCCTTTGGCAAGACAAAAGTTAGTGTTTGACAGAATGTTTGCTGGTTTGTCTCTTTATGATCTTAGCAGCCATTTATTCACTCAGAGTAACACATAATGGTTTCTACTTCCCGTTTCTTTTTCGTTTGTTAGAATGCTTTTGTGAAGCAGTACTTCCCCTCATCTACTATTACTTACCCTGTGATACAGTTCATATAGATAAGATAGGAAAAGTCATTTCTTTACCAACTTTAGTAAATGAATTTTCTATCATCCTTCAATTTCTTTTCTTAAAATCATTGTGAATTGATTCAAGCACATTTAATGAGTCTAAATTCATTTCAATTAGTACCATTATTGAGGCTCAGTTTTCCCATCTTTGGACAGTGGGAGCCTTTAAACCTGAGCATTTTGATTCCTTAGATCTTTGATGTGATGCTAATCATCTTTGATAGCGATCTAGTGTTACACAATACTCTGGGATCATCTCATGCATTTTCTGCCTCAGACCTAAAATCAGTTATTTCTCTCAGAAGTCTTTGTTTCTTTTAGTGAAAAAGTGTGTTTCAAGACCACAATCTAGTGCTAGAAATGATCATTGCTACTGCTTGCTTAGTTATTATTTCTGGGTCTTTTCAGTGGATAAATTGTGTTTATTATGAATTGTGTGTCTGTGTGTGTATATATATATGTATATGTGAGTTTATATGTGTGTGCCATGTATGTATTTTTATATATGAGATAAAATACTTCATGAGTTCATTTTCATGCTTCCATATTTATTCTCTATTTGGGGGTATAGAGGAGGGGTAGGCTACCCACTCCAGTATTCTTGGGCTTCCCTGGTGGCTCAGATGGTAGAGAATCTGCCTGCAATGTGGGAGACCTGGGTTTGACCCCTGGGTCGGGAAGATTCCCTGGAGGAGGGCATGGCAACTCACTCCAGTATTCTTGCCTGGAGAATCCCATGGACAGAGGGGCCTGGTGGGCTACATGAGATCGCAAATAGTTTGACACAACTGAGTGACTGAGTACACCTAGAGCTTTTCCTTAACCTCTTCTCTGTCATATTCACATACTTTTTCTTCTCCACTGATAATCCCGGTTCTTCAGCATATAGGGAATGATTTAATTATAATGTCCCATAATCAGTCATTTTGTATACATATTACACAAAAGTAAAATAATAAAAATACCAATACTATTGTAGTGTGATTCCTGAAAACATTATTGTTTGGGGCAGACTTTCCGTATGCTCTCCCATTTCTGCCTGTTTTTAAAATGGATATGTTATGTGTTTGTTGTCAGAATACACGGTTACTGCATTACACGCTGTCCTCTTAGACCTCATTTATTCTTGGTTTGCAGGTAACTATAAATTTAATGCTTCTCATTAGTCTTCATGTCAGTGTCTCTCTAGTCATTTTGATTGTCTGAAGCTTTTATTCTAATAGATCTCTATTTCTAGTAGATCCCAGAAAGTATTCATGAGAGTAATATTCTCTTGAGATTCTTGTTAATAACAGTTTGTGCCCTTTATAGTTAAAAGTCTGATTTGTATTGCTGATCCCTATGTTTTATCATTTTCTTGAAGTCTTTTACTTAATTCTGAAATTAGTTACAATTTTGTTTTGTAAGCTTGTTTTTCTGGCATTTAGGGATGTTGTTCTGCTTATTTTCTTTTCCATTATAGTTTTTATGAGATTTGACCCTTTGCTCATTGATATACAAATTCTTTCCCCTGAATTTTTAAAAATGAGGCAGAATTTAGGAAATCTTTTCTAATTTCACAGAGATTCATATTTGTAATTTTTGCATAGTGTTCAAAACAGTAGTGGGATTTCTTGTTTCTAACCGTTGTTCCTGCTTTGCTCTCGACCATCTCTTTTCCTCATTCCTGTTCCTCCTATTCTGTTCACTTTTACTTCACCCCAACAGTTTTTCCTTCTTATCTGACCCTGGCCTGGGAGCCCTGGGGGATCGGTTTGGGGAGTTGCTTAGGGCTAGCCTGCCCCAGCCTCTTAGGCAAGCCCCCTGTACCCTGTACTCAGCTTTAGAAAATGGAACATCTTCCCAAATATAGCTGCTGATCTCCAGGTAGCCATTGTGCTAGGGTCTCCTGTTCTCAGATCCATCAGATGCCACCCTGCCACTTCCTTCTTCCTTCACACAGGCCCTGGTGCCTACAGAGTGTGAAGCTACTAGTGAGCTGAACCCAGCTTCTTGTGTTTTAGAGCTAGTAGGGATGTCTTGTCATCTAATTTTGCTGTAAGTGTTGTCCTTGGCTTTTGGTTTTGCAGTCTAGTTGCTCTCATGCTTTAGAGGTAGAAAAACTGCTTCCCCTTACCAGCATCTACTGACAGTCTGATTAGTGATTTTTGAGCTAGCATTGCTTTCAGAAGTGTCTTGATTTATTCCCCCAAAAAAATCACCAGAAAGAATCTGATATTTTGATGTAGAAACCTTAATAACTGTGTTTGACAAAACAAGCTTTCTTTTGTGGTTTTTAGTAGTCTTCATTTAAAAGTTCATTATGATACATATTTTGATACCCTTGCCCTGCTATGGAAAAGTAGAGCCTTCCTATGTAACTTTTCATAAACTGAAATGGCATAAAGCAAAGAAGAAATTACCTTAGGATATATCTTGTCAATGGCCGCACAAGGTAAGTCTAGGGAACGCACAGATACTCACCAACACAATTCAAAGTTCTGATGGCCTAATGCTGAGATGCTGAGTGTTATTCCTGGTAAAGGAGCTTGGCAGTGCTACGCTTGCTGCCGAGGAGCATGCTGCCTCTTAAAGGTCTGGCGACACACACTGTTTCGCTTTTTGCCCTTTTTCATAAAAGTGAAAATCCTCTTTGGATTTCTTTCTGTTAGAGTAAGAACAGGTACTAATATAAGTCTTTCAGAAAAGCTAAGTGGTAGAAAGCAAACGTTCAAGAAGTAGGGGATACCGATACTGGACTATCCCTTGGTTTACGTGCAACAATTAGATTTTAGGTTTGAAGAATTATTGCATGAACGTTTGTTTTAAAGCACAGCCAAGTTGTTACTGTTGTTTTACTATATAAAAAATGTAATAGCTTGTGTGGAACTCATTCTATTTTGAAGGTATAACATGTGTCATTAAAATTAAGAACAATATCTGAGTCAATTTTTTACCAGAAGAATTCTTTGGCAGGTTTAAACTGTTGCTGTATACACCCTAACTGATATTTCAGAATTTAAGGAGAATATTATCTTGGTTGCTCTTTTAGTCATTTAACAACATCTTGTTTTCTCATGATTGGCGATTCTGACTGAGAGAGTTTCAGGGCTGAAAAAGCACAAGTGTTGAGGGCATAACTGAGGTTCACTGTCAGAGGTGTTTGAGGGAGCTTTTATAGACTTCAATTCTAGCCTTCTCTTTTAATGACCACAATTTAAAAGTAAATTATAGGTGCCTAGAAGCAAAACAATAAAAAAAAAAAAGTAGCCATTTTTAAACTTCTTTTAGATAAAAGCTGTAAGTTAATTTTTTTCATTTCCTAAAAACCTTCAAATCTTGACAATCTCTGGGCATATGTACAAAAAAGACAATATACAAACAATAAAACTGAACGAAGCTGACCAAACAAAACTCCCTGGTCATAAACCCCATGCTCCTACCTCATAATTGTAATCAAGTACTTGTTTAAAGGAACAGATGAGGTTAGCACTACTTTTAAATTAGTAAACTTTTTTTTTACGTCAACAGAGATGACAAATTCATAGAAACAACCTTCTACAATGACTTTCCTCATTTCACGCTTAAATCTAAAAATTGTTACCTGATATCAGAAATTCTTATATGAGAGGGAGGTCATTTCTAAGTTAACCTAAGAGTTAAAACATATATTTGAACTTTTTTAAATTTTTAAAAAAAGAATATTGAGATATTGACATATAAACTCAGTGTTTTTCTTGATTAAAAATAAAATAAGCATAGCCTGTTTTAAATGTGTTGCTGATAATTTTTAAAGTATATCTTGAACTATATTGTTTCATCATAAGACACCAGTTAATAAACATCAATTACTTCATAGATGGTGTTCAGGAGGTGGCTTACATTCATTCAAACCAGAATGTGATTGGATCAAGCAAAGCTGAAAATCACATGAGTCGATGGGCAGCACGTGATGTATTTGAACTGAAGCAGTTTTCCCAGCTTCCTGCTAACATAGCTGTCTGCACTTCTAAGGTAAGAAGATAATATACCTCCAGTTTTTATATCATTTTCATAGAAGTTCCTTGATAGGATCTTCTCTAAGTACCCCCTCAAAAGTACCAACAAGATTGTAAATGACTTACAAATAAGTGTAAAAAGCAAAATACTATTTGGGGCACTATATTCACAAAATGTTTTATATTAAAAGACAAATCTGTATCTAAATGCCTAATAATGTTGAGTTGCTTAATAATTTCCTTAGTGAGAGTTTGCCAAAAATGAGGACTCTGAGGGAATCAGTTTAATCAGAACCAAAACTACTAGTGCTTATATGGAAAAAGGAAAGTGTATCATCAGATTTCTTCCATAATTTTTCATCTAAAATGAAGACACATACAAAAACTACATCTAGAATTTGTATTTTTAACAAAAGGATTTTTTTTATTAATTTTATTTTTTATTGAAGGATAATTGCTTTACAGAATTTTGCTGTTTTCTGTCAAACCTCAACATGAATGAGCCATAGGTATACATATATCACCTCCCTTTTGAACCTCCCTCCCATCTCCGTCCCCATCCCACCCCTCTAGGTTGATACAGAGCCACTGTTTGAATTTCCTGAACCATGGGCTCTTCTCATTTAAAATTGCTGCTTTATAGAAATATGGCTTGTATGAAAGTGATACTCTATTTACACACTTACATCAAAAGTTTTTAAATAGTATCTTCTTCTCTTTGGCTTATTCAGTTCAGTAATTCAGTTGTGTCCAACTCTTTGCAACCCCATGGACTACAGCACACCAAACTTCCCTGACCATCACCATCTCCCAGAGCCTACTCAAACTCATGTCCATTGAGTTGGTGATGCCATCCAACCATTTTATCCTCTGTTGTCCCCTAATCCTCCCACCTTCAATCTTTCCCAGCATCAAGGTCTTTTCCAATGAGTCAGGTGGCCAAAGTATTGGAGTTTCAGCTTCAGCATCAATCAGTCCTGCCAGTGAATACTCAGGATTGATCTTTTTTAGGATGGACTAGTTGGATCTCCTTGCTGTCCAAGGGACTCTCAAGAGTCTTCTTCAACACCACCATTCAAAAGCATCAGTTCTTCTGTGCTCAACTTTCCTTATAATCCAACTCTTACATCCATCCATGACTACTGGAAAAACCATAGCTTTGACTAGATGGACCTTTGTTGGTAAAGTAATGTCTCTGCTTTTTAACATGCCTTCTAGGTTGGTCATAACTTTTCTTCCAAGGAGCAAGCATCTTTTAATTTCATGGCTGCAGTCACCATCTGCAGTGATTCTGGAACCCAAAAAAATTAAGTCTGACACTGTTTCCCCATCTGTTTGCCATGATGTGGTGGGACCAGATGCCATGATCTTGGTTTTCTGAATGTTGAGCTGTAAGCCAACTTTTTCGCTCTCCTCTTTCACTTTCATCAAGAGGCTCTTTAGTTCTTCTTTGCTTTCTGCCATAAGGCTGGTGTCATCTGCATATCTGAGGCTACTGACATTTCTTCCGGCAATCTTGATTCCAGCTTGTGCTTCCTCCAGCCTGGCAATTTGCATAATGTACTCTGCATGTAAGTTAAATAAGCAGGGTGGCAAAATACAGCCTTGACGTACTCCTTTCCCAATTTGGAACCAGTCTATTGTTCCATGTCCAGTTCTAACTGTTGCTTCCTGACCTTTGGCTTGACCTATGGCTTATTATTCTTTCTTAATTCCTGAGAGCTAAATGTCTGAAGAGTAGTTTTTCTACCACTTTATGTGTACAAGTGGAAAATTGGTATTGTATATAGCAGTGACACTCTGTTTCAAGTTAGTGCTACTTTCGGAGTGAAGTGGGTAAAATACCTCTGAACTGTCAAGCTGTCTCCATTTATTTGTACCCCATCTGGTTTGGGGGCTTTCCAGGCGACACAGTCATATAGAATCTGCCTGCCAATGGAGAAGATGTGGGTTCAGTCCCTGGGTTGGAAAGATCACCTGGAGAAGGAAATGGCAGCCCACTCCAGTATTCCTACCTGGAATATTCCATGGGCAGAGGAGCCTGGAGGGCTACAGTCCATGGGGTCACAGAGAATTGAACATGACTGAGCACACAAACACATCTGATTTGACAAAGATTTTGGATCGTTTTAATTAAATCAGAATAAAAATTCATGACCAAGGAAAATAGAAATTAAGATAGAAGTTCAAGGCTGGGAGGAAGTTACAATGCTGATATATAAGATTATAATGCAGGTATGTAAAATATACTATACTTACCCAGATACATTTTTTAATGGCAGATTTGATTGAGTCTCCTGGTAGACAAAACAAAGGAAGTGAACAATGTATTTAGTATTTTCTTAACTAATCCACTTGGAAATGTTGGACAGTTTGGGTGGTCACGATGACAAAGTGCCTGACCTGCATTAAAGTCTGGAGGCAGGGCTGTCATGGGGTGTTGGGAGGCCCAGGAGGGTAGGTGGGGAAGCATCCCACATGCCAAGAATTGTTCTGCCCAAAATGCCATAACACCCTGCTGAGAAACACTGAGCTAAATATCCGTAAAGACAAAAAAAAAAGTGAAAACAAGCAAACACAGAAAAACGGTTCTTCTGAAAAGGAGCAAAGCTTTTCCTAGTGCTTAATTTGAAAGGATGTGTCACCTGGCATTTTGAATGGGGACCTCTACATGACAACAGTCAGTTGTCTTATATTTCCTTGGTGGCTCAATGCAGGAAATACAGGAGATACAATCCCTGGGTCAGGAAGATCCCCTGGATGAGGGCGTACAACCAACTCTAGCATTCTTACCTGGACAATCCCATGGACAGAGGAACCTGGCAGGATACGGTCCGTGGAGTTGTAAAGAGCTGGACACAACTGAGGCAACTGAGCACATTGTCTTATAATATTCTTAGAGTTATTGTAATATTGTGCTTTGAAAGGCTGTGCTTTTGGCTTTTTTTGATGTAATCCAAAGGCCTAGTTTCAAAATGCAAATCATATAAAAGCACTTTCATGACCCAAGTATGCTACTTTTTTACATCCTTACTTTACCTAGGACTATACCATATGTCAAGCAGTACTGTAGATAGCATTTCTACAGTTGTACTACCTTGTAGAAGCTATATGAAAAAGGTAGGCAGAAATGTGCTGGGTTTGCCAGAAATTTGCTATACTAAAATGAGGAGCATATCAGAATCTTTTAAACAGCTGATTTTTTGTTAGGTTTTTTTTTTTTCTTTTAAACCATGCCTTTTATTAAAACCATGCTCTTTTCCAAACAGATTTTAATGTGAAAGGTCAGAAAACTTGGCAAATTCTGTAGTACATGTTAATGCAGTAAGTTTTGGTCACTAGCTTATTTAAATATTTCTCAGAGAAGAAGTTTATCGCCATATAATACCTCCCAAAATGGATCAAGAAGCAGTAAAAAGTCCCTCTGGAACCTTCATAAGGAAAGTTGTAAAAACAAACATGATCGAAATACTTTTTGTTGTTTGCTGTTTAGTTGTTAAGTCATGTCCGACCTTTTTGCGACCCCATGGACTGTAGCCCGCCAGGCTCCTCTCTCCATGGGATTTTCCAGTCAAATATATTGGAGTCGGTTGCTATTTCCTTCTCCAGAGGATCTTCCCAACCCAGGGACCGAACCCATGTCTCCTGCACTGCAGGTAGATTCTTTACCACTGAGCCATCAGGGAAGCCACTGATGGAAATATACTGTGCTTTTAATTGGGAATGGTGGGCAGGGAGTTTCATCTTTACATTAGCAATACAGATAGTTTTCAACCTTTTTTAGCCTGAACATTCTTGAGATGGACAGTCCAATCTCATCAGAAACCTTGTTTCTTCACAGTGATGTTCAGAGTGAGGAGCATTTCTTGCCAGGAGAAACAAACTGGAATACCCTGCCCCTGGAGTGTGTGATGTGCCTTTTGAGGCCACATAGCTCCCCCAGCACACACAGACCAATTTAGCAGAACTTTTTCAAGGAATACAAAGAAATCTGGTGTTTAATGACTGAATCATGGTGGGTATAAAAAATATTCAGGGGAGTTTTAAAGCCATTAAGCTGGAAGGCCAGTCCCATGCCACCAATGGTAGCAGGGCAAGAACAGTCTATATAAACATACTCATCTCATCAGCTAACTTCAAATCAGTGCTTGATACAATAAATTCTGACAGTAAGATTTAGTCCCTCAGATTTGACCTGTATCATTTAATACATCAAGTTAACAGTATCATTGTCCTTCAGCATCTTGAAAGCTGTATTGTATTATTTATGTACAACCACCACTTGAGGACAGTATTATAAACTTACCATCAAAAAAGAAAGATCTTGGGTATATACTGCTATATATAAAATAGATAACTAATTAGGACCTAGTGTATAGCACAGGGAACTTTTCTCAGTCCTCCGTAGTGACTTATATGGGATAAGAATCTAAAGAAGAAGGGATATGTATATAAGTATAATTGATGAATCAGCAGTGAATTCGCTGTCTATCCTTAACTAACACAGCATTATGAATCAACTGTACTCCAACAAAAATTTAAATAAATGAATAGATAGATTCATAAAAAGGTATATGAAAATCAGTTTTCAAAATAGATAGTGATCATACATACTTAGGATGTTCTTAATTTTTCACCAATGTTGAAAACTAAACCTGTTGTATTTTTTACATAAAACCCAGTCCCTGGACGCATCTTATGCTTTTCTCCTTTTAGTTTATTTAGAAATAAATAAAAGAATTCATAAAATGAGACATCTTCAATTTGTTGAGCTCTGTAATCTTCTCAAGGCAGAGGAATTTTGATGGTTATAACTGGTCTATGTCATGGAATCTATTCAGATGTCAATTTGAATTGTGACTGTACCTGATACTTCCTTTGTGACCATGAAAAAGTTACTTACCTTCTCTGTGCCTCAATTTTCTTGTGCTTAAAATACAAGTAATTATACTTCTTACCTCAAAAGGTTCTTGTGAAAACCAAATGAGGTAATGCCTATAAAATGCTCTGAACAGTATCTGACAGAAAGTACGCAGTTAATGAATAATAAGTATTGTTATTGCAACCAATGGGTAAGACTGATGTCAGGTCTTTAACTTCCCTAGAAGGTGAAAATCAACAAGGACAAATAATCCATAAACAGTCTTGCGTGCCCAGTCGCTTCAGTCATGTCTGACTCTTTGCAAGTGTCATGGACTGCCAGGAGCCTGCCAGGCTCCTCTGTGCATGGGATCCTCCAGACAAGAATAGTGGAGTGGGCTGCCGTGCCCTCCTCTAGGGGATCTCTCTGACCTAGGGATCAAACCTGCATCTCCTGCATTGCAGGCAAATTCTTTACCACTGAGTCACCAGGGAAGCCCTGCAATCATGTTTAAATATAAGTAAAAGAATGGGTGGTGCTAGTCCATCTGAGGCTTTGAACTTCCTTTTAAATAAAAAACTGAGAATGCTTATGCTATTGATATGGTATTTTTCAAGTTTTTATATGTGGCTAAGTTTTTGTTTATGAAAACAAAGTCACCCGGTGCTTTATAATTTATATTAATTTTATTTTAGGCTTTTTCTGTAATAGAGTGAAAATTATTAGTGACTTTTCTGTGTAGAGCTGATAGATCTAGTTTCTGTTCAGGTTCATCAGTTTAAGTGATTGCTTCTAATTCATAATATCTCCATGGCTGCCAACATTCATTCAAATGAGTGAGACTGCATTCTGCCATCAAATTAGTTGTTTTGCATCTCTGTACGTAGTGCTAGGGTTTTCTTCACTATAATTCTTCTGGAAACTAGAAACTAATAAAGTCAGTGAGATGGAATGATGGTAGTGTCGTTTCTCTTTACTAAAACTATTTGTAAAGATGATTTGAGATATTGATGACATTTCATTCACAGAATTTCTAAGGAAAAAAACTGTTCACAGTCACTGATTTTATCATATCTGGTTGATGATACTTCAACACCTTTAATGAGTAAATTGTTGAAACACACCACGATCTTTGGTTAGAGATATGTATGTCACTCACTGAGAGGTTTTGCAGCTCGCTGTGTAGTGATAGGTGGCAATGATGGAGTTGCAGTCTAGCAAAAAACTTTTAAACCATTACGGAAGGAAAAGAGAATAAAGGTAAATAAAACAAGATGAAGGCAAAAAGGCTCAGCCATAGTACTAGAAATATTGACAATCCTCTTCTTTCTGAAATCTCCAAATATCCCTAGACCTCCCAGCTCCAGTACAGTATCTTTCTTCTAGGGTTTACATCCAGAATCTTTTTGATTACTGAGAATTCTTTTGAGTGCTTCATGTCTGTCATCAAAGATTTATTAGAGACCTTTGTGTTCAAAAAGAGTGTGTGTGTGTGTGTGTGTGTGTGTGTGTGTGTGTGTGTGTGGGTGGGTGGTCTCTCAGTGTATGTGTCTGTGTCTGCAGCCAGATGCAGATGTGCTGCCTCAGTTCCTGAGAAAACAAAACACGTCCTATTTATTTGTATGAAGGCAGCACAAGATTAACAGTGGCCACAATATGCAAGTATTTTACTTCCCAAGGAATACTGTAATTGAGTCTAAGTGAGAGCCTTTAACTAAATTGCAAAGGAATATACTAAATGAAAAACTTACAAAGGGGAAATAATGTACACTGGAATTATAAATAACATATTGTAGTCTTTCAGAGTTTCTCAGTCCTTTGATGTAATTATTAGAAACCAAAATGGCAAAAGCTGTGAATCAAATAAAATTCAACCATATGTTAAGAAGAGTTCTAAAATATACTGTCTTTCCCATATTTCCTTTGGTTTCTTAGTGTATACTTTTATAAATTAATTTGCTTATAGAACATATTTGATAGATATGTTGAATTAAAACCTTAAATTTCTAATTATGCCTGTTTAATTTAGCAGTACAACACTATGTAAAATAAGAACTTGCTTTACATTCAGTTGTGCTTAGATATTTCAGAACCATATGAGAACAGCTTATTTTAAAAGATAAGATGTCTGATAACAAGAGGGAAAACCTGTGTGATTTAGGTTTAAGCTTAGACCAAACAGAAACGTTTAAGCGCTGGAAGGAACGGATAATACCTTTGTTAAAGTTAACTTGTTCTTTCACTATATGGAAGTATGTCATAAAACTTAGCTATACCTGTGTGATGTGGAACCTCATTTTTTCAGTCAACTGTTATGTTTTCAACTTAAGCTTACTTAAAGTTTTCTGAAAAGATTGTACAAAGACAGCATTCAATTAAGGATTAATCACTATGGCAACTGAGATGTGACTGAAAGGGGGAGGATGTACTCTCCCCTCAGTTTCCTGCCAGCTGTCATAGTCAGCCTCTGTTGCCTGAATCCAAGCCAAAATATAGACTGTGACCAACTTGAAGAAACTATATCTGTATTTTTATAAATTGGTACAAGTATCAGACTATAAAAGGAGACTTAATCCCCTGAATGGTATGACAGACACTTGGCACTCTTGCCAGTGTTTGACAGAGAAATAACGGGCCGCTTTGTAGTAAAACCTGGATTAATAGTAAACCCTTCTTTATGTTACTGCAGCGTGGTGTAAATGAGAGAACTAAGCATGCTGTCAGCCTGGGGGCGGAGGTGGCATGGGGGAGAGTCTTTTATATAACCAGCACAGGTTTAAGCACTGTTCAGAATACTGTAAATACAAAATGTTGTCTTAGTAAGAACTTCTCTTTCTTGTATTTGTATTAGATTGGCATTTTGTAGGTTACTTAAAGAAAGGATCTTTTTGAGCTATGGTAGACTCGATTGCAGTATGTGTATACAGCTTTTGGAGTCAGCAAGGAGAGATGAGCTATTTACAATAAGCAGACTTTGGGGAGATACAGCTTTCCATTAGCCTGTTTCTCAGGATAGTGAATGGCATGATGGTTTAAAGTAATTGTTCACAAACGACTGGTTTATGAAGTAGTCCAGTAAGTAAGGTGATGGTTTCACCATGCAATGGAATTAACTCTTGCTGGGTGGGATTTTTCATGGTCTTATCATTTTTCTGTCTTGAGATGTTAACTTTATAGTATTTGCATCAGAAAGTTTTTCTTCCAAGTGATTTTAGTAAAGATCAGATTTTTAAAGTTGTGTATATATATGTGTAAAATTATGGGACCAGTGTTGGCATGAAGAAGGCTTTTGTATTTCTATCCTTAGAAGTAGGATTGATTCAGAGAGAGAGAGTGTGTGTCATTTGTGAAAATCACCTGTTACCTAGTCAAAGGAATGAGAATCTGGCGTTACCTATAAACATGTATTCCACTTCTAGCTAGTGGCGACGAGGAGCTGTGGCAGCCTTCCTCACAGTGATGTTACCAGGCTTGGTGGAGTAATGTCACTAATGAGCTAATGGGGACAAGACCACATTCAATTCTTGCCAGAAAGGCATACGTGTTTATTATTGTATTTGTGATTATTGCTTATTGCTTACTAGTAGGGTTGATGGATGAGTGAAGCTCTTTCTCTTATTCTATTCAATGACCTGTTGTTATTTTTGTTATTAGTGTGTGTGTTAGTTGCTCAGTTTTGTCCGACTCTTTGTGACTGCATGGACCCTATAGCCTGCCAGGCTCTGTTAGTAGCACCAGTAATAAAATATGTTAGAATGCCATAAAAGATATCTAGTTCAGCCCTCAAATTTTATAGATGAAGGACCCACCTTGAACTGTGCCTGGTTTATCATAAAGAATACTATAGAAAAAAATTATATTTGACAGTAATTATAAGCTAATGTGACAATGGCCTGGGCTGATAAAAATATTCTTTGCTCATTAGGAAGTAGCTTGATTCTAACTCTTCTCCTAGCTGGTCATTGTTCCAATTGCTTAGAAGATTGATAAGGCTTCTTTGAAGAGTTTCTCTGTTTAGAATTGTTGGAAGATTATAAATAGTTTAAAAATAGTATTTCTTCAAATAGTGCTTTCTAAAAGAATCCACTTGCCAGTGTAGGAGATGCAAGAGACACTGGTCCAATTCCTGGGTCGATAAGATCCCGGAGGAGAAAATGGCACCCCACTCCAGTATCCTGGCTGGGAGAATGCCATAGACAGAGGAGCCTGGTAAGCTATAATTCATGAGGTCGCAGAGAGTCTGACAGGACTGAGCATCTGAGCATAATATAAAGCACAATATAAAGGCTTAGAGATATGAGGCCTCATTGAACTCTGATTGACTTTACCTAGTGACTTAAGAGAATGCTAAGCACTTAATAGCCCTTTTCAAATGTGTATTTTATCCCTCTCTGAAAACCATGGTACCAGTTGGACCTGGCCACTTAACGGAAGCACCTATGGCTTTGTCATCTGAGAATCCTGCCTCTACACATATGAATTCTGAGTTTTATAGGATGAATGAAGTGAAATTATAAGGATAGGGAATCATAGTATTTCAGAACTTGAAGGATTCTTGGAGACTAATGCAAACAATAATGTTTTACTGATTTTTTTTTTATTTTATTGAGATGGTATATGACTTCCCTCAGGCTCAGCAGTGGCAGTCAGCTTAAATCCCTGCAATCTTTCAGTCCTTCTGGTTTCTCCTGTGGTTTCCCCCAGTTCCTTTACTTTCTATTTTGCTTTGAAGAGTTTCCTTTTTTAAGTCTATTTTGCTTTTCCAATATGACAAATCAGTCTAATTTTTCAAGATAACTTGTCTATTAAGAATTTCCCTCACTTTAGCAGTTAAACAAAAAATTCGGGAGGACTAAATGTTTCTTTCCGTTTAAAAATCTTTTTTTAGATTGTTAAAACTATCTGGACTCAAGAAATATCGTAAGACTTGGCAGTATCTACTCAGCCTTAGTTGTCCTAACCTCCCAAATCTCCAAACCTCTCTACCTCTCAGCATGTAACTCAGATGTGTCACTCTTTCACAAAGCCTGCCCCAATTCCAACATAAGCTGTAGGTAGGCTGTCCTTCTTAATACTTTTTCTGCTTCATGTAATAGTACTTTGACCTAGTTATTCTAATATATGACTTCCAAATTTTTATCAGTTAGGTAAGTATACATCTTCTTTTCTAGTAAACTCTGAACTTTAAAAATAGCAGAATATATCTCTGATTCTCATTTGATAACTCTGGAGACTTAAAATAGTGTCTTGTATATAATTGATACTTTTTTTAATAATTTAGGTTTTCAGTTGTTGTCAGGGTATACTGAACCCCAACACTATGTTCTGAAAAGTAAATCATTTAAACTGTCTTTTCTATAAACAAATCTCAGAATTTTCCTAAAAATCCTCTGGCAATGGCTTGGCATTGTTGAGCTACTGAATGTATTTACAATCAGCCAAGGGAAACAATCCCTCCTTATCTGAATTAGAAGGTTTGCCTGTCATTTGTGGTCTTCAATAAACTTACTTAATCTACACCTCCAACCAAATCATCTACTGGCTGATCCTTCACTTCCAATTCAAATTTCACTCCCTCCATAAAACCTCAGTCTTCGGAGATCTCTCTATTCCAAACTCCTTTCACACCCGTTCTCTCTGCCTAACATCATTGTAGACGTGGTGGACACCGTGTTAGTGTTTGCTCTTTCCTCACGTATGTTACAAACTTCTTACAGATCAGGACCACGGCGTACATGTCCATTAGCATCACCACTTAGCAACAGGCAATACAGAGTGGAAGTTCAGAAAACATTTGTTATTAGTAATTCCTACAAGAAATTACTACATAATGCAGATGCCCATAACAGTTTTCACTGTTTATATAGGTTCCACAAGTTAATGTTAAAAGGTGTATTCTAGCAGATGATGTAAAGATGTTAGTCACTTTAGAGCAGCATAAATGCTGGTATTCTTCATCGTCACTCATTATCTCTCATCTGTTGACCATAGTTCTAGTATAGGAAACCCACTCAAGAAGGGAGAACATGGAGAATGGTGTCAGAAAGATATCCCCACCCCTGTGTGACTTTGTGAGCTTTCCTCATCTAGCAGTGACAAATCGAAGCAACCATCTTGGGGAGTAATTTTCTGTGTTCCAAAGTTCTATAAAATATCTGTTTTGTTTCTTTATTGTATGGCATGTAAGGCATGTCTCAATTTGGTGCTAGCCTGCTTTTCCAGTCTCATTCTGAGATACTCATTCAGAATTACTGACAGTAACTTTGTGCCAGGCACTGTACTAGACCATGAGGATAGCAAGCGGAACAGGTTCTTCCTAGTCATCCTTCAGTTTATGAATCAGTCTTCAAGCACACCGTGGATTTTTACCCGTCTAAGTCTTTGTTCTTGTGTTTCTTTTGTTTAAAATTCCATTTTACCTGTGCCTGTGCTCCTTGTATCATTAGTGACAGTTCTTCTCTATCTTCTCCAAAGTGATGTAAATGTTTTCCTCAAATTCATCTTTACTTGTGTGTGCATATGCATGTATGTACGCTATAGCATTTATTGTATTATGTGACACTTTATATATGTCTGCAGAAGGGAAAGTCTGCCCACTCCAGTATCTGGCCTGGAGAATTCCATGGACTGTGTAGTCCATGGGATCGCAAAGAGTCAGACATGACTGAACGACTTTCACTTCACTTCACAGGATGCATTTAGTAGCATAGAATAGAATAGCCATCTGAAAATGGCCTGTGCAGTAGGCTGTTAACTAATCCACATAGCGGCAAGTCTGGAGGGAAATATTTCCAGGTGTATTGCTGCAGTCCAGTGACATCATAAGATATCAGCCTCTCTGATTTTCTTCTCCACTGTCTTTAGCGAGTTAATTTTTAGTTCCATGAGGCCTTTTTCCTCATGTTACAAGATGACTGCTACATCTCAAGAACCTGTTTCCTCATACAAAATTATGCAAGGGCAGGAAGCTGTGCTTCTCTTCATGTATCTCTCCTTTTGTTTTGGAGGAAAATCTTTCTGGCAGGACGTAATTGGCTTGACTAATCTCAGTTCATCCGCTAAGAACTGAGAGGGCAATCAACCTTTCCTGAGCACATGACCATGACCCATTCCCAATATTTAAATATTTAACAACAAATATGATTTTTTGATGTTGTATAATTTGAATGTGTCAACATTTTAAAGATACACATAACTGACTTACTGTTTTCCAGATGAACAGTGAATTATATTACAAAATCATGCTTGGGGAAAAAATTCAGCCAAAGTGCAAAATATACCAATGAATTTTAATTTTAGTAATGTAAAAAATTCTGATGTGGTTTCAAATATTACATGAAACTAACCTTAACTGAATTTTGATAAAGTATTGAAAAGGAATATCTATAGTTATCTGAAAAGGCTATGTAAATATTCTTCCCTTTTTCAATTACATATCTATATGAAGCTGATTTTCTTCATATACTCCAACCAGGACAGTATTGTTGCAGCAGGACTGGATGCAGAAGCAGATATGAGAACTCAGCTGTCTTTTATTAAGCCAGCTACTAAAGACATTTGTAAAAATGTAAAATGTAATCACTCTTCTGGTTAGTTTTTTATTTGTTGGCCTTGGAAAATATAAACTTTTTTTTGGTAAAAAGAGCTATTTAAGTTAACATGTAATTGGCTTATTTTTATTTGTAATGAATTAATTGTTTTAAACTTTCAATAGCTATAACCCACATAAACAAAATCTCTTTGGGGTCCTCATTAATTTTTAAACTATAAAGCGGCCTAAAACCAAAAAGGTTCAGAATTGCCATCTTAGACCATGTGGACAGGGTCACTTGATTATTAAATTCAGTTCTAGTGGAACATACTTTCACTTGGTCTTTCTCTGTGTGAACGCTTTACTTCCTCTGCTACATGGCTCATGAAAGTATATCAGAATAGAAGAGAGTGAAAATGATGTGGTTATAGGAAACCTACTCTAATTCACTAAAAAGGAGAATTATTCACAGTTTTCAGTACTTGATTATAAACAATAATCTGCATCCAACTTCACAACTAGTAACAATGTCCCAGTGTCATTTGTGGCATGGTGCTTGAAATGTTCTTTCCTAGACACTGGAGAGCCATCCTTGGCCTTGTAACTGAATCAGCCTACATAGAAGCCTACACTTACTCTAACTGGAGGCCTAGAGGAAGGAAGTGAGAGCCTAAGCTCCCTGTGGGAAGTGCCAGCCACTGGAAAGGCAAGCAGGGGCGGGTGCCTGACAAGAAAGACTTTAAAAATTTTCCATCCGCACCACCCTTCCGTGATCTTTTCACTAACAAATATTATTTAGTGTAGAACCTTCAAGTAATCTTTACAGACATTTTTATATTAACATAAATGTTATATGTAAAGGTTTAAAATTGAGTCAGCATTATAAGATACTAAGCGTTGCAACTTACTCAAGATCCTAAAAAGACTAGTAGAATTGTGAGCTTTAAATATGGAAGAGACTGCTGGGGGTCCCGGATCCAAATTTTTATCCCCTTAGATCCTGATCTCCAAATCCATCATTATTCCTTAGGATAATGAGGCTCAAAAAGATTAAAAAAAAGAAAAAAGACTTGCCCCAAATTTACACAATAAATGACTGAGGAAGGCCTAGACACCAGGACTTGGGTAGTGCTGAGTCCTTGCTCAGACAGCTACCCCAAAAGGCCCTAGATCTTGCTCTAGCCTTTGTGTGTAGGATGTATTGAGGGGAATCTACTGCCTGACCATCCTTCCATGAAGGTCTGAGATTGTATTAGCAGACACTCCCCGTTGCTGGCCCACAGGCTTTTTGGAAGGTGATTGCCACCATCTCACCTGGCCCTTTTCCTGCAGCTTGACTGCTGTGGCAGTCCCTTCAGGGTCCCGAGACCCAGGGAGATAGGGCTTCTGCACTTCTGTTTGTACTGTGTGCCCCACGGTAGTCAGCTGTACTGAGGCCATCGCTTTGTTCTTTCAGATAGAGGAGTTTCTTGGACAGTGAGAAGCGGATGTTGTGCACAAAAAAAGGAAGGTAGGCTCAGGGCAGCCTGTCCTTTTGTGGCTCACTCAGAAAGCAAAGTACTACCAGAAAAGAAAATACATACATATCTATGTGTGTGTATATATATATATGTTACTGAATTGTAACTGTTACTCCTTCCAGGAGGAAAACAGACCCATAATTACAAACTTTAATCTCCCTTTACCACCTAAAAAAAGGGGAGGGAGGGAAGGTTTGGATTTGAATCTAAGTTTGTTTTTTCAGATTTGAATGACATTTTTAAACATATGCAGAAAATTATACTTCATTGTATATTTGTGGTGGGTCCTCTAACCAGCTGGCTTTTCTCCAGAGTCTGAGTGAAGGCAATTCAGGGGTATCTCACAGTTAATTGCCTTAGGTTTTTGTTGAGTATTGGAAAACTGCCTTTACAGTAATATTTTCTACCTCCAGGCAGAAATTTTGAATGATCACTTGAAGGATAAGGACTTTCTCACACTTGTGCAAAGATCCTTGAAGTTCTTTGTCATTTTGGACTCTCAGATGCCATTTGAATGTGCTATATGTTATTTACATGTGCTATATGTTTTTATAGAATTCCTGATTCCCTGCTTTGCAAAGATAAACAAGTTTATGACTTTTTTTACATGTTTACAGGGTTTGGCCTTTACCCAAAGAGAGATTTCTTTTTTAATCTTTTGTTTGAACAGATGTGTAAACAAAAGCATTGCTGCCTCTCAGACTTAATTATTTAAGATTTAATGAAGAAAAAAAGTGAAAGAGCACTTTTTTTTTTTTTTTAAGTCTTTATGGCAAAGTTAGTGTGATCAGACCAGTGTGAGGGACTTTGGCTACACAGCATGCCCTGTTCTGACAGTGGCCATAGACTGCCTTGTGATCTCAGGAACAGTGAAGCTTCCTGGAAGGGGCAGATCCTCTGGTGATTCTTAGGATCCACACTCATGCTTCTCACTGGGTCAGAGCCACTGGGACCTTCCATTTCCTTTGAAAATGTCCTCCCTGATTTCCATTTTCTCAGTGACTAATCAAGGCTAAGGACTTCCCTGGTGGCTCAGTGGTAAAGAATCCGCCTGCTCAGCAGGAGATGCAGATTGGATCCCTGGGTTGGGAAGATACCCTGGAGAAGGAAATGGCAACCCACTCTAGTCTTCTTGCTTGGGAAATCCCATGGACAGAGGAGCTTGGTAGGCTACAGTCCATGGGGTCATAAAAGAGTCAGGCACGACTTAGCAACTAAACAACAACAGCAAAAAATCAAGGCTAATCATCTGATTATGGGAAAAAATGGTGAATGTGGCTGTTAAATATACATTGCTCTTTGCTCTGGTGTATGCCCTGTAATATGTTTTCTAAGGTGAGAAAAACCAGCTCAGCAGACAGATCCATTCCAAAATTGGTTAATAAAAATTTCACTACCTCCTGGTAACCTACCACAGACAGGCTACCCATCCTATCAGGCTGTTTTTCATCGTACATTATCCCCTTCAAAGCTTCCTCTACTTGTGAGGGGTACAAATGAGCAGAATAGGAATTGGCGTTATCTGCACCAGCTATGAATGTGTCTCCAGTAATTAGCCTCAAAGAGATTTAGAAAGATGGCACGGATTACAATAGTATTTCTCCTGCGAAAATGGAAACTAGAGGCCGTTCATGGTTGTTTTTGAAACTCAGTCTCCTGGATTGTAATGTTCCCTGCCCCATTTGTTGCCCACGGATGGGTGTGTATGGGAAAACTGATCCCTATCAACTTTTCCCTTTTCCTTGCTATTCCTACCTAGATGTCCTCTGTAGTTCTTTAGTAATTTGCCTCCAAAATTATTTTTTACTTCAAAGAAAGAGGGTTTTTTTTCCTTAAACATTCTCTGCACTGAGGCTTTCCTGGTGGGTCAGTGGTAAAAACACACCTGCCAGTGCAGGAGACATGGGTTTGATCCCTGATCCAAGAAGATCCCACATGCCTCGGAGTAACTAAGCTTGTGCACACCACAACTGCTGAGACTGTGCTCTAGAGCCTAGGATCTCCAACTATTGAGCCCACGTGCCTAGAGCCTTTTCTCTGCAACAAGAGAAGCCACCGCAGTGAGAAGGTCTCACATTGCAGCTAGAAAAAAGTTTAAGCAGCAACAAAGACCCAGCACAGACAAAATTAATAGATAAAAAATTTTTTTAATTTATTTTTAAAATTTATTTTTTAAATTTCTAAAAAAATATATCTAAAAGACCACATTCTCTGCACTATTCCAGTGAAGTTTTCTATTTGTTGTTGTTATTGCTGTCTAGTCTCCAAGTCGTGTCCAACTTTTGCTACCCCCATGGACTGTAGCCTGCCAGGCTCCTCTGTTCATGGGATTTCCCAGGCAAGAATACTGGAGTGGGTTGCCAATTCCTTCTCCAGGGGATCTTCCTAACCCAGAGATCCAACCTGTGTCTCCTGCATTGCAGGCAGATTCTTTACCACTGAGCCACCTGGGAAGCCACCTGGAGGGTTTTCTATTATGTAAAGATAAATTTCATGTGTAACAGAGTAAATAGAAAAATGATAATTGTAGTCATATGGTTGTGAGGTAGGGGGAATATTCCCTTTTTTCCTTTTCTCAGTACACTGGCAACAAAGATTATTTGCAAACTTTTTTATTTTTTATTTCTTCTTACTCTTTCAATTGAAAATCTATGTATACCTTATCTTCTTTATTCAGTATGCCTTTCAGAAAATAACTACTGGTTCAATTAAAATAATGCTGTTGGCTTAGGTCTAATGCCTTGTAATACAGACAGTACACTTTGGGATTAAAAGAAAAAAGATACTTACTATCAAAAGTCTTTTGAATGTCTCATACTATTAATCTAAAGATAAGAAACTTTCCTCCTAGAATCAATATAAATCTAAAACTTTACAATAAGAAATAAATAAGTTGTACAGGATTGTATATAGTTGACTAGGTCTAGTGTAAATTTATTTTGGCTACTCTAAAAGAAGAAATGCTTCCCTGTAAAAGTACCCTCTTATTTGTTATAATCATAATGTATACCTTTTACAACTTAAAATTATAGCTTTTATTTTACAGAATGTATACTTTATACATGTTTCAATAGTAATTTTTATGGTATATTTTCAAATGTATTTTATAGAGATATTAGAAAAATGAATAATGATTTTATAATTTTATCAAAATTAAGTCAAAGCAGATATTCATGATATATTGTGCAGCATAGCATATTATTGTGTTTTATAATAATTTTAAATGGAGTATAATCTATAAAAAATAATGAATTACTGTGTTTTATGCCTAAAACTAATATAATATTGTAAATGAACTATGCTCCCATTATTTAAAAAGTAGATATTTATGAAGTCTTTGAAGTGAGCTATTTCCACAGTAAACACTTAATTGTAGATAGGTAAGGAGATTATTTTGGCCAAAATATATTAAAATAATTACCACTTGTAGAAATAATATATATATAGTGTTTTTGGTTGAATTAAATAATTTTTATATTCTGAATTTTGTTTTTAATAAAAAATATTTCTTTTTCTGACAATAACATTTAAATTTTTTTTTAATTTTTTTTTAATTTTTTTAAATTTTATTTTATTAGTTGGAGGCCAATTACTTCACAACATTTCAGTGGGTTTTGTCATACATTGACACGAATCAGCCATAGAGTTACACGTATTCCCCATCCCGATCCCCCCTCCCACCTCCCTCTCCACCCGACTCCTCTGGGTCCTCCCAGTGCACCAGGCCTGAGCACTCATCTCATGCATCTCACCTGGGCTGGTGATCTGTTTCACCATAGGTAATATACATGGTGTTCTTTTGAAACATCCCACCCTCACCTTCTCCCACAGAGTTCAAAAGTCTGTTCTGTACTTCTGTGTCTCTTTTTCTGTTTTGCATATAGGGTTATCATTACCATCTTTCTAAATTCCATATATATGTGTTAGTATGCTGTAATGTTCTTTATCTTTCTGGCTTACTTCACTCTGTATAATGGGCTCCAGTTTCATCCATCTCATCTCATCCATCCAATCATCTCATGATTCAAATGAATTCTTTTTAACGACTGAGTAATATTCCATGGTGTATATGTACCACAGCTTCCTTATCCATTCATCTGCTGATGGGCATCTAGGCTGCTTCCATGTCCTGGCTATTATAAACAGTGCTGCGATGAACATTGGGGTGCACGTGTCTCTTTCAGATCTGGTTTCCTCAGTGTGTATGCCCAGAAGTGGTATTGCTGGGTCATATGGCAGTTCTATTTCCAGTTTTTTAAGAAATCTCCACACTGTTCTCCATAGTGGCTGTACTAGTTTGCATTCCCACCAACAGTGTAAGAGGGTTCCCTTTTCTCCACACCCTCTCCAGCATTTATTGCTTGTAGACTTTTGGATAGCAGCCATCCTGACTGGCGTGTAATGGTACCTCATTGTGGTTTTGATTTGCATTTCTCTGACAATGAGTGATGTGGAGCATCTTTTCATGTGTTTGTTAGCCATCTGTATGTCTTCTTTGGAGAAATGTCTGTTTAGTTCTTTGGCCCATTTTTTGATTGGGTCATTTATTTTTCTGGAATTGAGCTTCAGGAGTTGCTTGTATATTTTTGAGATTAATCCTTTGTCTGTTTCTTCATTTGCTATTATTTTCTCCCAATCTGAGGGCTGTCTTTTCACCTTACTTATAGTTTCTTTTGTAGTGCAGAAGCTTTTAAGTTTCATTAGGTCCCATTTGTTTAGTTTTGCTTTTATTTCCAATATTCTGGGAGGTGGGTCATAGAGGACTCCGCTGAGATTTATGTCGGAGAGTGTTTTGCCTATGTTCTCCTCTAGGAGTTTTATAGTTTCTGGTCTTACATTTAGATCTTTAATCCATTTTGAGTTTATTTTTGTGTATGGTGTTAGAAAGTGTTCTAGTTTCATTCTTTTACAAGTGGTTGACCAGTTTTCCCAGCACCACTTGTTAAAGAGGTTGTCTTTTTTCCATTGTATATCCTTGCCTCCTTTGTCAAAGATAAGGTGTCCATAGGTTCGTGGATTTATCTCTGGGCTTTCTATTCTGTTCCATTGATCTATATTTCTGTCTTTGTGCCAGTACCATACTGTCTTGATGACTGTGGCTTTGTAGTAGAGTCTGAAGTCAGGCAGGTTGATTCCTCCAGTTCCAGTCTTCTTTCTCAAGATTACTTTGGCTATTCGAGGTTTTTTGTATTTCCATACAAATTGTGAAATTATTTGTTCTAGTTCTGTGAAAAATACCGTTGGTAGCTTGATAGGGATTGCATTGAATAACATTTAAATTTTTTTAATTATATAAATCAGATTAGGATTTAACACAATTAGCCATGGCCCACCTTTTACCTTTTTAGACCTGTTTAATTCTGAAGGGAGAGAATTTTTCCTCTAATTTTTCAACTTTCAATTGACTGCTCCACATAGGAAACAGCCAAAGGAGGAAGATACATTACTACTCATAAATTGGAATTATTTCAATATTCTCTGATAGATTCAGCTTTCTTAAGTAACCCATGAAGCTTCCCTGGTAGCGTGACTGGTAAAGAATCCATCTGCAATGCGAGAGACCTGGGTTCGATCCCTGGTTGGGGAGATGCCCTGGAGGAGGGCATGGCAGCCCACTCCAGTATTCTTGCCTGGAGAATCCCATGGACAGAGGAGCCTGGTAGACCACAGTCCACAGGATTCCCAAGAGTTGGACACGACTGAGTGACTTAGCACAGCACAGCACAAGTAACCCCACATTTCCATTCAGTTAATCTCATCATCAAATGGATTTTTAAACTATATATTTACATTATTTAGGAATAATTACTATATTTTTTACACTTACTGAGTTTTATTTTTAATAAATATTCTATAATTTAAATTAGATTATTTTCATAAAAGTACCATATAGAAATACCTAACAATATCCATAATTCATGAAAATAATCATGAACATAGCAGTTACTGTTATAAATTAAACTCGATGTCAAGCTTTGTAAAATACTTATTAGCAGACATATTTATATTATACAAATACTATGCAAAGTTCTTGTCTTTATAATTTCCTCCTTAATATTATAACCAAAAATCTTAAAAGAAAGGAAATCTACATCAGTATCATGGAGTGTAGAGATAATTCCTCAAAGCAAATCTTGGATAATTTTGAAGAAACTTTGTAGGAAAAAGGAACAATTAGAGGTTTTTATGGACACTGGGCTTTCTGCTTTCTTCATGTTAAATGATTTCAAAATTTCCTATCAAATGCAGTCATAGAGTTCCAGCTGTTGGCCATTCTGTTCTCTGGTGGAAAGAAGAGTGGATTTATTTTGCTTTCCTGAGCTGGCAGTCTTACCCTCTACCATAATGTTAAGAAGCAATAATATTATCTTTTAAATTCCTAATCCAGCTCATTTTACTGAATTTTTCATTTCTTGACCTTTCATTACTGTTGCTGCTTCATACTGTTGCCCCAGTGTCATATGACTTGCCAGCTTTGACATAAGTGGTAGTAAGTGAGTTTGCATCTAATTTCACATAATTTGGAATCTTTTCATCTTGGTTGCAGGCCTTGTACTTTGCTTTATAATAAATTATAACTGCCCCTGGAATTGCAGCTGCATTATGTCACTATTTTCCTTATATTATCTATTGTAAAAGATACTATCTTACTACAAAATAGTGACACCAGCTTTTATAACCAGGGCATCAACGTGTTTATTAAACAAATTAGTAAACGAAATTTTGTTTCACAGCCTTGTTTCAGTAAGTGTTAAACTAAGCTACTAAAATGGAAATCTGAACCTAGATATTTTTTTAAAATAAAAGATGGAATATTGAGCCCATGTGAGAGAAAAATGCTTTTCTCTTTTCATTATTATCTAAAATAATCAGTTTTAAAGTATAGAATATTTGTCATTAAATTTAAAATTTAAAATTCACATGTCTGATAGCTATGATTGGAAAAGTTGAATTTTCCTGAAGAATATATAAAACTAATTTAAGAAAAAATGTATCTGGGGCTTGAAATATGAGTTTTATAAATGCTTCCAGAGTCAGAAAGACCCAGAGTAATCATGTAAATAATTGAAGATTGCCATTGCCTGGCATGGTTTCTCCATGGCTTCAGAAATTGCGGTATGTGAGGAGGGCATGTTCCTGGTTGGCCCAGTTCCTTCTCTTTTGGCTTACTCTCTTTATCCCCACATAGACATTACCATCCCTCCTTATAATAATGGACAGTTATTTCTTGGGAATCATCAAAGATAATGAGCTTTTTTATTAGGAACTTTTAAAATTCATCTTATTTTCTTGTGATGTGAAGTAAATGCATCAAATCTCTTTCAAACATCTTTAGTGATGAACATTTTTCTCTCTTTATTAATAATGTGTTAAGATTTAGGAAATGATGTCTTTGAGGAAAGTACTTTCAGCATTACTGACTGATGCAAAGCCCTGGTTCAAACTGACAACCTGGCATTTTGTGATGTCCATCTGAATCACAGTAGATTTTGAAGAAGTCAGTTTCTTTTGAATAGTTAGGAATGGTTTGCTTTAAAAAAAAATACAATTATTTCTCTTGTTCAGTTTATTTCAAGGAAATGAACTTGAATATAAATTAAAGAGATAAACAATTTAATTTTAAAAAGGAATAAACTAAATGTGGCATCTTAAAAAGGGAGGGGTAACTCAGCATTTTTAAGTCCCTTAAGAGTACAAGCCTCTTTCTGTACATAAATATCTTGATTCTCAATTACATTGCATAGTGGCAGGAACATAATAGGTGCTTTGTAAATATATGTGGAATGAAAGCCATTCCCCAGCCACATTCAATGATATGTACTACTTCAATCCCATTGAACACCTGTAAAAGAAAGAATAATTGTCTTACTGAGAAATACTAATCTGTGTTTTGCCATATTTGTATGCCTGCACATTTCTTAAATGGTAGTTTAACTGGGTATAGAATTCTAGGTTGATAGGTTTTTTTCCCTCCCTGCATGTTGAAAATAAACTCACTATCTTCTGGTGGCAGTGGTGGTGATAGTAGTAGTGGTAATGAGAAGTCTGCCTTTAGTTTATTATTTCTTTGTGGGATAGCTTATCTTTTTTCTCTGTTTGTCTATAAGATAGTCTGTCTTCTGTGATATAACAAGGTACAGATTTATTTTCATTTTTCACACTAGAGATTCTCTTTCTTTAGTTTGAAGGTTCGTGCTTTCTTCAGTTCTCTGCCATTATATCTTGGGCATTATCTCTTCTATTTTCTCTATTCTGTCCTTCTAATATTTTATAAATTTGGTTTATCTTCTGACAGGTCTTCTCTCTCTTAATTTTTATTTCCTGTTTTTCTTTTTTAATCTCTGCACAGCATTCTGAGTAATTTATTCTACCAGTCTATAAACTATCATTGTAAGGCTATTTAGCTTGCTTCTTAACACATATTTTAAGTTTGTTTTTATATCCTTTTTTCCCCAAACCTATATTTCCCTTCTAGAGTTTGTATTTGGTTCTTTCTCAGATCTGGTACTTTATAATACCTAGTACTTCCTTTATCTTTCTGGACATGCTAATGATTTAAAGTCTCTTTCACATTGCTTTGTAATCTATAATTCCTCAGATACAGACTCTCACATTTGTAGTATCTGCCCACTTTCATGGCAGTGGGTTTTGTATGTTCTTTATAATTTTACCTGAGCTCTTCCCCCTGCCCTCCCCCTTAGAATCACAAGCATTCTATAAACTTAAAAAGTGTTCCTATGTTATGTTTTTGTATTTACCCCTCATTGACATCTATGGTTTTCATTGATTCTGGGCTAGTTTTTTATGTTGGTTTTTAGCTTAGATTTTCCTTACAGTGCAAGTGTGTTCTACAAATCGCATAGGCATTTGTAACACAATGTAAATGGCTGGGCATTCTGTGTTTTCACCAGGGCTTCTGTCAAGACCAAAAAAGTTGCCTGTTTCTATCCTGTGCCCCAGTTTGGGCTTTCCTAGCTTTAATTTGAAAATTGGATGTCCTTTTAATTCCTACTGTGTTTTTGGTTTGTTGATTGTTTAACTCAGAGAGTTAAATCTTTTCCATTTTCCCTCTACACATGGAATCCTACAGTCCAGAGCTTAGGACCCATCCTTGGCGGCTGCCAAGCTTCAGCTCCCAGCTGCTGCTGCTGTTACTTTAATTTGGGCATCTAGAGATTTTCCTGTCTTATTTTTGAGCTCAAATATAATTTTATCGTTGTTGCCAAATTGCATCCAATATTTCCCAGGTGGCTCAGTGGTAAAGAATCCACCTGCCAACACAGGAGAGGCCAGAGACCCAGGTTCAATCCCTGGGTCTGGAAGATCCCCTGGAGAAGGGAGTGGCTACCCACTCCAGTGCTCTTGCCTGGAGAGTTCCACAGACAGAGGTGCCTGCCAGGCTACAGTCCATGGGGTCACGAAAGAGTCCACGACTGAACAGCTGAGCATGCACACATTTCTCTTTTTTTGAAATGAGATGGGGACTTTCCACATATTCACCATATCATTTTATCAGGGAAATTGGAATCATACAGTTTAAAATTATTTTTTTCCTGACTCACTATTTTAACAATTTGTGTTAAGCAAACAACCCTTAGTCTATAAATTAAATATTATTCTCTTTGTAATTTCAATGCCCTATGGTAAACATCTTAACAATTACTTCTTGCAACTCAGTAGAGACTGAAGTAAGATTTATGAAACTAGTTTATTTCATTATCATATAAAGATTGTTATTTTTAAAAGGTCTCTTTGTAATTTCAATGCCCTATGGTAAACATCTTAACAATTACTTCTTGCAACTCAGTAGAGACTGAAGTAAGATTTATGAAACTAGTTTATTTCATTATCATATAAAGATTGTTATTTTTAAAAGGTTGACTACTTATATAAGATTAAATAAGTGAAAGTCTGCTTAGTAATATTGAGAAAAACTGCTAAATTAAAAAATTTTAAATATCTCACTTTATACCATTATTTACATCACTAATTTGTATCCTTATTTAGGAAAGTAGATGCCAGGGTGTGTATCAGTATACCCACAGTCTTGACAATAGAAGCATCATATTATCATTACATTTAGTATATCTTTAAGAAAGATATATCTTTAGCATATATCTTAATGAAAATAGAAGCATCACATTACTGCCAAGTGTAGTATCTTTTTAAAGATCTAGCGATCTGGCAGTGATGTCACTTGGAGGATATGATATGGTTTGGTGGTTTAGTTGCTAAGTTGTGTCTGACTCTTGCGACCCCATGGGCTGTAGCTTGCCAGGCTCCTCTGTCCATGGGATTCTCTAGGCCATGATACTGGAATGGGTTGGCATTTCCTTCTCCAGGGGATCTTCCTGCCCCAGGATTCAAACCCAGGTCTCCTGCATTGCAGGCTGATTCTTTACCGACTGAGCTACGAGGGAAGCCCATGAATATGATATACAAGATTGTAAAGAATACTGGGGAAAAGTAAGACAGACTCCTTATTTGACTAAAAATGAATATTTTTTTTCAGTTTTTGCTCTCATTCCTTGTTTTAGACACGTAAGGAAAAAATGAAGGGCGATATATCAACACATACAAAGGAATGCCAACCACCAAGTGAAGGCGGCATTTCATTTCCTCTTTACGTTTCACACCCTGTAAGCCAGAAGAAGAAAAAAGTCTGCCGAACAGACCAGACCACCTTCATAATTGGAGAAACACCGAAGGGGATCCGCAGGTATGTCATCTATGATAACACCTGACTTTGTGAATAGTTCTCAAAAGGAAGATAACTACCTAGGTAAATACACAAATTATTTGAATGTTAACTACACTTAGCATCTGAATATTTCAGAAAAATCTGAATTTGTACACTTTAAAAAACAAATCCCCAAATACCCTCATAATCCAGTGGTTAGAACTCTGCACTTGCACTGTGGTGGCCCGGGTTCAATCACTGGTTGGGGAACTAAGATTCCACAAGCTTTGCAGCATGGCCAAAAAAAAAAAATCTGAGATGTTTTAATGTCTTAAGAAGATGAATCCCTGAATTGATAAAAGATGAAATAGGTAAATTTTATATAGGTAAATGAAATACTTAAGTGCATTCTGTTCATTTAGTCGTTGAATATTTATTGAGCACCTGACATGCACTCAGGCATTGTGCTAAGTGCTGAATATACAGTGTCAAAAAACAGACAAAGAGCTTACAGTACAATGAGATGAGGTTTGTCATCACACCATAAAATTTTCAGAAGTACTAAAGCTTATAAATAATCATGAAATAGTGTGTTATAGGAAAGAAATGGACAGCTTCCATTATAGAGAATAGCGGGATCAGGAGGGGCACCGCGTCCTTTCTGGCAGGTAGTCAGGGAAGACTCTCTACACAAGTGACATGTGAGTTAAGACTTGAAGGATAAACAGGCAAAGAGCAGAGTGAGACCTTTCTGAAGAGGGTGGGGCTTTTGAGAGAAGGCTAGCGTACTTAGCGCATAATAAATCAAGGAGAGAATGGCATGAGATGAAGGGAGAGACTTAAATGAGCCTGGAGCATGCAAAGCCTTGTAGACTATAGAAAAGAATTTGGATTTTGTTCCAACCGCAGTAGAAATTGTTGAAGCATGACATGATTTGATGTATTAATATGTTTCTAAAAGGTTTTTCCAGCTTCTGCCTGGAAGAGGGCAGAGCGGACTAGGGGAAACCATAAGGAACTGGGTGGTGGTGGTGGTTTGCTAGAGTAGAGTAGTTGCCATGGAGACAGAGCCAATTGTATAAATTCAGTTCGGTGTTGAACTGGTTGTTGGGAAAGGGAGAAGACAGGTTTACTCCCAATTTTCTGCCTTAAACAACAGATTGAATTCACTGAATAGGGAAAACTAGGAGAGACAAAAGGTTGGAGTAAAAAAAAAAAATCAAGAGTTCTCTTTCATTCACGTTAAATTTGACGATGTGGGGAAATGTCACATAGGCAGTGGATAATGCTACCCTGAGATTTGGGGACTGGAGACCTAAATTTGGAAGTTATCAGCGTAGAGATTAGAAATCGATTACAAATGGTCTTTACAGCCATAGACTGTGTGAGCAGCCTAGAAACAGAACACAGAGAGGAGAGGAGAAGCCCCAGGGCTGACCCTGGAGGGTGACTATGTCCTCCTGCTGGGTAGGATGCCCCGTGCGAGACCCTGAAGCCCAAGAGAAGGGAGAGTTTCAGAAAGGAGGGAACACTGACTTTATTGACTGCTGCTGAGGAGCAGAAGCAGAAGGGGGAAAGCCCCTGGAGCTGAAGGACTCTTTGGTCGCCTCCACGTGAGTACTCTTAAGTAGGCAGATGCCAAGGTGAGGTGGGCAGGCAGTGAAAGGACAAGCCCCTGGGACTGCTCCTTAAATCTGGATGGGGAAACTGGCAGTAGCTGAAGGGCATTGTGGGATCAAGGGTAGTTTGTTTTTAAGTAGAGACGATAATATTGGCTTGGCCAAAAAGTTCATTCAAGTTTTTCTGTAAGATTGCTAACCCCCAAAAACCTGTTTGTGTATCAAGGAAAAAGACTAATAGGGGAAAAAGAGATTATCCCAGGGAGGTGACAGCAGAAAGAGTGAAGTCCTGAAGGCAGAAGAAGGTGGGGTGCAGACCACAGGTGAAAGTCTAGCCTTTGAGAGGTACTGAGAGAAAGGGACAACCTAAGCAGCATATTAAAAAGCAGAGAAATTACTTTGCTGACAAAAGTCAGTATAGTCAAAGCTATGGTTTTTCCATTAGTCACGTATGAATGTGAGGGTTGGACCTTAATGAAGGGTGGATGCTGAAGAATTGATGGTTTTGAACTGTGGTGTTGGAGAAGACTCTTGAGAGTCCCTTGGACTGCAAGGAGATCCAACCAGTCAATCCTAAAAGAAATCAAACCTGAATATTCATTGGAAGGACTGATGCTGAAGCTGAAGCTTCAATACTTTGATCACCTGATTGAAAGAGCCAACTCTTTGGAATATAAGACCCTGATGCTGGGAAAGATTGAAGGCAGGAGAAGAAGGGGATGACAGAGGACGAGATGGTTGGATGGCATCACCAACTCAATGGACACGAGTTTGAGCAAGCTCCAGGACATGGTGAAGGACAGGGAAGCCTGCCATGCTGCAGTCCATGGGGTTGCAAAGAGTCGGATATGACTGAGCTACTGAACAAGAGAAAGGCGTAAAGAAAGGCCCAGATACAATGGGTATTTCATTAATTGAGAATTAAAGCATCAAGTATTGAGGGAGAGAGATTTGGGGGGAAAGAAATTATGGAAGAAGTAATTTATAGAGTAGTAAAGCAAGCTTGTGGGACTAGAATTCCTGAGTGATGTTAAATCCCTCTTTGAGAGTAATTACAGTAAAACCATCTGTGCAGTTGTACAGACTTCATTCAAGTTTCAGTTGCTCAGTGACAGACACAGAATAGGGAAACAGCTAAGTTTTACCAGGAGAAGGGGAGAAAAGAAAGGAAGCTGAAGGATGTTTGCAAAGAAGTGATTATAAAGTTGAACCTAAACTGAACAAAGGGATGTTGATGATAGTGAGAAAGCAGAAGAGTCAGCAAATTGGAGGACTTGATGAGATGAAAGGTAAAATCTAACATAGTTGTCATGGGGATAATTGAGTAGTTGAACTGGAGCATGATGTGATTGAATTCAGGAATTTGGAAGTTGTGCAGTTAATGGTAATGACCTTAGTGGTATGATCTTGGCGATAGGGACCTGACATGAAATTGAGTCTTTGGAGGTGAAGTAAAGAAACTGGTGGGCCAGAAGTTGGGTGGGACATCCACACGGATACTGATGTTATCAAGAATGATGGCAGAAGATGGGAAAGGAAGCAACATTAATCCAGAATCTTGAGTGTCAGTCTCCAGCAGGGAGCAACTAGGAAGTCAGTTAACAAGATGGGGTGGGAGTGAGAATTGTTCAGTTGGATAGCATAAACCTTAAAGAGTGGGAGGAGTTTTTAAGAAAAAAGAATCTGGAAACAGCAGTGGGAATCTTGAACGCCGAGGCTTAAGGATGAGAGGTATAAGAATTTTGACTTTGAAGCCTGCATAGGAGGAGGCAGTATAAGGAGGAGACAGAGGGACTCCTTGGGTAGAAGACACAGGAGAGCTGGTAGATCATAACCTGGTTCCAGGGGTACCAAGGAATGGTCTGGAAGGATGAGGGACTGGATTAGATCAAGGATGTAGAGGCCAGGAGGAGGATGAGAAGCCAGTGGTCAGGGGACCTGTGGCGTAGTGACTGAGGTAAGCAGGGAAGGAGGCAAGGTCTTGATGGCTTCTACCGACAGTAGGAAAGTGCTGGTTGCTCTGTGTGTTCCAGATGCTTCCCTCAGGGTTTTGGCAACTCCCAGGCAACTGGCCCCTTAGCTCCTCAGGTCCTGGTGTGGCAGATTGGATCACACCCCTCAGCTGCCCCCCATTGCCCAGAAAGGTGAACATCCCACACTGCTACAGCATTGCAGCTCCTCACAGACATATTTACAGCAATGATTTGGAGTAAAGTTGGGGCAATTTTGTATGGGCAATTATTTTGCTAGGAGACCAACTATATACATTTTTACCAATCTTTGAAAAGCAAAAGTGTCTTATCCCCTTTGGCACTGTATATAAAAATAAGAATATTGGGACTGCCCTGGTAGTCTAGTGGTTAAGACGCCACACTTGCACTGCAGAGGGCCTGGGTTCAAACCCTGGTGGGGGAACTAAGATCCTGTATGCCTCGCACCATGGCCAAAAAATTAAAGAAAAGAAGGAAGAAAGAAAGAATTAGCAATGATTATTTTTTTACCTCTTTGTTTTACTCTATCTTAGCCTCAGGATAAATGTCTCATGCTAAATAAAAAGGTGAAGGATGTCTAATATTAGAATGCCAACATCTGAGCTAGGGAACAGTGCCCGAACTGCTGGCACCTCTTTCCTGTTAACCTTCCTACTCTACGTGAATCAAGAATTTATACCATGATGTAGTCCCACGGATCATCTGAATGAAGTTTCGGTCCTACCTTCACTTCAGAAAGTTCAGGCAGAAACAGCATGGGTGTTTAGCTGTGTTTCCACCCCTTCTCCTTCAGTTCCTCAAGAACAAGGGAGAGGAGTTGAATTTTTCCACAGCTGTTCTTCGTCTGCTTGCTGAATGACAAAGATACCCAACTTTGATTTCTTCCCCCATCCACACCCCTTTCCCTAAGTGGCTTATGAGTGTCTACAAAATTTTCCTCACAAAGTGGCTAGCTTATATTCCCTGGTTGTACCTTGCAGTCATTAAATATTTAAAGAAAACTCTTTTCAAGACCAAGAATTATGCAAGCAAGTTTAGAAGGTGAAAATAAAATGAATTGTAGTCATAACTTATCCCGTAAAGGGTAATCACACAGCCGGTATCCTGGTATGCCACTCAGACAGAATAAGGTCAGAAGCACCTCTCCTCCCAGAGCTGACAGAAGCACAGGGTCACAGGTGAGGTCAGCACAGCAAAGGGGAAAGTACTTTGGTAACTGCTGATACACCACCAAGTCTCAGATAAATAAAAGACATCAGCCTGTAGCTTTGCCAATAACTTAATCTTCACAGCACAAATATTTATTAGAAAGGCCTTGAAAATGGATTCAGAAATGATTAATAAACAAAATAATGATACGCCATTACTTCCTGTGAAGTTAAAACTGGAACCTCTTAAGAACATACTTGATGCTTTACAACAAGGACATTGACCATACCCAGGACAGAAATTTGGAAACTTGTTTTTGTGTTGTTTTAAATATTCTCTTGGCAATGAGAGTGACTGTTGATCAGGCATAGCTAGTACCTGGATTTGGAAACAAGTAACAGGACCAGTGTGGTGAGGTCTAGAGGCCAGGGTGCTCATCTGAAACTACAGAAGAAAGTCCTGAGTATAGGGTATGGATTGCCGCTAAAATCAAAGGAAACACAGACGTTATACAACCTGGTCTCAGTGGCAAAAGTAAGAGTGACTTTAATAAGTAAAGCTCCTGTTTATGTACATTTAAAAAATCACATTTTTTTTTTAACCTCAGGATTCTCTGTTGTGTACAGAATTAAATTCAAACTTCTGAAATGAGCATCCAGACCCCTCAAGATTTTCATCCTCTTCCTTGGCAGTTCCTCCTGCCCCTCTATCCACCACATCTTCTTGGAACTGGGACTGTGCATGTTCCCTCTCTCTCCAGGAGGCGTCTTGGCTCATCTTTACCTGACTGGCTTGAGGTGACAGGAGCGAAGCCTTCCCTGCTGTCCACCCCACTGCCAGTCACTGGCTTAGACACCCTTTTGTGGGTGCCAACAGGGCACCATCATATCCCTTACCTCCATCATAGGATTTATCCCTCCCTTCTGGTTTGATTTTCATGTATCTGTCTCTGCCAACCAGACTATAAACTCCTTGAAGACAGGGAACTGGGATTTGTTGACTGTTGTATAGTTTCTCTTACAGTGCCTTGCAGATAAGAGAGCTCTATAAATATTTTTTCAGTCAATAAATCAAAGTTTTAAGGAAATATTATATAAAAATAGATGTAAGTCTTCAATTTGGGGACTTGTAATCATTTGCTGCAGCAGCATCTGTAGCTTTTGTTTATAAAAACATTTATGAACAGTGAGCTTTCCTGACTCATGGCCTAAACTCAACATCAGCAAAGGAAAACCCTCTTAGTCTGCCTGGGCTGAATACCACAGGCTGCAGCTTAAAAGATAGAAATATGTTCTCACAGTACTGAAGCCTGGGAAGTCCCAGGACCAGGGAGCCAGCTGATTGGACTCCTGGTGAGAGCTTTCTTCCTGGCTTACAGACGGCCACCTTCTCACTGTGTCCTCCTGTGGCAGAGGGAGTGCTCACTGGTGACTTTTTCCCCCTAAAATTTCATTTATTTATTGAGTTCTGGCTGTACTGAGTCTTTGTTGCTGCGTGCAGGCTTTCTCTAGTTGCGGTGCACGGGCTTCTCACTGCGGGGGCTTCTCTTGTTGCGGAGCGCAGGCTCTAGAGCACGACCTCAGTAGTTACGGCACACGGGGGTAGTTGCTCCACAGCGTGTGGAATCTTCCCAGACCAGGGATTGAACCTGTGACTCCTGCACTGGCAGCAGATTCTTCACCAGTGGGCCACCAGAGAAGTCTTCTGGTGACTCTTTATGACCTCTTTTAACCTTAATTACCTAACGGCCCCCATCTCCAAATATAGTCACATTGGGGTTTAGGGCTCCCACATACGGATTTGGGGTGGGTGGCATGGTTCGGTCTATAGAACCCTCACCTGGAGAAAGGAGCAGAGTCTAGTGCCCAGGCTCCTAAACAGGCTTTCCACCTCCATCTTAATAGGGTTTCAGAAGGCGCAGTTCTTCAGTGGCTTTTATTAATATCTGATGCTAACTCTGAAACTCATTTCTTCAAATACCATCTGACATTAGTTTAGTTACCTATACTGAAGGTCAGATCCATCAGATCAAAACTGAGAGAAAATCTAGGCTTATCAGTTTAGAACTTCCCTGTGTGTGTGTGTGTGTGTGTGTGTGTGTGTGTGTATTAGTCACTCAGGTGTGTCCAACTCTCTGTGACCCTGTGGACTGTGGCCCACCAGGCTTCTCTGTCTATGGGATTCCCCAGGCAAGAATACTGGAGTGGATTGCCATTCCCTTCTCCAGAGGAACTTCCCTACCCAGGGATCGAACCCTGGTTTCCTAGAACTTCCCTTTATGCTCATCAAAAAGGCGTGTGAAATTTCTATATTGTATTTGTTGAAGAAAGAGAATAAAGGACATAGAAGAGAAAAATTCTTAAAAATTATTAATTTGGGGGCATTTTCTCTTTTCTATTTATTGATACCCTCTTTGACAATTTTATATTACGTATCTTGTGTACAGTATAGATTTTCAAACACAGATTATATAAATTATAATTCTGCTGTAAGTCATAAATTATCTGACTGGAAGAGCAGCATGCTGAGATCATACAATTCTCAGGAAATACCTGATAATAAAAGTCAGAATAACTTAAAAAGTTGGTAATTTCATGAACTAAAATACTTTTTTTCAGTAGTGTAAGGGAAGAGTTCACATTCTCTTAAGTGCAAAATGTATGTTCATTGTGATATATGCTAATAAATACATTTACATAGCTTTGTTGCTACATAGCATAACACTGAATGACAAGTTCTTTAAAAATAAAATATAGTGGAAATAACCATTGGATTTGTTCATTAAATCTTCAGAAAACAATTTGAAGAAATGGCTTCTTATTTTAAGTTGTCTTCTGTAAAGGAATTTGCTAAACATGTAACTGATGCCACATCAGAAGAACGACAGAAAATGCTAAGAGACTTTTATACTTCTCAGTATCCAGAGGTAAGAGAATTTTTTGTGGATTCTCCCTCAGAATGCACTAAGTCTGCCTATGAGAACGGAGAGAGAGCCGAGAATAAGTCTGAAAAAAGAGAATCTCTTATGAAAGAACAGCTATCAGATTCTGAAACTGTGTCATTTAAAAATTCTACCAAAAAAATATCTCCAATTTTCAGCCCCAACATATGTAAAAAAAAGTCAGTTAAGTTTCAAAATCACAGTTCCTGTAAAGAAAAGGTGCTTTCCAGTGATGTGGAAACTAAGAAATTACCTGTAAACTGTACCCAGGAGACTGACAGAGGGGACAGCAGCCAAGCAGCCAAAGACACTGCCGCATCCTGTTCCCTGAACAGTAAGTCTGGAGCAGATAAGGTGGAGAAGTTGGAAAATGCCAGGAAAGACCAACAGGATCTCACCGGTTTGACTGTTTCAAGAAATGGACCCACCTTCAAAGTGGAAAACAAAACAATAGAAAATCCAGTGTTAGAAAACACTTCTGTGGTAGGCTTACTTGGTGACACCTCTATTCTTGATGACCTCTTTAAAAGTCAGGAGAATAGACCCACACAACTGCCAAAGAAGATTCTTTCTGGGTCCATCGAAAAAGCGAAACAGAAACCAAAAGATTTCTGGGACATCTTGAATGACCAAAATGACGACAGTCTTAGTAAACTCACCGACTTGGCAGTAATAGAGACTCTCTGTGAAAAAGTGCCTTTTGCTGCATCTTCCAAAAGGAAGGAGGATCTCGAAGCTTCTCTTTGGAAATCAAATGAGAAATTTTTGTGGAAAAAATTTAACTCAAGTGATACAGATGAAAGCACAGCTCATACACAAGAGTGATACATAAACATATAGACGAATTACTACAACCAATGAATTTCTGCCATCAATGTTTGCAACTCTGTATTCCACACTAATTATGTTACAAAGTTGTCAATATATATTTTTAATAAACTCTTGCTCTGGATGTTTTTTAAGTCTCAAATGTTACCATGTATTGGTTTTCCTTGATAGCTGATTTGATCTTTAAAAAAAATATGATAGTATTATAGTATAAACCTCTATTATGAAATGGAAAAGATCCTAGATTTGTGACTAGGATACCTGGGGCGTCTCTCATTGTATAATTATGTGACCTTAGATAAGTCATTTAGGCTAGTGTGCAGCCATTTCCTCATATGGAAGATGAAGGGCTTGAAATTGATGAACATGAGTATCTTCCAGTTTAAAAACACTTAGTCTCACTCTCCTCGATTCCATTAAGTCATAGAACCAAATTGTGCTTACCCCCCAAATCAAGTGTACATTAATGGGTTTCTTTCTTACTAGCATTTGGAAGATTATTAACTGTTTTCCTTTTCCCTCAGTATCATGTGCTACATTATGAAATTATACAAAAGTAATAATGAATTCTAAATATATGATGTATATTAAAATAGTAAGCTCATAACTGCTCAAAAGCAAAGAGTTAATGTTGTATAACTTTACTATCAATATATGATGTATGATGCTAAAGTAATATAATTATTAGCCACAGAACACCAATACCTCAACTTTTTATACAAGTATATAAAACTTTGTATAGTACTTTTGTATTTCTCTTTGGCATGAATAAATAAGTAAACATTTGATTTTATTTAAAACTTTTATATTTTATTGAATTTAACATACACTTTATAACCAATGAACTGTGCTTGTTGTTGAATTCACTTGTTTGGAAACATTCACTCAGCCCCTGTGTGTACTGTGCTATGAGCACTAGATGTAAGGGTGAGGCGCTGCTACTGATAAAACAAAGGAAACCATGTCTATAAAGAGTCATGTTAGTTGGGTTTTTTTCCTTTTTTGCTACTTGCAGCAGAATTGTATCCAGACTTCCTAGATGCTACATTTCACCACCGAGAGCTTGCTGCAAAACGAATGTGCTGTGCAGTCTGTGGTAGACTTAATATATAAATGGTGTTAGACTGTTGTGGGATCAGCTCTACCAGGACCTCAGAAAGAAAGTAGCTACCTCTTCAACTCAGCTTACATATCAGACAGTAGAGTCCAGTCATTTTAATAAAAGTATATTTTTTGTAAAATAAGGTATTTTTTAATTTTCTTACATAGACTTGACCTTAGAAACATAAGATGATGTTCATACAAATATTAGCTCTGTACTCTTCAAATATAGTGAAATGCTATTAAAAGAGATTTTTATCAATGATGGTCAAAATGGGAGTAAAAATACAGACCTGGAGTTAAGAAATTAGTTTCCAGCAGTTGTCAGTGAAATGTTTTGTCATAATTATCATGTAGGAACGGTATGCCAAGCAGAGTATGAGGTTCAGTGTGGAAAGGAGCCAGTCAGAACGTTCCAGAAGAGTAACTGTAAAGGTTGAATCTCCTTGCCATGGAACAGTGAGAAAATTTGGTTCAGTCATTGATAAATATGGGGACAGACACTGTAACAACACTCCTTCCTACTCCACTGGTGATGTGCTACCGCGTTCTGCCAACTAAGTAGATGACCACAGGCAAATCCAGGGCTTATTGCAGCCTCAGTTTCCTCTTTAAATTGGAGATGGACTGAATCAGTGGTGAGTCAAGCATTTTTTTTAAGCAGTTGAAGTCCACTTTAAGTGGAGGCTCAATTATAACAATTAAAATGGAGGTCCATTGATTCAAGGAGCACTACTGTGGCTCCGTGGAGTATTAGTTTGAAAAGGAATAAGATCATTGCTAAAAAACCTTCCAACTTCAAGTTTCCATGGTTCTATTTGCCACAATCTGTATGTTTTTACTTCTCTTCAAAGCAATGACAGTTTCTGGCTATTAGCACTTAACACACAGTTGTCATTATTGGAAACTGAGGCAAGATACTATGAAATCTTTGCACTTGAATTCCTCAGAGTTCCCTTCAAGCCCTGAAACCACTTAGTTGGGTAAATTAACATCATCTACAAGCAGTGCAGCTGCCCCTATGTGTTCAAGGTGACAGAACCTTAGTTTGCAGAGATGAGTTGGTGATAAACTTTTCATCAATCCATAGAATATGAGAAAGCCAAGGGCAGTATATAGTTGTTTTAAAGTTGATTATACAGTTTTAAGATTCTGAAGTTATTCTTCCTTTATGATACAAAATAATCTTACAAAATGATATAGTTTTTCACCTATTTCATCGTCTTTACTTGATGTAGAAGTTGCTAACCATATGTCAGTTCCCAAAAGTTTTAACATTTACTGATCTTCAAAATCTGAAAGAATGGATTCAGTGCCTCCCTCGAAGGTCGTTTTTCACATGTGAGGCAACTGACTCCACAGTCACTATGTCATAAATCCAGTTAACAGTGGATTGGGGATCTACCGAAGATGTCAGTGAACCTGAGATACGCATCCACCATCAAAGAACCCAGAGTGCAAAGCACTTTTTAGGCTCCTCACCTAATTCTCATTTAATCATCATTGATGTGATCTTTCCCAGTTCTATCCCCACCTTCTTTTGCAAAACATGCTTTACCCAAAACTTTCTGGAAGACCTTAAAGGAAAGGCTCGTAATCTCAGGAACCGATCTTAGCCCCGGGAACACTGCATTTACCCTGGGTGACAGCCCCATACACTGCCCTTGCCCCAGCCCTCTCCAGTGCTGGCTCCACATGGTGTTTGTGGCAGGTAAAAAGGACACTGTACTTTTCCTCTGTTAAAGATCAGCCATAGGATCTTGCCTTACAGGATCTTACAGAATGTTAAGTATGAAAGAAGTGTTTACTCTCTGCCCCTAGAGGGAAGGACTCAGACTGATCCTCCCTTTGGAAATCCAGAAGTCTGAGGCTGTGTGGTTCCCAGCCCTCAAGTGGCAAGTCAGAACCACCTGCAGAAGCTTCTCCACACGCAAGGTCCCTTCCCGAAGATTCTAGGCAGCCATTTTGAAAGTTTCACAGTAACTCTGATACGTCAGTGTTTCATCTCAGACTTTGTCGCTGGACAGGACTCAACCTCCCCAGTAAGCCCCCAGCCCACATGAAACCAGTGGACGTAAAACTGAGCTCAAGCTGAAGCCATTCGATTTTTTTAGGCCCCAAAGTGATTGTTAGGTTCCCATAAAAACATTCACACACACAACTGTTTCTCTGATGAAACTTTATCAAAAGTATTTCTTTTCGTGTAGGTTAACAATTTTTGTCAGAATATTTATCCCCTGAGTTTCCAGATTTAAGACCAGTCTTAATTATATGAGCCTGGTGGCCTCATGTCACTGAAATAGATAATGCCCAAGGGACATTCTCGGTTTTGTACTGTTTTCTCTCACAGTTAAAAAAATCAAAAATGCCTATCTCTATAGATGTCTTTGGTCTGCCTCCTCTCATTGAAAGAAATAACTGAAACTCAATTTACATTGTTTATATTAATATATAAATAGCAAGGGGGAAAGAAAGGGTGCATCTTGGAATTTCCTATACCTCTCTAATGAAACTCCAGTGAGCCCTCTTGTCAAATACGAATTTTTGTCCTCCCCTATATCTTTTAACATCTATTTCTTTAATATCTTTAAACATCTATTTCTGCTTTATTGACTATGCCAAAGCCTTTGACTGTGTGGATCAGAATAAACTGTGGAAAATCCTGAAAGAGATGGGAATACCAGACCACCTGACCTGCCTCTTCAGAAATCTGTATGCAGGGCAGGAAGCAACAGTTAGAAGTGGACATGGAACAACAGACTGGTTCCAAATAGGAAAAGGAGCACATCAAGGCTGTATATTGTCACCCTGCTTATTTAACTTATATGCAGAGTACATCATGAGAAACACTGGGCTGGATGAAGCACAGGCTAGAATCAAGACTGCTGGGAGAAATATCAATAACCTCAGATATGCAGATGACACCACCCTTATGGCAGAAAGTGAAGAGGAACTAAAGAGCCTCTTGATGAAAGTGAAAGAGGAGAGCAAAAAAATTGGCTTAAAGCTCAACACTCAGGAAACTAAGATCATGGCATCCAGTCCCATCACTTCATGGCAAATAGATGGGGAAACAGTGGAAACAGTGGCTGACTTTATTTTGGGGGGCTCCAAAATCACTGCAGATGGTGACTGCAGCCATGAAATTAAAAGATGCTTACTCCTGGAGAAGGAAATGGCAACCCACTCCAGTACTCTTGCCTGGAAATCCCATGGACAGAGGAACCTGGTAGGCTACAGTCCATGGGGTCGCAAAGAGTCAGACACGACTGAGCAACTTGACTTTACTCTTTGGAAGGAAAGTTATGACCAACCTAGACAGCATATTAAAAAGCAGAGACATCACTTTGTCAACAAAGGTCCGTCTCATCATGGCTATGGTTTTTCCAGTAGTCCTGTATGGATGTGAGAGTTGCACTATAAAGAAAACTGAGCACCTAAGAACTGATGCTTTTGAACTGTGGTGTTGGAGATTCTTGAGAGTCCCTTGGACTGCAAGAAGATCCAACCAGTCCATCCTAAAGGAGATCAATCCTGAGTGTTCATTGGAAGGATTGATGTTGAAACTGAAACTCCAGTACTTAGGCCACCTCATGCGAAGAGCTGGCTCATTTGAAAAGACTCTGATGTTGGGAAAGACTGAAAGCAGGAGGAGAAGGGGACGACAGAGGATAAGATGGTTAGATGGCATCACCGACTCAATGGACATGAGTTTGGGTAAACTCCAGGAGTTGGTGATGGACAGGGAGGCCTGGTGTGCTGCAGTTCATGGGGTCACAAAGAGTCGGACACGACTGAGCAACTGAACTGAACTGAACAGGTATCTTTTAAACTTTGGATTTTTCTTTAATTTTTGTAAAGTGAGACATGCCTCTGGACTGAAAGATGGACTTCAAAAGAGGCCTCATCAAGCTAATCTGTATATATTTTCCTCTTTCCTAAAACTATTATGA
The DNA here is from genome assembly GCF_963930625.1 of Muntiacus reevesi. NCBI lineage: Eukaryota > Metazoa > Chordata > Mammalia > Artiodactyla > Cervidae > Muntiacus > Muntiacus reevesi. Next base: position 14,935,812 of record NC_089258.1, read on the forward strand.
AAGTATTGATAAAAACAACAGAAAAAATCTTAGTTTTTCAGAACATAAATGTCAATGTGTAGTCATGGAAGCTTCTGATCTTACATGATCAGAGTCCACCCACGTTGCCCACCTGCCAGTGCCCTCACTGTGCCTCCCACACTAGCTGTCTCACCATACCAGCCCGCACTCACCGCCATCCAGACCCAGCGCCGGTGCCCTAAATGGTCTCCCTTTAGCAGTGCCTAGCAGAGCCCCAGGGTTTTCCCAGCTCAGTTCCTATCTGCCCCCACCAAGCATCCTGTTCACCAAAATCAGTGCCCTGCCCAGCAACCTAATATCTTCCCCTCCTCAATCAGTTTTCCCCAGCCTCCCCAGATACTTCATCCAACCTGCATCTCAGACTTCTTAACTCCCCAGTTTCCCTGGTTAGTAGATACTTCATCCTCCTGCTTCACTTATTGGGAAATGCCACCAGTAAATGAGCTCTGATTGTCATACTTGGGAGGCTCCAGAGGTCATATCACCAGGCAAGCCATACCCAGAGGCAGCAATTCACTGACCAGGCAGGAAAAGGCAAAACTGACCAGTTAGTGGGGCCTTTGCAGAGGTGCCATTTACTGCCTGAAATGTCCCAGAACTGCCACATTGCCCTGAAAGGCATAACAACTCCTGTAGTTCTAAAAGACCCTACAGGGCACAGCCCGTGTGTGGGAAATGTTTTTGGGGGAGGACAGGCAGGTCTCGGGAAGCTTCAGGTGTCCCCTAGGAAGGTGTGTGAGTAAGGGAAGACCCACCAAGGAACCCAGGCACAAATGAAGGGTGCTCTCGAGTGGTGGAAAAGGTAGGCTTCCTAAGTGCAAAACAGGGGAGAAGCATGTGTTGGGCTGAAGTGCTATCAGCAGATCACCCCCCACATTCTGGGGTCGGGTTGGTGGCCAGGCCTGAAAGAACTGGAAGGCCAAAACATCATTTCTTCCCTTGGCCTTTAAAACCTCAAGTGAGCAGGAATGGTGGGACCAGGACAGAAGTTGGAGCCTTGGATTGCCAAACATAAAAATGCTTCTGACGACTAACTAACCTCAAAAATATGTAAGAAGGCTGGGTGGGGGACAAGGGAGAGACAGAGTTGAGTGTCAATGATTGGAAGTCCTGAATGTCAGAGAACCGGCAGCATCACGCCGGGACTTCCCTCTCTGGGCAAGGGAGCTGCTGATGGGCTTTCCCCCCTCGCCTGTTATTCGGTGGATGGTGTAGGCACCAGCAGCAGAGCTGCCACCGGACCTGAGGACAGGACCGCTATCGCGCTCTGCTAGGCCTCCCGCCCCCCACCTCCCCTCCGCTTCTCTCTGCACGCCTCTTCCCCCAGAGCACCATAGGGGAATCCACCTCGCTCCTGGTTCCGCCTTCCTCTGTCTCCCTCGTGGCAGGCATATATTAGGCACTGTATGGAGAAATCGCTCCAAGTAAAGTAAAGCTCATTTTAATTTTCCTTAGCGAGTTTCCAAGCCACCCGCCTACTGAGGGTCGTTACTAGAAACCTCTGCTGCGGTGCCACACAACCCGAGCGAGGATCCACCACCCCCAAGAAGGGGGAGTCATCCGCCACATTAGGTTTACCTTCTCCCTTTGGGGGGAAAAAAGCGAATTAAATTATGCTTTGGCTGTATTGATGGAAAACATGAAAAGCAAACTCCGGAGCCTCGTGCCTCGAGGGCACTTGATCTCCCGTTAGCTGCAAACCTCGAGAAAGTCCGCGAGCCCCTCTGAGCAGCAAGCATTGGGTTGCCGATCTCCACCGGGCCCTGGGATCTCGTCCACCGTGAAAAGTGAGGGAAGGAAGGTAGAGGGGGTGACCTTTGGGGTGGGGGGGGGTATCCTAATTCCCCTCGAGATTCCGGGCGCCGCGAGCGCGTGATAATCCCCAACCCTGGTCTGGGGAACCCGCAGGCGCTTGCGATCCAGCCGGGGACAGACGGAGGTGGGGGTCCCCTCGGTGCGCACAGCCCGCGATCGCCCCGCACGCAGACACTGCCCGCGCCTGCGGGCTCAGAACTCGGCGGGTGGTGAAAGATTAGACACCCATCCATCCGTGGGCCGCGCGGAGACTGGGGGTGTCGAGCCAAGAGGGGGACCCCTTCCGGCCGCCCGCTCGCGTCCCGCCCTGGCCGCGGAGGGCGCGAGGCCGCCGGGTGTGAACGGCGAAGGTTTCTGCGGTCTGGCCGGCAGCCGGCTAGAACCAGCCTCAATTTGATCCCCAGCTCCTCTGAGGTCACGGGAAGCAGGAGGACGGGGGCCCCGGGGAGGTGGGCGGAATGCGAGTTCTAACTGAGGACCGCGAGGTACGGGGGGCGCTAGGAAGGAAGCCAGCCGGCCAGATGGAACGCCTCCTGGCGGGTCCCGGGCTCGGCGCCTGCGAGCGCCCCTGGGCGGCTCGACGGGGCACACCCGACGGCTGCGGAGCCGACGGTCCGGGGAGGAAATCGGGCTTAGCACCTCCTCTCACAGAACCTAGATCCCGGCCAGCTGCGCCGGGAAGCGGGCCCCCCACGTGCAAAACTGCTCCACTTCCTACCCTAACTCCACCGCGGCACTCACAGCCGCCTCTGCGCCTGCAGCTCTGTCTCCAGTCCCAGACCGCACGTGTCGCACCCCCGCAGCCCCCGCACCCCCAGTCCAAGATCTTCCCTGCTGCTGCCCTCCCTCCCTTCCATCTTTCTCCCGCCACCCAAGCCGGGCCCTTGGCCAAGGGCCCTTTCCCAGCCTAGAGTCCTAGAGAAATTTTCTCCGAAATAATGTCTCTCACTGCCAAGGGTCCGAGGTCCCGCCCCTCCAGCTCCCATCTGGATGCCTGCAGCCTTCTCTTTGGATTTCTAGTCTTGCTTCTCCTCCCTCCCTAATCCATTTTCCACACTGCTTCTAACAGCGTGTTGAAACCCAGCGGGATCCCGGTGGTGGTAAACCTCGTATTTCCTCTGTTAAGCAAACTAAGGGTGCTTGCGCTGAGGAATGGAAGTTCTGAGGGCTTCGGTTCTCATTCATAGAGCGCTTACTATGTCATTCGTTAAACATTTCAAGTGCATATTCTCATTTGACTGTCCAAGAACCCTTCTGAGTAGGAATTCTTGTGTTATTACATATTATTATTATTATTATCATCTATTATTATGAAGGAGGAAACTGCAGCCAGAGGATCACACAGCTTGTGGGTAGCAGAGGCACTTGGAGCCAGGCAGTCCTGCACCGTCCCCACCCCCAGCCCACGGCTGCCCCCAGTCTTTTTCTGCACCACTGCAGAAAGCCCTGACCCTCCTAACAGGGGTGGGGTGACCCACAGCCCCAGCTGTGTCCTAGAGGCTGGTGTCCTAGAGGAGTACTAAGTGGCTAGGGCAGGCGGATGTCAGTGGCTTAGGGTTTCTCAGAAGAGTCTCCACTTTTGACTCCTCTTCCTGACACTCACCTACCATCCTTAGGCTGCTCCTCTTACCTGGCAGCATGCTGGAGACAACACAGGTGTCTAATCCAATCCCCAGAGCAGACTTCTGCCATTCTCCTCACTCCACAAACACAGGCTCGAGAAGCCTCCGTCTCCAACACACACCGCTCCACCTCACAATACGCTTCACACCCCCGTCTTCCACCCTCCACCCCCTCTCATCCCAGCCCAGGCAAGCATCAGCCTCTGGCCAGTTTCTTTGCCCATTGAATGAGACCAACTCTGGGAAGTGAAACCGAAAGTGGCTCAGAACTCTGTGTGTAGAACTCTTTGCAACCCTATGGATTGTAGCCCTGCCAGGCTTCTCTGTCCCTGGAATTATCCAGGCAAGAATACTGGAGTGGGTAGCCCTGTCCTTCTCCAGGGGAGCTTCACAACCTAGAGATCAAACCCAGGTCTCCTGCATTGCAGGTGGATTCTTGACCGTCTGAGTCACCAGGGAAGTCCTTTGTCCTGGGAGAGGGTGGGAATTCTATCATTAATCAGTGGCTGGGAAAACAAGTGTCAGCACTGCTTCCCTTTCCAAGAGCCACACTGGCACCACAAGTGTCCCTAGCCTCCACTTCTTATCTAGGAATTAAGGTGATTCCTCCCCACCGGACCTTCTATAACCTAGATAAGATGGACAGACATTTGGAGATAGTAAACAGGGGCCATCTGGTTAGCATTTGCTCATGTGAATCCCCAATTTTAATTTCTGTCAACTTGCCTGTTATGTAATACTTTTGCTTTCTTTTTGGAAGTATATGTATTCCAGTTTCTGTAATACATGTCCTACTAGTGACTTTATTGCTTTTTTATATAATTAAAAAAATTTTTTCTGTATAGATTCATAATATGAAATTAAAAGGGTAAAAAAGAGCAATTTCCCTCATCACCCAGGGGCAACCTCTGCCATCTTCACTGTTACCTGCACTGTTACCACTATTGTGGGTCTCTTTTGGAAATAGTCCACAAATTTATAAACAGGCCTCATTTCTTTTTACCTGGATACTCCTGTGTTTGCACCTAAAACATATAATAATTGATGCTTTGAAAAAAATTCAGCAGAGTTTCAGAATGAAAGGCTGAGATTCTCAACATGCCTATGGTTCAAACTACTAATTAAATGGCAAATGGCCAGAATGAGGAGGCATCTGCCTCAGATAGAGACTGAAAGATTTCCCCAATAACCTCTGGTTGCAGAACAAAAAATGCAGGAGAATGTGAAATGTGCAAGATTAGACTTAATCGTGATGGGAGGAGTTGCTGGGTGCTAGAATCTATCACTGCAGTAACCACACGTTCCAACAACCTGGTTGTTGATCAGATGAAGGAGTAATCAGGCAACATAACCAAGCAAGAGTGGCCTTCTCTTTCTCAAGATAAATTTAAAAGTTTTTCTGGGTAGGGGTGTTTTAGTTATCAGTTTTATCTGCCAGAGACTATCTGAGTCTCAGGTGTCTTGAACACTAATTGCTTCCCAGAAATGAACTGAGGCAACCACCTATAAAGTCACTACTAACTATTGCTGCAGTGACCAGTCTGATTCAGCTCCTCTAGTCCAGTGACTTCGTAAAGAGAGGCTGCGCAGCATACCTCATGCCATCCCAAAGATTTGCATTCGCGGGTCAATGTCCCTGTCTCGTTACTTTTTCCTCCATCCTTTGGTGGAGGCAATGGTGATCAGGAAGAGGAGAAGGTGTAACCAGAGTGGATGAAGGGAAGTCAGGGACTCAGATTGTTTAAAATCTGCCTGATCAGTCCCAGTGTCGTTAGAAAAGTATGCATTTTGCTTTCCTAGATGGGACGGGGTGACATGACGTCACGCAGCAGAGCTCCCTTAACTTGAAGGCTGTGCTCCTGGATGTCCTCTACCTCTCTATCAATCTCTTCTTGCTCCCCTTGCTGGGCTCCCACTTCTCAGCTGCCCTTGTGTTTCTCAGGATGCTGCCTTCAGGGTAGGGTTAGTCTCACACTACACAATCCCCATTCATTTTTAGGCTTCTAATTAATCTATGTGGAGGTGATTGTAAGTCTTCAGCACAACTCCGACTTCTCTTCTGAGTTTCAGACTCACATCCAATTGCTTTGGTGTAAGCACACTGCCTTGAGCGATCTATGGGCACCTCACACACATATCCAAAATGAAATTTTTTAACGCTCTACTCTTTCTTCTCCTAAGTCAATGATTTTACTGTCAGTCCTTGACCTTATTACCCAAATCTCAGCACCATCTTTTTCATTGGATGCATCCCTTTCTCTCATTCACTGTTTATTCAGTAATCAAGTCTTCCAAATTTTACCTCTTAAATATTTCTCGTATTCCTTTTTAAGGTTTGTTTTTAATTTAAATTTTGATAGATACTATCTTCCAATGGTTCTAATACCAAAAATATGAAAGAGCACACACTGAAAAATGTTAATTCTCATCACTTCCTTCTCCTGGTAATTCATTTCTGCTCTCTCAGGCACCATATGGATTCATTTATTTACATCCTTCTAGAAAAGTGGTTCTCACCCTTTTTTGTTTTTAATCACCACTCTCCTAAGGAGTCTTTGAAGACATTTTTTCTGATTATTGGCTAAACTGTGGAAAATTCTGAAAGAGATGGGAATACCAGACCACCTGACCTACCTCTTGAGAAACCTATATGCAGGTCAGGAAGCAACAGTTAGAACTGGACATGGAACAGACTGGTTTCAAATACGAAAAGGAGTACATCAAGGCTATATATTGTCAACCTGCTTATTTAACTTATATGCAGAGTACATCATGAGAAATGCTGGACTGGATGAAGCACAAGCTGGAATCAAGATTGTCGGGAGAACTATCAATAACCTCAGATATGCAGATGACACCAACCTTATGGCAGAAAGTGAAGAAGCACTAAAGAGCCTCTTGATGAAAGTGAAAAAGGAGAGTGAAAAAGTTGGCTTAAAGCTCAACATTCAGAAGACAAAGACCATGGCATCCAGTCCCATCACTTCATGGCAAATAGATGGGGAAACAGTGGCTGACTTTATTTTGGGGGGCTCCAAAATCACTCCAGATGGTGGTTGCAGCCATGAAATTAAAAGACGCTTGCTCCTTGGAAGGAAAGTTATGACCAACCTAGATAGCATATTTAAAAGCAGAGACATAACTTTATCAACAAAGGTCTGTCTAGTCAAAGGCTATGGTTTTTCCAGTGGTCATATATGGATGTGAGAGTTGGACTATCAAGAAAGCTGAGCACTGAAGAATTGATGCCTTTGAACTGTGGTGTTGGAGAAGACTCTTGAGAGTCCCTTGGACTGCAAGGAGATCCAACCAGTCCATCCTTAAGGAAATCAGTCCTGGGTGTTCATTGGAAGGACTGATGTTGAAGCTGAAACTCCAGTATTTTGGCCACCTGATGCGGAGAGCTGACTCATTGGAAAAGACCCTGATTCTGGAAGGGATTGAGAGCAAGAGGAGAATGGGATGACAGAGGATGAGATAGTTGGATGGCGTCACCGACTCAACAGACATGGGTTTGGGTGGACTCCGGGAGTTGGTGCTGGACAGGCAGGCCTGGCATGCTGCAGTTAATGGGGTCTCAAAGAGTCGGACATGACTGAGAGACTGAACTGCACTGAACTTTTAATTTGCATACTCAAGTATATTGTGTGTCTCTTTTTGTATTGTGTATCTCCTTTTATGTATAGAAATATGTTCTATACATAAAATTTAAGATTCCTCCCACACCAAACCAATTTTTACCCCTTTGGGGGTGATATCACCCCAATGAGAATGCATATTTCAGAGGTATTTTATGCAAATAGAAGTAAATACAAATGCATTTTTATTTCCCTCTCCTTTTACACAGATGGTACCATATTATATACATACTAACCTTTGCTTTTTTTACTTAAAATATCTCATGGTAATATTTTTTATAATATTATATTAAGTATATCCTCATTGTGTTTAATGGGCGCATAGTATTTAATTTTATAAATTTAAATTAATGTACTTAAGATAATTTAAATAGCCATCATCAAAAAAATTATAAAACATAAATTCCGGAGAGAAAAGGGAACCCTGGTGCATTATTGGTGGGAATGTGAATTGATGCAACCACTATGAAAAACAGTATGAAGATTCCTAAAAGCTAGGAATAAAACTACCATGTAACACAGTAATCCCACTACTGGGCATATACCCTGAGAAAACAATTCAAAAAGACACATGCACCCCAGTGTCCATTGCAGCTATATTTACAAGAGCCAGGACACAAAAGCAACTGAGATATCCACTGACAGATGAATAGATAAAGAAATTGTGGTACATATACACAATGGAATATTACCCAGCCATAAAAAGGAACAAATTTGAGGCAGTGGAACTGAGGTAAGTGAACCTAGAACCTGTTATACAGAGAACGCCTATTTTCAGGGCAAGAACAGAGATCCAGATGTAGAGAATGGACTTGTGGACACAGCGAGGGAAGGAGAGGGTGGGACGAATTGAGGGAGTAGCATTGAAATGTATCCGTGACCAGGTGTAAAATAAATAGGTAGTGGGAAGCTTCTGTGTAACACAGGGAGCTCAGCCCAGTGCTCTATGATGAGCTACAGGGCTGGGATGGGGGAGTGGGAGGTTGCAGGGAGGTGTAACAGGAAGGGGAAATATGTATACTTACAGCTGATTCACACTGCTGTACAGCAGAAACCAACACAACATTGTAAAGCAAAGTTGTTCTTGTTGAGTCGCTAAGTCATCACCGACTCTTTGCGATCCCGTGGACTATCACCAGTCAGCACACCCCACCCCCACATCCATAGGATTTCCTAGGCAAGAATATTGGAGTGGGTTACCACTTCCTTCTCCAGGGATCTTCCCAAACCAGGGATCGAACTCATTTCTTCCTGTATTGGTGGATTGGAAGGTGGATTCTTTGCCATTGAGCCACCTGGCAAACCTGTAAAGCAATTATCCTCTAATTAAAGATAAATTTAATTCACTGTAACTCACTGCATCCAACAGAGAGGAAGGTGACACTGTAGTAGGTTTTCTAAGGTAATTAGGAGACTGGATTATTTAGGGCATTAGAAGATATATGGAATATGTTAATAATGATTCTAAGATCTCAGCCATTGAAAGCTTTTAGTCAGGCCATCATATAATCAGATTTGCAATTGTAAAAGATCACATTGGCTTCTGGGTGAAAATAGATTCAAGGAGGAAAGAATGGAGCCCACATGCAATGGTGTGGACATCCAGTTCTGTCCATGTAACTTCTGCTGCTTAGTCGCTTTAGTCATGTCCGACTCTGTGTGACCCTGTGTGACCCTATGGACTATATCCCACCAGCCTCCTCTGCCCATGGGATTACTCCAGGCGAGCGTACTGCAGTGGGTTGCCCTGCCCTCCTCCAGGGTATCTCCCAACCCAGGGATGGAACCCAGGTCTCCTGTATTGCAGGCAGATTCTTTACCTCTGAGCCACCAGGGAAGCCCGCATGTATCTTCTAGCTCCACCAAATACGTATCCCTTGGCCACCCCTGAGGCCCAGGAGTCCCTAACATGTATCAGGGCTACACTCCAGGAGAGAGACCTGCTGAGCCTTGGAAATAGTGGAGTATTCTTATCATTTCAGTTTTTCTCTCTTCTTGGGGAAAAGTTGAACATGTTTTGTTTTGTTTCCTTTCTACTTCCCTTGTTTTGCTTCTCTAAACATTTTAGCATACATACGCTACAGATTAAATCTGTGGGTAATCAATATTTTTACCCTCCTTCTAAACAATTCAGGGACTTTAGAACATTTTAACTTTGAGTCTCCCTCCCCAGATTATGTACTTTTTAAATTAGGTTTTATCTCTTAAAAAAAAAAAACCCATAGAACATTACTGTTGTTTTGATTTGATACAGATAATTCTGCTTACATTTATGCCCATATTTTTATTTCCTTTGTTCATCAATCCTTATTGCTTCTTTGTCCCTCGGGGACCTTTTTCTCTTTATCTGAAGTGCATCTGAGAATTTCCTTTAGTTAACATCTGTTGGAGAAAAAACTCTATATTTTTCTGAAAAGTGCTGATTTCAGCACTTTATTAGTTCTTTCATATCCTAATAGGGCTTTTGAATAGCCTTTGTATTATCTGGTAAAGATGGTAAAGAAACTGACAAGTTGAAGGCTTTTCAATAAATGGAACAGAGGAGGCAATGCTAATCAACTGGCTTTTCTTTGGATGATCTTTTGTGCAAAGACATAAAAAAATATCTAGCTTTGAAAAAAATGTGCCTACAAAAGAGAAAATGATTCATGGACTACAGGATATTCACCAGAAGTTTCTATCCTCATCTAAGCCTCCTCAAATTTTATACACTCTAGTTCTGTTTTATGATTTTCTACTCACTCTTAATTCACCCTTGTGTGGCTACCAGCCTCATAATTCTATGTAAACATCCTTCACTGAAGTCACCAATGACCTCTGTGTCAGTTCAGGCCCTTCTATTAATAGAAGCAGACTCTAAGAGTTAGCGGTGCAGAAGCTTCATTAGGGGTGACCCCTGTGAAAGATAAAGCAGTGAGGAGACTGTGATGTGGATCTGACTCCTTTGAAGAAAAGAGGGCAGGAAAGGGAGAGGGCAGGAAAGGGAGAGGGTAGGAAGGATACTGGGCTTCGGGCAGTCTGGAGCAGCCCCTATGGAGCCGTAGGGTGAAGTTTAACTACATTGGCCAGAAATGTGAGCCCTAGCATGACCAGTCTGCTCATTCACTGGCTGAGGGTTGCCCTGAAGAAACGTGGCCTTGCTGCAACACACCAGATCCTGAGCACACAGAGCTAGGGGCTGTCAGAAACTTTACTCCTTGTGGGCTTCCCTGGTTAAGTGATCCAGTGGTTAAGACACTGCACTTCCAATAGAGGGAGCACAAGTTTGATCCCTAGTCAGGGAACTAAGATACTACATGTGATGCAGCCAAAAAAAGAAAAAAGACAAAGAAACTGCACTCCTTGGGCCAGGTCCTCTCTGGCAGGGAGATCTGAGTGGGTATACTGTCACAAGGCCATGGCCACTGTTCCAACAAACCCAGCGTCATCCTCCAGCCTTGGTCTCACCTGACTTCTCTGAACATTGAGACTGTTGACTGGTCCCTTCTCCTAAGACATAATCTTGTCTTGGCTTCTGTATCTCAGTATTTTCCTGGTTTCCCTCAGATGTTGCTGGATGTTCTTTCTGACAGTTTTTTGCAGGTTCATCTTCATCCACGTGGCCTTTATGCATGAGTGTTGTCCAAGTCTTACCCTTAGGTCTTCTGCTCCACATTCTCCCAAGTGATCCCATCCACACCCATGACTTAAATCACAAAGCCAATCTAGAACCAAGTCTTAAATTGGCATCTATCAGAGAGTCGATGGACAGCCTGAATCAGTATTGCAATCTGAATCCTCCTCTGTTTTCTAAGAGCACATTGGGCTAATAACTCCCACCCTCAGAGCTGACTGGGGTAATGTACTTGAAGATACTTTGCAGACTGCAAAACTCACATAATGTTGTTAGTATAACACTTGCCAGATTGTTATTCCTGAAGTATAACACTGATCATCTATTTCCAAAGTTCCCTATTTTCTAGGGAAAAAAAAAATCCAAATCCCTGTCATTGCATTAAAAATTCAGCCCAAGATGTATTTTCCACTACCCCCTTTCAATCACACTCTGCTCTTTCCCAAAGCTGTCTTCCTTGGAACACTCGGGTCCCTTACAATAGAAATTGATGCTCTATGAAAAAAAGTCAAGTTTGGAAAATACTGTCCTCCTGCAAAGTTAAAATATATTTTTTATATTAAAGTTCCTGAGAAATATAACCTTTTTTTTTTTTTTTACCAGTTTTTCAACTACCTTAGCCACCAATTTTGTTTTGTCTTGTTTTTCAATGTCACTTATAAAATTCCTGTGAGCCACTAGTGTTTACCCAACAGATAAGCAACTCTGCTCTATGCAGGTAGGGCAACTTAACTTACTGTTCCACCTTAAAAGGTCATCCACAAGTTGTGGGCACCAAGATCCTCTAGTAGGGGGAGCCTTGACTCACATCCTTTTCAAAGCCTGGCTGTTCCCTCTCTTCCTTTTATAGTATTCTGTGAGCTCCTTAGAATGGTTCCAATAAATCTGCCTTCTGAACCATTTTGTCCACAGTAAATTCTATTGGTAACAGTTCTATTGACTGATACACCAGTGGGCAAAAAGTCAATGGAGGGGCCAGAGACCCAAACTGGAAGTTTCCCAAATGCTCCTTACATTTGAATGAATAAGTAAATTGTGGTGTATCCACACACAATGGGATACCTTATAGTGATGAGAATGGACTATTTTCCACAAGGGCAAAAATATGTGTGAATTTCACAAATATAATTAGAAAAAAAAGTGAAGCACCATATTAATCCATTTATATGAAGGTAAAAACAGGCAAAACTAACCTATGCTGTTAGAGGTTAAGATGGTGGTCACCATAGGAAATGAACAGGGTACAAGAGGGCTGGCTTCCTGGGTGTGTTCAGTTTGTGAATATTCATGAGTCAGACCTTGTGTTAGCTGCAATCCTCTGTATGTATGTTATACTCCAATAAATTGTTTTAGAGGGCTGGTGTCAGAAAAGATCATTTCCCACTGACAATCCCATTAACAAAACCACCCAGGGGAAATATGCTGATTATAAGACCAATAGAAATAGAATGATAGCTCCACCTGTCTTAGCTCACTCCAAGTGTGTTTGGTCATCACATTTGTCTAAGCATCTACTATACACACAGCTTTTACATTTCTATGCATGTCAAAGAGTCATTCTGCATTAATCATGTTTTTTATTTCCTATATTTTATGATACTTTGACATCTAGGGACTTTGGGGACCCAGTGAGGGACTGCCCCTCCCAAGGTTAGCTAATATCTTCAGGCAGCAAACAACTTGCCTGCGTGTCTTTCATATGCAAACACATCCAGAGACCACACTCCAAACCACCTCCTCTGTCTAGTTTTTACACTCTTGGAGGCAATATCCTCTGCCTTAATAACCAACCACTAGACAATGAGGGACCACCCCTAGAGCCCTAAACCAGTCAATCTTGAACCTGTTCAGCTGTTCACTCAGATTCATCCATCCCTTCCCACAGAAGTCACAGTAAAGCCTTTTGCCCCGTGATTTACTCTCCTTCTGCCTCCTGGTGGACCCTTGTGCTTCCCCACAGGGCCTTGCATGGTATGCTGTGCCTTTGGTTTCCAGGGATCTGTGAGTATAGACTTCTTCAATGGCAATCATTTCTGCAAAGCCTTACCAACCTGATAAGAACAAATCCTGTGTACTTTTAAAAGCACTTTCATTCATTCCACAATTTTTTTAAGCACCTACTATATTTCAGGAACAGTTTTACATGCCAAGGATAGAGCAGAAATCATTCATACAAGGTCCGTTCTCTCACAGAGCTCATGTCTAATAGGACAGAGACAATAAACAAGCAAAGAAATAAATATTTCCAGATAGAGTTAAGGTGGTATGAATGAAATAGGCCAGGATGAGTCGTTTTATGTTGTTTGGGGTTTTTTGTTTGTTTTTTAGTAAGATTAGTCAGAAAAGTTCTCCTTAAGGAGGCGACATTTGACCCAGGCAAATGGGTCAAACATTTGGCCTCAATAGTTGCTTGTACATCAAGGGTACCCTTGGAGGTCGGTGTTGGGTGCCTGAAGGCATCTGAAATAGCCAGAATGACATATCTCTGGCCAATACTCATCCAGAACAAACGTTCTCCCTTTCTCAACAAGCAAAGGAGGGCTTGACTCCAAGAGAAAATTATTTCCCCGCATCAGCGAAGTCCACAGCCTGCTCCAATCAAGTTGCCTTCCAAATGCTGTAAAGTGGAGGCGCCCATGCACCAGGACCCAAGGGATGGATTGGTTACACGCCAGATCCCCCGAGGCAGCAACCAGCCTGCATATGTGTTTACATAACTGTTTGCAAATAAAAAGTAAGTGTGTGGAGCCCCGAGCCCTCTTCGCTCCCCTTTACTGAGGACCCACTGCCTGGTTCAGCTCAGCAACAACAGAAGCTTCCCTGGTCACTGCAGACCTAACTGCCTCCCTGCCCGCCCCCTGCCCCAGACCCACCCCAGGAAGGGCACGCCAGCCATCCTCCATCCACATTAAAAGCACACAACATTCCCACCTTTTTTTTTTTATTTTAAAGATTCAACTTACTTTGGACAATCAAGGTAGGTTTCAATCAAATAAGGGTGGAAAAACTAAATCTCAGGCACTCAACTCATGAGTGTCACGGTACAGCAGATCATCGACAAGGCGCAGGTCTGTCTGGAGGCCTGCGGCTGAAGGGTGTACATGTCTGAGGGCGGAGGGGGCTGGCAGCGCCCACATTCCCCGTCCTCAGAGCTCCCGGGCTGGGCCTGGGCCCTTCCGCACTTGGGATCCTTCCACACATGCCCTGGGCCCCAAGACCAGCGCTCCATACACCTGCCTCCATCAAAGAAGGGCTAGGCTCTGGGAGCAGGGCATGGCTCCCCCGGGAGCCTCCAGGGAAGAGCAGGTCCATTTCACCTGGGGCCACGGGAGCTGGGCCAAGCGAGGCCTGCTATGTGGGAGCTACACATGGCATCTTACTCAGGCTCTTTTTCCACAGCCTCTCTCCTCGGGGGTCTGTGCCAGCAACAGCTCCTCACAGAACATTCCCTAGGAACCTGGTGGTGCTCTGGCTCTGTCACTGCAACTGGCTTGTTTATCTTTGCCTCAGATTCCGAGTTTGTCTCTCGTCATATATCTCCCTGGAGGGTTTGTTTGGGTATTTATACAAACACAGCCCTTCAGCTTTGATAGCTGTCCTGTGGGAGCCTTTTTATCTGTCAGTAATATCATGCTTCAGAGCTATGAAACTCTAAAGGACCCTCTTATACCTTGCAGCAATTTAAAACCAGCAGAGATCTCATGGAAGCCCAGGGCTAGCAGAGCCCTAGAGAACTTCTGTGTGGCCAAGAAATAATGCTGGCCATCTCTAAAATGTCATTGTCCTTCACAAACTCTGCCAGGCACTTGATGGCCTGTGAAAATGTCCATTCCCTTGTATGTAGGTCAAGTCTCAAAGTCTCAAGGCTCCCAGCTGGCTTAAAAATCAACAAAGCATCTTCTACTTATCAGGCATCCTGTATTTCTCTATTTAAGCAGAAAGCCTGCAGAGGCATGGGCCCTCCTGTTTAATCTAAGAACCAGGCCTCAAGGGTCACAAGTTGGCTATTTAGCAACCTGCATGCATAGGTGCCTTTTTGGATAAATCAAAGCTTCCATGGAAAGTGCCTAAATCCTATAAAAGTAATTTATTTGCTTACCCATCAAATTATAATATTCATTTTGTTTGTGTAAACCTGCCAGAAACCAGTCATTAATATGAACCACAAAAAACCGTTTCAAGCAGGATTTCATCCCAGACAGAGTTTGCAGTTTGAATCTGACATATTATACCTGAGAGGATTGCAGGAAATCATAAATAATTCCTAATTTCTACACTGGGTCTACATATAATAATGATTTTTTTTTTAAATTCCGCACCCACAGGAGGAGGCTGGGAATCAGGCAGCTGGGAAGGAGGTCTGGCCGGGACAGCGCTGCCCCTTCTTGGAGTCATCTTGAAATAAAAGAGATGCCTGCAGTGGTCATTTGGGCAGATCATATCAATGTATTTGGAGGTCTGGGCACATGATATGAATCCAGGTGCCCCAAGCAGGATGTGGGCCGTCAATGGCAGGAAGTAGGGGTCCCCCCTGCTGACCCCTTAGGAGGGGGCCAGGAGGTCAAGGCCACTGCAGGACCACAGGCAAGAAGCAGCCTTGGAAGGGCCTGCTGTCCACAGAGCCCAACTGCTGCGTTAGGGCAGCCAGCACTGCCTGGCCACTCCCCGCTCACTGAGAAGCACATCGGAAACCTGGCCTGAAGTCTCTCTTTCTTGTCCCAAGTTGAAAGGAGAGACGGCAACCTTCGGGGCTTGAGAGGCCCAGGGGACTCTGCACTGCCTGCCTTCTCCATGTGGTGTGGAGTCGCAATAGGGCAAGTCCTGGCTTGGGGTCCCCTAGATGGTCACACCCTTGGGGCCCCTTTGTCTGACACCATCCCACCAGCTGTGAAGAAACTCTTATTTGCTAAAGTATCTGGAGGAGGGAACAGAGACACGGAAACACATAGCAAGTGGCGGAGGACCCTCCAGGCATCACTTGGGGACTGCGAAGGAGCAACTTCCCTCCTCTGGCACATCAGAGTGCATGACCTCTTACTTTCCAGCTTCTCATATTTGTGTCCATGCCAAGGAAGCTCATCTTCCCATGGTTCATCATACTCCTAGTGGTTTCCTAGACTTTCAGAGAAGGCTTTTGAGAAAACGTGGTCTTTTACAGACAAACCAGTTAGGTGGGTGGGACACAGGGGCAAAGGCATCACGAGCAAAAAGGTAGCCAGTGCCCCACCAGGAGATTCAGGGGCCCGGGGATGCTCTGAGGTCCATCCGCAAGCAAGGAGCCATGAGGCTGGGCAGGGGCACAGATTGGAGCTCGGAGGAGTGTCAGCTGAGGAGCTGGATGCTTTTCTCAAAGCAAGCAAAAAGCAACTAAGAACTTCCCCCACAACAGACATGAAGTTAGACTTGCCCTTTAGAAAGCTTACTGTGGCCACAGGGTGAGAAATGGATTGGAGAGGGGTGAGACAGTGCAGGCGGGCAAACCAATAGGATTGGTCAGGAGCCTGACCCCAGGCAGAGCTTATGAAAGCATATGTAGTGTGCAGTGAAGGACCCATTTTGTTTCCAATACTTCTTGGGCAAATACTTCTGTAAAACGTGTTATCAGGAAAAAATGAAAATTTAAAAGAACATACAAAATATAAGTCCTAACTTTTTATCAAAGTTGTTTTAAAATTGGAACGAGATGTCGTTGTTGTTGTTCAGTCACCAAGGCATGTCTGACTCTTTGCGACCCCATGGTCTGCAGCATGCCAGGCTTCACTGTCCCTCACCATCTCCCAGAGTTTGCCCAAATTCATGTCCATTGCATTCAGTGATGCCACCTAACAATCTCATCCTCTGTCACCTTCTTCTCCTTCTGCCTTCAATCTTTCCTAAAATCAGGATCTTTTCCAATGAGTCGATTCTTCGCATCAAGTGGCCAAAGTATTGGAGCTCCAACTTCAGCATCAGTCCTTCCAATGAATATTCAGGGTTGATTTCCTTTAAGATTGACTAGTTTGATTTCTTTGCAGTCCAAGGGACTCTCAAGAGTCTTCTCCAACACCACAGTTCAAAAGCATCAATTCTTCAGCACTCAGCCTTCTTTACAGTCCCACAACCATACGTGACTACTGGAAAGACCACAGCCTTGACTATATGGACTTTCATTGGCAAAGTGATGACTCTGCTTTTTAACACACTGTCTAGGTTTGTCATAGCTTTCCTTCCAAGAAGTAACTGTCTTCTAATTTCATGGCTGCAGTCACAATCCACAGTGATTTTAGAGCCCAAGAAGAGAAAATCTGTCACTGCTTCCACCTTTCCCTTTCTTTTTGCCACGAAGTGATGGGGCCAGATGCCATGATCTTAGTTTTTGAATGCTGAGTTTTAAGCTGGCTTTTTCACTTTCGTCTTTCACTCTCATCAAGAGGCTCTTTAGTTCCTCTTTGCTTTCTGCCATTACACTGGTATCATCTGCATATCTGAGGTTGTTGATGTTTCTCCTGGCAATCTTGATTCCAGCTTGTAACTCATCCAGTCCAGCATTTCTCATGATGTGCTTTGCATATAAGTTCAATAAACAGGGTGACAATAAACAACCTTGTCGTACTCCTTTATCACTCCTAAACCAGTCAGTTGTTCCACACAGAGTTCTAACTGTTGTTTCTTGACTGACATACAGGTTTCTCAGGAGACAGGTAAGATGGTCTGGTATTCCCATCTCTTTAAGTGTTTTCCACAATTTGTTATGATCCACACAGTTAAAGGCTTTAGCATAGTCAATGAAACAGAGGTAGATGTTTTTCTGGAATTCCCTTGCTTTCTCTGTGATTCAGTGGATGTTGGCAATTTGCTCTCTGGTTCCTCTGCCTTTTCTAAATGCAGTTTGGATATTGGGAAATTTTCGATTCATGTAATGCTGAAGCCTAGCTTGAAGGATTTTTGAGCATAACCTTACTAGCATGGGAGATGAGTGCAATTGCCCAATGGTTTGAACATTCTTTAGTACTATCCTTCTTGAGGTTTGGAGTAAGGATTGACCTTTCCTAGTCCTGTGGCCACTGCTAAGTCTTCCAGATTTGCTGACATATTGAGTGCAGTACTTTGATAGCAACATCTTTTAGAATTGTAAATAGCTCTGCTGGAGTTCCATCACCTCCACTAACTTTATTGACAGCAGTGTTTCCTAAGGCCCAATTGACTTCACACTCCGGAATGTCTGGCTCTGGGTGACTGACCACACCATATAGTTACCCAGTTCATTAAAATCTTTTTGTACACTTCTTCTGTACATTCTCTTCTTGATCTCTTCTGCTTCTATTAGGTCTTTACCATTTCTGTCCTTTATTTTGCCCATCTTTGGATATTTGACACCCACAGATATTGTGCCCATCCTTTGATATTTCCAATTTTCTTGGAGATCTCTAGTCTTTCCCTTCTGTTGTTTTCCTCTATTTCTTTGCATTGGTCATTGAAGAAGGCCTTCTTGTCTCCCCTTACTATTCTCTGAAACTCTGTGTTTAGTTGGGTGCAACTTTCCCTTTCCTCCTTGCTTTTTGTTTCTCTTCTTCAGCTATTTGTAAAGCCTCTTCATACAACCATTTGGCCTTCTTGCTTTTCTTTTTCTTTGGGATGGTTTTGTTTGCTGCCTCCTGTACTATATTATGGACCTCTGTCCATAGTTCTTCAGGCACTCTGTTTACTAAATCCCTTGAATCTATTTGTCACCTCCATTGTACATTCATAGGGGATTTGATTTAAGTCATACCTGGCTGGCCTCATGGTTTTCCCTGCTTTCTGTAGTTTAAGCCTGAATTTTGCTATGAGAAGCTGATGATCTGAACCACAGTCAGCTTCAGATCTTGTTGTTGCTGGCTGTCTATGGTTTCTCCATCTTCGGCTACAAAGAATGTAATCAATCTGATTTCAGTATTGACCATTTGGTGATGTCCATGTGTAAAGTCATCTCTTGTGTTGTTGAAAAAGGGTGTTTGCTATGACCAGTGTGTTCTTTTGGCAGAACTCTTTTAGCCTTTGCCCTGCTTCATTTTGTACTCCGAAGCCAAACTTGCCTCTTACTCTAGGGATCTCTTGACTTCCTACTTTTGCATTCCAATCCCCTTAGATAAATAGGATATCTTTTTTTGGTGTCAGTTCTAGGAGGTCTTCTAGGTCTAATTTTTTATCAAAATAGTTTTTAAAATTGGGACCAAATGTACATAATATAAAATTTACCATCCTAACCATTTTTTATCATGTTCAGTTCAGTAGTGTTAAGTACAATCACACTGCTATGTAACCAAACTCCAGAACTTTTCCATCTTGCAAAACTGAAACTAACCATTAAACAACTACCTATTTTCTCTTGTCCCAGTCCCTGGCAACCACCCTTCTACTTTCTCTCTCTGAATTCGACTTCTCTAGGAATCTAATTCAAGTGGGATGATACTGTATCTGTCTTTTTGTGTGTGGTCTGGCTTATTTCACCCACCATAATGCCCTCAGGAAGGCAGAATTTCCTTCCTTTTTCAGGCTGAATAATATTCCACATTTTGTTTATCCTCTCATCCTGCAATGGGCACTTGTGTTTCATCCATCTTTTAACTAATGAATAATGATGCTATGAATGCATATGGGCTAAGTTGCCTCAGTTGTGTCTGACTTTTTGCGACCCTCATGGATTACATAGTCTGCCAGACTCCTCTGTCCATGGTATTTTCCAAGAATACTGGAGGAGGTTGCCCTGCCCTGCTCTAGGGTAATTTTCCTGATCGAACCTGCGTCTTTTATGTTGCATGCATTGGCAGACAGGTTCTTTACCAAGACTGCTACTGGGGAAGCCCATGCTGTGAATATGGGTATGCGAATATCTGTTTAATTCCCTGCTTTCAGTTCTTTGGAGTTTATACCCAGAAGTAGAATTGCCAATCATATGGTAATTTAAAAAATTTTTTTAGGAACTGCAATACTCTTCCACAGTGCTGGCATCATTTACATTCCCACCAGTAGTTCACAGTGTTCCAGTGTCTCCACATCCTCGCCAGCATTTGTTATCTTCTGGTCTTCTGGTCACACATCCTTATGAGTGTGCGGAGAAGCCCTTTTTTTTCTCTTTAGATTCAATCTGTATAAAATTACCCATCAGACCCTGTAACAGTTTAGAATGCTTCAGGATTATAATAATTTAAAAGAGTTTAAACTCTCAACTTCTGAATTTATCCCATTGCAAACCAATGACAGATATTTCCCAAACTGGCCCCAGTCTGTGGGCCAGAACTTGAGTAGCTCTGTCTGAGCCTTGTCTGCCCCTGGGGGTGAAGAACAGTGATGGTCAGAGCCAACCTTTACTGAGCTCTTACTCTCTGGCACTACATGTATCATCATGAAGCCAGCACAAGTGAATATTGTTACTATGCCCAGTTTACTGATGAGGAAGCAGCAGCTCATGCCAGTAGGAAAGGAGGTGGCCAAGATAGCTGTGAAGGGAAGCTGGGCTGTCCTGGTGGCTCAGATGGTAAAGAATCCACCTGCAATGTGGGAGACCTGGGTTCATTCCCTGGGTTGGGAAGATCCCCTGGAGGAGGGCACAGCAACCCACTCCAGTATTCTTGCCTGGAGAATCCCCATGGACAGAGGTGCCTGGCAGGCTACAGTCCATGGGGTTGCAAAGAGTCAGACATGATTGAGCGACTAAGCACATTTTTGTTATTATTGTTGTTTTGTTTATTTCCCAAAACTACTTAATTTCTTGGTCATATGTGTGTAAGATGGAAGGCTCCTAGGTCCTGGTTTGAGTGGCTAGGGATACCAAGTTTGGGAGGAAATGTGAACAGTCTAAACTTGACTGTGTCAAGGTTAAGTTTTGAATGTGACATGCAGGGGGAGCAGGGCCGTGGGCAATAGCTGTGAACTGCTTAACAAGGACAGGGCTGGAAGTGCAGCTGCAGAAAGCCACAGCAAGTAATGTGAGTTGGTGAGATTCCTCAGAAAGACCAAGAACATGCTAGGAAGAAGTAGGGGAGCCAGAAGGGGCTGAAGAGGCAAACAGGAATGAAGAGAGAGTGTCGAAGGGAAGGAGGTATTGACAGAGAGTCCAGGGCTACAAGGAGCCACACAAGACCAGATAATCTGTGGAGCCAGCAGTGTGGTGGCCTCAAGAGTATCACGGAAGCCAAGGAGGGGAGGCTAGACTGCAAAGGAGAGCTGGGTGGTGGTAGTAGGGTAGAAGAACAGCCCAAGAGTGCAGACCACTCCTTCTAGAAGTGCACCTTTGAAGTGGAAGAGACACAAGGCCATCTGTGAAAGATAGCTGTGGGTATCTTGTGTGGCCACAAGGATGTGGTAGCAAGGATGGATTGCTATTTTGTCTTGCCTTAAAGTAAAAAGCTAGAACAAACATGAGTTTGCTCTTAGTTTGGGGGTCATAGCGGGACATGGGAACCCACCAGAAAGGTGAAAGATTAAAAGGAATCTGTGCTGATTGCTAGAGAAATAGGGGATTGAATCAGAGAAAATCAAGCTTGAATAAAGGAAAGAAGCCCCCTTTGCCCTAAGAAGGGAGGGAAAGTAGTTTATGACACAAAGTCATTTAGAGAGAGGGGAGGAAGTGCTGCCATCAGTGAAGCTGAAGGCAGCTGCCTGCTGACCATGTATGGTATGTGCATCGAGAGGAGGCACAGAGGAAGGAGGTGAACTCTGGTTGTGCCACCAAGAAACAGCAGTGAGAATCACCAACAGCCACAGAGAAGATGCAGCAGAAGAAGGAAGAAAATATATCTGCATAAACCTTAGGGCCCATTTGTGGGATTTTTCTCCATCAGGGCTCAGTTACCCACACACAGAGGAGAAGGTAGATGACAAGACTGGTTCCAGTTAAGATTTCACAAGTTGGCTCTGACTGTAGTCAAGTGGGCAGGAAAGTTCTGACAAAACATGGTCCACTGGAGAAGGGAATGGCAATCCACTTCAGTATTCTTGCCTTGAGAACACCATGAACAGTATGAAAAGGCAAAAAGATAGGACACTGAAAGATGAGCTCTCCAGGTCAGTAGGTGCTCAGTATACTCCAGGAGAAGAGTGGAGAAATAACTTCAGAAAGAATGAAGAGATGAAGCCAAAGCAAAAACAACACCCAGTTGTGGATGTGACTGGTGATGGAAGTAAAGTCTGATGCTATAAAGAGCAATATTGCACAGGAACCTGAAATGTTAGGTCCATGAATCAAGGTGAATTGGAAGTGATCAGTTGGGAGATGGCAAGAGTGAACATCGACATGTTATGAATCAGTGGGCTAAAATGGACTGGAATGGGTAAATTTAACTCAGATGACCATTTTATCTACTACTGTGGGCAAGAATCCCTTAGAAGAAATGGAGTAGCCATCCTAGTCAACAAAAGAGTCTGAAATGCAGTAATTGGATGCAATCTCAAAAAGGACAGAATGATCTCTGTTCATTTCCAAGGCAAACCATTCATTATCACAGTAATCCAAGTCTATGCCCCAACCAGTAATGCTGAAGAAACTGAAGTTGAATGGTTCTATGAAGAACTACAAGACCTTCTAGAATTAACACCCCCAAAAGATGTCCTTTTCATTATGGGGAACTGGAGCGCAAAATTAGGAAGTCAAAAGATACCTGGAGTAACAGGCAAATTTGGCCTTGGAGTACAAAACGAAGCAGGTCAAAGGCTAACAGAGCTTTGCCAAGAGATTGCACTGGTCAAAGCAAACACCTTCTTACAACAACACAAGAGAAGACTCTACACATGTACATTGCCAGATGGTCAATACTGAAAACAGATTGATTATATCCTTCGCAGCCAAAGGTGGAAAACCTCTATACAGTCAAAAAAATAAGACCAGGAGCTGACTGTGGCTCAGATTATGAGCTCCTTATTGCCAAATTCAGGCTTAAATTGAAGAAAGTAGGGAAAACCATTAGACAATTCAGGTGTGACCTAAGTCAAATCCCTTACGATTATACAACGGAAGTGACAAATAGATTCAAAGAATTAGATCTGATAGACAGAGTGCCTGAAGAACTATGGATGGAGGTTCATGACATTGTACAGGAGACAGGAATCAAGACCATCCCCAAGAAAAAGAAATGCAAAAAGGCAACACGGTTGTCTGAGGAGAACTAAATAGCTGAGAAAAGAAGAGACACTAAAGGCAAAGAAGAAAGGGAAAAGTAAACCCATTCAAATGCAGAGTTCCAAAGAACAGCAAGGAGAAATAAGAAAGCCTTCCTCAGTGATCAATGCAAAGAAATAGAGGAAAACATCATAATGGGAAAGACTAGAGATCTCTTCAAGAAAATAAGATATACCAAGGGAACATTTCATGCAAAGATGGGCACAATAAAGGACAGAAATGGTATGGACCTAACAGAAGCAGAAATAAGAAGAGGTGGCAACAATACACAGAAAAACTGTACAGAAAAGATCTTTATTACCCAGAAAACCACGATGGTATGATCACTCACCTAGAGCCAGACATCCTGGAATGCAAAGTCAAGTGGGCCTTAGGAATCATTACTATGAACAAAACTAATGGAGGTGGTGGAATTCCAGCTGAGCTATTTCAAATCCTAAAAGATGATGCTGTGAAAGTGCTGCACTCAATATGCCAGCAAATTTGGAAAATTTTCCATAGGACTAGAAAAGGTCAGGTTTCATTCCAATCCCAAAGAAATGTAATGCCAAAAAGAATGTTCAAACTACCGCATAACTGCACTCATCTCACACACTAGCAAAGTAATGCTCAAAATTCTCCAAGCCAGGTTTTAGCAATACGTGAACAATGAACTTCCAGATTTTCAAGCTGGATTTAGAAAAGGCAGAGGAACCAGAGATCAAATTGCCAACATCCATTAGATCACTGAAAAAGCAAGAGAGTTCCAGAAAAACATCTACTTCTGCTTTATTGATTATGCCAAAGTCTTTGACTGTGTGGATCACAACAAACTGGAAAATTCTGAAAGAGATGGGAATACCAGACCACCTGACCTGCCTCTTGAGAAATCTGTATGCAGGTCAGGAAGCAACAGTTAGAACTGGACATGGACCAACAGACTGATTCCAAATAGGAAAAGGAGTACATCAAGGCTGTATATTGTCACCCTGCTTATTTAATTTATTTGCAGAGTACATCATGTGAAATGCCAGGCTGTATGAAGCACAAATTGGAATCAAGATTGTCAGGAGAAATATCAATAACCTCCAATATGCAGATGACACCAGCCTTATGGCAGAAAGCGAAGAACTAAAGAACCTGTTGATGAACGTGAAAGAGGAGAGTGAGAAAGTTGGCTTAAAACTCAACATTCAGAAAACAAAGATATGGCATCTGGTCCCATTACTTCAGGGCAAATAGATGGGGAAACATTGGAAACAGTGACAGACTTTATTTTTTGTGGCTCCAAAATCACTGCAGATGGTGACTGCAGCTATGAAATTAAAAGACATTTGCTCCTTGGAAGAAAAGCTATGACCAACCTAGACACCATATTTAAAAGCAGAGACATTACTTTGCCAACAAAGGTCCATCTAGTCAAAGCTATAGTTTTTCCAGAAGTCATGTATGGATGTGAGAGTTGGACTATAAAGAAAGCTGAGCACCAAAGAATTGATGCTTTTGAACTGTGGTGTTGGAGAAGACTCTTGAGGGTCCCTTGGACTGCAAGGAGATCCAACCAGTCAATTCTAAAGGAGATCAGTCCTGAATATTCATTGGAACGGCTGATGTTGAAGTTGAAACTTCAATACTTTGGCCCCTGATGCAAAGAACTGACTCATTTGAAAAGACCCCGATGCTGGGAAAGATTGGAGGCGGGAGGAGAAGGGGACGACAGAGGATGAGATTATAGGATGGCATCACTGACACAATCGATGTGAGTTTGAGTAGGCTCTGGGAGTTGGTGATGGCAAGGGAAGCCTGGAGTGCTACAGTCAATGAGGTCGCAAAGAGTGAGACATGACTGAGCAACTGAACTGAACTGAACTGAAGATTTCACAAGTTGGCTCTGACTGTAGTCAAGTGGGCAGGAAATTGGAGTGATTGCTGTCATGAAAGTAAAAGAATGAAGGAAGTTTAGGTGGTTATTTCAAATCTTCACATATTCCTAACACTCCTTCTTCAAATGGTTGAATCTAATTCCCCTAACTCAGAGTGTGGGCTGGACTGGCATGTTGCTTCTAAGGAACAGAACATGGCAGAAGTGCCAGTGACAGTGTGTAAGTTCTGACTCTAGGTCACAGGAGACTCGGGGCTTCTCCTTGCCCTTTCTCCTTTTTAGATCACTTGTTTTGGGGGTAGCCAGCTCTCCGACCCTGAGGATGCTCAAGTAGCCTTATGAAGAGGCCCGATGGCAAGGAGCTGAGGCTCCTGTCAATAGCTATGCATGGAGACAAACCCTCCAGCCCCAGTCCAGCCTTTAGGTGGCTGCAGCCCTGGCCAACATCTTCACTGCAACCTCCCGAGGGGCCCTGAATCACAGCCAACCAGATCAGCCCACCAAAGCTAAATAAAGAAAAATAAATGTTTGCTGTTTTAAGCCATTAAGCTTTGGAATAATTTCTTATGAACAACTGGTAACCAATATACTGTCCAAATGTGGGTGCAGAGAAGGCAGACAGTGGAACTGATCCAGGGTCAGGTTTGGCAGGTGGACCCTGGCAGAGGTCAGAGAAGCAGGGGGATAGGGTGATTGGTGACATGAGAAGAGAATGAAGTAGGGCCAGGAGGCACCTTGCAGGTGAGAAGGTGATGGAGAGGGCACAGGCCTGGAGGAACCAAAGAGCGTATGCATGGGAGTGGGGTGAGTGGGTGAAGTGTAGGGGAGTCAGATAGTGTTGTTTCTGGTTTGAGGGGAACATGTTGGGTGAACAGGGCTCAAGGCAGTCAGGATGAAGGTTAAGGGAAGTTGAGGTGTTGAGGTCACTGGCTTTAAGATTCATGGACAGTCAAGGCAGCCAGGACAGAGGTGGGGCTTAGGTTGGCGAGAAGGACCTACCTTCAGATATCAAAGGTCTTAATATGTCTGGGTGAGTGTCAGCCAAAAGGTGACGGGATAAAGCTGGCATCTCTGGGTAGCCTGAGGTTTCAGGGAAGTTTTTCCAAAGAGTGGAGCCATAATAGCCTGTGCATAGCCAAGGATGCCCCGGGCTCAAGAGCGCTGCAGTCATGGTAGTGTGGCCAGGACAGAGCAGATGGGCATGGAGTCAAGCCCAGTGTCAACCCCACCCCCTGTGGGATGCCAGGGACATCAAGATGAAGACGTGTCCTAACTAGAGGAGAAACAGACAGCAAAGGGAGAAAAACAAAGAATGGGAACTGAGTTTCTGAAAAACAAAGTCCTGCCAGTCCCTCCTGGCCAATCTCCCTCCTATTCCTATGTCACACGTACTGTGCTGGGATGAGGGGCCTCTTCATCCATCCATCCCTCCATCCCTCCATCCCTCCATCCCTCCATCCTCCTCTCTCACTTTCTGAGGCAGGATCCTGTTACTCCTCATATCCTGTTTCCTCCCCCGACACACAGTGTTTCTTTTTCCCTTGGGTGCCTCCCACCCCCACCGAGGGTGCCACCACCCCTGCTGTTCTTCCTACTCCTGTCCATACCCCACTTTTCTGAGGGTGCTGTGTTCCCCAGGCACAACTTCCTGCTGAGAGTCTGTGCTACTGCGTCACCAGGTAGGCCCTAGGACCACTCCTATCTCTGGGGCCTGCTTGTCTGCTGGACTATATATTCACTGACATGAGTCTTTCCCAGGAGGCCCTGCAGTTTCCCCTGTGAGTAAACCTCAGCAAGGCCCTGCCACCAGTGCCAACACGTCTGAACCCCAGAAGGAGGCTGAGGTCATTGCCAAGCTTTGACCCCCAGTAGAGCTCTGTACCGGAGAAGGAAATGGCACCCCACTCCAGTCCTCTTGCCTGGAGAATCCCATGGACGGAGGAGCCTGGTGGGCTGCAGTCCATGGGATTGCTCAGAGTTGGACACGACTGAGCGACTTTACTTTCACTTCTCACTTTCATGAATTGGAGAGGGAAACGGCAACCCACTCCAGTGTTCTTGCCTGGAGAATCCCAGGGATGGGGGAGCCTAGTGGGCTGCTGTCTATGGGGTCGCACAGAGTCAGGCACGACTGAAGTGACTTAGCAGAAGCAGAAGCAGAGCTCTGTACATTTGCCCTGAAACCCTAACATCTTGTCTCTATATTGTTAAACTTACTAAGGTTCCCAAGTCTGGGTTTGTCCACCAGGCCAAATGCCTCTGAAAGGACCATGGCAAACTTCAGGTGGTCCCCTTGCCCCTTCCTGTCGTCTATACACAGGTATGGTCCACACACTTTCCCTGCGGAGTGACACAAACAGCAGCATTTGCAGAAAAGTGAATGTCGCAACACCACAAAGCCAGAAACCCCTTCTGCAAAAACTGCTAGGAGTGAGAAGGACAGGCTTGTCATGGCCTTGGACATCAGTGCTTATCCTTCTGCTTTTGCAGTTGTTTAATGTTGAAACAAGTCAACTTGAAACTGTATAATAAATGAATTCCAGCTTGAGTCTTGGCAGGATTTCTTTTGCTTGAGGGAAGTTGTTTATGCTAACGGGTGCCTCCCACCCCCACCCTGCTGCACCGCCCCCCGCCCCCACCACACTGTTTATGTTATACGGGGTCTTGTCCATCAAATGGATGCTGCTGTAAACAAGATAATCTTTGTCTACCAGGAATAAGCGCAATGCCAATAACTTTAAATAAACACAAGCACCAGTTTTGTATTTACATTGTCTGAGGTAACCACTGGCAAGAGTTTTTAATGGCGCCATTTGGCTCCTCCCTGGTTAAGGTAGTCTCCGCTTTCAAGACTGACCTTGTTTGTGGAGGACTCATTGGGGGGAAAGACCTCATACTTGGCAGTTGAGTGCTACACCCAGGCCTGCATTCTTCTGTGTGGTTTTGGCATTTTCAGTTCCATCAAGTTCACGTTGCCTCTTTTTGTACTGGATGCAGCAGGACAGGGATGAGGGGGAGTGCGAACCTCAGATGTGCAAAGTGACATCCTGACCTGGAGCTACTGAAACCATCAATGCAAGGCTCGAGTGAAAATGGGCTCCAAGAATTCTGTTATTCATAAGACCTGCTCTCTGGAAGACATCCAAGCATTCAGTTGCATTCCATGCAGAAAGTAATTGGAATTTTGCAGAAGTCTGAATGTCTGTTGCAGTTCTTAACCAAGAGATCAACAGAAACATACAACTCTTCAAATAGTAATAAATTGTCCCTAAGGAAGAGTGAAAAAAAGAGTAATTTGCCCTGCTTATCTCCCTACCAAGAAAGCAAGAACTGTAGTGGGGTGTGTGAGTCACACTCTAGCCCACTTTAGGAACAGACCAAAAATGTCTTTTGCAGTGGCACTATTTGGTTAATATTCCAGACTTCAAATACAGGACATAAAGAAATTAGTTTCTAAGAGCTAAACAGGCTTCTTGTGAAATATCATTCTGCTAATGGATGGTGTGGAAGAGGGGTGGGAAAGAGACCATGACTGTGTGGCAAAACATAATGGGAAAGAGATGTTTATGTTCCCTCATTTGAGTTCAGGTTTGAAAATCTCTCAGGCAAGTTATTTAATTCATCTGTGACTCCATTTCCTCTTCTGTTTGATAGGAGTGATGGAGAAGAGTAAGGTAACTTTGGTGCAGCACATTGCAAGTCATTCTAGTACTTCTCTGACAGACTCCTTGTCCAGTACAATGTGGACTCAGAGCAGATGCTCAGGATGGATGTAACCAGCAAAAGAGCAGCTTCAGTGGGGGCTCAGTTGCAGAGAAGAGAGGCCATTATAGCTGGTGTAAGTGAGCTGAGCTTAATTAAGCAAAATGGCTTATCGAATCAGTGGAAGGGCTGAAAGCTACCTCTAATGGGGAGCTTTCAGGGGTGATTCTCAAAGCCACACTTCAGAATGGAGCTACCAAAGAGCTGCTGCCTCTTGTGAAATCAAGAAACAGCCACTACAGCTGCAGGCTCTAGAAGTCACACCTGCTTGCTACCACCCAGCCCACCTAAATGGAAGGCTCCCATGCCTCCACCTCCTGCTGTCCACAAGACTGTGCAGAAACCACAGACACCAGCCTTGCCTCATTCTTATCTTCCATGCTTGTCAGAGATGTATCTGAGTGGCTAACTTCATCAAATTCATATGCAAACACTCAGGTACAAGAGTTTGGTACAGTTGTTTATTCCACTCCAGCAGATCAGGAGTGTGAGCAGAAGGAGGGACAAGGGCTGAGCCCCGGGCACCATGCTACCGCAGTGGTCACAAGAGAAATGCCCGAGGACTGGGAGAAGGGGTATGGGACTCGTGTCTCCAGCTCTCCCTGCCTTCATCATCCTTGGGTTCCTCGGCATCTGTGGCCATGGGCGAATCCCAGTGTGGTTCTAAAAGCTGCCAGTTCTGGGGACTCAGGTTTGATCCCTGGTCAGGGAAGAGCCCATAGGCCACAGAACAACTAAACCTGTGCACAACTATGATGATGAGCCTGTGTTCATCAACAAGAAGAGCCACGTCAACAAGAAGCCCACATTTCGCAACTAGAGAGCAGCCCCCACTTGTTGCAACTAGACAAAGCTAGCTGACAGCAATGAAGACCCAGTGCAGCCAAAAATAATAAATAAATAAAGACTTTAAAAAAAAAACACTTAGAAATGTCTCTACATGAAAATTTTTAAAAAGCTTTTTAAAAAGAAAGACAGTTTCAAGGAATTTCTAGGAGAGAGGAAAAATGGAAAATATTCATGGAATCAAAGCAGATAGACATCTAGAAATATTAGATGGTAAATATAAATTTTGTAATAATTAGAAAACCCCACAAGCAAGGTCTTCTGTTGTTCAGCTAAAGTCATTTGTCTGCACTGGTAGGATTCTGTGGGGTAGCAATACAGTATGCAAATCACTTTATTTTTGCTGGTTAAAAAGGAAACAGAGAGAACAGAATAAAATGTCAGCAGTGTTCTGGGGCATGGGAATAAGAGTGACTATTATTTTCAGCCTTTTATTGTATCCATCAATATGTCCATATTTATATATCCATCAATATCTCTATATTAACTTTCCTATCTATAAAGAAAAGCCATTTATATGATTTTTAAGGTAATCAACCAAAACCAAATGTTTTCTTTTTTTCTTTCTTTTTATTCTTTCAAATCATTTGCTGATATTTTTAAAGTTCTCACCAGTAGGTAAATCCTTATCTGTGGAACTAATAGATTATTAAACATTTTCAAAATATTATAAACACACAACAGTTGAACCAAATTCATCTGCTTGCCAATGGCTGAATTTTGTCTCATTTCTTGAGTAAATTTGTCTATCAACATCTTGAAACTTTAAATGCTGATTTAGAAGTTATTTTAAGGTTGTCTGGTTTAACTTGCTTCTCTAAAAACAAATGACAGTGGCAAAAACCAATAAGCAGATTTTGTTAAAGATTACAATTATTGCATGTGCGTGCATGTTCAGTCACTTCAGTCATGTCTGACTCTTTATGACCCTATGGACTGTAGCCTGCCAGACTCCTCTGTCCTTGGGATTCTCCAGGCAAGAAAACTAGAGTGGACTGCCGTGCCCTCCTGCAAGGGATCTTCCCAACCCAGGCATCGATTCCAGGTCTCCTGCATTACAGGTGGCTTCTTTACCATTGAGCCACTGGGGAAGCCCTACAGTTATTACTAACCCTCAGAAATATAGAGTCCTCTTTACAAGGAAAGGTAAAAATTGGTATTTGTTTTATTTGCTTAAATCTGCCTGCAATGCTGGAGACCTAGGTTTGATCCCTGGGTTGGGAAGATCCCCCGAAGGAGGGCATGGCAGTCCACTCTAGTATTCTTGCTTGGAGAATCCTCATGGACAGAGGAGCCTGGCGGGCTACAGTCCAAGGGGTCACAAAGAGTCGGACACAACTGAGTGACTAAGCACACACACATAGTATAAGTGTATGGGCCACACAAAGTTCCTCTCATGTAGGATCTCATTTGGCCTCATAAGGCCCTCGAGGAAGGTATTGTGGCTCTTTATTTAATCGACAATGAGGAAACAGTCTCAGAGAGGTTGAGTGACTTCTTCAGAGGGCTTCAACCCAGCCCTCTATTCCATCCATGGAACCACATTTGCCTTAGACAAACACAAGTACACATCCCCCTTGCTGCACCTGTCAGCTAAGGATTATGACACATTACATCAGCCTGCCTCCTGTAGCCGTCCCTGCCCTCCCCCCTGCTTAACCCATCGTGTACTAATCAGGGAGTTGATCTGAATGAGATGGGAAGCTCCTGTCATTGACTCCCTTACCTCTCCTGATTCTCAGCTGAGGTTGCCAGTCTCTAGCTGCCGAGTTGGTGATGCTCTGGGAGAGCATGTCCAAGGGACAATTTGGCCCAAAGCATTGTTTCCCACAGGCATCCCTGGTAACTCAGCTGGTAAAGAATTTGCCTGCAATGCAGGAGACCCCAATTCGATTCCTGGGTTGGGAAGATCCCCTGGAGAAGGAATAGGCTACCCACCCCAGTATTCTTTTGCCAACAAAGGTCTGTCCAGTCAAGGCTATGGTTTTTCCAGTGGTCATGTATGGATGTGAGAGTTGGACTATAAACAAGGCTGAGCACAGAAGAATTGATGCTTTTGAACTGTGGTGTTGGAGAAGACTCTTGAGAGTCCCTTGGACAGCAAGGAGATCCAACCAGTCCATCCTAAAGGAGATCAGTCCTGGGTGTTCATTGGAAGGACTGATGTTGAAGCTGAAACTCCAATACTTTGGCCACTTGATGCGAAGAGCTGACTCATTGGAAAAGACCCTGATGCTGGGAAAGATTGAGGGCAAGTGGAGAAGGGGATGACAGAGGATGAGACGGTTGGATGACATCACCAACTTGATGGACATGGGTTTAGGTGAACTCTGGGAGTTGGTGATGGACAGGGAGGCCTGGTGTGCTGTGGTTCATGGGGTCACAAAGAGTCAGACACGGCTGAGTGACTCAACTGAACTGAACCAGTATTCTTGGACTTCCCAGGTGGTTCAAATGGTAAAAAAAAATCTGCCAGCAATGCAGGAGACCTGGGTTCCATCCCCGAGTTGGGAAGATCCCTTGAAGGATAGCAACCCACTCCAGTATTCTTGCCTGAAGAATCCCCATGGACAGAGGAACCTGGAGGGCTACAGTCCACGGGGTCACAAAGAGTCTGAAATGACTCAGCACAGCCCGGCACATTGTTTCCCACAGGTTGGATCTTCATGGACCAGGAAGATATCAGTTTGCCAAATTTAAATTTTTTTCTCAAAAGGACATTTCATACTGTTTAACACCCCTCTCCCAAATTGCAAAGGCATATGTTAAGAATTATAACTTAAAAAAAAAATAGCTTCATAGGACGATCACTCACTGTTATTTTTCTCACTTTGCTGTGGACCAATGTGTTAGGTCTAATGACTACATCCTAATCCCTTGACCCAATGAATGTATTACTTTAAATGGCAGAAAGGAATTCAGGTAGGAGATAGGATTAAGGTTGTTCACAAACAGATCTTAAAATGAGGAGATTGTCTTGGATTACCCACCTGAGCCCAATGCAGTCACAAGTCCAATGTAATCTTAAACGAAAGGAGGCAAAAGAGGATGTCGGAGTGATGCCATAGGCAGAAGCCCTCCACCCACTGCTGTGACTGTGACGATGGAGGAGGGGGCCATCAGCCCAGGCAGGAGGGTAGATTCTTTAAGCTGGAAAGGCAAGAGAAGGGATTCTCCTCCAGAGCCTCCAGGAAAGAATGCAGCCCAGCTGACATCTGGATTTTAACCTAGTGAGACCTGGAACCTTCCAGAACAGGAAGATGTAATGTATCCATGTTGTTTTCAACCACTGAGTTTATGGTAACTTGTTACAGCAGTGATGCAAGACTAGCGCAACCAGTGACACTTCATTGTGGCCTGATTGAGGTCTGGGGGCCCCTAACTTTAGGAGCCCACCCTAAAAAGAGCCTGCCAGAACTTCCCACTCTACAGAGGGACATTTTGTGTAACAGGTAAGATGATGTGCAGGAGCACTCTCCCCAGGGCCCAGCTTGTGAAGCCATTCAGGAGCAGGTAAAGCCCAGGCCCCACCTACATATTGTTTCTGAGGTCACAGCCTCAAGTGAGGGATACAGAGCCTCAAGACCAAGTCACAGAGTTCCCTATGGAACCCGAATTTGGGTTAAAGTCCCAGATCCTCAATGTGTCATTAGTCAGGACAAGTAGAAGTGACTGCAGTAACAAGCAATCCCCCAACATCAGTGATTTAACACAAGAAA
Source organism: Muntiacus reevesi (assembly GCF_963930625.1). Classification (NCBI taxonomy): domain Eukaryota; kingdom Metazoa; phylum Chordata; class Mammalia; order Artiodactyla; family Cervidae; genus Muntiacus; species Muntiacus reevesi. Next base: position 14,968,845 of record NC_089258.1, read on the forward strand.
AAAAAATTTCATTACATCTCAGCCCAGTGTGGGAGGTTGAGGAAACAACTTTACTGTACATGGCCATTCAGGGACACTTTGGGGGCTTGACCCTCTATATTCATCCATCCAGTGAATGTGGGAAAGATAGCAAAGATCATATATCTTAAGGATATTTGGGAAGCAGTAATTAAACTTGTTATTTTGAGACAATTGTAAATTTACATAAAGGTGTAAGAAGTAAAACAGAAAGAGTCCATGGACACTTCATCCAGTTTTCTCCAATGGTAATATTACAAATCTCTAGTTCAGTATATTACAGCCAATGCTGACAGCAGTACTGTCAAGTTAGAGTACAGTTCCATCACACAAGGATCCTTCATGCTACCCTTTTATAGCCACACCTGCTTCCCTCCTACCTCCATTCCCTCCTTGATCCCTGGCAAGCCAACCTGTTCTCCAGTTCTATAATTTTGTTATGTCAATCATATTGTATATGTGAAATCACATAGTATATATGTAACCTTTTGAGATTGGATTTTTTCACTCACCGTAATGCCTGAGAGATTCTTCCAGCAATAGTTCATTCTTTTTTATTGCTGAAGCAGTGTGCCATGGTATGGATATGCCACAATTTGCTAACTGTTCACCCACTGGGAGAGATAAGGGTTGTTTCCCATTTTTGGCTACTATCAATAAAGCTGTTGTAAACATTTGCATAAAGGTTTGTATGTGAACATAAGTACAAAAGTCTTCATTTCTTTGCTATAAAATGCTCATGGGTCTAATCACTGGAGTAGACAATATTTGGAACTGCCAAACTGTTTTCCAGTATGGTTATTTCATTGTCATTTGAATTTGTATTTCCATAATGGTTAGTGATACTGAGCGTCTTTTTTGTGCTTATCTGTTTCTATATACCCTTTTCAGTGAAATATCTCTTCATGTACTCTGCCTATTTTCTTGGTTTACATTTATTTTTCTGCCGTTTTATAATTAGATTGTTTGCTTTTAAACTACTGAGTTTTGAGAAGTTTGTCTGCATTCTAGATATATGTGTATATGATTTACAGATATTTTCTCCCAGTCTGTGGCTTGTCTTCTCATTTTCTTAGTAGAGTCTTTCTCTGAACAAAGGTGTTCATTTTGATGAAGCCTAATTTAGGAGGTTTAAAGAACTTCTTTCCTTTTATGGACTGTGATTTTAGTCAAGCTTAAGAACTCTTTGCTTAGCCCTGGATTCCAAAAATTTTCTGTTCTGTTTTGTTTTTCTAAAGGTTTTTTAGTTTTATGTTTAAGTCTGTGATGCATTTTGTGTTCATTTCTGTAAAGTGTGGGAGGTTCTTATGGGCTGGACCTGGGCGTGGCACACATTTCATTTGGTTAGGACCAGTCACATGGCTCCACCGGCTGCAAGGAAGGCTGGGACAGTATTCCAGGAGCGAGAGCAGCAGGAAGAGAGGATTACAGGTGTGAGGTACTGGCGAGCTGTTATTGGTGATTAACTGTTATACCTAGTTATAACCTCTGAAAAAGTTACTTCTTGTTCTGTTAACGTGTTCCAAAATATTTACCAAATAACTGGAAACTGGCAATGTTTCTGTACCTGGAAGGTAATAGGTACTTGATAAATATTTGTTGACTTTAAAAACGGGAGAATCTTACTTTATCTTCACATCGTCCTGGAAGATTCAAGTCATGATCTCTGTTTTACTGCTCGAGGAAGCTGTGTTTTTCTGCACCCCCCAGGAGACCTTTGGAGGAGGTTGACCTAAGTGTGACCCCACCCCCCCACCGGGCCACACGTAAGACACTGGGACATGTGAAGGAGGAGGATATGTGGATGCTACATGCCCACCTCTCCATTTACCTGGTGTCCCATGGGCAGGAGCAGCAGGATTGAGAGAGGTAAATGTGCAGGAATAGAGATGCCAGAGGAGCAGAAGGTTGGCCGTCTATTTAGCAAGGCAGCAAGGACATGGATTCCCAAGGGTACAGAGCAGAAGGATTCAAGAGCAGCACTTGAGTTAGAATATGAGTTACTGGGGGAGGTGCCGTCATCATCTGAAGTGGTAGCTGGCTCCATCAACCCAGGATGGAGGGAGGAAACCTTCCTGGATGTGAAGTGACCACTCAGCCAGGAACCTTTGGCCCTTGTCCCATCTCTGCGGTTCATGCTCTGGGCTAGGGAAGCTGAGGTCAATGATTTCACCAGCATGGTCACAGACTAAGAGGAAGCTTCAGGAAAACCCCAAGAAAGCTCAAAAGAGAGAACTCATCCTCCTGACCATCTGCACTACTTGAGGTTAAGAATTTGTGTGCCCCATTGAGACATCCTGGAACTGTGTGGTTCGCGTTCCAGACCAAACCAGAATCCCTTGGCTTCTAACTTTGTATTTATTCTTGGCAAAATCATCTTCTCATTTCAAAAAATGTGGGTGTAAAAAGAAAGAAGGCACACAAGTTTTCTCTCCAGGTCGCTCTCCTTCAAGCATCCTAGTGGAAGGCAAGTGGAGACAGCCTGAGAAGGTGCTGGCACTCCGCCTCCCCCAAACCTCTCCAGGGTCAACCACTCCACTGTGCCAGGGATAAGGGGTAAGGGGAGGAGAGGTAGTGAATGGGGAAGGAAAAACAAAAACCATGCAACATTGTTGCAGTCTTTGCCAAATTAGATGTGACAGTGATGTCTGCCTGGGCCTAAGCTTTGGGAGACACATCCCCTTGATAAGGACTAGGAGGGAGGAGGGGCTATGGGGGCTGGGGCTGCCTCCCTCACCCTGCTCGCCTGTGGCCCCAACCCACATATTTATCCCAGTTCACTGAAGCGCCATAAATATTTCTTGAGTGTAACTGCTCAATCTCCCTGGATACACTGGAACCTGCATTTAAATAAAAGTTCAAAAGAGAAAAAAAAAAAACCTAAATCTTCTAAATTTCAAAGAGGTCATCAGTCAGATTCAGTTCACACTGCATGAAATTTGCTGTCAATGACCAGAAAAACAGAAAGGAGACAATATATAATTTTGCCCCAATGTCTCCTAGAAGAAACATATTCCTAGAATTCTGATAATCTCATCTGGGGGCACACACATTTAAGGGAGTGGGACCAGGGTAGGGGTAGGGGCATCCCCTGGACTTGCTGAACTCAGGGCAAGTCTCCAAAAATGGGCCTCATTCCAAGGGAAAACTTGGATGTTTCATGCGTCCCCAGACAAAAGTGATTTCAACAATTTTCGTTCAGCTCCCTTTTTTTCTCTAGCAGCTCTGGCTCTGGTTTTTGTGTGAGCTCTCTTTAGGATGGGCTGCATACACTGTAGTAATCCATTTTTTCATCAGCTTGTTGATAACAAAGGGCCACCTAAGCCCAGGACACCCCCACACCCCTCATGTGGACACCAGTGAGCTTTCTTGCTGTTAGTCAGGGGCGTCTTATCAGGGTGAGGAGAGGGAGTGAGTATGTGTGGTGTGTGTGTGTGTGTATGTGTGTGATGTGAAGGGGCAGGCAGGCAGCCCCAGTTCAGAACTGGCTCTGTGTGTGGTCCAAGGCTACTCCTCATTTCGTGAAATCCATGCTTCATTCTTGGCTCCGCTCAAACTTGCACGTCACTGAATGAGTCCCTTGTCCACTTTCCCAAACACTGCCGAGGTTTGAAATGCCTCTGTGGGTAGACTGTTACTACCAGCAAAAGAAAACAAGCCGACGACATATTTAGCCAAGCGTGTTTGAATATTTAAACATGATAACCTTCAGCTCGTCGTGCACAGTTTTGGCCAACAAGAAGGCGAGAGGGGGAGAGCTATGAATGCTCCTTCCTCCCGGTGACCGTGTTGTTCCTCGGAAGGGCCGGCCTGGGCAGCCCAGCTTCTTCCTCGCTGGGGGCTGGGCTGCTGGTGCCAGGGGCAGGAAATGAGGGCCTGTCTGGCCTCCAAGGCGGAGAGAACCCAGGGGCAGTTTGGGTGGCAGCTTGTATGGGATTCACTCTCAGCCCCTTCATGATCAGCTGTGATTGGAGCCCAAGGTAAGGTCCTGTTTCCACCCTTGGGAAAATAAAAGGTTCTGGGCAGCCCCTCCTTGTGTTAAAAAAAAAAAAAAAAAAACAGTCAGCTGGCAGCATAAATGAAATACTAGTCTGGGGTCCCAAGCAGGTACAGCAAATATTATCCCCAGAGATGTGGCCAGGCCCCCTCTGGGGTGCTCTTGGCCCTAGAATCTCCTTCCCCGTGGCCAGCAGAGACCACAGTCCCACCAGCCTGCTGCCCTCCTACAGCAGGCTGGCCCCAGACACCCTCCCAGCAGGGCCGTTCCACCGGCTGGAAGTGGCTTTCTGATTTATGGGCAGGACGGAACCGTAAAGCCAGTCTTTCTCATCGGCCAGAATAAAGTCAGCACCCTCCCACCTCAAGCCAAAAGAGGCTTCCAGAGGCCCCTGCCAGTCCCTGCCCCCCGCCCCTGAGAACTAGACGTGGGGTCCAGGCTCCCAAGCCAGACTCGGGCTGTGCCACCCCAGGGCTCTGAATGGGCTCCCTGTCTGCCAGAGCAAACAAGGTCCCTGTGGTTGGGGCAGAGGTTACGAGGGACACGGAGGAGGACAGGGGACTTTTTCTCTCTGGATGTTCCATTAAGGAAAGCCTGCCAAGGGGTTTGCCAAGAGATTTGCCAAAGAGGCCAATCTGCTCCAGTGTTATGGATTCACCAATAAATAGCCCCATTCAGGGAAGACAAGGCCCAAAGGGCTCTTTAATGCCATTGCGTCCCGCACCCTAGCCAGGGCCACCTCCCATCCACCCCAGGCTGCCACCCAGGTTTCCCCACGTCAGGCTCGCAGTTTGTCCGCCTGGCTTATTCGGGCTTCGTGTTGTGGGACACACAGTTGACTGACTTTAACTTCTGTCTTGCTGTTTTTAAAATGTGACTATTGCTAGATGACTTACAGGGCTCTTGTGGGTTTAGAAAAGGGCCCAGCTTAGCTAGTGCCTGGCCTCAGCAACTACCCAGTCAATGGCTGCCTCATTCAGACTTTGAAGCAATTGGGGAGGTCCCATAGGCTTGCTGACAGGCCAGTTTGATGGCGGCAAGGGGCCTAGGGCTGTGCTACTTGCTGTCAATACACTTCTCAGAGCCCATTTCCCACAGGGCCTGGTGGGGTGGGTGGTGGGGACAGGGCTTGGGTGTCTGGCTTCTTGACTGCATATACCTCCTGCTTCGGTCTCCAGCCCTGCAGATACTAGCATGCTGTCTTCACCCTGCCCCAGGGACCTCAGGTCCCTCCCCTCTAAGCCCTCTGTGGCCTGAGCCCTGGTGCAGCCTCCAGCCTCCCAGCCTGGGACACGCTTAGCATTGACGCTCAGAGTGCAGCCTGGAGAAGCCCTGGGCTCATTGCACTGGCTGGAGACACAGGAAGGCAGGGAGGACCCCCTTCACCACCAGCCCCCCTCTTCAAACCCCTTCTACTGTATTATATGCCAGGAGGGCATCCTGTGCGTTCTCCCCAAGGAGACCTTGAGAAGGTAGATGTTTTGTTGTTGTTGTTAATTGAAATATAGTTTATTTACAATGTTGTGTTAATTTTAGGTGTACAACAAAGTGATTCAGTTATATGTATATATACTACATGTACAACTTTTTCATATTCTTTTCAATTATGATTTCTTATAGGATATAGAATAGAATTCCCTGTGCTATACAGTAGATCCTTGTTGTTTATCTATTTTCCATGTAATAGTTTGTATGTGCTAATCTCAAACTCCTGCTTTATCCCTCACGCACCCCCTTTCTCCTTTGGTAGCCATAAATTTGTCTTCTATGTCTGTGAGTCTTTCTCTTTCTTATTTTACTTAGTAAGGTTATCTCTAGTCCATCCATGTTGCTTTATGGCTGAGTAGTAATCTATTATATATATCATATATATATATATATATAGCTTCTGTGTCTTGGCTATTTTATTACAGTGCTGCAGTGAACACTGAGGTGTGTGTATGTTTTGGAATTTGAGTTTCCTCCAGACATATGCCCAGGAGTGGGATCGCTGGATCGTATGGCAACTCTGTTTTTATTTTTAAAGGAATCTCCATACTGTTTTTCACTGTGGCTGCGCCAATTTATATTCCCACCAACAGTGTGGGAGGGTTCCCTTTTCTCCACACCCTCTCCTTCATTTCTTATTTGTAGACATTTAAATTATGGCCATTCTGACCAATGTGGACTGGTACCTCATAGTTTTGATTTGCATTTCTCTGATAATTAGCAATTTTGAGTACCAAGAAGGCAGACTTCCTGAGTCTGTGGTCCAAGGGGCATGATTTGAGACCATATAATTATTTAGACACCTTTACTTCCCATTTGGAAACCTGTAGGATAAAGAGAAAAAGAAATATTCTGCAAAGAACAGGTGCTCAGTAAAAACTTGTTGGTCTTATTTAGTTTATCCTGAAAGGAGAGGTCAGGAAAAATGGGAAAAGAGTGGCAAAAAGAAGAACAAAGTGAGGGTGGGAAGGAAAGAATTCAAACTCAGAATTATTACAGAAGTGACCCCTGGCGTTTGCCACTAGGACAAGAATAGTGTTGACCTACGGCAGGAGACTTAGCACTGATGCTTCAGTCCCCACACTCACATACCTACCCCCGTAATGAGCAGGAGGGGCCATGGCCTGTGCGAAGTGACTGGATCTGAGTCAGAGCACAGTGAACCGTTGGTCCATGCTCCCTAAATTTCTTACTCTTGTGTAGCTGGAAGACCAGAGCCCATGGCACAGGCTCCCAGAGAATGTTCTCCCTGCTCTCTCTGGAGATCTTGTGTAATGGTGCCCCAATTTAGGATTCTGGAGCTCAATTTCTTTTTCCTACATTTCTTTAGCATGCAGTGCCTGGGCTGTGTCCCTCCTGTGATGGGACCTTGTTGCAGGAGGGAGCATCTCTGAGAGTCCATGGGCTCAGTCCCTGGATGGTAGACTCCTTAAGCAGCAGCATTGTGCCAGTGATCACCAGGGCTCACATTCCTATCAGAGATTTCTGCCATTGAAGCTGCCACATGAAAAACTGCAAGCTACCAAAACAATGATCAACAAAAAACTGACTGAATAAATTAGAAGTGACCATATGATGAAATACAATCCAGCCACTATAAGGAATGGCCCTGCACACAGCCCTGGCCACCAGACCAAGACACCAAGACTATTTTTCCCACAGCCGGTCTCTCCCATCAGGAAGGTTGCACAAGCCTCTCAACCACATCCGTCAGAGGGCAGACAGGATGAAAACCACAATCATAGAAAACTAACCAAAATGATCACATGGATTGTAGCTCTGTGTCACTCAATGAAGCTATGAGCCGTGCTGTGTAGGGCAGCCCAAGAGAGATGGGTCATGGTGGAGAATTCTGACAAAATGTGGCCCACTGGAGAAGGGAATGATATAGAACTTCTGCATTCTTCTGCTTTGAGAACCCCACGAACAGTATGAAAAGATGAAAAGATATGACACTGAAAGATGAACCCCACCCCCAGATTGGTAGGTGTCCAGTATGCTACTGGAGAACCCGGAGATATAGCTCCAAAAGGAATGGAAGTGGTAAAAAAAAACAACAACAACAATATTGCATAGGAACCTGGAATGTTAGCACCAAGAATCAAGGTAAATTGGAAGTGGTCGAATAGGAGGTGGCAAGAGTGAACATCAACATTCTAGGCATCAGTGAACTAAAATGCAAGGGAGTGGGTGAATTTAATTCAGATGACATTATATCTATTACTGTGGGCAATAATCCCTTAGAAGAAATATAGTAACCCTCATAGTCAACAAAAGAGTCTGAAATACAGTACTTAGGTGCAATCTCAAAAATAACAGGATGATCTCTGTTCATTTCCAAGGCAAACCAGTCAATATCACAATAATCTAAGACTATGCCCCAACTATTAATGCCGAAGAAGCTGAAGTAGGTTCTGTGAAGACCTACAAGACCTCCTAGAACTAACACTAAAAAAAGGTGTCCTTTTTCATCATAGGGGCCTGGAATGCAAAAGTAGGAAGTCAAGAAATACCTAGAGAACAGGCAAGTTTGGCCTTGGAGTACAAAATGAAGCAGGTCAAAGGAGTTTTGCCAAGAGACCACACTGGTCATAGCAAACACCCTCTTCCAACAACACAAGAGAAGACTCTACACATGGGCATCACCAGATGGTCAACACCAAAATCAGACTGATTATATTCTTTGCAGCCAAAGATGGAGAAGCTCTACACAGTCAGCAAAAACAAGACCAGGAGCTGACTGTGGCTCAGATTATGAACTTATTGCAATATTCAGTCTTAAATTGAAGAAAGTAGGGAAAACCACTAGACCATTCAGGTATGCCCTAAATCAAATCCCTTATGATTATACAGTGGAAGTGACAAATAGATTTAAGGGATTAGATCTGATAGACAGAGAACCTGAAGAACTATGGATGGAGGTTCATAACATTGTACAGGAGGTGGTGAATAAAACCATCCCCAAGAAAAAGAAATGCAAAAAGGAAAATTGGTTGTCTGAGGAGGCTTTACAAATAGCTGAGAAAAGAAGAGAGGTGAAAGGCAAAGGAGAAAAGGAAAGATATTCCCATCTGAATGTAGAGTTCCAAAGAACAGCATGGAGAGATAAGAAAGCCTTCTTAAGTGAACAATGCAAAGAAATAGAGGAAAACATTTGAATGGGAAGGACTAGAGATCTCTTCAAGAAAATAAGAGATACTGAGGGAACATTTCAAGTAAAGATGGGCACAATAAAGGACAGAAACGGTATGGACACAAAAGAAGCAGAAGATGTTAAGAAGAGGTGGCAAGAATACCTAGAAGAACTATACAAAAGAGGTCTTAATGACCCAGATAACCATGATGGCAATCATTTACCTAGAACCAGATATCCTTGAGTGGACCTTAGGAAGCATTACATGAACAAAACTAAGGGAGGTGATGAAATGCCAGCTGAGCTATTTAAAATCCTAAAAGATGATGCTGTTAAAGTGCTGCACTCAATATGCCTGCAAATTTGGAAAACTCAGCAGTGGCCACAGGACTGAAAAAGGTCAGGTTTCATTCCAATCCCAAAGGAAGGCAATGCCAAATAATGTTCAAACTACTGCACAGTTGCTCTCATTTCACATGTTAGCAAGGTAATATTCAAACTCCTGCAAGCTAGGCTTCAACAGTATGTGACCTGAGAACTTCTAGATGTTCAAGTTGGATTTAGAAAAGGCAAAGAAACCAGAGATCAAATTGCAAACATCCTCTGGACCTTAGAAAAGCAACGGAATTCCAAAAAAACATCTACTTCTGCTTCGTTGACTATACTAAATCCTGACTGTTTGGATCACAACATACTGTGAAAATTCTTAAAGAAATGGAAATACCAGACCACCTTAACTGCCTCCTGAGAAACCTATAGGCAGGACAAGAAGCATCAGTCAGAACTGAACATGGAAAAACAGACTGGTTCAAAATTGGGAAAGGAGTACCTCAAGGCTGAATATTGTCACTGTTCTTATTTAACTTATTTGCAGAGTACATTATGTGAAATGCCTGGATGAAGCTCAAGCTGGAAACTAGGCTGCCAGGAGATATATCAATAACCTCAGATATGCAAATAATACCAACCTAATGGCAGAAAGTGAAGAGGAACTAAAGAGTCTCTTGATGAAGCTGAAAAGGAAAATGAAAAAGCTGGCTTAAAACTCAACATTTAAAAACTAAGATCATGGCATCCAGTCCTGTCACTTCATGGCTAATCAGTTCAGTTCATTTCAGTCACTCAGTCATGTCCAACTCTTTGTGACCCCATGAACTGCAACATTCCAGGCTTCCCTGTCCATCACCAACTCCTGGAGCTTGCTCAAACTCATGTCCATCGACTTGGTGATGCCATTCAATCATTACATCCTCTGTCATCCCCTTCTCCTCCTGACTTCAATCTTTCCCAGCATCAGGGTCTTTTCTAAGGAGTCAGTTCTCACATCAGGTGGCCAAAGTATTGGAGCTTCAGCATCAGTCCTTCCAATGAATATTCAGGACTGATTTCCTTTAGGATCAACTGGTTGGATCTCCTTGCAGTCCAAGGGACTCTCAAGAGTCTTCTCCAACACCACAGTTCAAAAGCATCAATTCTTTGGTGCCCAGATTTCTTTATGGTCCAACTCTCACATCCATACATGACTACTGGAAAAACTATAGCTTTGACTAGATGGACCTTTGTTGGCAAAGTAATGTCTCTGCTCTTTAATATGCTGTCTAGGTTGGTCATAGCTTATTTTCCAAGGAGCAAATAGGGGAAAAGATAGAGAAAAACTGAAAACAGTGACAGACTTTATTTCCTTGGGCTCCAAAATCACTAACAGTGACTGCTACCATTGAACTAAAAGATGCTTGCTCCTTGGAAGAAAACCTATGACAAACCTAGACAGCATATTAAAAAGCAGAGATATCACTTTGCTGACAAAGGTGCATCTAGTCAGAGCTGTGGTTTTCCCAGTAGTCATGTATGGATGTGAGAGTTGGACCAAAAAGAAGACTGAGCACTGAAGAACTGATGCTTTCAAACTGTGCTGTGGGAGAAGCCTCTTTGAGAGTCCCTCTGACTGCACGGAGATCAAACCAGTTGATCCTAAAGGAAATCAACCCTGAATACTCATTGGAAGGACTGATGCTGCAGTTCCAATACTTTGGCCACCTGATGTGAAGAGCCAACTCATTGGAAAAGACCCTGATGATGGGAAAGATTGAGGGCAGGAGCAGAAGCAGGCAACAGAGTATGAGATGATTGGGTGGCATCACCAACTCACTGGAAATGAATCTGAGCAAACTCCAGGTGATAGTGAAGGACAGGGAAGCCTGGTTCACTGCAGTCCATGGGGTTGCAAAGAGTTGGACAGGACAGAGCAACTAAATTACTGAACAACAGGAACTATTATAAGGAAGGAACTAGAGTGATCGCATCTGAAAAGATCTCTAATGTGGAGAAAGTAAAATCCAGTAGAAAGCAAGGACCAGAGTTGTGAATGTAGAGAAATCCTTTTATATAAATAAAAAGTACATAAGCTTTCTTTGTTTAGTAGCTGCATTTTTCTGTAAATGTTCAATCTCTAAAAGTTTCATTTGAAGGGAGCACCTATAATTTTATTGTACATTTCTCTGTACTGTTTTTGTCTTTTTTTTTTAAACTCTGTGTACCTACTGCTTTTAGTTTAAATGATGAATTTATATGTGTTGGTTACCTGAGGTTAAGGACACTTGGAGGGAGTTTTGTTTAAAATAAAGCAAGAGTTGATTGGTGGGAAGGAGAGAAGAGATCCTGATGGAGTTCAGCAAGTTTACGACAGCAAAGGCAGTTTCAGCTCAAGCTGTTTCTGATTAATCTCAGTGCCTTCCTGATGAATGGGACATAAACCATAGACCAGTCAAACCAATAAGAATCCCAAGAGGGAAGCTCCTTCTTCTGTCTATCCACTCACTCATCTCCCCACCTACTCACAGGACTGTCATGTCTACCCACTGCCCTCCTTAAAAATAAGGGGGAAAGGAAAGGAAGCTGTCCTTCTACTAAGAAAGTATCCCTGTGAACAAATCCACTGTTTCTTCCTTGCTGTCCTCAGTGCTGCAGCCTAGAGTTCAGCAGAGGGAGATTTAAAAGATGCAAGGGAGCTGCTTACTTGCATATTAAAAAACCACAGTTGACAATGAAAAGAATCATCTTGCCTGGCCCTGAAACATAATGCATGCAGCAGAGCCCCTGAGAGCTGACAGCGTGCTTAAAGGTAAACAGCTATTGTGAAATGTATGAAATGCACCCGCTGGAAAGGCTCCACTGGAAAATGTGGGCTGTTTTTCCAGATGAGCTCCAACCTCTTAGCTTCCCTGCCTTCTGAAAGAAATGACAAGTAAACGCACATTTCCTGAGTGCTTCCCATGTCCATCTCTGCCCCATCTCATGGGGTCAAAAAGTAACCATAACTATCGCACAGTTGACTGGACCCAGCGACAAGGCCAGCTCTGTTGTCTGATAGTGTCTACTCTGGGTCAGGACACCTGGATTTAATTCCTGGGGTAACGATCACTAGCTGAAATGATCCCCTAATTTGGAGAGTCATTTTTTCCTCTTTTGATCTGTTTTCTCTACCACAGCGTGTGGGGCAGCTTATACTTGAAGCAAGTACATTTTGCACATGTACATAGGTATACATGTGTTTATTTGGGGAGAGGTGGCTTTTGGGACAATGGGGAAAACCTGTGTCTACCAAATCCAGGTAGGTAGGAACAGGAGGTAAAAGAGAGGGCTGGCTGGGTGGAAAGATAAAATGTTAATGAAGAAAAAGGAGCATGTGGGTACCAGGAGAAAGGAAGGAGCTCGGAGGCCTAGGCCTCATGCTGATAAGAAGATGGATCTGAAAGTTTAGAGTATATGGGGAGAAGGTATAGAGAAAGAAGATCAATAAGAAAAGATCTTCAAAATCCAGAATCTCTCAGACCTGAGGAAGAAAGAAGGATCCAAGATCTGGGCAGAACACTGAATTGGCACTATAGGAACACTTTGTTTTGGGAGATGTAGAGCTGGAGACCTTCCTCTCCAGCTTCCGAATGCCACGGGTCTCCGATGCTCTTTTGGCCCCTAGAGAGGTGAATTATAATAAATGTCACCAAACAAACATCCAGATTTATGCTCTGATCCTGAGCTCCACAAGTCAGTCAAACTGTGTCTCCAGCTGATTTTCGGAATTCAGAGATCACAATGGGGTAGAGTCCATAGAAAGGATGACAGAGTCTATGGCTGAGTCTCGGAAAAAGTTCAGGGCAATGCTTTCATGCTCTAGGGCTCTGCTAGCTTGCAAAATCTTTCTGCCCTGTGAAAATCTGTTATTAAACAGCAAACTTACTGAAGAGACAAATGAGGGAGGAAAATTGGGGTTCAGGATCAATGGAATCTTATTATCAGGGAAGGCAGCATACCCCCAAAGGGGTTACAGAGTCTGGTCTAAAAATATTAGCCAACATTATGTAACCAGCCTGACAACCCACTCCAGTATTCTTGCCTGGAGAATCCCATGGACAAAGAGGAGCCTGGCAGGCTACAGCCCATGGGGTCGCAAAGTGTTGGACACAACTCAGAGACTAACACTTGACTTGACTTGATGTAATCTGCCACCTCTATGACAGATGCTGTATTAGGCATGTTACAGTTCACCCATTTTATCCTCACTCCAGCCCTAAAAAGCAGGAGTGTGTAATTATTATCTTAATTCCAGTTTTAAAGATGAGGAAACTAAGACATAAATTGGTTTAGTAATTTCTCTGCAGTTACACAGGTAGAAAGTTTACCATTATCTTTTGTTGGCTAACAAATTGCCACAAAGTTAGTGACTTAAAACAATCCTCATTTATTATCTCACAGCTTCTATAGGTCAGGAACCCAGGCACAGCTTAGCTGAATCATCTGGCTCGAGGTCTCTTATGAGGCTGCAATCAAGTTGTCACCAGGGCTGGGATTTCATCTGGAGACTCGACTGGGGAAGGATTTCCTTCCACATTCACAGCGTTGTTGGATGTGGCAGATTCTTGAGTACTGTTGTAGTCAAATCTTCAGTTCCCTGTTGACTGTTGGCCAAAGACCACCTCATTTCCTTGCCTCATGGGCCTCTTTTTATGATGATACTCAGCACATTAGCTTGCACCATCAAAGCTACTGGGAGAGGGTCTACTAGGAAAGAAGTTACAAACTAAAGCAACATAATCACAGAAATGGTACCTTATCACTTTTATCATATTCTATTGGTTAGAAGCAGTCACACGTTACCACACTCAAAGGGAGGGATTGCACAGGGGCAGAATGCAGGAACCAGGGTCAATGGAGGCCACCTTCAGAGAGCACTGTGCTGAATTTGAATGCAAGCGGCATGGCACCACAGCTTATACACCCAACCACTATCATCTTTTCCCGCTGATAGCTTTGCCATTTTTGTCTAGTACCTAGATCCTTGATGGTCCTCCCTATTTTGTCTATGTCTTTAATTCACAGAGCCCTTGAAAAAAATAGTAAAACTTCCACTGGCTTCTAGCCACCAGTGCAATCTATTATCAAAGGATTCCTGAGCCCTCCAGACTTTATCAGGCAGGGCCCCAATAGGAAAGAGAAGGTACACTCAAATTACAATACTTAGAATAGGGTTTCTTTAGATTACAAAGGGGCTACTTACAAGGTGTAAGCTAGGGCAGAGGAGCTGTTAGCACCATCAAACCCAATGAGATAAGGAAGGGAAAAAGGTTACAGGATGAAGAAGGAAAGAGTTGTGAGAAGGATGCCTTCTTAAAAGGTGACTTTGTAGGGAGGAAGCCAGAGCAACGGATACCCTGGCCTCCATCTTCCCCCTCCTTCTGATCTCCTCTTAGGGCTTCCATTGGCCAAGCCCACCCAGAAGCCTGAGCACTCGAACCTGTAGAATGCAGTCCATGCATGCCGGACTCCTAGGTCAGGGGCAGGTCAGGAGGGTGAAGGTGGTTGGCAGGAGGCAGAAGGCAGCAAACAGGATGCCCTACACTTGGACCAATCCTTTAGGAGGTTCCCCTGGAAGGTATAAGTGTTTGCCTAACCTTAGCTTCTTGGAGGAACTTGAAACTAAAATTTTAACAGCAGAGAAAATTGCACACCAATCAGAAAGGAAAATAGAACCATTTTCAGAAACATTTTCAAGTTTCAGCATGAATGTATGGTTTAATTTATTAAACATTTATTTTGTCCCAATCTTTTTGAAGCATATATGGCTAAAGTGAAACACACTATTGCTTTGTGTAATTCTAAATCTTCTATAGGTTCTTGCTATAGATCCAAAATCTAGAACTTAATTTATAATAAAAATGCTATTATTTTTGTGCTATCATTATATTTAAATAGCAATTTGATATCTCACAGATAACTTTAAATGTATTCTCTCATTTGAAATTGAAGTCGCTTAGTCGTGTCAGACTCTTTGCAATCCTGTGGACTGTAACCTACCAGGCTCCTCTATCCATGGGATTCTCCAGGCAAGACTACTGGAATGAGTTGCCATTTCCTTCTCCAGGATATCTTCCTAACCCAGGGATGGAGCCCAGGTCTCGATCCATTGCAGGCAGGCGCTTTACCCTCTGAGCCACCAATATTATCTATTCCAGGGAAGCCATGAATTTCACTGAAGCTTAAGGGAACCATCATATATAAAGAATTCGTAAACAGGATTCAGTGTTTACTCAGTATGGGATCACTATTTTCCCTGGTCTTCCTTTTTATGAATTCTTATTTCTTTAAGAAAAGTTGGGAGATAGAAGATGAATGTCTAACAGATATCCTTATTCTGGCTCTGCTCAGGAGGGTCGAAACTGTGTTGCTCTGATTATAATTATTAGTCTAATATACTACCCACTAGAAGGTTGTGAACCATCCATGGAATGGAATACTAAACAAGCACTAAAAATGATGTACATGATGCAAATAAACTTATTTGTAAAACAGAACCAGACTTACAGACATACAAAACAAGCTTAGGCTTGCCAGAGGGAAAGAGCAGGGGGCAGATAATTGGGAGTTTGAGATTAGCATATATAAACTACTGTATATAAAATGGATAAACAACAGAGTCTTACATTATATAAGAGGGAACAATATTCTATATCCTGTAATAAACTATAGTGGAAAAGAATATGTAAAAGTATATATATATATATATATATGTTTATATATATATATTATATAATTGAATCACTTTGTTCCATACCAGAAACTATCACAACATTGTAAATCAATTAATTAATCAATCAACCCATTAATTAATTTTTAACTTCAATTAAAAAATGATGTGAAAGATGTCAGTTGACATGGGAAAATATTCATCATGTAGAGATGATAAGATATTCCTTATATACAATTGAATGGAAAAAACCTACAGTGAAACTCAGTTTTTGAAGAAATTATATGTGTCTCTGTGTGTGTGTTGTAAGTGAGTATGTATTTTTAAGTCATAGAGAGTAGATGTGAAAATATCCTCAATAGCTATCAGGTGGAATTCCAGGTTATCATCACTTTTTTTTTAAATTTCTTGCACTGTTTAAGTCAGCATATAATTAACGTGAAAGAAAATTATTAAGGTTTAAAAAGTATTCTGCTTACAACACCTTGGGGACAGACCAAATTCCCAGGGTCCCCTGAGGGCACAGATCTGGGGACACTTGTCATATTGTGTCCTCCACACCCTGTGCTAAGGGGACACTTAGAGTCTTCATTCGAGCCCTTGGCTACCTGGTATTAAAAACATGTATCATCTTAGGCAAGGGAAAAAAGGTTGGCCTCAGTGTCCCCATAGGGAAGGCCAAAGTGAGCCACTCTAGACATGATGTTCCAGTCTAAACTAAGCCTTGTCTCTTTGCCTTTCACATTTTTCCTCCCCATGGCCTCTAGAATCAGGGACTATTGGTTATAGTGTTGATATGGACTCTGGAATTCTGATAGGACAACTTAAAGCTGGCATGGTCCCTGCCTTCTTTATGTTTCGCTTCCTATTTGCAAAATTTTCTCATCTAGGAATGAGGTCCTTCTAGATGTTCTTGGACTCCTTCCTCCACCCCATCCTGTTCCAGCTGGGGTCCAGATGAGAAATATTAAGCAACACTTCCTCTGCCTAAAATGATCTCCAGTGATGCTTTCATTAAAGATATTCCCAGATGATAGAAGGTCTTCTTGGTTCCCAGCAAAACACCTGAAGTGACCTCATTCTGGAGATGTATGACCTGAGCTCTCCTCACGTCCCTCTTCCATGTGAAAACACTCTTTGGGGATGTCTCCTTTCCCCAATATTTCTCTCCTGAAGGCAATGATCTTTGCCTCTTTTCAGTTGCTTTTCCAGGTCCAGATTCTGTTATGTTCCCTAGCAAGTCTGTAAAATATCCTTTTTTGGAAATGTTTCAGGTTTACGAAGGTTTTTAAAGCCATGGTACTACTAATTACAAATGGATTTCTTCTCAACATCTGTTTTTTTACCTCACTTCAAAGGGATGGAAGTCTAGAGAACCTATGGAGGCTAAAGGCCCAAGTATTGAGGAATTGAGCCCTTGTCTTTTTCTTCCCAGGGACTATCTCCCTACTTCTGGAATTTTTTCCCTTGCTTCACTAGACTGTTTCACACCTTGGCTTCAACTTTTGTATTTTCAAATCAAAACCCAAAAAGTGAAGCAGAGTCAAAGGCCAGTGTCAGTGGGAGGCAGGGAGTGCAGAGGAACGCCCCCATCTCCTGTAGACTGAGTTTAATCACTGCCCTTCACCAGGTCTCTTACTGTTTCAAGTCATCATGAGCCAGTGCTACCAGCCTAAGGGAAATGCTTCTGAGTATAGAATGTCCAACAAAAGCAAGAAAGGAGGAGAAACAAAAGGCATGGACAGGGATACAGCACAAGGCTGAGGACCTAAGGCAGCAGCTCTGTTATAAGGCACCATATTCTTATATGTAGGACACAGGGCCTAGGGTGAAGCCTCAACTCACCTCAGTTCATTAGTTAAGGGAATAAGTCACATAAAAGTCTTCACTCCAAGCATCAAAACACTGTGGTCCTGACATAAGTATAAATTTGCAGATCAAAGGAATAGAAATGAAAGTTCAGAAACAAATCAATAAATCTATGTTCAATTGATCTTGGACAAGAATGCCAAGACAATTCAATGGGGAAAGAATTGTCTTTTCAACAAATAGTGCTGAACAAAAGCTTGATAACTTGAAACAGTAAGAGACTGGTGAACGGCAATGACAAAACTCATAGTCTGCAGGAAATAGGGGAGGGGGGATTCCTCTGCATTCCCTGTCTCCCACTGACACTGGTCTTTGGGTGTTGACTCTGTTTCACTTTTTTGGTTCTGATTTGAAAATACCAAAGTTGAGGCCAAGGTGTGAAGCAGTCTAGTGAAGCTTGAAAAAGATATTCTAGAAATAGGGAAATAATCACCACATATAAATGAAACTATACTACAGAAAAATTAACTCAAAATGGATCAAAGATCTAAATGTAAACTAAACCTGTAAGACTCTTAGAAGACAACAGAGGTCTAAATCTTTGTGATTCTGGATTTGGCAATGGATTCTTAGATACAGTATCAAGAGCTTAAGCAGCAAAAGAAAAAAGTATATATGTGTGTGTGTGTATATATATATATGATTATATATAAATTAGACATCAACAAAATTCTATACTTTTGTGCTGATCACCAAGAAATAAAAAGATAATCCATGGAATATAAGAAACTATTTCAAAATCACATATCTGATAAGGAACTTGGATCCAGAATGTATGAGTAGTTCTTACAGTTTAATAATAAAATAACTTAATTTAAAAATGATCAAATAATCTGAATAGACATTTCTCCAAGGAAAATATACAAATGGCCAATAACACATGAAAAGATGCTCAGCATCATTACTGATCAGGAAAATGCAAATCAAAACAAGTTACCACTTTATACCCACTAGGATGACTATAATAAAAAAGTCAGATAATAACAGGTGTTGGCAAGGAGGAAGAATAATTGGAACCCTTGTCCACTGCTGGCAGGAATAGAAAATATTACAGCCACTTTGGAAAGTAGTCTGGCAGTTTATCAAAGTTTTAAGCATACAGTTACCCTATGATCCAGCAGTGCTACACTTAGGTAGCAAGAGAAATAAAAATAAGTGTTCAAATAAAAACTTGGACATAAATATTCATAGCAGGAAAAATAATAGCCCATAGTTGGAAACGACCAAAATGTCCATCAAGGGATTAATGGGTAAAGAAAACGTGGTCTATCCATACAATTGAATGCTATTCAACAATAAAAAGAAATTATAGAGATTATGTGTGGTTTGGGGGGGCTGGAGGAAAGAGATGATCAAAAGAGGGAGTAACACACAAGCTTTCTTGGGCAGCATTTGGACAGGGTTCTATACGAAGGGAAGTTCCTTACAACATGAGATGGTGCACAGGGTTAAGACAGCCCCAAAGGGGAGGAGGGCAAGGAAATCCCAGAGAAGCAGGGCCAGAATAAGAGCATATGTGTCTAGGTGACCTTGATTAGAAGCACAGCAATGAATTTTTTAGTTGGAGAGCTCTGAAGAGCAATCAGTTCAGTTCAGTTCAGTCGCTCAGTCGTGTCTGACTCTTTGCAACCCCATGAATCGCAGCATGCCAGGCCTCCCTGTCCATCACCAACTCCCAGAGTTTACTCAAACTCATGCCCGTTGAGTCGGTGATGCCATCCAGCCATCTCATCCTCTGTCATCCCCTTCTCCTCATGCCCCCAATCCCTCCCAGCATCAGGGTCTTTTCCAATGAGTCAACTCTTCGCATAAGGTGACCAAAGTATTGGAGTTTCAGCTTCAGCATCAGTCCTTCCAGTGAACACCCAGAACTGATCTCCTTTAGGATGGACTGGTTGGATCTCCTTGCAGTCCAAGGGACTCTCAAGAGTCTTCTCCAACATCACAGTTCAAAAGCATCAATTTTTCGGTGCTCAGCTTTCTTCACAGTTCAACTCTCACATCCATACATGACCACTGGAAAAACCATAGCCTTGACTAGATGGACCTTTGTTGGCAAAGTAATGTCTCTGCTTTTTAATATGCTGTCTAGGTTGATCAAAACTTTCCTTCCAAGGAGTAAGCGTCTGTTAATTTCATGGCTGCAGTCACCGTTTGCAGTGATTTTGGAGCCCAAAAAAATAAAGACTGACACTTGTTTCTACTGTTTCCCCATCTGTTTGCCATGAAGTGATGGACCCGGATGCCATGATCTTAGTTTTCTGAATATTGAGCTTTAAGCCAACTTTTTCACTCTCCTCTTTCACTTTCATCAAGAGGCTCTTTAGTTCTTCTTCACTTTCTGCCATAAGGGTGGTGTCATCTGCATATCTGAGATTATTGATATTTCTCCCAGCAATCTTGATTCCAGCTTGTGCTTCTTCTAGCCCAGCATTTCTCATGATGTACTCTGCCTATAAGTTAAATAATCAGGGTGACAATATACAGCCTTGACGTACTCCTTTTCCTATTTGGAACCAGTCTGTTGTTCCATGTGCAGTTCTAACTGTAGTTCTAACTGTAGCTTCCTGACCTGCATTCAGGTTTCCCAAGAGGCAGATCAGATGATCTGGTATGCCCATCTCTCAGAATTTTCCACAGTTTATTATGATCCACACAGTCGAAGGCTTTGGCGTAGTCAAGAAAGTAGAAATAGATGTTTTTCTGGAACTGTCTTGCTTTTTTGATGACCCAGTGGATGTTGGCAATTTGATCTCTGCTTCCTCTGCCTTTTCTAAAACCAACTTGAACATCTGGAAGTTCACAGTTCACGTATTGCTGAAGCCTGGCTTGGAGAATTTTGAGCATTACTTTACTAGCATGTGAGATGAGTGCAATTGTGTGGTAGTTTGAGCATTTTTGGGGATTGCCTTTCTTTGGGATTGGAATGAAAACTGACCTTTTCCAGTCCTGTGGCCACTGCTCAGTTTTCCAAATTTGCTGGCATATTGCATGCAGCACTTTCACATCATCTTTTAGGATTTGAAATAGCTCAACTGGAATTCCATCACATCCACTAGCTTTGTTCATAGTGATGCTTCCTAAGGCCCACTTGACTTCACATTCCAGGATGTCTGGCTCTAGGTGAGTGATCACACCATCGTGATTATCTGGGTCGTGAAGGTATTTTTTGTACAGTTCTTCTGTGTATTCTTGCCACCTCTTCTTAATATCTTCTGTTTCTGTTAGGTCCATACCATTTCTGTCCTTTATCGAACCCATGTTTGCATGAAATGTTCCCTCGGTATTTCTAATTTTCTTGAAGAGATCTCTAGTCTTTCCCATTCTGTTGTTTTCCTCTATTTTTTTGCATTGATCACTGAGGAAGGCTTTCTTATCTCTCCTTGCTGTTCTTTGGAACTCTGCATTCATATGGGAATATCTTTCCTTTTCTCCTTTGCTTTTTGGTTCTCTTCTTTTCACAGCTATTTGTAAGGCCTCCTCAGACGACCATTTTGCCTTTTTGCATTTCTTTTCCATGGGGATGGTCTTGATCCCTGTCTCCTGCATAATGTCACGAACCTCCGTCCATAGTTCATCAGGCACTCTGTCTATCAGATCTAGTCCCTTAAATCTATTTCTCACTTCCACTGTATAGTCATAAGGGATTCGATTTAGGTCATACCTGAATGGTCTAGTGGTTTTCCCTACTTTCTTCAATTTAAGTCTGAATTTGGCAATAAGGAGTTCATGATCTGAGCCACAGTCAGCTCCCAGTCTTGTTTTTGCAGACTGTATAGAGCTTCTCCATCTTTGGCTGCAAAGAATATAATCAGTCTGATTTCAGTGTTGACCATCGAAGAGCAATAGCACCATGGAATTTCAAAACCACAAGGCTCTATCTTGTCAATGGTTGGCAAAAGCTGGGTGTAGTTTCCTCAGGATATGCAAAACAGGCAGATCCTATATGACTAAAAATCTGCTTGTTTGGGCTACTCTCAAAACAATTAGATGTGTAAAATTTTGAGTTTGGCACCTGTAAACTTTTGAGGTAAGAGATCTCAGCCTGCTGTGAAGAAATAAACAAGCTAAGGTCATCATGGCTCATTTGTACGATAGGACTGAAGTACTGATAAACACTACAACATGGATGAATCTTGAAAACATGCTAAGCAAAAGAAGTCAGTCACAAAAGACTACATGTTATATAATTCCATATGAAATGCACCAATTAGGAAAATTAATAGAGTCAGAAAGCAGATTAGTGGTTGTCTCTGCTGAGTGAAGGTTGAGGAGATTGGGTGATAGATAAGATAGATGGAAGGAATTTTTTCTGGGGGAGATGACAGTGTTCCAAAATTGACTGTGATGATAGTTGCACAACTGTAAATATGCTAAAAGGCATTGAATTGTACACTTTAAATTCATGAATTATATATATATGGATTATATCTCATAATAAAGTGTTCCAAAAAGAAAAAAAAAAAAAAAAACTTAAAAGGACTCCACCTGCAGGCTGCCTTCTTCACCTCTAATGTTTCATTATCAAAAGACTGGCCCTTCCACATCAGCATATTACCACTAGAACAATTATTAATAAATCAGCCTCACTATTAGTGAAGATATACTCCTGCTTCCCAACTTAACAAAGTCACTGCATCTGAACTTTCCAAAAACATGAAGTTGTGCCCAGGTTGATAACTAAAGCACATACTCTATGTTCTTTTATAACTCAAACTTACAGAAATCTTAGAGAAGATTTGCAGGAATAGTATAAAGAACTCCCATATAACCTTCACCGGATTCATTTTGTCAAATTTACTTTATCTTTCTATAGCTATATTTATATCTACTGCCAGCATTTTTTTAGAACTAGTTGAGATATCCTTTTAAACTTAAGTGATGCTTCTGTACTCTCAAATACTATGCCATTCATTACCTCAGAACTAGAGCATTCTCTTTTATAGCTTAGAAGTTAGTAGTTTTAGCATTAGTGCATTACCATTATTTATTGTAGCATTAAATTTTTCCAATTTTTTTAATATTGTCCTTGTGACATCCCCGCCACCCACTCATGATCCCACCCAGGATTATACATGGAAATGTCTGTCATGTCTCTTCGGTCTCCTTTAGTCTCAAATTGATCCCCACTTTTTTTTTTTCTTTCATAACATCAAATTTTTTGAAGAGCACAGGCTAGTTGTCCTGTCGAATGCCCTCAGTTTGGGTCTGTCTAGTGTGTCCTCACAAAACAATTTGATTTTGCATTTTTAAAAGATGTTCAGTAACATTAACAAATGGTCCTCCAAAGATAACAGGTCTTCATCCCTGGAACCTGGAAGCATTATCTTATATGGAAAAGGGACCCTTGCAGATGTAATAAAGTTAAGGATGCCGAAATGAAGCACTTCTCCTGAATTATCTGGGTGGTCCCTTGGTGCAGTCATGTGAATTCTTGTAAGAGGAAGTCAGAGGGAGTTTTCACACTGACGGAAGAGAAGGAGGTGATGTGACCACAGAAGCAGAGACGGGAGTGATGGACTCCAAGCCAAGGAAGGCTGGCAACCAGCAGAAACTGAGAGAGGCAAAGAATGGATTTTCTTGTAGAGCTTCTAGAACGAGCAACTGCTGACACTTTGATTTTGCCCATTGACACTGACTTCAGACTTCTGGCTTACAGAACTGTGAGAGAATAAATTTCTATTTTGTTAAGCTACCAAGTTCATAGTAATTTTTTTATAGCATCTACAGGAACTAATACAGCAGAAATAGCACAAAAATGTTTTGTCCTTCTTAGTGCATCATACAGGAGGTTTGTCCCATTGCTCCTTTTGTTAATCAGTTAAGGTGATGTTCTCTATGTTTCTTTACCATAGAATTTTTATTTACCCATCTGAAATTAATGGATAACTTGTGGGGAGATTCTATCAGACCCAATATAAAGATCTCATTTGTCATCATACATCCCCCACAGTTTTAGCATCTCATGATGATTCTTGCCTGAAATTATTACTGTGATGGTTCCAAAGGTGATTTTCAAAATCTGTCTAATTACAAATTTATTCATTGGCATTAGACCATAAGAAACCACATTCCCTCTCCACATTTGTTTCTTTATTTAGTCACTTATTTCTATCATACAGACTCATAGATTGCTTTTATTCAAAAGGTTATAACTTGTTACAATCACTGTTTATTTTAACATCCATGTTACCCTAGATTTAGCCACTGGGGCCCCTTCAGACAGACTTTAGTGCCCTTTTTTCCCCTCTTTTTTCTTCTGTCTCTCCTCTGCTCCCTACCCCTACCCTGCGTTCTCTCATTGCGTTCCCATCATTACATTCTAGCACCAAAATCTGTTTCAGATGCATCTCATACTTTTTCTATGCCATCCTAGAATCTGCCATTTCTTCAAGGAAACCTGCTTTCACTCAGTGGGGACTGTTATTTAGAAACCAAGATCTGGGTACCAGGTGAGGACACACGTATTCTCAAAAGTAGAACCATTCACCAAGGGATAGACTGTCAGGGCGGAAAGAAGGGGCTGGCTCTCCTGTCAGCTTTTGCAGACTCTCTGAGCTCTGTGGTTCTGTCCTAGGAGCCTACATGAGAGGACACGGGGTCAGAGCAGGAGAGGTTCTGTTAGGGTTGAACTGTATCCCACTCCCACCCCGATCGCCTGCCAAATTCATGTAAGTCCCAGCGCCCAGAGAATGTGAATTTATTTGAAGATAGGGTCTTTACAGAGGTATCTAAGTTAAGGTGAGGTCTTAGTGTGAACGTAATCCAACATAACTGGGATCCTTACAAAAAGGGGGCATGTGGACACGGAGACGTGCTTGGAGGAAGAGAGTGTGAGGAGAGAAGATGGCCATCTCCAGCTAAAGAGAGAGGCCTGCACACATCCCTCCCTCATACTCATGCTCCCGGAAGACCGATTTAAGATGCCTGCCCCTAGAACGGGGAGACAACACATTTCCGTTGGTGGTCCTTTGTCATGACAGCCCTCGCAGGCCTCGCCCTCTCCCTCCCCTTTCCTCAACTGAAATGTTGCCACCTGGTTTTGATTAACTTTTTATTTGAAAAATGACACCTGTTTGTTTAAAACAAAAAGTTGGAAATCCATTGCTCTCATCCGCATCTCTCCCCTTTCGCAGATGAGAATGCTGATGCCCACAGAAACGAGTGCTTTGCAGTCTCCAAGCCTTTCCCTGTGACTCACGTTTTGCTTTCTTGGAGGCTGGAGAATGTGAAGGAAGAAAAGGAAGGAGGCTGAAGCTGTGATGCTACATTTCACCTACTGAAGAAGGACCAGAGGTTCTGAGGGCATCGGACGGAGCTCTGTGTGCGGGGCAGGGCCATCAGCCCCCAGGGGCACATGCAGTTCTCGCCCTCTTCTGGAGCACAGCCTGGCATCAACTGCACTGGCCATGTGTCCATTGGCTCTTTGGCCACCCCTATGACCTTGGACATGTCCGGGGGGATTGATTGATGGATTCCTGGGGACTGTCAATGTCCAGATGTTCTGAAGCAGCCATTTGAAGAGTATAAAGTTCTTGGGTTTCCTTCCTTCTCTCCCATTCCCCTCCTCTCTCTAAATCTTCCTTGTACCACTCTCTGATGTATCTGTAGTGCACAAAGGTAAAGATAATCCTGGTGCTTTGGGTTTTACAAAGCTCTGGATCCAACCCATGTTGCCAAAGACTGGGTCATGTCCTCTCTAGTAACTTTTCACAGGTTTCTTATATCTTTTCTGTCATTTCTGCCTCCCTTGGCATGAGAAACTTGCAACAACTGAAGTTCAAGCTGTTTCAGGTTATTAGCATGAACAAGGTAACTTAAATGATGCCAATTTAAGGAATCCACAATGCCTCTGCTTTTTGTATGGACTCCATCCCAAGACACTGATTCAGCGTGGGTGCCGAGGGCTACTTTGGTAAAGTTCTCAGCCCTAGTTGCCATGTGTTACTTGGGACTAAGATCTTTTGCTCCAAGACTTGATTATTTAGATAACACCTATCCAGATTCATCATTGATTGGGTTTTTTTTACCCTTGTCCTTTTTCTGCATTCCTGACAGAAAGGGTGGGGATGCCTCTACCTCTAGAATGAAGTTCTTGATGGAATTATGTATGCTTTTCGTCTGTAAGTACTGTTACAATAAATTGGCATAGCTGAGAGCCAGTAGAATTTTATACACAAGTATAGGCCTGGGCCAGACTTGGTCTGTGGGCTCTACAGTGTCCTCTTGTTGGTACACCAGGGACTAGATGGGGACATTCCTACCTGGACTCCCATTCCTTCCTCACACTGCGCGTGACATTCTGCCTACAGTGTACCAAATGCCTTCCTCACACTGGGAAACCTTCCACTGGGCGGTTTCTCTGCATTCCTGTTTCCTGGAGGGTTCTGAGACCTTCAGGCACCTGTCTCTCACAGAGGCTTAAGTCCTTTTTAGTGGGATCTCAGTAAAACCAACAGAGCTAGCTGGATACTAGTTTATGAGAACTTGAGAATTTGGTCACAGTTCAGATGGCTCCAATACTTTGGCTACCTGATGCAAACAGCTGACTCATTGGAAAAGACCCTGATGCTGGGAAAGATTTAGGGCAGAAGGAGAAGAGGGCAACAGAGGATGAGATAGTTGGATGGCATCACTGATGTGATGGACATGAACTTGGGCAAACTCTGGGGGTGAGAGACAGAGAAGCCTGCATGCTGCAGCCCATGGTGTTCCAAAGAGTCAGACATGGTGACTGAACAATAACAACAAAGTGGTTTTGTCTGCCCTGAACACACAGAAGCCCACTGGGAACCAACACCCAATTCCACACTCCGCCAAATCTGTTTCAAATCACCAAGACTCCC
This sequence comes from Muntiacus reevesi, assembly GCF_963930625.1. Taxonomy (NCBI): domain Eukaryota; kingdom Metazoa; phylum Chordata; class Mammalia; order Artiodactyla; family Cervidae; genus Muntiacus; species Muntiacus reevesi. The sequence goes on from NC_089258.1 coordinate 14,995,217, forward strand.
AAACCTCATGAAAAACAAGGAGACTTGCTCCATTGTACCCCAAGATTCTGCAGCTCTACACACCCATGGTTTTCTCTCAGTAACCAGGAGGAGAAACAGTAAAGGTTAGAAAAGATCTTTGCTGAATAACTAATGCAGTGAGGAGAAAGTCATAAAGCCATCCTGGCTGAATCATGAACCCTTAAGTTTGTAAGCTTAATATATCGCAGGTTTGATCTGCTCCCAATAGTTAGACCTGGACCAGTTGTGCCTGAAGCGAGAGTACTACAGGGCCTGGAAGAAGGACTGTAATGCCAAGCGATCCTGGGACTCCATAGGCAAACGTTCAGAGCTCACCCAGAACATTCCTTTCCTGCTTCACTGGACAAGCACTCAGATGACACCCAGGGCTTTCTCCACCCATGGTAATGTTGTACAACTAACATATGCACACTCAGGAGCCATCAAGTATGGTTTCTCATTACACACGTGTTTAAGTGTCTGACATTTAAATACTCAGACTCCATACAGCCTGCTAAGTGGCAAGAACACTTTCTGACCCGTCTCTGTCCCAAAGGATATTGCAGGCCAGGAAATACTAAACATGGAAATGAACTGTATCACTTATCTGTTGCTGGGAAAGAAACCACCCCAAAACTTAGTGGCTTAGAACAATGATGTATTATTTCTTTAGATTCTGAAGGTAGGTTTCTCTCTCTGCTGACTCATTTAGACTCACTCACATGGCTGCATGTAGCTGGAGGGTCGCCTGGGTCAGAAAGTTAAAAAGGGACTCACTTGTGAGTCTGGCAGATGCCACAGGCTCATAGCCAGGTGCTTCAGCTCTCCTCCACCTGGCTTTTCACTCCCCAGGAAGCTGGGCTGGCTTCCTTACTTGGCGGCCTCAGGGCCGTGCTCCAAAATGGCAAGAGCAGAAGCTGCAAGGCCTTTTAAGGCCTAGCCTAGGAGGTCACATAACCAACCTCTGGTGTAGTCTGTTGGTCTAAGTAAGTCAAGGGCCATGCCCAAATTTAAGGGGAAGGGAAACAGACTTTGCCTGTTGATGGAAGGAGTAGCAGAGTCCCCTTGCAAGAGACCACGGTCGCTGCAGCATCTTTGAAAACATCTGGAGTAGCAATGCAGGTGTGAAGCGCTCTTGAACAGTCCCTGTCTTGTGGGAGGGGCCACGTGGGGAAGGCTTACATCCCTCTCTAGACAAAGGCCTTCTTTGTTGATGAAAAGGCAGAAGTGCTCTGAAGTCTTTGGTTTAGGGCTCAGAGTTGAGCTTCTGCCTTTCCTAGTTAGAAGTACCTAAGCTGTAATTGACAGAAACCTCATTCAAAGTAGCTTCGGCCAGAAGGAGAAATGTCACAGAGATGATGGATCCTACATAAGAAGGTGGTGGCCCTTGGGAACATTAAGAACCAGAGGCTTAGTGTTCCAGGATTGCTGGCCTCTCTGTCCCATTTCTCTGAGGGCCTGACTTCCTTCCTCCCTCTGGTTGCAGGGAGCTTTCTCCTTGCAGTGGTAGATGGGGTTGCCAATAGCTCCTGGATTTTATAGTTATTTGAGAGAAATAGACCTGACTCCTTACTAATTTCAAGGTCAAAAACTTTGGGGGGAAGAAGTCATAAATCGATGAATCAGGGGCACATTCATAGTTCAATGAACTAAGGTTGGGGACAAGGCCATAGGAGAACATAAACCATGTTAATGGAGTCAGTCAGGGTATCCAGAAGGAAGGAGTGGGGTGCTGGGCAAGTAAAACCACAGCATCAACTCTCCGACCCCTAGACACAGGGCAGGGTGGTGGGCAGGGGGACAAGATCCACAAGCAGACTGCCTGGACTGGGCTCCTAATTCCGCTGCTCACTAGATGAGTTTCTAAAGTAAGATATTAAATCCTCTATGCCTCCATCTCCTCATCTGTGAAATGTGCATAGCTGTTCCTACACAGTTGTGAAAGCAAAAAGGGGGTAATAAATACAACCCCCTTTAAATACTGCCTGATTCCATATTGTGTGCTCAGGGTTAGCTATCATCAGTAGGAAGAACAGATTTTATTGAATTAATTGTTTCAAACTGTGGTGTTGGAGAAGGCTCTTGAGAGTTCCTTGAACAGCAGGGAGATCAAACCAGTCAATCCTAAAGGAAATCAACCCTGAATATTCATTGGAAGGACTGATGCTGAAGCTCCAATACTTTGGCCACCTGATGCAAAGAGCCAACTCATTGGAAAAGACCCTGATGCTGGGAAAGATTGAGGGTAGGAGGAGAAGGGGATGACAGAGGATGAGATGGTTGGATGGGATCACTGAATCAATGGACATGAGTTTGAGCAAACTCCAGGAGTTGGTGATGGACAGGGAAGCCTGGTGTGCTGCAGTCCATGGGATCACAAAGAGTTGGACATGACTGAGCGACTGAACAACAAAAACAACATGATATGAGATTGCAAAGAGAAAGTCAGGTCGTTTTTTGTTTTCTGAGAACTGAATGACTAATTTGGGGCAAAATGTGTACTAAGGGTCTTTTGTCTACTTCAGAAATGTTTCCTGGAAGTTTTCAGGGGAGACATTTACCCTTTCACTTGTTCAACAAATATTTGGAGTGCCTGCCCCCTGTGCCAGCAGCTCAGGGCATGAGGCAGACCCCACTGGGGAGGGTGGAAAAATGCCTGCCCTCGTGGACCTGGCATCCAGCAGTGGAGCATACACCTCGTTTAACACAGAAATGTGGTTTTCTAGAAAAGCAAAGTTCTATCAGACCAAAGACAGTTGTGTCAAACCATAGAAATTTCCAAAATTCCCACAGAGGAGGGCCTACACCAGATTCTGGGCTGCACACCACAGCAAACACTCTGGTCCCTTCAGGAACAGTGATTGCCCCCAATTTCCCCCAATTCCCCCAACCTCCGTTCCCAAACAACTCCCCCAAATACCCCCAAATTAACCCAGTCCTTTGTGCTATGTGTCACAGGGAGGGAGACCAAATCCCTGAGCAGTCCTGAGCCAAATATCACAAAGTTCAAGCTGCCCCGGGGTATGCGTTTCACAGGGAATTGGATCCCTTGACTTTTCACTAATTCACACAAAGTTTGCGTCCATTTCACCCTGCAGTACCCAAATAAATTGTTCTTGAGCTATCCTGGGGCGGTGGAGGGGAAGGGGGAATTTAATTCGTGTCTCTGAAAGGATAGCTCTTTACCTGGCTACCACATTTCATCATCTTCACTGGGTCAGAGAAGCCTCGGAAGGGGCTGGGGGCAAGTCCAAACATACCAGGACCCACACAGAGCCACTTCAGTCCCTTGAGAGAGACAGCTGAATGAGGTCGGGTGTTCATCCCTTCAGAAAAATATTTGAACACAGCTGTTACCCTCCTTCCTGCCACCCATGTGGTTGTGTTTTTAAATATGGCTTGAACTTGAAGCAGTTTCCATTTATAAAAATTCTTCAGCAAAATGTTCTTTCCAATAACAATATTTCCATGTGTGCCTTTTGCCTCTGATATTTTCCTTATAAATGATTCTGCTGAAACAGAGTCCTCTTGTCCTTTGGTTTCTTCTGTCCACAAACAATATTGCCCCCACCATGTGGTTTTGAGACCTCCTGTTTTGGCCCAAGAACCCACAAAGTCAGGCTGCCTCTTTTCAATTCCAGGAGCTTATCTTACACAATTGAGACAGTCCACGTGTGTGGCGTGCGGCAGGCTGGTGTGTGGCAGCCTCCACCCAGGCAGGGCCACGGGCTCCCTGAAGGAATGCCCAGGCCTGAGGTCTTCTAGCGTCAGTGCACATTGCCTGTGCCGTTTCTTTCCAGGATGTTCCGCTCCAAGAAAAGAGACAGATTGAAGGCAAGTCAGCTTGGTAGTTTCTGTCCCCAGAGGGTGACTCCCTCCCAGGCTTAAGAGATGAGGAGATGATGGGACACTCTTCTTTTGGTCGCTACAAACTTCTGCACATTCATTGAGTTGTGAAATCTAGAGCCATAAACCAGTTAATATTTTAGTTTCTTTGTTAATGCTGCATTTCTTTCTCGTATGAAGAAAAGAGGAACACAAACAGGAATATATATATATATACACACATACACACACATATATATGTACACATGGCTATATGTGTATATGTATTTTATGTGTATATTATGTACTATACATACATATATGAGTATATATATATCTATACATATACCCAAACATACTATACACACATATATGTATGTACACACACACATGCCTAGAAATGACTCCAGAATTATAATGGATGGATTATAATTTTGGAATGAGAGACTGGGCAGTCAACATTCCCTCCCAGAAGCAAAGAGAATCCTCAGTGGCAATGCTGGGATTTTTAAGCCAAGGGAAACTATAGTAAGATAGGTTGAGCCCAAAGAAAATCACCTGCAGTTGAACAATGATCAAAAAGTCTTTTTTTAAAAAAATCTAAAATGTTTTATAGGGACTTGCCAGGTGGATCAGCAGAAAGAACCACCTGCCAATAGAGGAGACTCATGTTCGATCCCTGGGTTTGGAAAAATCCCCTGGAGAAGGGAATGGCTACCCACTCCAATATTCTTGTCTGGGGAATCTCTTGGACAGAGGAGCCTGGTAGGCTACAGTCCATGGGGTCGCAAAAGTGTTGGACGTGATTAGCTATTAAACAACAACAACAAAATGTTTTATAATAGTGGAACTTGTTGAAGTGGACAGAAGCTGTCATTTCAGAGATGGAAATTAAATCTGAAAACGTGAGCCCAAGTATAGGGTGCACAGCCTGGCACCACCTCAGCCTTCCTAGCACTGACAGCACCAGTGGCAGGAAGTTCTCTTCTGCTGGGCAGTGGACCCCAAGTTCCCTGCAGATCTGGTCCTCCTCTTCATCTCGTTCTCATCATCCAGCAAGTGTCCACATCAAACCAGATGCACACTCAACATTAGCCAGAAAAATAAATAAATGAACCAAACACTTTCAAATGTTCATAACTATAATTATGAATGAGGTTTTAGGTTTAGAAGAAGGTTTCAAAACACTAAGTGTTACTTGCCCCCTCACACTTTTCCACACTTCCCCTAACCAATTAAACTATTTTCCTCCCTCATTCTTTCCTCCTAAAGAGCTATTATGATAAACACCTTGATCTGTAAGGGCAAAAAATAATTTGAAAAAAGAGTAACCATGAACTACCTTATATTGGATTCCACCATTAAGGAGTGTGAAGGTATTTTTCTCTGGAGGTCTGAGTCTCTCCATAAAACAGTTGCCCAACTGGCTATTTCCTACCTATAACATGGGCATTGCAGGGAAACAGCAAAGCTATATGCCCATGCATTTATAGAGGAAAGACATTTTAAATGATTTTCGACCAATAATATTGTAAAAGTGCCCAGGAGACTTGTGATGTGGAGCCAGAGGAGTCTATGAGGTGAGGTTATGTCTGCCCTAGTCCCCTTTGAAGCCCTTAGAAATGTTGCAAATATAGAATAAACCCAATAATCTGGAAAGGTGGAAAAGGCAACGGTCTTTGCCCTCGGTGACTCAGGTTTGCTTTGTCTTTTGAAGGGAAAGCAGAGTATGTATCTAAGAAAAACATTTTATCATTTTAAGGCAGGCAAGATTTTAAGTGCTAGAGAGGTTTTAAGTTGTTTGGAATCTTAACATTTCCTAGTGACATAGGCATACCAAAGATGTTGCATAATAGATTAATTATTCTTTTTTACATTTTAATGAAACACCCCTTATCTCTTGAGAAGCCTCGGGTGACCTGTTTGTTAGTCAGGGATGTGTAGGCCTGATGGAAGCACGGCAGTCTCCTTGTTCTGAGCTAGAACTGAAAAACCAACAAACAGAATTGAAGAGACTTTATTTCTTGTACAGAAATGTTGGGGTTTTTTAATGCGCTGCCTACATTTATAGACCTACTTAGGCCACCCGCAACTTGCAAATAAGACATGCTCGTAAGTTTATAAACGGGTTGTTTGGAACTTGGAAAGCGTACTAGGTCTTGTATCCTCTGGCCATAACCTACTTTAAGCCTAGCTGACTCTCCCCTTTGTATTTTATGCTCCAGTATCATTGAATTTGCCATTCTTCTAACTGGTTTTCTCTTTCATGCCTCTATGCCTTTGCCCATGCTGTTACCTCTGCCTGGAATTCCCTTCCTCCACTTCTCCAATAAATGAAAACTTAGCCTCTTTCAAAGCCCGGTGTCACCTTTACTATGAAGCCTTTCTTGGTAGTACAAATAGATTTCATTTTTCCTGCTCAGACACTGCCTCACACTTTAGCTTTGAGAGTGTGTAAGTGCACTGAAGTATTATTACTCATCTTTCTGCGTGTCTGTCTCCATCATTAGGCTGTGAAACACTTTAGGACAGGAAATATATTTTATTCATCTCTGTCTGTCTCGTGCCTAGTTGGGTACCTCTTTGGTTGGGTGCTAATTATTTGGGTGCTAATCTAGAAGTAATTAGTAGTAAAGTTCTAGCAAAATGTTGAACAAATGAAGAAAGAAGAAATGGGACCCTGGAAACAATGCCTCCAATTCACAAGAGTGGAATGGCAAGTCCAAGGAAGACAATAGAGCTGCAGATCTTGAGATAAAACCGTAAAGGATGAGACCAAGGAACAGAAAGTCTAGGGAGAAAGGACTTTGTGATGCAGAAAAAAAGAGTGCATACCTGAAATGATGGAGATTCAAGGGCAGGGTGGGGGTGGAGAAAAAAGCTGAACTTATAATAATGGCAGATAGTACCAAAAATAAAGGCTGGTTAAAATTCTAGGAAAGAATAAAACCTTGATAAGAGATGTTCTTTATAAGAATAGACATGGTTCATTTCTTGTAGCTGAAGTAAATCATAAAAATCGAAATTTTGATTATTATCAATAACTAGAAATAGTGATATATCTATATCAGGACAGAGGTGGAGAGGAGATGTAGCTAATTAGGGCCAATGAAATCTGAGCCTAAGTTGTTGGTAGGACTTATGGAAAAGCTCCTTAAAAGGTCAGAAAACATGTGGGGGCATTCCTGTCTTCCTTTCCCTTGTCTCCTTTCCAGCCAGATATAGACAGTCTGGGGTTTCTACAGTGGCTCTGTAATCATTTGGAATCCAAATTCTTTCTGTCTTTCTGCTCCCTGTGCCTGGTTTCTCCTATGTGAGAGATAAACAAATCTTTATCTTGTTTAAACAGATTTTGCTGGATCTCTGTACTGGCAGCTGAACACAATCCCTATCTGATACAAAAAAAAAAAAAAAAAACAACCCCACAGCGTTTTATTTAGAGATATACAACTAACCAATCGAAGAAGCCCTTCCCTCTCCAGCTGTGTTAAGCAACTTGGGACATGCAGGGGCGGAGGGGAGTGTGTGGGAGGCGTGTACATACTATTGCCTGCTTGTGCGCCCCCACACTGAGAGGTGATGAGTGAGCACATGGGGAGAGCCAGGCCGAGTCAAGGGGTATGTCCTCACAGCAGCAGCTTTGCCTAATTCCTAATAAGATGCATATGTCTGGTTAGTGATTTAAAATGCAGGTTGAATTATGAAATCCCTCTTTGGGTGAACCTGGGCTGGATGCTGCTGATTAAACTCCAGAGCTGATGTCCTTCCTACCCCCTCACCTCCACTCCTCTTCCAGTTATGTGTCTCAGCTGCCACAAACTTCTGCATCCCTGCTCTTCAACTCATGCACTAAACTAGTCCCCAACTTGGGGGGTGGGAGGGAAATGTATTTATTTGTTTGGCTGCATTGGGTCTTAGTTACCATGCAGATTTTTTCTAGTTTTGGTAAGCAGGCTTAGTTGCTCCAGCACACGTGGGATCTTAGTCCCCTGCATTACAAGGCAGATTCTTAACCACAGGACCACCAGGAAAGTCCCAACTTTTTTTATTTTTGTAACTTGAGAGAGGGGTGCCTTTTTTGAAATTATGGAAAACTACTGTAGGGACTAGTGGCCCCTATCTCTCATTGCTCTTAAAATCACCTGCCATGGCCAAAGGTGGCCTCCATGGTCTGTCCGCACCATCTTACTGATATCAAGGTGACTACTCCATGAACTCCATGAACACTCCTGGTGTTCATGTCACCCAGCCCCAGCACACTTCTCTTCCACACCTTCCTGAAGCCCATTTCCACCTCAAAACGCTTGCACTTGTCCTCCTCTCCCTGGGATATTGCACCTCACCAGTCAGTCACTGGATGAGGGCTGCCTGCTAAAGGGGATGTGATCTTGAGGGAGGCAGCTCTCTGCCTCTGAGCAGCAGCCCCCAGAGGACCTGAGAGCTGAGGGCCATCTGCCAGCAGCACTTGCAGCAGCTTCATTCTGTAAGGGGAACTGGTGGCATCTCACAGTAGCCACCACGTCTATCTTGTTCATCACTGCATTCCAAGTGCCCGTAACAGCACGTGGTCCATGGGAAGTACTCAGTAAGTTTTTGACAGATAGATGAATGTTTCATACAGGTGTTAGTGTCTTCAGAGTCAGCTCATCTCCTTCAAGTCACCATTACATATTACCACTTCAAACCACTTTGCTTAATCTTGAATTTCAGTCCCCACAGGACACGTTTTTTCATTAATTTTGGAGCAGATCAGGGACAGATCGTCACTATCTCAAGTGTCTTACTGCCACACCTGAGAGCCTAACAGAGACACACATTATCAAATACTCCATGGCCCCACTCCCCCAGAGGTACACAATTTACTCTCACGGCAGCTCCATGGAGCAAGCAGGCTCTCCCTGAGCTCAGCTCTGGCATTGGCTTTGGACCTGCTCTTGCATAATGCAAAGCAAAGGGTCTTCTATTCAAGGAATTCCCTTTGGCAAGTCTTGCTCAACCATGTCAGCCTCTCACTCCACACCTCTGCCTCCCCAAGCATATTCTATTGTAACAAGATCTTTCATTCGGCATAGAAGATGACTCATCATAGAACACAATGCAGGCCTTCTTCATGTACTATAGCTTCTTTATTCACAGATATGAAAATAAACTCAGGTGAAGAATATTTTTAAATGTTAAGCTTGGGAATTTGAAGGGCATTTTACTAAGAAATTAAAAAGAGATGGTCAGGAACTTTGAAGTTATAGATGATCATGTGACTTGTCCTAGCTATGAGTGGAAGAAACGTGTGTCATTTCTGGGCAGAAGCTTCGAGAACCAGTGTGAAATATTCTACGAGTACCCTTTGTCCTGTCTTGATGGTGGTAGCAAAAGCCAAGAGGGAGCTCCCATCAGCCTAGGTCCCCAAGTGACTATGATACCAACATGCAACAGACAAGCAGGTCAGCAAGAAGCAGACCTTAGTTGTTTCAACCACAGGATGCGGAAACTGTGTTGCTGAAGCAGAACCTCAGCCACCTGAGCAGTCAGCACTCTGCCTCTTCCTTGGGCTTCTTTTTCACTCCAATCACCTTTGTAAATTCAGATTGAGTGGCCTTTCAATGTGTCTCCCACATTTTATTGCTTATTCCACTTATCCTGATCTCTCTCCCCAGCCATCCCAGTGATGATCTCTTTTTCTTTAAGAGCTCCCAAGTTTCTGCAGTTTGTCTGCCTCCTCCAAGTACTCAAACACTGGCCCTAGCTTCCCATGCCCTCCTCTTAGTGCTGACCTCTCACAGAAATCCTGCTTCTGGAAACAGCCCAGAAAGAGGAGAAGACTCATTGGAGCAACTTTCCACCAGTTTCCCCCATCTGATCCCTCACACTCCACCTCCCTTCCTCTCATTAATCTCAGAGGTAATATATTTTCCTAAGGACAGAGACAGATCCATCTGTCTTGCTTTAAAATTCACACTTGTGACTAAATCGTTCCTTTTCCTAGTTTCCTGTCCCCACTCCTAGCTTCAGTGCATGGTTCTAACTTCCTTTAAAATATGACTCCAAACTCATTTCGTTCAGGAATCATTTCAGGACTGATTGCACATGAATTGGGTCATTCCTTAGTTTGTTGCCCCCCATCCCCGGAACTTAGCTAATCCTGAGGACTGTGTTAAAATTCTCTTGTTGATGAGCTCTTTTGTAAATGTGTTCTTTGGATTTCGATGCTGCCTTTTCAGACTAGATTTTACATGTAGGATTAGCAAAAAGAGTTCAGAGTTGAAATACAAGGAGATAAATTAATCTTTCACTGAGAAATATTAAAACAGCTTACTTTAGAAACAATAAAGAAGTCATTTAATTGGAATCTTCTCAGAGGCCAAATCTTCTGTTTCATCAGGAAGTGCGCCAAATTTACAAATCTGTACATCTTAGGCATTCAGCAAACATGTTTAACTGGCTTAGGAGACACATTTTCTGAAGCAATATTTTCAGTTCTTTTCAGTGAGTTACTTTCACAGAAAAATTTTGACACAAGCATTTCATTTCACAACATGGTTGATGCCTGATGCTGTTACTCATCTGTTTGCTTGTTAATTCAATCATTAAAAACCACTCAATAAACATTTCCTGGGTACATGGCACTCTGTGGGTAAGGCAAGGTACACAAAGGAAAGTAGAAGCCATGGTGCCCGTTTTTGTGGAGCTTGAAATTTATTCATTCAAACAAGAGGAGGAGGGAAAAGAGAAGCAGCTCCAAGGTACCAGTTGCCTTGCTTCTGGCTGGCTGGCAGACCAGCCTATTTGGACACTGAATTTTACCCAGCGCAACATGTGGCTTCCCACTCTTGACACTTTTAGATACAGAATAGGGATCAAAGTTCAAAGCCACGGCAGGGGCAATGTTGGGTTTCCCAGGTGGTGCTCCTGGTAAAGAATCTGCCTGCCAATGCAGGAGATGAAGGAGATGTGGGTTCGATCCCTCGGTGGGGAAGATCCCCTGGAGTAGGAAATGGCAATCCGTTCCAATATTCTTGCCTGGAAAATTCCATGGGCAGAAGAGCCTGGCAGTCTACCGTCCATGGGACCACAGAGAGTCGGACATGACTAAGTGACTAAGCACAACACATGCACGGGGCCATGTTATTAAACCAAGAAAAGAGTATTCATTGGAAGGACTGATGCTGAAGCTGAAGCTCCAATACTTTGGCCACTTTATGTGAAGAGCTGATTCATAGGAAAAGACCTTTATGTTCAGAAAGATTGAAGGCAGGAAGAGAAAGGGATGACAGGGATGAGATGGTTGGATGGCATCACCAACTCAATGGACATGAGTTCGAGCAAACTCCAGGAGATAGAGAAGGATGGGGAAGCCTGGCATGCTGCAATCCATGGAGTTGCAAAGAGTCAGACAGGACTGAGCAACTGAACAATGAACAACAACAACAACAACAAAAATTTAAGCTATGGTTTGTCTCCTTTGCTTTCTTCACTGCATTTGCTGCTGCTGCAGCTGCTGCTAAGTCACTTCAGTCATGTTTGACTCTGTGCGACCCCATAGATGGCAGCCCACCAGGCTTCCCTGTCCCTGGGATTCTCCAGGCAAGAACTGGAGTGGGTTGCCATTTCCTTCTCCAATGCATGAAAGTGAAAAGTAAAAGTGAAGTCACTCAGCCGTGTCCAACTCTTAGCAGCCCCATGGACTGCAGCCTACCAGGCTCCTCCATCCATGGGATTTTCCAGGCAAGAGTACTGGAGTGGGGTGCCATTGCCTTCTCCACACTGCATTTAATAACTTCCTTTTTTTTTTTAAATATCATAGACACAGTGTGGGATGACTGCCTGGACAACAATGATTTCCTCAGTCCCTCTTTTGAAAGGTGAGCATGTGATCCAGAGTAGGGCACTCAAGGTAAGTCAGGTCCCTGAGCACAGTGAGGAGCAGAGGGGAGGACACAGTTTGAATGGAACTCATCAGAGACCTCCTTGGAATTTGCTAAATTGGGACCAGGAGAGAGAAACCCTGTTTTTCTCTCTACTTGTGCAATTGTCAACAGATGTATCAGGAACTACTGGCAGTCACAGTGACAGGTGTGTGAGACAGCTAGAGTAGGACAGGAGGAATCCAACAAACTGAGGAAATCAGGGGGTCCTCACTGCACTCACACTCCCCTCCCCGCCCACCCCCCCACCCCATCCCATCCCATCCTCCTCCTGGCTTGGCTACACAAACCAGCAAAGCAACTGCAACTTCCCCTTCTTCTTTTTTTTTTTCATAAATAAGTTCAAACTGGGCTTCTATCACTTTCAACCTAACCATCTTGTTTTTTCTTTTGTTTTTGGCCTCACAATTCAGCTTTCAGGATCTTATTTTCCCAACCAGTGATTTGAAACTAGGCTCCCAGCAGTGAAAGCACAAGAGTCCTAAGCATTGTACCACCAGGAAATTCCCTCAACCTAACACCTGATCCACCTCTTGAGAAACCTATATGCAGGTCAGGAAGCAACAATTAGAACTGGACATGGACCAACAGACTGGTTCCAAGTAGGAAATGGAGTATGTCAAGGCTGTATATTGTCACCCTGCTTATTTAACTTATATGTAGAGTACATCACGAGAAACGCTGGGCTGGAAGAAGCACAAACTGGAATCAAGATTGCTGGGAGAAATATCAATAACCTCAGATATGCAGATGACACCACCCTTATGGCAGAAAGTGAAGAAGAACTAAAGAGTCTCTTGATGAAAGTGAAAGAGGAGAGTGAAAAAGTTGGCTTAAAGCTCAATATTCAGAAAACTAAGATCATGGCATCTGGTCCCATCACCTCATGGGAAATAGAAGGGGAAATAGTGGAGGCAGTGTCAGACTTTATTTTTTGGGGCTCCAAAATCACTGCAGATGGTGACTGCAGCCATGAAATTAAAAGACGCTTATTCCTTGGAAGGAAAGTTATGACCAACCTAGACAGCATATTTAAAAGCAGAGACATTACTTTGCCAGCAAAGATCCATCTGGTCAAGGTTATGGTTCTTCCAGTGGTCATGTATGGATGTGAGAGATGGCCTGTGAAGAAAGCTGAGCCCCGAAGAATTGATGCTTTTGAACTGTGATGTTGGAGAAGACTCTTGAGAGTCCCTTGGACTGCAAGGAGATCCAACCAGTCCATCCTAAAGGAGATCAGTCCTGGGTGTTCACTGGAAGGACTGATGCTGAAGCTGAAACTCCAATACTTTGGCCACCTTATGCGAAGAGTTGACTCATTGGAAAAGACCCTGATGCTGGGAGGGATTGGGGGCAGGAGGAGAAGGGGACGACAGAGGATGAAATGGCTGGATGGCATCACTGACTCGATGGACATGAGTTTGAGTAAACTCCGGGAGTTGGTGATGGACAGGGAGGCCTGGCGTGCTGCGATTCATGGGGTCTCAAAGAGTCGGACACGACTGAGTGACTGAACTGAACCGAACAGTTTTCATTAACTGTACAGACTAAGACAAGCTCAACACTTCACACAGTCTCACTTAATCCTCACAAAAAACCTAGGAGATAGTAATTGTTCATTCCAGTTTATAGATAAAGAGACAAAAATTCCAGGAGGTTATATCTCACTATAAAAGCACCTTCCCTGCTTTTTAAAAAAAGATTTTAATTGATATGATTTTGCTAAATTTGATTTGATTTTTTAAAATTTAGTTGACTTGCAATGTGTTAATTACTGGTGTACAGCAAAGTGATTCAATTGTATATATCTATATTCTTTTCCAGTATGGTTTATTACAAGATATTGAATATATAGTATGTGCAATACAGTAAGACTTTGTTTAGGTCCTTTAGTAGGATCTGTTTTATACATAGTACTATTATATATTTGCTGATCTCAAGCTTGTAATTTATTCCTCCCTGAAATCCTACTCCCCTTTGGTAACCATGTTTGTTTTCTGGATCTGTGAGTCTGTTTCTGTTTTTGTAAGTAAGTTCATTTGTGTCATATTTTAGAACCCACAGATAAGTGATATAAAATGATATTTGTCTTTCTCTTTCTGACTTACTTCACTCAGTATAATAATTTCTAGGTCCATCCATGTTGCTGCAAATGGTGTTATTTCATTCTTCTTTGTGACTGAGTAATATTCCATTGTGTATATACCTGTGGGGAGAGAGAGCAAATTAGCCAAGGTGGTTTGTTCAGTCTCTCTCACCCCACGTTTCATAAATAATGACCGTGTAACAGCTGAGATCATTTGTAGCAGTGTGCATGCACATCACGAGGTACTCACTTGGTCACAAGCTACTCTGTGCTGTAGGGATATATGAGCTCCACCTAGAAAGCAGCAGCATTACTGCTGCCTCATGGCTGTGTCTATTGCATCAGCCACGAGAGGAGATAATATAGCATGTCTGCTGCCGTGACTGCTGCGCCAGCCAGGAGAGAATAAACGTGTCTGCAGTTCCTACTGCTCCTTGAGTCTCCTTCCAGCCTCTTAGCTCACACCTTGCCTACCCTGGGTTCAACGAACAGTATGTACGGTGAGATACAGCAAGACAATTGGTGTCAGGAACAGGATCAGCAATATAACCCCACATCTTTTTATTCATTCATCTGTCAATAAACATTTAGGTTGCTTCCATGTCTTGGCTATTGTAAATAGTACTGCTATGAATGTTGAGGAGTGTGTATCTCTTCAAATTAGAATTTCCTCTGGATACATGCCCAAGAGTAGAATTGCCATATCATACGGTAACTCTCTTTTGAGCTTTTGAGGAATCTCCATACTGATTTCCATACTGGTTGCATACATTCCCACCAATGGCATAGGAGCACCTTCCCCGTTTTTTACTCAACAGCTTCTATTTTATTGAATTTTTCAAGTTAAATTCCTTCATTTAAAGGTGCCTAAACAGCCTCTTATGCTCTCTATCATTTCTTTTTTAATTTCTCCTGTTTCTTAATGAGATACTTCCTTTAACTTTTGTCTCATTCAAAACAACATATATTGAGCAATTACAATGAGCCAGCTGCTGTGCTAGATTCCGTGGGCACCATAGTGAGTTGGATGGACACACTTGGCATCTGCTCAAAGCCGAACATCCAAAGGAGAAGAGAGACAGCCACGCAGTCATAGTCTAGGTTGCTGTAAAGGGTGATGGAAGCCCACATGAGGGGCATTTGTTCCAGAAGGTCAGAAAGGGATTTCCAGAGAAGGAAAGCTCTGAAGCAACACCTGAAAGATATCTCTTTCTTTTTGTTCCTTACTGTTTATCTCTAATTACTATTTTTCATCACCTTTATTTCACTTGGCATTTGGTATTTTGTCTTATACTTGTTCTTCCATTTTTATCTTTTAGACCTGAGTCCAGCAAACATTTATGGGGCATCTCCTATGGGTTAGAGGCTGCCCTAGGGACACATTGATAGACTAATAGGGGAGATAGTGGTACAGAATATTTCAGTGACTCCTAACCTTCTGATGAAAGTTGTTCAGGATGCTGGGAAAGCACAAAGGATTCTTCCTTTCTATGATGCTCTGCTCTGCATAGCCCTTTCTCTGTGGCTCCTTCATCTGCTTTCCCTCTTCCCTGGTCTGTCCTCTGCTACATTTCCCATTTTATTCCCACACTTGTTAATGCTCTTCATTTTCACATTTATAGAACTCACCCCTCAGCTCATTTCCTCATCCTTCCATTTTTCAAGTGAGGAATATAAAAATAAAGCAGTTGATTTTATTCTATTTTTTCATCAGGCATCAAAAACATACTTAGGCCAAAAGGCATAAAACATGCCACTCTGAATTTGATTTTGTTGAACTGCAAAAAAGTGTTCCTTTGTCTAACTAACTCTTCTATCAGTTCCATGCCTTAGTTTGCCTCCTCTGTGTTTCCCCCATTCATTTAATTCATGCTGTTGCTTTTATTTTTTGAAGTTCTGTTTTCTCTTAATCTCTTCTGAAAGTGAATAAATGAATGAATGATTACTGAAAAGGATATTTGGGGTATGCAAGAAGAGATAAAGAGGATATGAAATCGACTTTGCCCTACTTAGTCTACGGTTCGTTTATTTTTCTCTGTCCTTGGTTTCTGTTAGTTTGGCTCCTCCCTGGTCTCTGTTGTTTAATTAAGGTTCCTTGCCTCTTCCCACAGGCTCCTGCTTGCACTGTGTTCCTCGAGTTTGTTTCTAAGACAAGAGTCGCTGACTCCAAATCTGCAACATAACTGATGAGGGAGGAAGAACAGCTAGTTTTAATGCAGTTCATGTCATCTATGTAACCATGGTGTCACCATAAAATTCTTCCTGGTATTTAAAACAGTTGATAGCTAAGATTTTAAAAATATCAATATTAACAAAACCCAGGCCTCAACGCAGCATAATCCAATGGAAATTATATGCAGAGCAACAGCCCCACCAGGGTTCACAAGCCACGGCTGAAATGTTATTATTTTGCAATGAAAATCTGCAGCCTCCTCACTATGGAATCAGGACACGAACTTTAACAAAGTCACACTCTGCTTTTCTTCAACCCAGAGGACAGCCTAATCACACCACAATACATAAGAACTCTCTTTTCTTTCCTTTCTTTTCTTTTACTTTCTTCTCTCTTATGAAAAAAAAAATTAACTTTAAACTCAAAATTGACAGCAAAAGAAATTTAAAAAAAATTTTTTTTTTTTAATTTCATTTCCTTTAAGAGAATATCATTGTCTTTACTGCGCCACTAACGGCTGAGTGTGAAGTGGTGTTAAATCTCACTTACAGCTTCTAAGCCAGGGCATTTGCTTTGTATCCTATTGGAATTAAATTATACCAGCAGCCAGAAATCTAAGCAGGGAATGTGGAGGAAGAGGAGGTAGGAGGAAGGAGGCGAGGAGGAGAAGGAAGGAAGCAGAGAGAGGAGAGAAAATGAGAGGGAGAAGAGGAATTTCTTAAGAAAAGGAACTTCTTAAGCCATCAGGACTGCAAAGCGGGATTCAGTTGGTTTGGAAACTATTTAGAAATGTTTTAGCTCCAGGTCAGGTGGAGCAGCTGCTATTTTGGGCGAAGGAAATCGTGGTCACTTAATTGACATGATAGAATCATGTGATAAATCACTTTGTTATTGTCTTACAATCCGATAGCTCAGCTGGTAAAGAATCCATCTGCAATGCGGGAGACCTGGTTTCGATCCCTGGGTTGGGAAAATCCCCTGGAGAAGGGAAAGGCTACCCACTCCAGTATTCTAGCCTGGAGAATTCCATGGACTACAGTCCATGGGGTTGCAAAGAGTTGGACAGGACTGAATGACTTTCACTTTCACTTTTCACTTACAATCTGAGTTGGAAGGGGTGGGGAAGGTCTTTGAGCCCCCACTGGCCATCTCATCTTGAAATCTTTCTCCTCCCATTCTCATCAAGAACTAGAATTTTAATCATTTTTTTCACTTCTTTTTTCAGTTTTTGGAACTCAATTCTTAATCTCTTCTAGGATTTATTCTTTCCTAGATATTCACGACAACTTTGCTCTCCTATTTCTAGGATATTTGGTGTTACCTATTTTTCCTGACTCCTACTTTTCCTGGAGTTTTCCAAGTGATCTGCTCACCTCTCCATGTTGTCACCCTCTTCCTTAAGGTGACTTGCTCTGAGTGCAGTTACCCACATTTTCCAGAATCCTGGAAAGCACAGTCATTCTTGCTTGTAATCATGGAAATGACTACTCTCTAGAGATGAGCACTCTGGTTCTCACATTGTGTTCAGAAGATAATGCCAAGGTAAATCATTCCTAAATGATAACTAGTCATGGGGATTACCCTGGCCATGATGCTGGAGAGATGCCTGGAAGACTTACCTCAAGCTCATTTGGCTAAACAATCATTTACCTTTCTGCACATCTCATTCCATTGGGAAGCCAAGAATTTCACTGGCCAACATTCCAAGATATTAATCAGTGTCATCTAAGTATTTAAGGCAAATGCTCAGGGTAGTGCACTGACCGTGTAGGACATAGGGAAATCAAGAGCAGAAGTGAATCCACCCACCCTTCCGTGGTTATATAGGTCAAGGCACAAGCCTTGAGAGGGTCTCGCTTGACAACAGCGTGCAAGGTGGTTAGTCAGCCTCTGAGCTTAGACTGCTTTGGTTTAGATCCAAGTTCTGCTGCTGACTATCAAGATGACCCAGACAAGTTACTCAAACTCCCTGAGCTTCCATTACATCATATGTAAAATGCTTCAAAGAGTGTCTGATACATCGTAGGTGATTAATTCATGCTCGCTATTTTTACCATTGCCACTTTCATCACCTTTGGATCAATTTATGAGCTTCATTAATGAGTAATTAAATAAACTGCACATTCATTTGTACCAAATAGCAGTTATCAAAGTAACTAATTCACCTTTGCAGAGTACCAGCTATGTGCCCATGAGCTGAGCACTGTGATAAGGGCCCAGCAGGCACCAGTATTTAATGTTTTCAATGATGTTAAGAAGTAGGGGATAGAATTAGCATCTATCTACATGGAGGGAATGGAGAGTCAGGGATGGTAATCAACTACCCAAGGTCATTCGCTAGTGTCAAAAAAGGCTGTTTATTTATACCCAGCTCTCCAGCTCCATAGCCCATGCTCACACCACTATGAGTTCCTGTCTTCCTATACATCAGCTCACAGGCAAAGCTGAGCTCAATACATTGGGCATTACTGAAATTTAGCAAGGACCAAATTGTGTATGGATCTGTGTCTGTTGGGTGTGTTTGCTTAAATCAGATTTATTAATTAAGAAAAACATCGTAAGCATTTCTTTTTCAGACAATGAATCAAGCCTATAAGACAGAGATCCCTAGAGGGCCCTTTACAAAACTCTGTGCTAGCAAAATCACCCCCAGAGTGAAAGGGGGCTCCCACCCTGAGACTTCACCCCTTTGTTCGTCCTTGCTAGCTCCTGCACTTGGCTCTCATACTCAAGATTAATTTGTTCTGATTGCTAGCATAGCTACTGTATCTGTTCTCAAATAACAAATTCCACCTCAATTCTTCACTTTTCTCCTGGGTTATTCAGAACACCATTGGTATCAAATCACGCGGGGACTGAGAGTTTGTGTGAGGAGAAACAATGATTTTTTCAAAGTGAGGTTAACACATGGAAAGACCATTTCATGAGTGATGAGCGCACTTGTTTCCTGCTGCTGCTGTTATAAGTTACCACAGACGTAGAGGCTTAAAACAACACAAATTTATTATCTTATAGTTTTGGACACCAGCAGTCCAAAATGGGTCTCCTGGGCCGAAATTGAGGTGTCAGCAGGGCTGTGTTCCTTCCGGAGGCTCCAGGGGAGAATTCATTTCCTTGTTTTTCCATCTTCTAGAAGCTGTCACGTTCCTTGGCCCTTGGCCTTTTCCTGCCAGAAATTGCATCTCTCCAACCTCTGCTTTCATTGTCAGAGCTCCTTCTATGACTTCTCCTCCCTCTTTCACTTGTGATTCCCTTGGCACACCAGGATAAACTCCCCATCTCAAGATCCTTAACTTTGTCACACCTGCAGAGCCTCTTTTGTTATGTGAGGTAACATATTCACAGTTTCTGGGGAACTTCTCTGGGGGTCATTATTCTGCCCACTGCAGTGGGTATTCCATCTGTTCAGGATCTGGGGACTCTCACTATAACCCCTGTGAAGGTGCCTGTACTGCGGGACCTTCCCTCATGCTGGGAAGGAGCTTGTAGGACTCTTCCCTCCCCATAAGGCTCAACTTAGCATTGGGTCCATATGCCTTTCCTGAAAGGCCTTGCTGAATGCCTTAAAGTTAGGAGTGAGGGATCCACATGGAGCCTCCATCAGAGCAGTTGTATCAAGGAGGAACAAAATATTTCTGCCTGTTTGCTCCTTCTACTGCCTCTGCTTCAGTGGGCCCAGAAGAAGGGAGAGCTGAAGGCAGGGTCTCACCACCATTTTTACAATGCAAGTCAATGGCCTATCTCCCAGGTGTCTCAGAGGGCCCAAAGCCCTGACTCTGAGTACAGAATACAATAACCCATGCACCTGTCTACCTGGGGACTGTATTAGTCAGGAAGATCAAGCCTATGACCTGACCCCCTTGATGACCACAATGAGGTCTTCCCTGGTGACTGGTCTGGGGAAATGCAGAGCACCAGCCTTTCTGGGAAACATCAGAATGGACTTTCTCCAGCCAGTCCATTATTTACTTGCCCTGTACTAGTAAACAGGGCTTCCCTGGTAGCTCAGATGGTAAAGAATCTTCCTGCAATACAGAAGACCTGGGTTTGATCCCCGGGTCGGAAAGATACCCTGGAGAAGGGAATGGCAACCCACTCCAGTATTCTTGCCTAAAGAATCCCATGGTCAGAGGAGCCAGGAGGGCTACAGTCCGTGGGGTCACAAAGAGTCGGACAAGGCTGAGAGGCTAACACTTTCACTTGACTTTGCTTTTTTACTAGTAAACTATCCTGAGGCTGTTTGAACAATTTTCCTTTTGAATGAGTGAGACCTCTGGACATGATGAGTTGTGGTTGTCATATCACTGGCCTATGGATGATCCTAACTGGGAATGAAATTGTCATCTACATACCCATCTGTCATAAGACTCAGAGCTTCATGTCAATGTATGGCAAAAACCAGTACAATATTGTAAAGTAATTAGCCTCCAACTAATAAAAATAAATGGAAAAAAATAAAATAAAATAAAATTTAAAAAGACTCAGAGCTTACGAAATGGACATACATGCTAAATCCCACTGTCACAAATAGAGTTACAGCAAGTCTAACAGTGGACCCAAAATATTTCAAAAAATTTGTGTCCCCTTGGAACTTTCTGCATGTGTTTTATCTGTAAGCTTAGCATATCCATGGTCTGACACTAGCTTCAAGCTCTGCATAAATAAATAAATAGATTCTCGCTCCTGCCCTGGAAACTGCTTGGCTGCATCTGGGATTCTATTACTATCTGTCTGGGCTTCTGCAGCCTCTGTTTGGTGTGGGTCACACAGCCCTGCCCTGTGGCGGCTCTGTTCTTGCTAGGAGGTTGCGTCTGTTGGAGGCAGGCTGCCGGACCACACAAGGACTGTGAATAAACTGTTTATTCCACACTGGTATTCAGGCCGGTACACCCACTGTGGTCCAAACTCCACCTTAATGACCGGATCTCTGCTGCTAACACCCCCTAATCAGGTACCTCAAAACTGGCTGGAGTTTCTTTCTTTTGTCTGGCAAGTGCTTTCCTTTTCATCCTGTACCCTTACATCCGAACTGCTCATCCTTCCTGAATTTTCCGTTCAGTCATTCTGAAAAAGCAAAGAAATTAAAATGTTGGACCCACCAAGAAGCTTTAAGTAGTTGCTTTCATTTCTGTATCAAGGGCACCCAAGGCTGTGTTCCAAGCAACCCGCTGAATATTAGACGCTACTCTGAGGGAAAGACCAACTATTATCTCCCAGGTAGGGCAATACTAACGGGCCATGAACCAACAGCAAAGGGAAGCCAGTCACCATTTTCCTTTCTAGAAGGTGTTTGATCACGTTTACTTTGTCACTCACACATGCCAGAAACTTCTTCAGAAACAGAGCATGAGGCCAAGACCCCTGGCCAGTGAGAAAGAAAGACCTCTGTGGCTTGTCCCCTTGGGAGAAGCAAACAGGTCTAGAGCCATCAGGCCCCGTCGACACCCCACCCCCACCTCCCTTAGTGCCTCCCGCAGCCATTCCAGGGATGCTGACAGCCATAAAAAATCAGGCCTGTTAGCAACAGGAAAGATCACAGGCCTTGATTCCTGTTGAGCTCCTCCAATAACAGCTGCCATCTGGCTCACCATCACAGACGAATGCAGGCCCTGATTTATGGAGCGGCTCGGGTCAGGGAGTCGGCCACGCGCATTGCCCTTTCCCCCACAAACACCCCAGTGGGCCTGGGCCTAGAAGGCTATTGCAGGTCATCAGTAAATCCTGGGGATAAAACAATGCAGAAGTTATTAAAGGGAGCCGAGAGGGGACCAATGTGAATTATTCCAAGCATGGTTATCTTCTTCTGCACAGTTCAAAGTGTATATACCCTAATGCATTTCAGCAGCTAATAAAAGTACTAGAGAGGCTGTTTTTCTTCTTTTTTTGGAAACCATAGTGCTTATAAATTATAGGATAGAACGGTGTGAAAGATACATAGTGGCTTTCAAACAGCGCTGACAACCTTAAACTAATTGATCATAAAAGGAAGTCAACTGCAATAGATGATGAACCATTTATCTAACCAAAAATAGATGGTTCCCCTCTGGGGATAAGAAGAAAGAAAAACCTAAAATCAGGGGTGGGCATCGGGGAATAAATGTAACATTTTTAGTGCTTCGGTTGCAGGCTCCCAAACCAGAGGCACTGCAGATGTGGAAGAACAGGATGGCAGGGCCACTCCTATAAACACAGAGTAAGTCCAGACTACCACATCAGCCTGCAGGCAAGCTGATCAAAAGCTTTATCTCTACATCTTTCCCCAGATGAAAATTTCACCAGAACCCTCACTTGCTAGCCATTAAAGCCCTTTAGCTTTTATTGTGCTAAGATGGAATTGGCTGGAGATTATAATTAAATTGCACTGATACAGGCTAATGGGGGGTGTGTGTGAGGAGAACATGGACAAAGACTTAGGGAACTGATGATGTCATACAATAAATGTTAAAAGATGCAGCCACGTGGTCATGTAGTTTCCAAACTTAGCAGTAAATACATTCACGGAAAACAGCGTTCCTGGAGACTCTCTGGACGATGTGCTTTAATAAACAGGCAAGGTCCTCTGTACATCACATGTGGCTTTCACCCAAGAAATTGACAAAGCATTAGAAAATGGTTTGCTCTTTCCGATAAACACTTCTCAGGCCACCTCCTGCTGTGCAGTGCTTAGTTGCTCAGTCGGGTCCGACTCTTTGCGACCCCATGGACTATAGCCCACCAGACATCTCTGTCCATGGAGATTCTCCATGAAAATAATATTGCCAAACCCTCCTCCAGGGGATCTTCCCAACCCAAGTCTCCCACATTGCAGGCAGATTTTTTTTTTTTTACCATCTGAGCCACCAGGGAAGCCCAAGAATACCAGAGTAGGTAGCCTATCCCTTCTCCAGGGGATCTTCCCGACCCAGGAATCATACCAGGGTCTCCTACATTGCAGGCAGATTCTTTACCAGCTGAGCCACCAGGGAAGCCCAAGCCATCTTGTAAATTTGTTTAAAGGTAATCACTCTTTTAAAAAAGGAAATATAACAAAAGGGAAGCTCTAGTCTGGTGTTTGAAATCCAGTTACTGCACTTTATCAGAACTTTACTAGATACGGGCTTGTATGAGGACAGGTTGGAAAAGCATTCAGAAGGGGTGTGACCCAGGCTTCTCACTATTTCCCTTTGTCCCCACCCCGCCCAACCCCTCCGGACCCTCTGAGCTTCACACCCTACCATGAGAATTTATCACCCATTGGTTACTATAGCACTCCTCTGCTATGACTTGCCTCCAGCAGGCTCCACACTGACAGCTTGATCAAGACCACAGCCCAGCATACAGCATCCAAGGCCCTTCTTTGCAGCCTTGGGCTCACTGCATTGCTGGGAGGTCTCATGTTCTCGCTGCTATGCAATCATACTGCTAGACAGTGGCCATTCATGCCCTGCCATACCTCCTGACTCCCCACCTGGAGAGCGTTGTGTCCTGGATGCAGCCTAGCAGGGGCCAGCTCACACTCTGTCTCCTCAGATTTCACCATCACATGGGACTGTGGTGCTTTGCTCACAGTTTCTTGCCCCATCTCGAGTGCATGACCTGGCTGCCCTCATCTTTGGCACCCCAAAACAACCCCCACCCCCAGGGGTTATCTCATCTAGAACACAGTAAAGAGTGTTTCCTCCATGTGGGAGAAAGAGGCAGAGTGAATGAATGAAGAGGGAGCTGGGCCCAGGTCACTCAGCTAACAAGGTGACCTGGAGATTCAGAGCAGTTTTTCTGCCTCCAATCCCAGCCTTGCCTCACAATGTGCAGTCATTTATTTTCACTAGACCTGGTAGACAGCCTGTTCCCCTAAACCAAAATACAGTCTGGTGCAAGAGCTCCTCTAAGAGGCAGATTTTCTGAGTTTGATTTTAGGTTCTGCCGGATATGAACAGGAAACTGGGATTAGTAAGAATACCCATCCCAGGCGGTTGCTGCAAGAGTTAAATGACATAATATATGCAAAGTTAGTAATCTGGCACAGAGTAAGAGCTCAATAAATGTTAGTTACATATATGTTATTAGCTACTAATTACTTGTACCATTGCTCATATGCAAAATAAACTGTTTTCCCATTCAGCCGTGGTACCTAAATCTTACAAATAAGGATCCTGTCCCCAGAATGACAAATTTTGTTCCTTCATATTTCCTTATTTCTAATGTTCTTCCCACATGTATTTTTCCCCACATAATAAGGAATTTGCTATAGAGTTCTTCTCATCACAGAAACTGCATCTTCCAGTCTACTTCTTTCACCCAGAAATGGAGCCCATAAAAAAGTGTTTTTAGTTTAGACACTCTTTTTCACACCTGGAAACCATGAGCACTGTATATCCTGATGGCCTTCCAGCTCGCTGAGGTCACGGTGGGGCGGGAGGAAGCATCCCCATCCCTCATCCACCTCGGTGACCCCTAACCAGCAACCCTGTCCTCCTGGGCTGTGAGGTCAGGGCCTGAGAGCAAAGCCTGTGCACATCTCAGGGGCCTGTGTATTCCCCGGAGGCTGGAAAAGCACCCAGTCGTTTAGACACTTAATGAACACTTGAATGAATGAGTTGAATGACTAGATGAACATTGTTCAAAGCAGACCTGCCCCTGGCACATACACACAGAGATACTCTTGTGGCAGGGAAGGTGGCAGGTGGGCTAGGAGAGATCCCCAGCTCTTTCTCCCACCCAGAGTCCTTCAAGCAAACCCTTGAAGGAGTATGTTGTCCCCACAGAGGCTCCCCTCCCCTTGAGGTTCCCATCAGAAAGCCTGGTCCCGAGGTTTTAATGCTGGGAATTGTTTGGTGGGTGCATTGCTGCCAGGATTCAGATTTCAAAACTCTCCACCATCAACTCCAGCCAGTGTCAGATTGGGAGATTTACCAATGGGTGTCTCTTCTCTGTACAGCAAGAAAGATTGTTTACATTGCTGAACTGAATGCTCTTTGATGTCCATGGTGAAAAAAGACCCAGGACTTGGGAGTAAGGCTGGGAGGGTAGAAGGATCTCCTGCCAGGCAGAGGGTCCATGTGGCTCTGGGGACTTCTGGAGCCGAGGCGGGCCTCATCTGCCCGCTCAAGACAGAGCACGTCTCCCCTGGGACTGAGGCTTCTCTCCTCTTCCTCTTTTCCTTTGTCTTCCCTTCTCGTCCCTTCCCTTGACTTCTCTGACCTGGAACCTGATAAAAGCTGCAGGAAATATTTGGAAACCAACCCTCCCCAGGTGCTCATCATATACAAAAGATTGTGCTGTCTGGCACAGCTGCTGCCAGTACCGCTTCTCCTGGCCAACTGAAGACTTTGATTTATCATCCTAGGCATACACAGTAGTAAATAAATGACAAAAAAGCCTTTTTCCCCTGGCAACTACTCAGCCTCACGATAATTGACTTGTTCTTTTCTCCTCCCTCTTCTTCCCAACCACAGAGCAGTGACATTCTCTGATAAATGAGCTGCCCACAACTGTCTTGGTGACAGGTGTTTCACATAAAAGATGAGCTGTCCCATGAAGACGTAAGGCAGATGTTGAAAACTGGAAGCTCAAGGGTCAATTTGCCCGATGCAACATGACTGTAAAGGTCAAGCTCACACTGAAAAAGCAGGGACTTCACATGAAAATTCATAGTTTGCTCTTTTGGAAATTGAGAGGTCTTCTGGAGAGGGTGGACCTACCATTTCACCTGGCAGCAGCTGCCTGGGCATGCCTGCCCCAAAAGTTGTTGGTCTCACACTTCCTTTTATGTTCCTGAGACCAAGGGTGAATGTGAGTTTCCATTTATCATTGTGTTTGCTGCTTTTCCCACAGCAGAGACAGATTGAAGATGGCTGCAAATTCATTATCCTTCTGCCCATGGAAAAGTGAAGTAGATTTCCCCTCCTCTTGAATCAGTCTGTCCTGTGACTTGCTCTGTCCAATAGAATGTGGCAGAAGTGATGCCACATAACTTCAGAAACTGGACCTTCAGATAACCAGTCTCTGCTGGCACATACTTGGAACACTCCCTCTTGGAACTCAGTTATTACACTGTGAGAAGCTCACACCACTCATAGAGACTGTCTGGAAAGAACTGGAACATTCCATCCCGGACCCCATGTTGAGCTCCCAGGCAACAGCCAGCCCAACTCTTAGCCATGTAAAAGTGAGCAATCCTGGACACTCCTGCCTACTGAAGCCTCCAGATGACCCCTGCCCTGGCTGACACCATATGGAGCCAAAGAAATAGCCAGCAGAGCCCAGTCCACACACAGAACTGTTAGACAGTAAATGACTGTGGTTATTTTAAGCCTCCAAGTTTGGGGATGTTTGTTCTGCAGCAGTAGTTAAAAAAAAAAAAAAAAAACCTTATCATTATCAAAGTTTGGAGGAAATAAGGTAGGTCAGAAGGCTACATGTCCCAAGAAAAAGAAAGTAATTCTTTTTGAAACTGAAGGGTTTTTCCTTGTATGCAAATTCCCATCTTGCTTCACAGATTCACACTAGCCACTCTCCAAAGCACTTTGGTTGAGGACTCTGGCTCTCAGGGAAACTGTGTTCATAGATACAAGAATACAGGGCCTGCAGATCAGGGCCTAGTCTCTGCTGCTCACCAGTTCTCTAATGGCCCTCAGCCAATTCTCTGGCCTTCAATTTTCCCATCTATGAAAATAGAATAAAAGTATCTGCTCTCTTAACCTTATTTGTTGCTCTCAGTCTCTCAGTCATGTCCAACTCTTTGCAACTTCATGGTTCCTCTGTCCATGGAATTTTTCAGGCAAGAATACTAGAGCAGGTTACCATTTCCTACTCCAAGGGATCTTCATGACCCAGGGATTGAACCCAGATCTCATGTGTCTTCTGCTTTGGCAGGTGGATTCTTTACCACTGTGCCCCCTGAGAAGCCCTCTTAACCTTATATGAATGTTTTATAAATTTCAAAAGACTTTGTAAATGAGAAGTACTGTTATTTGCATTATGTACCCAATACATTTTTACTGCTACAACACTTTGGAACTCCAAAAGTATAATTTATTTTTGTTTGATATGCTGAGAGTTATTTATATTGGAGTTTTTCTATCCAACTAACCTTGAAGCCGATGTATTTGGATCAGAGTTGGGGATAATAAAGAGGTTTCAGATCATATGGCAAGTCCAGTTGTGTTTACTCCCTGGAGAACTGTGTTGAGAATGATTCTGAGGCCACATCTGGGAAGGGAGAGGAGTATATGCAAGCCATGAATTTACCCTCCCAGCAATCTATTTTTGACAATCTATTTTTTAAGGGCTTTTGTTTTGTTGTAAGAGATTTCCAATGAGATAAACTATGAATTAGAAGACTCAATAGTTGTGTTTGAGTTGTGTGACAGTGATCCTAGACCACATATAACTTCTCTGATATCTAGTTATATCATCTGAAAGAGATGATGATGATGATGGTGATGCATTTAACACTGGCTCTGTGGTTGATATACACTATTTCATTCAATCTTCACAGCTTCTTGGAGAAATGTCTGCTTTATTGTTATCCCCATTTTATACATGAAGACAGAAGCACACATAAAGAATCTTGATCAAGTCATCCAGTAATCATCCAAGTAAATCAAGAAACCAGGATTTGAACCTTCATAGTCTAGATAAGTGTTGCCAGACTTTTCCAATAAAGGATCAAACAGTAGATATTTTAGACTTTGTGGGCCATACAGTCCCTCATGGAACAGCTCAACTTTGCTGTAGTGCTCAAAAGCAGTCAGGGGTGCTTTTCTGAGCATCTCAGGATGTTTGTCTGAGCCATTATATGTATGAGTTTGTTACGGCATCTCTTGTGACCTTGGTCAATACTCTGTATCCCATTAATTCCAATTCTAGGAATAATAGCACAAGTGCACTAGTTTTTAGAGAGAACACCCCAGATGTCCATTAGTAGAGAAATGGGTAAATAAATTTGATGTAGTCACATGAAGAAATATTATGCAACAGTCAGAATGAATGATTAGATTTACATGCCCCAACATGAATGGAGCTAGAAAAAAATCTAGAGTGGAGAAAGCTAGCTGCATAATGTTAATACAATCTGATGCCATTTATGTGGTATGTTTTTCAACCTACAAAATAAATCTCTTTATTATGTACATACAAATGTAAATTTTGATTTGTGGGCTGGAATGATGCCATAGCAATTGCTGTTGGGGAGGAGGACTGGGAGGAGGGACTTCATAGACTTCAAAATATGTATAATATTTTACTTTTTAAAAAAAGGGTCAGAAGTAAATGTATCTGAATAACATTTGTTCGTTTAGTATGGCTGATTCTTGGATACCTGCTTATTATCATCTCTACTTTTCTGCTTTTCTTTTTCAACAACAAAAATATCCAAGTAGAGAAAATTCCTGCCTGCTTCTCCAGGACCTGGAAGAAGAGAATTCTCCAGAGTAGTAAATGCAGTTCCCTGCTGGGTATCACTTCATGGGGTCCTCAGAGGCTTCCTTTCCACTCACATGGGGACATTTTCTGCTAAATATAGAAAAGAACACCCTTTATTGGCCCACAATCTCTTCTCTTCCAGTTTTCCCTTTTCCATTTCTTTTGGCTGAAACTATCATCACCACTGAAGATAAGAATTTTCTTCCACTGTTTTCCCACAGTTGAGATTCCAGCTAAAGAAATTCTAAGTTCAAATAGCAAGTTAATTCCCATGAGTGATAAACTTCTGATATAGGAACCAGGAGCACATGATACAAACGTGCACCAACAAATAGAAGAAAAGGCATAATTTCAAACATGTAAAGCATTTACAAAGTTCAACATGGATTTTCCTTTTCACATAAAATAAACATTGGAGACTCCAGTGACATGGAGTTTCAGATGTGCTGAGGATCTACGGGGATCATCAGAAAACCTCATTACAAACAGTCATGTCACTTAACTTTACATTTCTAATTGATGAACCCTTGCATTGCACTGGTGTCATTAAAAACAAGAACAAAAACCTACATGATATTAGGTACAACTCAGGGCTGCCCTTTTTCAGCTAGACCATATCTTTCTAGAATTCTCAGAGGTAAGATCACAAGTTTTTTTATGAAACGGGTTGGGATTATTGTTACTTTAGAAGGCAGAAATAGTTTTAAGATGCTCTGTGTTATAGAAGTTACTGGGTCCAGAAAGACATATACCCCCTCCCTAAATCCCATCATATCTGTCTACTAGTACTATTGTTAGAGATATTATCACCATAAATTAAACAGACAGAACTACTAGAAGGCCAATCTCAGAATAAAAATTTCTCAAACAGGGCTACTATATGGTTTACTGCCATGTCTTACCTTCTAACCTCTCTTTCTCCCCAGGAAAGGTGCCAAACTTAGAAATCATAACTGTGAGAGGCTTGACTTCCAGTCAAACACATCCTAGTTGATAAAGATCCTGCATCTAGAGAGATGGAGACATGTAGAGAGCAACATGAGGTCTGCTTTGCTAAGATCTGTGGATTACATCTGAGTCCAATGGAAAGAAAGCAAAACACTTTTTAATGACATGTTTGAGATTGAATAATTCAGTTGAATAGTTCATGAGAGTATACAGAAGCCGGAATGAAGTTATTGTAGCCCTGCTGGGTTGAGCTGTATTTATGAGATGGTACTTACAGTGCAATAGTCCAGACTTTAGGGACTGTTCTGCCTGAGAATTATGAAGTTCTTACTGGGACCATGGGTTAATACCACACCCTGCGGGTGGTTCTGTAGGGAATAGATGTCGTCACACCCCTGGGAAAATGAATAGGGGCTCTAGAAGTGGACCTTTGAGATGACATTATATATTTTCTCCTCCCCAGTTCTTAGGGTCTCTGAAGAACAGAGATACTCAGAGCATTTTTGACAGGATAAGGAGGAAGTAGCCTGATAAAGAATCCTAGAAGGTCCCGGGCCTGTGCATTCCCTGAAAGCTCTCCTCCTTGTTGTGTTTCCATCTTACTTTTCTCAAACTTCAGTAAATTCTCATAAAAAGTATAGTCTATTCTTTTCTGGGTATGGAGAATTAAGGGGAAGGCTGGTTGGTGGTTCAGAGGAGAACCTTGTCCCTCCCTTCGGCTGTCACTGGGAACAGCTATGCCTGTAGGTCAGTATTCTGGGGGCCACTAGCGGCAGCCGTGGTGGGAGAGCACAGGACCCGCGCTCAGCCCCACGTGGACGAAGTTCTCTAGCCTCTGTAGGAAATCCACCCAAGTTCCTGCTCCTCAGGGCAGACTGAGGACCCAACACTGAAGCATCTTTGAGGACATCAAACATATCAAGGAAGCCATTTCAGGAGGTTCTGGATTTCTGGTGAATTCCATCAACTGGGCTTGGAGTTGTTCATATGAAGTATTGTATCCATTCTCCCCTTCTTTTTTTAATGACAGAATCTCTGAAATTTAGCTTGGTGGTGGCCTCCCTTGTGGCCAACAAATTGAGCCTGAGCATTATTCGTGTATAGATACACAGCACAGTTAGGCCAAGTTAAAAATGGGCCCCCAAAATATGACAGCTTAAACCAATCCAAGTTTGTATCTCCCTCATAGAATAATTACTGGTGTGGACTGATACAGTGGTTCCATCCATTAAGATGAGGAACACAGTATATGCGGAAAGGCAGAAGCAAATTGAGTTCAGAGTGAGAGATAAATAAATGCATGACGTGCGCTGGGGAGAATAACCCACACTGCAGACCCAAGTGGGCTTTCCTCTCCAAGTCTCCCACAGCATATGGGGGTGCAAGTGGGGGGTCTTGCTTTGAGCATAAGAAATGCTCCAAACAGAATCAGTCCATGAATAAATCAGTGGCATATCCAAACACCAAATCTAGGTTTTGCATGTATGGCCTCCATCAGGAATGGCAATGAGTCACACTAATGCTCCAAATTCAAACTTATTTATATTTAAAATAGTGAGGCACAGACTCATTGTCCAAAAGCAGGGTGATTTGTTCTCAAGCTCCTTAGTGAGGTTAGGGGAGGGGGTATGCTGTGGACTCTGCAAGGAGGACAAGAAGTTTGTTTGAGTCCAAATGTGTTTGAGGTTTGTCAATTATTTAGTACAATAGCAGCTGGGTATTTGTTTATTACATTGAAGTGGATCTTTTTATATTTGAATCAAAAACACACATAAAAGCCTATTGTAGAAAATCAGACTCTATTACAACATAAATGTGCATTATATAAAACAAAAGAAAAGGAAAAAAGGATTTTAAAATTACAAATAAACCATGGAGCTTATAAACTGTGGGAGAGTTGAAGGTAATGAGAAGGATCCGAGATGGCTCTTGTGTTCTTTGCCTGACCAGATTCTCCATTACCGCAACCAGTTCTTGCTAAGAACACAGCGCAGTCAGACAAATGGGAAATGAAATGGTTCTTCCTTCCCCAGTACTCAGGAAGATGACTATCCCAGTTCCATTGATTGTCTGCTTCAGGTTTTATGGAGCTTAATGGAGGAAGAATGATAGAACAAGAGGAAAACAATAAGAAGAAGGTAGGTGGAGCACCCCAATGCATTTTGCACATATTCAGTAATACAAAGTGTAATGAAACAGCCCCATCTTCTACCTTCAGCAGTGTGTGCTAAGTCGCTTCAGTTGTGTCTGACTCTTGGCAACCCTATGGACTGTAGCCCACCAGGTTTGTCTGTCTATGGGATTCTCCAGGCAAGAATACTTGAGTGAGTTGTCATGCCCTCCACCAGGGATCTTCCTGACTCAAGGATCGAACCTGCTTCTCTTACGTCTCCTGTTTTGGTAGGTGGGTTCTTTACAACTAGCGCCACCTGCGAAGTCCAGTGTCAGCAGTACTCCAGCTTATAGGGATTCCCTAGGTGGTTACCCTGCATTGGTCTGCCTTTATTGTGGTGTTAATTGCTCAATCATGTCCAGCTCTTTGTGACCCCAATGGACTGTAGCCCACCAGGCTCATCTGTCCATAGAATTCTCCAAGCAAGAATACTGAAGTGGGTTGCCATTCCCTTCTCCAGGGGATCTTCCCAACCCAAGGATCAAATCTGAGTCTCCTGTACTGCAGGCAGATTCTTTACCATCTGAGCCACCAGGGGAGTCCAGGGGGTGCATTAAATTGATGGAGTTCTAGTGCTGGGCTAATCATTCACTCTGGGTAATTAAGAACTAGCTCACATACAATCCCATTTAAGGTATAAAATTCAAAATTATTTTCACAGATAAGTGCAACCATCACCGCAATCAATTTTAGAACATTTCCATCAACTCAGAAAGAAGCCTAGTACCTCCTACCTGCCAGCCCCACCTCCCCACCTCTGTTGTGCTGTTCAGTCCCTAAGTTGTGTCTGACTCTTGCAACTCCATGTACTGCAGCACGCCAGGCTTCCCTGTCCTTCACTAGGTCCCTGAGTTTCCTCAAACTCTTGTCCATTGAGTCAATGATGCCATCTAACTATCTCATCCTCTGCTGTTCCCTTCTCCTCCTGCCCTCAATCTTTCCCAGCATCAAGGTCTTTTCCAGGGAGTCAGCTCTTTGCATCAAGTGGCCAAACTACTGGAGCTTCAGCTTCAGTATCAGTCTTTCCAATGAACATTCATGGTTGATTTCCTTTAGAATTGACTGGTTTAACCTCCTTACTGTCCAAAGGACTCTCAAGAGTCTTCTCCAGCACCACGGTTCAAAGCATCAATTCTTCAGCACTTAGCCTTCTTTATGGTCAAACTCTCATATCTGTACATGACTCCTGGAAAGACCCCATAGCTTTGACTACATGGACCTTTGTTGGTCCATGCTTTTATATGCTATCTGGTTTGTCATAGTGTTCCTTCCAAGAAGCAAGCATCATCGAATTTCATGTCTGCAGTCACCATACACAGTGATTTTGGAGCCCTAGAAAATAAAGCCTGTCACTGTTTCCATTGTTTCCGCATCTATTTGCCATGAAGTGATGGGACCGGATGCCATGATCTTCAATTTTTAAATGCTGAGTTTCAGGCCAGCTTTTTCACTCTCCTCTTTCACCTTCATCAGGAGGCTCCTTAGTTCCTCTTCGCTTTCTACCACATGGTATCATCTGAATATCTGAGGTTGTTGATGTTTCTCCTGGTAATCTTGATTCCAACTTTTAACTCATCCAGCCCAGAATTTTGCATGGCGTACTCTGCATATAAGTTAAATAAACAGGGTAACAATACACAGCTTTGTCATACCCCTTTTCCAATTTTGAACCAGTTAGTTGTTAACCCCTAGGCAACCACTAATCTACTTTCTGTCCCTATAAATTTTCTTCTGGACATTTCATAAAAATAATATAATATGAGATCTTTTGTGACTTCCTTCACTTAGAATAATGTTTTTGAGATTTACTCATGTTGTAGCAGGTATCTGTACTTCATTTCTTTTTATGGTTGAATAATATTCTGTTGCATTGTTATATCACATTCTGTTTATTCATTTGTCATTGATAGACATTTCGGTTGTTTTCCCCATTTGGCTATTATGAATAATACGGCTATGAACATTCATGTACAAACTTCTATGTGATTAAATAATTGTATTTCTCTTGGGTATATATTAATACCTAAGAGTAGGATTACTGTGATATATGGTAACTCTATGTTTAATCATTTGAGGAATTGCCAGATTATTTTCCAATGTGGCTGCACCAGGACTTCCCTGGCGGTCCAGTTTTTAAGACTTTACCTTTCAACACAAGGGGTGCCGGTTTGATCCCTGGTCAGAGAGCTGAGACCTCACATAAATTGCAACCAAAAAACCAAAACATAAAACAGATGCAATATGCTAACAAATTCAATAAAGGCTTTAAAAATGGGACTTCCCTAGTGGTCCAGTGGCTAAGACTTCTCTGCTCTCAATGCAGGGGGCCTGGGTTCAATCCTTGGTCAGGGAACTAAATTCCACATGCTGCAACTAAGAGTTCACATGCTGCAACCAAGACTTGGCACAGTCAAACAAATAAATAAAAAGAAACTTAAAGAAAAAAAATACTTTAAAAATGATCCACATTAAAAAAAAACTTTTAAAAAAGTGGTTGCCTTTCTTTTCTCTGCTTTTTGTCTGGTAGGATGGGTGAGTATGGGTGTGTTCTTAGCAGGATTAAACTTGTTTGTCAGTGGGTGTGGAGGGGTTGGGCAGGCCTGTCTGTTAAATATCTGATAAATCTTAGGGAAAATTATTTGGAATGTAGTTGAATTTGAGTATTTTAGTATTTGAGCACTTAAATAGACAACGTACAAGTTATTTAAAGTATGCTTATCCTCAGAAGAGATAGTCTAGAATACAAATTAGGGTTTCACTGAAAATAAACATACAGATATATTTTTTAAAATGTTAAACCTTCTGATCTGCAAACATAAAATGCTTTTCCAATTATTGAGATGAACTTTAATTTCTTCCACAGTGTTTTGCAGTTTTCAGAGGATAGGTTATACACTTCTTTTGTTAGGTTTATTTCTAAGTTATTTTTTTATTGGTGTAAATGGAATTTTTTTTTAAATTTTTCAGATAGTTCACTGCAAGTGTTGTGTTGTTGCTATTTAGTTGCTAAGTCATGTCTGACTCTTTTGTGAGTCCATGGACTGTAGCCCACCAGGCTCCTCTGTCCATAGAATTTCCCAGACAAGAATATGGGAATGGATTGCCATTTCCTTCTCCAGGAAATCCTCTAGACCCAGGGATTGAACCCTTGTCTCCTGAATTGGCAGGTGGGTTCTTTACCACTGGGCCATCAGGGAAGCCCTCATTACAAGTGTTCTTTCTGCTCCCTTCTCTCATTTTTTTCTGGTACTTCCACTACATGTGTTTTGGTATACTTCTTCCCTGTCTGTTCTTCAGCTTGCATGGTTTCTACTGATTTATCTTCAAGTTTATTTTTTCTCTCTTCTGCCAGTTGAGTCTCTAGTGAATTTTTTATATCCGTTATTGCACTTTTCAACTCTAGAATTTCCATTTGGTTCTTTTTTTATAACTTTTATCTCCTTATTGATATTCTTTATTGGTGCAACATGGCCATCATATTTTCTTTTAGCCCTATGAACATGTTTACAATGAATCTTTTGAAGTTTTCTGATAATACAGTAGTGGTCACTCTCACAGGTGGTTTCTTTTCTGGCTTTTTCCAGCTGTATGAATCATACTTTTATATTTGTTTGCATGCCTTAAAATTTTTGTTGGAAATATTGTAGCAATTCTAGATATTCATCTTCCTCCCTTCCTCCAGGGCTTGTTACTGTTATTTAACTGTTTATTTGTTTAGCAAATGGCTGGATTATTTTCTTGAAATCTATTTCCCTTTCCATAGTATTCAGCCTCTGATTTTTCTTCTCAAAGAAGCACAGCTTTGGTATAACCACATTCATGCTTGGATGACAGTGATCTTGCTAGGGTTCTCAGCTACTTTTTCTCTGACCACATCCAGTTGTAAAACTCTACTAATTGTTGGCTGATTGCTATAGTTCTTCCAGCAATGCCCTAAAGCGTAAATTGCTCTACAAACTAATCCAATTAAGTTGTGACTCCTTTGAAGGAATAGTTTCTGAGGTCAGTGTTTGATATTTGTTCTGAACCCAAGAAGACTCCTCCCTAGTGACTCATTCTGAGTTTTCTCCCACAAACTAACAGGCTTACAGGTTTAGCATATATTTTGAATCTCCTCCCATTTGCCTTTTACCATAACCTCCACAGCTTTTTAGAGCATCCTTAGGCTTGACTTTCAATTCCTTTGGAAAAATATTAGAAACTATCTTTTTTAATGGCCTCCTTCTTACCCTTTTCCCAGTCCCATTCTCCAGCAAACTATCTGATTCAGGACTCTGGAGTTGGGGACAGGAATGATGGCAGGCTCCTCGCTGAATGATACCCCCACTCTGGGAGCTGAGTAGTTGGTGGAGAAGTAGGGCAGCCAGAGGTCCTCTCAGCTTGCATCTTCTGACATGGAAGCACCACCTCGCAAGTCAAGGAAAGAATGACTAGGGACAGTCCTTTCAGTATTCTGTGCCCAAAGTAGACCCTCCAATCCACCAGAAAGCTGACCTCTTAATCACACTCATCTGGAACTTAGTCTTGGCAATGGGATCTGTGGACAGGATGAGAAACTTTGCCAACCTGCTCCTCTGGAGAAGAAAGACTTCCATGTGCTGGGAGGGTTGGGAAAAGGAGCCCTTGTCCTTAGTTGCAGAATTCTGGAATGGAGTCTCCACCCTACTTAACTAAGAGTGAGTAGGAAGGAAGCAGTCTCAGTTCAAATACCACAAACCCTCACCATTCTTAGCAAATTTTCATACATTTTCTTGAAGAGCAGACTTTCCCTTTGCTATTTTTCCCCCTTAGGATCATTCCAGAAGCCTTAAATTGTTGAGTTTTTTTAACAGTTTCTCACCAGTTTCACTGAGTTAGTGGGTCAGTAGAGCTCCTCATGCTGTCATGCCAGAAGTTGATCTTACTCTGGGTAGTTTTGAGTATGTAGCTATTATTAATACTATTTTTGTGTTAATAACAAAGAACTTCTGGCATGCTCTCTTCATTTTGATATCATTGACTCAGAATGAGGTCTTGAAATCCTAGCCCCCAATAACTGTGAATGTGACCTCATTTAAAAAAGGGTCTTTGTAGATATAACCAAGTTAAGATGAGAGTATACTGGATTGGTGTGGGCCTAATCCAATGACTAAAGTCCTTATAAAAAGAGGGAAATGTAGACACAGATGGACACAGAGTAAGCGTCCATGTGACCCCATAGGACTACACACCAAGGAACACCAATGATGCTGGAAGATCAAGGAAAAAACCTCCTTAGGACTTTCAGAGATAGCATGACCCTGTGACATCTTGATTTCAGACTTCTAGCCTCTAGAAATGTGAAACAACAGACACACAGGCCACTTGGTAGCACTGTCCAGCAGAGAGCATCTTCGAAAGGAGTTTCAAAATAACCGCCTGGAAGGGTCACTTCTTTTTTGTTTCCATTTAACATCATTCCCTTTCCTTTTTTTTTGCTTCATAATCTGGTTCCATGGGGAGACTGCATTTCTTTAAATTATTCTTTCAGCTACTTCTTAAATTTGGAAAATTCTTAATTTCTAGAAAGTTGTTTTTAAAAGTACATTTTAACCACTATACTCCCCCAAAATCTACAATAACCCCATATTACTGCTTAACAAGGCAATAATTGGTCCTCAAATTGGCATTTCCTCCAAGGCCTCTATTCAGATTTTCTTCTCTTTAATGACTGGTTATTGCCTATAAAGCAGCACAGCAGTACTAAGGGTTTAAAGGAAGGACCATTCAGAAATCTGACTAACCAACTCCTCTACCCACAGATTTGGCATATTTTTATTCTTGGAAACAGCATATAAAACACACTGCTTGCAACATTTATATTTTTCTAACACCTAATAATTTACTCTTTTATGGTGTAAAATCTGTTTCTAGGGATCTTTTCTCAATTTATTTCTTTATATCTTTCTGTGTCTCTACAATGCGGTTAATCCCAAAACACAGTGAAATTTAAGAGTGCCCACACTGAGCACATAATAGTGAAAGAAAGTAATGGAGTATCTTAAATAACTAAATTTGAATAAGAACTTGACTCTCAGTCTTAATATTTTGTATATAATGTGGCAGCTTTGATAGTTTTTTATTAATCTGGAAACTGTGGACAAATGGGTTGAGCTGAGGAGAACAATCGAGAAGCTGAAGGATCCCTAAGAAGTCTACTGACAGAACTGGAGACAGAAACGGTAAGAGGAGAAACAACGTAGGATCAGTGGGGATGGACACTAAGGGGGATTCTGCACAGAGGTGTTCATGGAGTCTGTTGACCGATAGACTTGGGGAGCCACAGAAAGGGAGGAGCAGTTATGACTTGGAGAAGTGATCCTGACTGGTCAGACAGTGAGTTCGAAAACATTCTTGGAAGCAACATGGATTGACATTTGAAAAGCACCTCGGGAAGTGGGAGAATCTGGATGAATAAGTGACACTGCCTGATCCACTTCCAGATTTGTCTTCACACAGTGGGAGACGGGGCCATAACTCTCATAAGTTATCTGCTCTTCCTCCAAAGAGGCAGACTACCTAGTGATGGGCTGAAAAACATGGCAAATGTCCTCTAATGTAGATAAAATTGAAGAAGGTGCTAGAGTGACTGGGCCTCAGCTTTATTTAATCCTTTTGTTATCAAACCAAACTTGGGTCTGCTTGCCCACAAGCAGTAAATCCAAGCTACTGACAGTCGGTTAATGTGAAGGAAAGTACAGTGTTTATTGCAGGGTGTCAAGCAGGAAGTCCAGGAAGCTAGTGCTTAAAAGGCCCAAACTCCCCAAAGGCTTTCAGGGAATACTTTTAAAGATAGAATGAGGGATGGGGTTGTCAAAAGTATGATCAACTCAAGGACATTCTTCTGATAAGTTGGTGGTGAGGCAACCAGGAGTCAACATCATCAACCTTCTGCTTCCAACCAGTCTGGAATCTACATGCTTGTGGGCAGCATATAGTTAACTTCTTCCACCTGATGGGGGTTTGAGTATCTGAAGAATAGCTCAAAGGATATGGCTTAGATTATTATCTATAACCTTTGAGGAGGAATTAAGGTCCTTAACTTAAGGACCTTAAGGTCCTTGACTTTGTTTTGTGGCTTAACTATTATTTTGTCTTGTTTGACTGTTTTCCTTTCTGTATCTTCTCACTTCACTGATTAAATTTACTTTTTGAAACTCCAAGAAGGCTTAGGAGGCTAAAATTTTCCACATAAAAGAGGCAGGAGGAAGACATGGAAAGTAATGGGGCCTGTTCTGGGAGGGCCACATAGGGTCTTACTTGGTTACACTTTTGTGTATGTGAATTCATTTAATTTGCACAACCAGGGAGACTTGATTATCTTCAGTTTTATGGATGAAGAAAAGATTCCAGGAGATTGAACAACTTGCTAAAACTCTCGCTGGTTAGATGAGAATGAATGAGCAGGAGTTCCAACATGTTCCTGGAGGCTTTAACAGGCCAAGGGGATGAGGATGCTAGAATGCACATGGTCTGGAGTCATGAGCCTGTTTATAGAGCAAGGAAGGTTCTACTTGAAGCACTGGACTTGGAGAAGCATTAGTTTCCTCAGACATAGCCATACAAAACAACATAGACTAGGTGGGTTAACCAACAGAAGTTTATTTTCTCATAGTTCTGGAGGCTGGAAGTTCGAAATCAGGTATCAGCAGAGTTTGGTTCCTTCTGAGGTCTCCCTTTTTAGTTTGCTTGTAAATGGTCATCATCTTCCTTTGTCTTCATAGGGTCTTTCTTCTGTGAATGTCTGTGTCCTAATCTCTTCTTACAAGGAAAGAAGTCAGATTAGATTAGGCTATCCTAATGACCTCATTTTAACTTATTTACACCTTTAAAGACACTATCTCCAAAGACATTTATATTCTGATGTCTGAAGACTTCAACATATGAGTTCTGGGGATGACACAAGTCAGCTCATAATAGGAGAGTACCAGTCAAGGAATCCCTCCTGGCAGGAAAATGCTAGAAGAGGAAGTTAATGGGACCCTAAAAGATAATTCCCAACCTCCACTTCACAGAGCTGCTGAATGATGCCCTGACTGCCTTCACTGTCATCCAAACTGTTGGAATAATTGTTATTTAGAACCTGAGACAAGTGTGTTCCTCTTTGATTCTTAACCTCTTCTCTTCAAGTTAATTCACCCTTCAATCAAGAGTGGTTTTCCCTGTTTCTTAGAGCAGAGTTCTGTCCAGTTTCAGCTACTAAGTTGCCAGACCTATGATGGGAATCCATGCAGTAGGAGAGTGCTATGGATTCAATTGCATCTCCTCAAAAATCAAATGCAGGAGATGAGATATTATTTAGAAGTGGGAACTTTGGAAGATAATTAGGTTTAGATCAGGTCGTGAGGGTGGGACCCTGGTGATGGGATTAGTGTCTCTAAGAAAATACACCAGAGAACTTGCTGTCTCTGCCTTATGAGGACACAGTGAGGAACTGGCCATCTACAAGCTGGGAAGAGAGTTTTCACTGAAAACTGACCATGCTGGTACCTTGACCTTTAACATCCAGATTCCAGAAAATTAATTTTTGTCACTTAAGACAGCCAGTCAATGCTCTTTTGTGTGGCCACCAGAACAGACTAAGGACAAGACAGGGAGGGAGGAGGAGTTATTACACAGCCCGTCTCTCCCTGCCTCAGTCCCCGTGGCTGTCCTTGCCCTTGCCTACACATTTCTACTACCTGTCTCTTTGTTCCAGATCTCCGCCACTGAATTTGTTTTCAAGGATTGCTGTAACGAATGACCACAAACCTGGTGAGATAAAACAAAGTTATTTTCTCGCAGTTCTGAGGACGTGTGAAATCAAGGTGTCAGCAGGACCACACTCTCCCTGAAGGTTCTAGAAGAGAATTCTTCCTGCCTCTTCTGGCTTCTGGTATTTCCTTGGCCATGGCAGTATCCCTCCAATTCTCTGCCTGCATCTCCCACATGACTATATTCTCTATGTGTCTCAAATCTTCCTCTCCTTTCTCTTACAAGGATTCCTATCAGTCATTGGGGAATTAGGCTCCCTATATCCAGGATGATCTCAGCTTGAGATTTTTAACATAGTTACACCTATAAAGGCTCTATTTTCTAAATAAGGTCATATCCACAGGTTCTATAGGTTAAGACTTGGATATATCTTTTGAGGACCACTTTTCTGTCCACCATTCCCACATGCCTCCTCCCTACCATCGCTCACCTTCACATTCCTACTGTCCTCCTTTTTCCTCTCAGGCCTTGGTCACAGAACCCTGGGCTGGATTAAAACCAAATGTTGCTGAATCAGATATTTCATCTTGTTCCTACCTCAGGACCCTAAGTGCTTAGGGAGAACAACTTTTTCAGCCTCCAAGTAGAAACACAAGAGCTGTCTTATAAAAAACCTGCTAACTGGGAAGAAAATAGTTTACCCATTACTGAGTGTATTTATACAAAAGATATTTACCCAACTGGCAACGTCACAATTCTTCAGACAAGCCCCAACAGCCAGTTGTGGCTTGTTAAGGATTCATTGATTTGGGGTGGCCCAGATTTCATTGTCACCTATATTATGATCAGTGTGGGCCAAATTCCAAGTGCCTTAGGCTGTGTTTAGAGCCCAAGGAAAAAGGAGAGTTAAACAGTCCCCTACCCAGAATCTGAAGTCTTTATTCATATGGTCCAACACTACTTTTCCCCACTGAATAAAACATTCTGTACCCAGGAGCAAGCCCAGTCTCAGCTGGTGCCTTTCCCAACATCCCCACAGGTCTCCTGGCAACCTCTCAGCAAAGAACCGTCAGGGTCCGCCAAGAATCCAGCTCCAGGATTCTTACTCTGCCCCGTCATGGGATGGGGGGAGGGGGCCGTGGTTGTTCTTACGGTGCATTGTCCATGAGTCCCTGATCACTGTGCCCACCACTGGAATTCAACAGATGGCCTGTGAAGAAATAGACACAGCCTGGAGAAGAAACAAATACGAATCATCCAAATTCTTCATCAGCAAACTGCTTAAAGTAGAAGGGTCACTTTTGGCTCAGTAACCACCATTTCAGGCAGTTCTTACGCCAAGGGGGGACTTTCAAGTCTCTCCATCCCCCAACCCTACTTTTTCACTATAGTCAGAAACCTTTTTTTTTTTTTTTTTTCTTTAGGCAAAGTACTAAAAAGAGCAATGGCTGTTCTTTTAGATGGGCACCAAAGTGTTTTATCGTGGGAGTTTTTCCCTCATATAGCATCATTTTAAATTTGGCAGCTTTAAGTATTAGCTTACTGTTTTACTCCTTGATTAAATTCTAACATATTCTTAGAGTTACTTGGACCCAGGAGTAGTGTCTGATACTCTGAAAACTAGCAGGGGTTGCTTCACACACACCCCCATTCCAATTCTGCATTGAAAGTGAGGGTCCTAGTCATGCAGATCCCACCCACCCCTTTCCCCTGCCCCACTTAACTCCAAATAAGAGGGGAGGCCATTTCAATGGAAATGTGGTGGGCAGCTAGGAGACAATGGAATTGTCCCAAATGTGGACAAGAGACACACAGGAGGGTTGGTAAATGACTTCAGGTGTTATGGCTTTATGGAAGTGTATGTAAGCACAGACACATTTTCTCTTCTCCCTCACAATACCCCGTTAAAGTGACAGAAAAGAAATTAAAAAGACATCAACCCACAAAGGCAAAGAGAGCATGAAAGGAGTTAGAGCAGAAAGAGGTCAGCTAAACTTCCCAAAGCAGTGATCAGAGCCAGTGGTGATTAATTGAACAGACCGGAGGAGGCAGAGAGCCAGGGCTGCAGGGCTTGGGCCGGGGGCTGAGGGCAGGTTCATACCTCAGAACCCAGGAGGTCTCAGGGAGTAGAAGCATCTGGTGATTCTCACGCGGAGGTCCCAGTGAGCTGAGAACAAGAGGATTCAATGAAAATGGACAAAAGTGTCATGAGTCCCTTTGCCCACTCCTCACAGCATGGGACCACCCCTCCCTCAACCATGAGGAGAATCACTCTTTAGAGATGATATAGCAAAGAGAGTCTAGGCCCAGGTATAAACAGAGCATGAGACAAAAGTCAAGTCCTTGTCCTCACTTGGCTTCCAACTCTGAAATTCAGGCATAGGCCCTCCTCTCCACCACATCCCACAGCAAGAAATGAGAGAATGCTTCTCTGGGGAAAACACTGATGAACTGTAGCCTTGATGGAAGGTATGGACATTCGAGGGTTTCTCCCCAGAATAGCCAGCTACTCTCTGGGCAACCCCACCAAAAGCAAACCCTTTCATGCAGAGTTACTCTTGGCGTTGTAATAGTTTATCACTCTTAAATGTGTAAGAACTCAAGGATTAGCAGAAACTGGAGGAAAGTCTTTGTGAAGAATACTAGAAAAAAAAAAGAAAGAAAAGGAAAGAGATAATAGTAGAAATCAAGATATCTTTTTAATAACTGTAATCCATTTTTTAAATGAAGAAAAAGGAGATATTGCATCCATAAAGCATGATCAAGGTGTCATATACGGAGGAATATATATAAATATAAATAGCCTGAATTTTTAAAACTATTATAAAAGTTGAAGGAATTTATTTTTTTAATGAAGGACACATAAACAAGGGATTGAAAAATGAGAGAAAATACAAGAAAACTAGTACATCTAATTTGAGAGCTTGACTTTCTTCACTCTGAAGAAAATTACCAGAGAAATAGAATTTTCCAGAACTGAAGGACCTAAGTTTCCTGACTGAAAAGGCCCACCAACAGCTTTCCACAATAATTGAAATAACAGTAAACAAAACTCATCAAAGCAGGCCACCTTAAAATTTCAGAATACTGGGGAAAGTGAGTAGATTCTAGCATGTTCTAGAGAGAAAACCAGGCACACACAATGGATCAGGAATCAGAATGGCATTAGACTTTTCAGCAGCCAGTGAGTAAGGCCTTCAAAATGATTTTCAGCATAGAATCTTTAACCTGAAAACATCATCCCAAAACATCAATCAAACTATGAAAGTAAAATAAATAGTTTTTCAG
Organism: Muntiacus reevesi; assembly: GCF_963930625.1. Lineage (NCBI taxonomy): Eukaryota > Metazoa > Chordata > Mammalia > Artiodactyla > Cervidae > Muntiacus > Muntiacus reevesi. The sequence continues at coordinate 15,038,749 of NC_089258.1, forward strand.
ACAAGCCAGTCTCAAAAAAAGAAAGAAAGAAAGGAACCATTAGAGGTTGTAATTAACCAAAGCAAAGAAATACACCAAGAATAAGAAAGATATGGGATCCAGGTAACAGGAATACCCAACACAGATGAGAATTCCTAGAGTGGTGGATAAGATCTCCAGACTGATGACAGAGACTCTACAACTGGCCTAAGAAAGTCCAGTACTGGAAGCAGAAAAAGAAAAGCTCGGGGGACAAAAATCTATGGGGAAATGAGGACGAAGTAAAATGCTTGATAGACTGGAATAGAAATCTCTAGAAGGATGTTAACCAAGAAAAATATGAATCACATTGACTACTTGATATGCTGAAATGTTTTAGGAAGTTTATACTTTGGCAAAGAATTTGAGGATATACAATAAAGGATGGGTACTTTACAAAATTGGGGAAATTTGAGGGAACTATTAATTCCCAGGGAAACAAAACAGTAACAGTAAAAGAAAATAGTTACAGTATACTACACAACATAGTTGTTTATACAATCATGATGGTGGAAAATAGAATTTTGGTTTAATCAAAAATTAATCTATAGGATTAACTATCTTGGGAGAATGTAAGGAGGGATATGAAAGGAATTAAACTTATGAAAGGAGTTAAACTTCACATTCTAGATGTGCTGTGCTTAGTCGCTGCATCGTGTCCGACTCATTGTGACCCCATAGACTGCAGTCCACCATCCTCCTCTGTCCATGGGATTCTCCAGGCAAGATTACTGGAGTGGGTTGCCATGTCCTCCTCCAGGGGATTCTATAATTATAAGTTAATAAGATGGTGTCTATTAAGACTGAATGTTTGTTTTCCCCCGAAACTCATATTTTGAAATACTAACCACCATGTGATTATGTCAGGAGGTGTGGCCTTTGGGAAATAATTAGATGAGGTTATGAAGGAAGAGCCCTCATAAATGTAATTAGTGCCCCTGAAGAGTCAGGCTTTAGCTTGCTTCCTCTCTCTGCTCTCCTCCACTCATGAACACAATGAGAAGGTGACATTCTGCAGCCCACAAAAGGGTCCTTCCAGAACCCAACCAAACTGGTGACCTGGTCTCAGACTTCCAGCCTCCGGAAGTATGAGAAATAAATTTGTGTTGTTCATAAACTACCCAAACTATGACACTTTGTTATAGGAACCTGAATGGGCTAAGACAATGTCTAAACTGTACAATAAAAAAAGAGCAAGTAAGCTTATTATTTTACAACGTGAAGATAAGAACCAAAAAAAAAAAAAAAAGAACTAAAAGAGTTCAAATATTTGCCACAGGAGTAAGAATCGGGATAGGTGTGGTGGGGTGGGCAATGACTGCTTTGATTTTTTGTTGTTGTTGTAAAACTGTTTCACTTTTAAAACTATGCACGTGTGTTGACAAAAATGAAAATTAAATGAAAAATGTTTGTTGACGGTCTGTGGCTCTTACAGTAAAAAATTAAATTAGTGTAAAAAAGTCCTTACTAAGTACATGCTCGTACATAGCAAGTTTTAGCCTTCATAAAAATTATTTACACTAAACTGCTCTTTAGAAAAAATGTTTTTATATACATTATCAATTTTCTTCAAAACACCATAACTGAACTTCCTCTGTGCTCTGTCACTGCAGTGGAGGCTGGAGGTGCAAAGATGATAAAGCTCTGTCTTCACACCTACAGGAAGACCCCACAGTCTGGTGGCGTGGCTCAACCCTGTGGCATGTGCCATGCTGGGAAGAAGCCCATGGCACTGTGGAAGAAGCACACATCCTGGGGCAGCCATTTAGACTTTAATGCTGCTTATGTTTCTGAAGCCAGGGCACATTATGAACCGTACCCTAATGAGACAGACTTTACTGTCCGCTTCAGTTCGATTTGTCACATTTTTTCACACCTAATACTTGTACATAATCCCTTATGACTATACAGTGGAAGTGAGAAATAGATTTAAGGGACTAGATCATCGACAGAGTGCCTGATGAACTATTTACGGAGGTTCGTGACATTGTACAGGAGACAGGGAGTAAGACCATCCCCATGGAAAAGAAATGCAAAAAGGCAAAATGGCTGTCTGAGGAGGCCTTAAAAATAGCTGTGAAAAGAAGAGAAGCGAAAAGCAAAGGAGAGAAAGAAAGATATAAGTATCTGAATGCAGAGTTCCAAAGACTAGCAAGGAGAGATAAGAAAGTCTTCCTCAGGAATCAATGCAAAGAAATAAAGGAAAACAATAGAATGGGAAAGACTAGAGATCTCTTCAAGAAAATTAGAGATACCAGGGGAAAATTTCATGCAAAAATGGGCTCAATAAAGGACAGAAATGGTATGGACCTAACAGAAGCAGAAGATATTAAGAAGAGGTGGCAAGAATACACAGAAGAACTGTACAAAAAAGATCTTCACGACCCAGATAATCACGAAGGTGTGATCACTCCCACTCACCTAGAGCCGGACATCCTGGAATGTAAAGTCAAGTGGGCCTTAGAAAGCATCACTACGAACAAAGCTAGTGGAGGCGATGGAATTCTAGTTATTTCAAATTCTAAAAGAGGGTGCTGTGAAAGTGCTGCACTCAATATGCCAGCAAATTTGGCCACAGGACTGGAAAAGGTCAGTTTTCATTCCAACCCCAAAGAAAGATAATGCCAAAGAACGCTCAAACTACCGCACAATTGCACTCATCTCACACCTGGGCTCAGAGGGTAAAGCATCTGCCTTCAATGCAGGAGACCCAGGTTTGATCTCTGGGTTAGGAAGATTTCCTGGAGAAGGAAATGGCAACCCACTCCAGTATTCTTGCCTGGAAAACCCCATGGATGGAGAAGCCTGGTGGGCTACAGTCCATGGGGTCGCAAAGAGTCAGATACGACTGAGTGACTTCACTCACACTCTAGTAAAGTAATGCTCAAAATTCTCCAAGCCAGGTCTCAACGGTACGTGAACCATGAACTTCCAAATGTCCAAGCTGGTTTTAGAAAAGGTAGAGGAATGAGAGATCAAATTGCCAACATCTGCTGGATCATTGAAAAAGCAGGAGAGTTCCAGAAAAACATATATTTCTGCTTTATTGACTATGCCAAAGTCTTTGACTGTGTGGATCACAATAAACTGTGGAAAATTCTGAAAGAGATGGGAATACCAGACCACCTGACCTGCCTCTTGAGAAACCTGTATGCAGGTCAGGAAGCAACAGTTAGAACTAGACATGGAACAACAGACTGGTTCCAAATAGGAAAAGGAATATATCAAGGCTGTATATTGTCACCCTGCTTATTTAACTTATATGCAGAGTACATCACGAGAAACACTGGACTGGAAGAAACACAAGCTGGAATCAAGTTTGCTGGGAGAAATATCAATAACTTCAGATATACAGATGACACAACCCTTACGGCAGAAAGTGAAGAGGAACAAAAAAACCTCTTGATGAAAGTGAAAGAAGAGAGTGAAAAAGTTGGCTTAAAGCTCAACATTCAGAAAACTAAGATCATGGCATCCGGTCCCATCACTTAATGGCAAATAGATGGGGAAACAATGGAAACAGTGACTGACTTTATTTTTCTGGGCTCCAGAGTCACTGCAGATGGTGATTGCAGCCATGAAATTAACAGACGCTTACTCCTTGGAAGGAAAATTATGAACAACTTAGACAGCATACTAAAAAGCAGAGACATGACTTTGCCAACAAAGGTCCATCTAATCAAGGCTATGGTTTTTCCAGTAGTCATGTATGGATGTGAGAGTTGGACTATAAAGAAAGCTGAGCGCCGAAGAATTGATGCTGTTGAACTGTGGTGTTGGAGAAGACTTGAGAGTCCCTTGGACTGCAAGGAGATCCAACCAGCCCATCCTGAAGGAGATAAGTCCTGGGTGTTCATTGGAAGGACTGATGCTGAAGCAGAAACTCCAATACTTTGGCCATCTCATGCGAAGAGTTGAGTCATTGGTAAAGATCCTGATGCTGGGAGGGATTGGGGGCAGGAGGAGAAGGGGACGACAGAGAATGAGATGGCTGGATGGCATTACCGACTCGATGGGCATGGGTTTGGATGGACTCTGGAAGTTGGTGATGGACAGGGAGGCCTGGGGTACTGCAGTTCATGGGGTCACAAAGAGTTGGACACGACTGAGCTACTGAACTGAACTGAATACTTGTATCATCAAAGAAGTAACAAGGAAGTGTTTTTGTGTATTGAAGCAGAGTTAGCTCCTAAAAGTGTTATTTGTCCTTCCAAATTTTCATTATAAAGAGTTCAGCAATATAAAGATTGGGGCTTCCTTGGTGGCTCAGATGGTAAAGCATCTGCCTGCTATGTGGGAGACCCGGGTTCGATCCCTGGGTTGGGAAGATCCCCTGGAGAAGGTAATGGCAACCCACTCCAGTACTCTTGCCTGGGAAATTCCAAGGACAGAGGAGCCTGGTAGGCTACAGTCCATGGGGTCTCAAAGAGCTGGACACGACTGAGTGACTTCACTAAGTCACTACTAACATAAAGACTATCAAATACTGAAAGAATTGTAAGATGTGAGATTGCAATCTGGAGCTACAGACCGTTAAAAACCCAGTGTGAGAAAAGGGAGTGAGCACCAGTGAGGCTCTCTCAGTTGCCCCTGGCTCTAGGTGTGGCCGTGTCTGCACAGGATGCAGCCAACTTGCAACAATGAGGATGGAAGCCAAGGCTAACTTGTGAAGGATGACAAGCAGGAAGAAAGAACCTGGGTTCTTGATAGTATCATCTGAGATATGAAATTAAGCAGTCCTAGAACTGTCTCACTTCTGGACTTACAGTTATGTTAGAAAATACATTTCCTTATGAGTCATTCTGTTAGCTGTAGCTAAAAACATCCTATATGATACTCCTAGTGCCTTGCTTCTGCCAGTACTGGCTATATGATACATGTGATTTATATATATAGTTTCACTCCAACTCCTGGAGGCTCAGTTTTAAAATTTTTAAACGGTTATTAGATACTTTATAAGAGGAAGGGTATAAATATTACCTGAAACAGGGCAGACACAATACATAGGAGGTCATATTATATGTACTAATATACCATCCTTCCAGGTTGGTATAGAACACACAGACATACAATGCACTGAGTCTGAGGAAAAACAGTCCTAGTACAATCTTGGGCTTTGTGACCAGAAGACTGAGACATGAGGACTAAGTGCAAAGGGACCCCTGCTGGTGCTCGGGTCATTGAACCACAGATTGTTTCATCTCTGAGTGAAACGATGATTCCTACCAAGGAATGGGGCTTCCTAGGTTGTTCAGTGGTTTAAAAAAAAAAAAAAATTCTGCCTGCAATGCAGTAGACCTGGGTTCAATCCCTGGGTTAGGGAGAACTCCTGGAGTAGGAAATGGCAACCCACTCCAGTATTTTGCCTGGGAAATCCCATGGAGAGAGGAGCCTGGTGGAGTATCGTCCCTGGTATCGCAGAGTGAGACATAACTTGGAGTGTCTCCTGCGGAGGTTTGGGTCAGCAGTGGGCTGCTGCAGGAGCAGGAGCTCTGGGTGCAGCAGACCTGGGTGTGGCATAAGCCCTCTTGGAGGAGGTCACCATTAACCCACCAGAGAGCCGCCAGAACTAACACAGGTCTCTTGAAGGGAACAAGCAAAAGCTTGTGAGCACCAAGACCCAGGAGAAAGGAGCAGTGGCCCCGCTGGAGACTGACCCAGACTTGCCCAGGAGTGTCCAGGAGTCGCTGGCGGAGGTGTGGGTTGGCGGTGGCCTCCTGCAGGGTTGGGGACACTGAGTGACCTCGGTCACCATTATCTTCATTACCTCCACCATAGTTCGGCCTCAGGTCAAACAACAGGGACGGAACACAGCCCGACCCATCAACAGCAAATTGGATTAAATGTTTACTGAGCATGGCCCATCAAAACAAGGCCCAGTTTCGCCCAGTCAGTCTCTCGCATCAGGTAACTTCCATAAGTCTCTTATCCTTCTCCATTAGAGGGCAGATAGACAGAAAACCACAATCACAGAAAGCTAACCAATCTGATCACATGGACCACAGCCTTGTCTTACTCAATGAAACTATGAGCCATGTCATGTAGGGCCACCCAAGATGGATGGGTCATGGTGAATTCTGACAAAACATGGTCCAACAGAGAAGGGAATGGCAAACCACTTCAGTATTCTTGCCTTGAGAACCCCATGAACAGTATGAAAAGGTAAAAAGATAAGACACTGAAAGATGAACTCCCCAGGTTGGTAGGTGCCCAGTATGCTACTGAAAATCAGTGGAGAAATAACTCCAGAAAGAATGAAAAGACGGAACCAAGGCAAAAACAAAACCCAGTTGTGGATGTGACTGGTGATGGAAATAAAGTCTGATGCCGTAAAGAGCAATACTGCATAGGAACCTGGAGCGTTAGGTTCATGAATCAAGGCAAATTGGAAGTGGTCAAACAGGAGATGGCAAGAGTGAACATTGACATTTTAGGAATCAGTGAACTAAAATGGACTGGGATGAATGAATTTAACTCAGATGACAATTATATCTACTACTGTGGGCAAGAATCCCTTAGGAGAAATGGAGTAGCCATCATGGTCAACAAAAGTATCCAACGTGCTACTTGGATGCAGTCTCAAAAACAACAGAATGACCTCTGCTCACTTCCAACGCAAACCGTTCAATATCACAGTAATCCAAGCCTATGCCCTGACCAGTTATTCTGAAGAAACTGAAGCTAAACGGTTCTACGAAGACCCACAAGACCTTCTAGAACTAACACCCAAAAAAGGTGTCCTTTTCATTATAGGGGATTGAAATGCAACAGTAGGAATTCAAGAGATACCTGGAGTAACAGGCAAATTTGGCCTTGGAGTACAAAACGAAGCAGGTCAACGGCTAACAGAGTTTTGTGAAGAGAACACATTGGTCAAAGCAAACACCCTCTTCCAACAACACAAGAGAAGACTCTGCACATGGACATCACCAGATGGTCAATACTGAAATCAGATTGATTATATTCTTTGCAGCCAAACATGGAAAATCTCTATACAGTCAGCAAAAACAAGACCTGGAGGTGACTGTGGCTCAGATCATGAACTCCTTATTGCCAAATTCAGACTTAATTTGAAGAAAGTAGGGAAAACCATTAGACCATTACGTATGCCCTAAATCAAATCCCTTACAGTTATACAATGGAAGTGACAAATAGACTCAAGGGATTAGGTCTGATAAACAGAGTGCCTGAAGAACTATGGACGGAGGTTCGTGACATTGTACAGGAGGTAGGGATCAAGACCACCCCCAAGAAAAAGAAATGTAAAAGGGCAAAATGGTTGTTCAAGGAGGCCTTACAAATAGCTGAGAAACAATAAGACACCAAAGGCAAAGGAGAAAAGGAAAGATATTCCCGTCTGAATGCAGAGTTTCAAAGAATAGCAAGGAGAGATAAGAAAGCCTTCCTCAGCAATCAATGCAAAGAAACAGAGGAAGACAATATAATGGGAAAGACTAGAGATCTCTTCAAGAAAGTAAGAGATACCAAGGAAACATTTCATGCAAAGATGAGCACAATAAAGCTCAGAAATGGTATGGACCTAACAGAAGCAGATGATATTAAGCAGAGGTGGCAAAAATACACAGAAGAACTGTACAAAAAAGATCTTCATGACCCAGATAATCACGATGGTGTGATCACTCACCTAGGGCCAGACATCCTGGAATGCAAAGTCAAGTGGGCCTTAGGAAGCATCACTACGAACAAAGCTAGTGGAGGTAATGGAATTCCAGTTCAGTTGTTTCAAATCCTAAAAGATGATGCTGTGAAAGTGCTGCACTCAATATGCCAGCAAATCTGGAAAACTCAGCAGTGGCCACAGAATTGGAAAAAGTCAGGTTTCATTTCAATCCCAAAGAAAGGCAATACAAAAGAATGTTCAAACTACTGCACAACTGTACTCATCTCACACACTAGCAAAGTAATGCTCAAAATTCTCCAGGCCAGGCCTCAACAGTATGTGAACTGTGAACTTCCAGATGTTCAAGCTATTTTTAGAAAAGGCAGAAGAATCAGGGATCAAATTGCCAACATCTTTTGGCTCATTGAAAAAGCAAGAGTTCCCGAAAAACATCTACTTCTGCTTTATTGATTATGCCAAAGCCTTTGACTGTGTGGATCACAACAAACTGGAAAATTCTGAAAGAGATGGGAATACCAGACCACCTGACCTGCCTCCTGAGAAATCTGTATGCAGGTCAAGAAGCAACAGTTAGAACTGAACATGAAACAACAGACTGGTTCCAAATCAGAAAAGCAGTACATCAAGACTATATATTGTCACCCTGCTTATTTAAATTATATGCAGAGTACATCATGAGAAATGCTGGTCTGGATGAACAACAAGCTGAAATCAAGATTATCAATAATCTTGAAATATCAGGAGAAATATCAATAACCTCAGATTTGCAGATGACACCACCCTTATGGCAGAAAGCAAAGAAGAACTAAAGAGCATCTTGACAAAAGTGAAAGAGGAGAGTAAAAAAATTGGCTTAAAACTCAATTTTCAGAAAGCTAAGATCATGGCATCTGGTCCTATCACTTCACGGCAAATAGATGGGGAAACAGTGCAAACAGTGACAGACTTTATTTTTTTTGGCTCCTATATCACTGCAGATGATGACTGCAGCCATGAAATTAAAAGACATTTGCTCCTTGGAAGAAAGTTATGACCAACCTAGACATTATATTATAAAGGAGAGACATTACTTTGCCGAAAAAGGTCCATCTAGTCAAAGCTATGGTTTTTCCAGTAGTTATGTATGGATGTGAGAGTTGGACCATAAAGCTGAGGGCTGAGGAATTGATACTTTTGAACTGTGGTGTTGGAGAAGACACTTGAGAGTCTCTTGGACAGCAAGGAGATCCAACCAGTCCATCCTAAAGGAGATCAGTCCTCAATATTCATTGGAAGGACTGATGGTGAAGCTGTAACTCCAAAACTTTGGCCACCTGATGTGAAGAACTGACTCACTGGAAAAGCCCCTGATGCTGGGAAAGATTGAAGGCAGGAGAAGAAGGGGACGACAGAGGATGAGATGGTTGGATGGCATCACTGACTCTATGGACATGAGTTTAAGTAAGCTCCAGGAGTTGGTGTTGGACAGGGAAGCCTGGAGTGCTGCAGTCTATGTGGTCGCAAATAGTCAGACACACCTGAGTGAACTGAACTTAACTGAGCACTCACTTACACATCAAGGAATATTCAGATTCAAGTCTGCAGAATCATTCAATAATGTATTTGAAGTCTACCATGTGTAAACACACTATTTTTTTCTTCTAGATGGCCTAGGCTATTAAAACCCAAGTTAGAAAGGTCCCAAAAGTTGCTAATGGTAATCCAAATCTTGCCCCAGGTGCAACAACCTTGCAGGCAAATTCTCCAGTATAATCAGCAAATGTTACAAAGGGACCACATCTGGTTCCTTTGTATTTATTTCATCAGACAGACCAAAATTTGAACAGGAAATAGAAACCAAGCCTCCAACTCCATCTCAGAGGGTTCCCTAATTTCTGACCAAAGGATATTCATTAGAAGCTACAGAAATGTCACTACTGCTTTTGTCAGCCTTCTCTTAGACTGGTATATTCATCTCTGCTTTGAAGTTATCCCCCCCCCCCCCAAAAAAAAACCAACCAACTTTAACTTTTGAATGGAATTTTTTTTTTTTCTTTTACAGTTTGTTTTGTGGGACTAGGGACTCTTACAAGCAGTTCTATGGAAGTTCTAAAGTTTATTCAATTGCTTCTCCTTTGGGAACTCCATCTTCATGCAGGGTGGTCGGAGGGAGGGGGGCAGTCTGTCCATCATGGCCCCTCGTCCACCAGGCCGTGAACACAGTTCCCAGAAGGCTGGAGAGCCCCAGATCCTGGACTGACCAAAGTAACTGCTTCAAGAATAAGTGAGCAGGTAAGGCTGGTTCTCCAGGACTATTCTTAGACAGCAGAGGTTGAACACTGATGACTCCAAAACATATTTCATTAGGCCTACATGGCATTTTAAAAAGCAGAAAATTTTATATGAAAAATCCAGATATCAGGCTTTTCTTGAAAATTGGAGGATCTGGCAACCCTGGGCTATATCCCTGAAGTAGCCATGGCTGTTGTTGGAATCTTAATTTGTCACCATGCCTGGCACCCTTGTCACTTGGTTATATCTCCTGTCTAGACCAGTTCCTTCTCTATAGAGCTGCTGGGAGAAACTGCCCTGGCCTGGAGACCCTGGGTAAGGAAGCTGTCCAGTGAGGGCTTCTCCAAGCAGGGAGGAAGCCTGTGCCCGGGAGGGGAGAATGGGAGAAATTCAGAGGCTAACAGATCCCCGAAGCAAAAAGAACGGACCTGGGACACTGGAGGCAAGACTGAGCAGTGCTTAGAGACTCCGCCGTTTACACCCTCATGGCCCCATCTGTGCCATGGGCCTGCCGCTTTCCGGCTATGGATCTTGCTTCTCAACCTGTCCCTCAGAAAATGAGATGAGGAGAGAGCCTGGGTCATTGTGTGGGTGGAGGTTAGATGCCTGGGTGTGTGCATCCCGTGTTCAGGGCTCAATACATGTTCGCTTTCATTCATCTCACTGGAGTGCCTGAGCTAATCTGGACTTCCAGCTGCAGAAGCCCAGAAATTTCCTGGGTGGGGCCTTCTTTCACTCACAAGTGTAGTAGCCATTACCACAACCAGAACTCTTTATTCCCAAATAATGTTGTTTTCAGGCTTCGCAGATAGAGGGAAACTTGTAATCACTCCTTTGCAAAGACCCCAAAAGCCTCTGGCTTCACAGATATGAGTAGGATCTGAGGTCATAAAGTAAGCATGAAAACCCCAAAGTCTCTGTCCCACTTTTTCTCAAGAGGGCCTGACAGATTACCCATGTGACTTAAATTTGGAGTAAATTACAAAGGCAACATGCAAATACTCTATGTTGTTTGCTTACAAGTAACCTGTGAAATGGAATTGCTGGGGCAACACACCTCCAAAGAATGCCACTACGCCAGCCACCAGGACTGCGTGCATCACCCGGAGGCAAACCCATGTTTTGTTTCAGGCAGCACTGATTCTGTGAATCAGGGGATCCAATCTCAGGGCACAGGCTGCTGAGAAGCCCTGATGGCCTTCGGGGGCTTCTTCTATTAGGGGGTTGTATAGGTTTGCGAGTGAGTATGTGTGTCTGTGAGTGCGTCCCTCCTCTCCATTGGAGAGCTGAGAGCTAAAGCACGCGGTGGGTACATTTGCAGCTTCTCAAAGGAAGTAAAGAGCCGGTAAAAGGAACCGGTGCTTTTTCTGGAGCTGTTTACAGAGAAGTAACCCCTGTGTCATTTTCTCTCACAGGGAGGTCCTTCCCTTGATTGCTAATCGTCTGTGTACTTTAGCCATGTGTGGTGTAATCCGTGGTCGAGGCCCTGAGAAGCAAGCTCCCTCCACCCTGCAGTTTTCTTTTAACTGCACAGAGCACAACAGCCTGGGCCACCCAGGGAGCAGCCACGCAGAGCTCTGTGCAAGCAGGAGGCCTCCCTGCATTCCCCCCGCCCCTTGCCCACCCGCCTCTGGCTCCCCACCAGGAAGACCAGCAGCCCTCCTGACCTCCTGCCCAGGACACCTTCTCGAGCCTCCTATCCCTCATCAGCAGCATAGCCTCTCCGCGAGCCATGGAGCAAGCAGCCCTCTCCTAAAGGGCTCAGCAGGAGTCCAGAAAGGAAGTGGGCAGAGGAGGGTCCACCCGAGGGCATGGCTGCCAGCCTCGCTGCCTCCACAGGGTGCAGATGGAGGGCAGCGCTGGCACCTCCAGGAAGGTATCTTTTGGAGCTTCACATGTGACCCTCGATGGCTCAGACTACCTGGGGGAGCTCCAAAACATCACTTGGGGTGACTGGGAGCCAGTGTGTCTGGCTGAAGTCAAGGGAAGGGAAGGGGAGGTCAGGGCCAAAGCACAGCTTGTCTTGTTTTAAGGGCTAAGAGCAAAGAATTGACGGGCGTCTCACAGAGATCACACAGGCTCAGGAGGGAGCCTGGCCAGTGGAGAGAGAATGGAAGGAAGGAGGGGGACCAGCCCAGGGTTCCCATGGTCCAGAGTAAGAGGAGAGCATGGAAGACAGGGTCAGTCCTGACACGTTTCAGGAGCCAACTAGGCCCTGCCCTCTTGGGATTTATGTTCTAGAAGGGCTTCTGGACAACCAATCAATACATAATACAATAAAATGCCAAGTTGTGATGAATTCAGTGAATAGCACTAAGCAGAGTGAAGGGAAAGGAGAAGGCAAATGAGAAATACTGCTAAGAGGAGAGCAAAATGACTGACCTAGGACCCATTAGAAAGTGACCATGCTGACCTCCTGCCCTGCCTTCTGCTTCCTAATCAGCGTGGGCCAGTGCCACCCAGAGTGGCCTGGTGACAGGCCTGTGAACACGCAGATCCTGGGCCCCAGACTCACTGAGTCAGCCATCCAGGGGTGGAGCCCAGCAACACAGCCTCTCAACAAACATCCCAGTTGAGTCTTATCAGATAGGTTCAGGAAATAGATACATGAAGACTGTGGTTTGTGGAATCAGATAAAAACTAGAGCTTTAGTGCTGTTCCTACCACTTTTCTTGTGACCCTGGGCCCTCTGCTTAATCCTCCTAAGCCTCACCTACCTCATCTGTAAAATGGGAATCATAGCAGGGCTAGTGTCACAGGGTTGCTATGAAGATTAATGATAAAATGCATATCAACCCCTTTGCCGGGTGCCAGGTTCATAGTGTGGGTGATAAAATCGGAAGGAGGGACTCTACAGTATGATTCGTATACCTGATTATACTTTATCAAGTCAATGAGTCTGTATTTAACTCAATTGTTTATGTTTTATAACTTAGAAGCCAAACTCCTTTCTCTTGCTCCTCAAGTTAAATCAAGTTCCAGTGATCGCATCTCATGACGATGTGTCCCATCCCCACGGCCAACACTCTGGCCCAGCCATCACCACCCCACTGCAACAGTTTCCCGCTGAGGCCTCCCGTATACCACCTCCAAACCACCCAGCTCCAAGCCCCAGCTCTGTTATTGTTTTAGTTGGATTGGGTCACTCTCCCTGAGTATAACAGCTTTTCTTTACTTTTCAAACAGAATTCAACATCATTACCATAGCTCACCCAGGCTTCCCCTAATCAGGCTCCAGTTTCATGCTCTGGCCTCACTATGGAAACTCTAACCCTAGAGTCCTCAACTGTAACTTAAATTTATGACTTCTTCAGGAAGTCTTCAGTCCCCTACTGATATGCTTCCACAGTAACCTTTTGTAAAACTCATCAGACTCGCGATTAGTGGTTTAATATCTATCTTCCCTGTGAAGATAGTAAGCATCATGAGAGCAAGGGTAGGGCTAGTCTTCCTGGAGACATGGGTTGTGTTAGGATTAAGAGTACCAATACATGCAATAACGCCCTAGGTCTGAATCTCAGCTCCACCAATTAATAGATACGTGACCTCACACAAATTATTTGGAGTTTCTGAGTGTCAGCCTCCAAGTCTACAAAATCTTTCTCATGGGATTATTTTACAGTTAAATTAGATAACAAGTGAGAACTACATAGAGCATTGCCTGATAGAAGACATTTACAGAATTCTAACTGCTATTATATTTATTCATTGATCAGTATCTAGACATTATGTACTAAATAAACACTTATTGAATGAAGAATACTCTTTACCCTGTTTAGTATTGTGGCTTACATATGCCCAACAGCTAGCACTTAGTGATGCTTCCCTTCCATACCCAGGCAGAGAGTCCTGAGTAGATCAGTTCAGTTCAGTTGCTCATTTGTGTCCAACTCTTTGTGACCCTATAGACTGAAGCATGTCAGGCTTCCCTGTCCATCACCATCTCCCAGAGCTTGCTCAAACTCATGTCCATAAAGTCAGTGATGCCATCCAACCATCTCATCCTCTGTCGTCCCCTTCACCACCTGCCTTCAGTTTTTCCCAGTGTCAGGGTCTTTTCCAATGAGTCAGTTCTCCACATCAGGTGGCCAAAGTTTTGGAGCTTCAGCTTCAGCATCAGTCCTTCCAATGAATATTCAGGACTGATTTCCTTTAGGATGGACTGCTTGGATCTCCTTGCAGTCCAAGGGACTCTCAAGAGTCTTCTCCAACACCACAATTCAAAAGCATCAATTCTTCAGCGCTCAGGTTTCTTTATAGTCCAATTCTCACATCCATATATGACTACTGGAAAAACCATAGCTTTGACTAGATGGACCTTTGTTGGCTAAGTAATATCTCTGTTTTTAAATATGCTGTCTAGGTTTGTCACACCTTTGTTCCAAGGAGTAAGTGTCTTTTAATTTCATGGCTGTAGTCACCATCTGCAATGATTTTGGAGCCCAAGAAAATAAAGCTTGTCACTGTTTCCACTGTTTCCCCATCTATTTGCCTGAATAGATAATGCTTGTGTATTCCATGCAGAATTAAGAATTTCCTTGAGGATAGCTTGGAGAAGAGCTCTGATTTCAGGAATAGAATGTGTGTCATCAGTTAGAATTTTCTTGATAACAGGTGATTTTGGAGTAACATTTTCAGAAGGCTTTAGAAACATTTTGACTTTCAAGTTCTAAAATACAATTAAAATAATGGAACTACATTGTGTATTGGAGAACACTCTTGAGAGTCACTTGGACTGCAAGGAGATCAAACCAGTCAATCCTAAAGGAAATCAGACCTGAACATTCATTGGAAGGACTGATGCTGAAGCTGAAACTCCAAAACTTGGGCCACCTGATGTGAAGAACTGACAAGCAAAGATTGCCTACCTTTGCTGACACTGTCTTAAGGCAGTCTTTAAAACTCTCACACATCTAATAGAAAAAATACGAGAGGAATCTAGTAGGTAAGCTCTGCAGAGCTCCCAACCACAATTTGGTGCATTTGATGTGGGATTTGGAAACAGTCTGAACTGCACCTCCTTCTGACCACACCTCAGCAGGCAGTTCTTTCTAATCATTAAGGTTTGTGGTGATATAGAGAGAGTTACCTACATTGTTAATTACCAGGATTCTGTTTGAATGACCCTTCCTCCAAAGACATGCGGAGAGAAGTGATAACAGACGTGTCCCAGCCACACATTCAAAAAGTGGTTGACCTATAGTGCCAAGTCGGATCAATAGATTTGGGGATGGAGTGAGCCTATATCCTTCTCCTTTGGGTGTCATGTTGCCTAGGGAGAACAGGGAGGGATATGGGTAGGTGGTGCAACTGAGGTTTTTTTTATTTTAAAAGTAGGTTATAGTCATGTACAAATCACTTGTCTTCGGAAGAGAACAAAATGTTGTAGGTCACCACCCTGGTACTTACCTATTCATGTTGGTCCCCACACTGAGGCCGTCTCAATGTCTTTGCTCAAAATGAGCCACTCCTATCGGATGAAACCCTATCCCAGGGTAATTTAAGCCAGAGCCTCTCAATCTTGACTAATTGTAGGAACTCTTGGGGAGTCACATTAAATATGGATTATGCACTTTGTTGTACACCTGAAACTTAGGATTTACTGTAAATCAACTATAGTTCAATTTACGAAAATGTACATTGTGACTCAGGAGGTCTCCAGTGGGGCCTGAGACTCTGCATTTCAAGCAAACTTCCCAGTGATATTGATACTCTCAGTCTATGAGCCACACATGGGTTTTGGGTTACCAACCAGGGTTAGCCAGCTTGCTGCCTATGGGGTGGGGTTGTGGGGACCCCAGGAAGCAACAAAATCCTCAAAATGGTACTCATTTTATTTATAAGACATATTTCCATTTCCTATTTCTGGGTCTCCGTACCAGTTTATTCACACTCTGGGGTCGGTCACCTTCACCTCAACTGGGACTGGTAAGAATATGTTTCTGTTGTGCTGGGAATTAATTTGGTCTGCCTGCCTCTATTGTCCACCTCAGGAGATGGAAACAACGTTTCCTACTTTATTAACTTCCCACAGTCTTCCCAGACTGTTGGTTGTTGATTTTAACAGAGAAAATAAGCAAATAACTAGGAGAAAGGGAGCTGGTTTACATGGATGGCTCTGCTTCTCTGCTAACTTTAAAATTGTGATGGAATTTCTGCTTTAGCTCAAAATATCTGCCAATCTTATTCTCCTATGTCAGCATTTTAAATGGACCCTTGGCCACAAAACCCCCACATTCGGTTCTGACAGAGTCTGATAGTCTTTTAATGTATAGAATTGTAGGCCAAGATGTTTGTGTTTATGTCCCTAGCCCAGCATAAATAAATAGCTGCATGGTATTGAAATCACCTGTCAAAATATCCACTGCAGTTCTGGGACACAAAGAGAAATCTCTCAGTGTGATTGGCTTCCTTGCTGGAAGAATTCAAAAGCTGTTTATCTCATTTAGTAAAAGAAAAAAAAAAAAAGACCTGTAATTACTGCATTTTGACCCCAAGGCAGGCAATTACTTCACAAAAGCTCTCCCCAGGAAACCAGACATTAGCCTGGCTAATTAGGCTGACCTCACTCACAAACCCTCTCCTTGAGATCCGAGCTTGGACACCGGAGGCTGCTTCTGGGCTAGGGTCCTGCCAGTCACTGGGGACGTGGCGGCACTGCACGGGGCTGGGTTGTGTTTTTTACTACTTTCTTTTATGTATTCCTTGAAGCTCAATCCCTTTCCCAGAGACAGGCTCTCATCAAGAAGAAGGCGCGCCCGGACTAACTGATCTCCTTTATTGCACGAGGAGGAAGCTGGAAAAAAGAAAACAGAAAAGAAAGCAACCAAGGTTGTAAATTCTTTCCCACATAGGAAATCATTCTTTGCCCTTTAGGAAAACGGTTTGTTGTTTCAGCCGTTTAGGCACATTTCCTACCCCCTTTTGTTCTCTCACATTTGGGGGGTCGATTGAGTTCTATGAGAGAGTTTTAAATGTCCCCCTTCTAAAGAATCAGGTATCTCCCAAAGGGAGCCCTGCGAGGTGGGCTACAAAATCATCAGGGCCCTTCTAAACCCATGAAGAAAGGTGACCTGTGAACCTCTGGCTGCCCAATCCTCAGCCATGTCCAGCAGTCAACACACTCTCCCTGGGCCTTTAGCTCCAGGCCATCCCAGCAATTGAAACATTAGCAGATTCTCAAGAGTAAAAGAGGAACAGATGATTCTCTTCCAGGGATGCCAATGCACAGCAAGATGACTTGAAAGAAGAGGAGATGGTGATTTGGTGTGAGTGGGTCTCCAAAAGCAGCCCAAGTCAGCTTGAGTCGGCTTTGCTTAGGGGTCAGAATAGCCAGGGTGTCAGCCCTTTGAGCTCATTCCCTAGTGATGGTACACAAAAAAATTTTTTCTCACCCTTGTTAAATAGTAAAGTAAGACTTTTCTCAGGACTGATGCAAGAGGCATCATGACTACGGCAATAAGGAAGAGACATGGGGCTCAACTCTGAATACAGCTAAGAAAGCTAGGGATTTATAGCAATGGAGCAGAGTGAGGGGGTCAGTGGATAGAAAAGTACTCAGCAAAGACAGCAAGGGTAGGGGGATTCTTCCTAAACCAACTTAAGATTCTTGCTGAAGGCAGGCCAGGGTGATCAGATACCAAGGGTGCTGGGATTCTCTCTAAACTGATTAGCAGGATTCTTGCTATTAATAAAACAGCCTGAGGTGGGCCGAAGACAGGCCTAAGGATGAGGCCTCATCAAGAAGAGAGTTCAGACGAATATTACCAAAGTGTGGTCAAGGAGCATCTTCATCCATGAAAAGTCAAAAGGTAGAAGGTGCAGGCAGCACCTGGACCTTTTGCCTAATGCTCTTAAAACAAGGACCAGAAGGGGAATGAAGCAGTGCCGGGCCCGGAGAGGCGGGTGGGGGTCCTTTGGGATGCACATAGCTTGGCTGGCGCACTGCTGGCTTCTGGATGGCAAAGCAGCCAGTCGCCTGGCCAAATGAGACCCAGGAGGAGGAGGAAGGCATTCCAGGAGGGATCCTGAGACAGAATCTCCCTGGCTTCCGACAGATTAAAGAATCGAGATATTTTGTGACTACACTCTGAGAGAGAGCAGTGAGAATATCTGATTCTTCCTCTTGTGTGGCACTTTGAGATTTTCAGAGGCAAGCTCCCAAAGATGTATGGAAAAGCTAAGAGTAGCACTACCTACTCATTCTTACTCAAAGGCATCTGAGACGGGTGAATAATTATAAAATGATGATGCCAGCATCTTGAATGACCATTTTAAAAGCAAATTGTCCAATAAAGCCCCAGTTGCATGTTTTGGCCTTTCAGTAGTTCCCAATCTGTCTTTCCCATGAAACTAACCCATTTAACCCAGACTGAGATGGCTGAGTCAAACAGGGCCTATGTATGTATATGTAGGGGCGTCCCAGGTAGCACTAGTGGTGAAGAACCCACCTGCCAATGCAGGGGACGCAAGAGACGCGGGTTCGATCCCTGGGAGACACAGGTTCAATCTCTGGTTTGGGAAGATCCCCAGAGGAGGGCATGGCAACCCACTCCAGCATTCTTGCCTGGATAATTCCATGGACAGAGGAGCCTGATGGGTTACAGTCCATTTGGTCGCAGAGAGTCAGACATGACTGAAGCAACTTAGCATGCACACATGTACACGTAGACTACAGGGCGGGGAAGATCCCCTGGAGAAGGAAATGGCAACCCACTCCAATATTCTTGCCTGGGAACTCTCATGGACAGAGGAGCCTGGCAGCCAAGAGTCTATGAGGTCATAAAAGAGTTGGACACACTTAGCCACTAAGCAGTGACAATGTGTCACATATATGCGTGAGAGGGCAATTTTCACAGGGTAAAACCAAGACTCGAAGAACTACAGGTGTGCCCCACTTTTCAGAAGTTCACTTCAGGTCACTCTTTTTATTAAAAATCTACTTGAGTACCTGTTTTTGCTAACCGAAAGAAATCCAAAGAGGATTTTGGCTGTTATGAGAAAAGGCGAAAAGCAAAAACAGTGCTCAGTGTTTGTTTCATAACAAATAGATAGAGGCAGTGCCAACCCCAAGCAGCAAGAGTGGCGCCCCCACGCTCCCTCCCCAGGAACTACACTCAGCGTCTCAGCCTCAAGCCCTCATAGCTCTCAATTGTGTCAAAGAACCTCTGTGCTTTATCTAGATTTATTTCATGCATCCATTAGCAGGATGCTTCTTTATTTTTTGCCATTTCAGCTTATGAAAGGTTTCATAAAGAATGCTCCACTTCAGATAGCAGGGGAAACCTCTATATTAATAAAATGAACGTGTGCCAAGAACTTTATTTAACTTATTAATTAATGAGAGACTCGGTGAGATGTTAGAACTGGTTTAAAGGAGAACCCAAAGAACCAGCACACATATAGGCCATCAAGAATACAGAAATGAATTTGCTCAATAGATGAAAAGGTTACTTCTACAGTTGGGAGGGAAATCAATGAGGTCTCCACCCATGTGCAAAATTTGTTTGCACTGCTATCAGTTATCTACAATTTTTAGAGTTCTGAAAAGTTCAAAGACAATGAGAAGAGCAGAGACCCTATGGAACCCAATAATCTAAAAGAGGGTGCCAGACAATGCCTGGTTTCCCATGTGAAGACACTCAAGTATCTTTTTGGTCCATTTCTAAGTCTTTCACAGTTTTTCCCCAAAATGTAATATGTGCACATACACACAGGCTTCCCAGGTGGTGCGAGTGGTAAACAACTCGTCTGCCAATAAAAGAGACATAAGAGATGCAGTTTCGATCCCTGGGTGGAGAAGATCGCCTAGAGTAAGAAATGGCAACCCACTCCAGGATTCTTGCCTGGAGAGCCCCATGGACAGAGGAGTGTGGCAGGCTATTGTCCATAGGATTGCTCAGAGCAGCAACTTAGCACACATGCACACACAAACACACCGATTATGTTTTCCCACCCATAAGCCGTTTACTCAAAGTACTCTTTCTTCTTGTTCCTTCCAGCTCAGATCTGACTTTTCCCTCCTACCTAGACCTAACAAATCAGAATCTCTGAGGGAAGACCCATAACTGCATCTTAACCAGCTTTCCCAGGCAAGACTCTGATGCAAAGCCATTGGCAACCCCTCAGTGAGGAAAGCAAGTCCAGCCTTTCAGGATTTGGAAAATATGCTGATATCACCAGAGCATGAGGAGATGGTTCATACAAGTGTGGGTTTGGAGAAGCAAGCAGAAAGCATTGCAGGAAGGGGGAAGCCATGGAGGAAAGGGCAGAGAAGTAAGAGAGGCATAGGGGTGGTGGGGGGAGGCAAGGATTCCCACCTGAGTGAAGCACTGAGGAGGAGGGAAGCATGACAGACACAGCACGGTTAGCTCAATCCAGCATTAGTGCACATTTTTTAAGCAGGGAATTAGCATAAGAAAAGTAGTGTTTAAGAAAGTCTTGTGGGGACAGAGTATACAGCACAGGATCTGCTCTTCCGTAGGTGGAGGCATGGTTCCTGAATGTGCCTCTTCATTTCAGTCTTGGAAAGGACGGTGTTGTTTATTCAGAGACCAAGATGTGGTCAGTTTCCCTAAGTATAACCACTGAGAGACAGAATACACAAGCAGGCAATGGCCAGACCATATATAAAAATAGCTCTGACCCACAATCTGCATCACCCACCTGGGATACCGACCCCCAGGCAGCCTGCTATCTATAATGCTTACAGGAAGTCATACCACTATCTCTAGCCACTGGTCCAGGAAGTCAAAAAATAAACTATAGAAGTCAGTTCAGAACAGCCAGGACATTATTAGTAACTGACAGCTTCCCTAAATTTTCTCTCTACTTCCAGCTTAAAACCAAAGAGGTCTTAGAAGCAAAAGCCAAATTAACACCCCAGCCAACTACATAGGAGGCCCCTCTTCTAGTTAATCTTCTTCTGGCTTCCCCAGGCCTGGGACCTCCAGACAGGGAACACCTGAAGCCTTTCTTTTTTCCATGACTATAAAGCTTTGCAACTCTTCTTCCTGTCTTTGAGTCTCTGCCAAATGTGCGTGATAGTGGATGACCCTCTTGCTGGAGCCAGTTCTGAATAAATAGCCTTTGTTTATTCTCTCTGGGTGGTCTTTGTTTATTTCCACATCACAAACAGTCTACATCTCAGCTCATTCAGCAGGAAGATGTTCTCAACCCAAAGACCTGCCAATTTGAAACATGCAAGGTTATTTCTACCATTAATTTGTTTCATCTGCATGTGGAATATTGTGATGGACATTTATTATTTCTTCACACACAAATAGACATACCATTAGGCAGCTCTGGTAAGTAAAAGAAAAAGTGGGAACTTAGAAGACAGGGATTCTAGTCCCAAGTAAGTACCCACTCTGTGAAAATCACAACAGTGAATGATTTTGTGGTGAAAAAAGATGAATGATTTGATTTGTGCCTTGAGGATCTTACACACTGATTGAAGGAATTTGAAATTTTTGCTTGTAAATCTGTCTAAAAAATACAGATGCCAAAAATCGGTCTGGGCAAGAAGTGTTCCAGGTGAGTAGAAGAGAGGGAGAAGTCACTGAATGAACTTGACACAGTGAAGGTGAAATGTGAGCGAGATCTGGAGAAAGGCCAGCTTTGGACAGATGGAGAAGAAGAGAACAGAGGTCATTCTAGGAAGGATTCAGAGCCCTGTCAGACTGAATTGTTTGAGGAGGCAGGAATAGTGATTTTAAGTTGAAATGCACAGGACTACAAATGCCATGCTGAAAGTTTTACCTTTTCTAATTGTTGCTTGGCATCATTTCAGTCGGTCATAAATCCTGTTATTATTTTTCTTGAGCCTGTGATAAAACACTTTTCTTGAGGACTGAAAGAAATACAGAGAATGAAGGGGGAAACCTGGCAAGTTTAACCTATGCGTGTGTGAGACTGTCTCTAGTAATACTTCTTAAAAATATTGTATGCGCTCAGTTGTGTCCAACTCTTTATGACCCCATGAACTGTAACCCATCAGGCTCCTCTGTCCATGGAATTTTCCAGGAAAGAGGAGTGGAGAAGGTTGCCAATTCTGACTCCAATGGATCTTCCTGACCCAAGGATTGAACCAGTGTCTCCTGCATTGGCAGACAGATTTTTTACCACTAGCACCACAAGTTTACCATTTTAAAGTTAAGTAGTATGAAGTACATTCACATTATTGGTCAACAAGCCCCAATATCCAGAACTTTTCATCTTGCCAAATTGAAACTCGATACCCACTAAACAGTAATTCCCCTTTCTCCTGCCCTGGCTTCTGGTAACCACTGCCTTCCTTTATGACTTTGCCTCCTCTAGGTACCTCACACAAATGGAATCATACAGTATTTGTCCTCTGTGTACACCTTTTTAGCATAATGTCTTCAAGATTCATCCATGTTGTAGCATATGTCAGAGTTTCATTTCTTTTTAAGGCTTAATTCATTGTATGTATATACCACATTTTATTTATCTATTTACCTGTCAACAGATATTTGAATTGTTTTCATTTTTTGGCTATTGGGAATAATGCCTCTATGACCATGGGTATACAAATACCTGTTCAGGCCTTTGCTTTTAATTCTTTGAGTACATATCCAGAAGTGAAATTGCTGAATCGTATGATAATTCTATGCTTAATTTTGGTGTTTTCTTTGAACTAGCCATACCATTTTCCACAGAGACTGCACTATTTTATATTACACCCACAAAGTACAAGTTTCCAATTTTATCTTTTGTTTTGTTTTTTCTTAATAAAAACCTTAATGAGTGTGAAGTGGTGTCACAATGTGCTTTTGATTTGCGTTTGATTAATGATTAGTGATGTTGAGCATCTTTTCATGTGCTTTTTGGTTATTTGCATATTTTCTAATAAATGTCTATTCAAGTTCTTTGTGCTTTTTTTTTAGAAAAAGAACTTGGTTATTAGGGGTTTTTTTGCTGTTAAGTTGTAGGAGCTATTTATAGATTATGGATATTCATCCATTATCAGGTATCTGATAAATATTTTCTCCTATTCTGTGGGTTACCTTTTCACTCTGTTTTCCTTTGACACACAAAACTTTTTAATTTTGATGATGTCCAATTTATCTATTCTTTTACTGCCTTTGGTTTTCGTGTCGTATTCAAGAAATCATTGCCAAATGAAGCTTTTCTATATGTTTTCTTCTAAAAATTTGATAATTTTAACTCTTACACTTAGATCTTGGATCCATTTTGAGCTAATTTTTGCATATGACATAAGGGAAGGCTCTAACTTCACTTTTCCATGTAGATTCCCTGAGCACCATTTGTTGAAAAGAATATACTTTCCCCACTGAGTGGTCTTGATACTCTTGTCAAAAATCATTTGGCTATATGTGAGAAGGATTATTTCTGGGCTATCTCTTCTCTACAATGTTAGCCTTTTAAGGTGACTAACAATTATACTGATGAAACAAAGATGGTACGTGCTACTCCAAAAGAGAAAGAAATTAAATTGCTTTTCTCGGCAATTATAATGAATTTCCAATGAGAGAGAGTACATTCCTTATATATTTATTTTTCTATTCAGGAATTTTTTTTAAGTATAGGTTCACAGGAAATTGAAAAAATCGTACTGAAGTCCTGTGTATCCTCCACCCATCTTCACCCAGTGGTACATCTTACCTGTGTGTAGTACAGTATCAAAACCAAGAAATTTATGTTAGTACAATCCCAGATCTTATTCTGACTTCATCAGTTATACATGCATTCATCTGCATGTAGATGTAGTTCTTTACACTTGCATTATTACATGTGTAGATTTGTGTAATCACCATTATAATCACGGGCTTCCCAGGTGGCTCAGTGGTAAAGAATCTGCCTGAAAATATTGGAGCCACAGGAGATACGGGTTTGATTCCTGAGTCAGGAAGATCCCCTGGAGAAGGAAACAGCAACCTACTCTAGTATTCTTGCCTAGAAAACCCCATCGACAGAGGAGTCTGGTAGGCTACAGTTCGTAGGGTTGCAAGGAGTCAGACACGACTGATTGACTAAGTACACACACTATAATCACTAATCTCCTCTCCATCTCTATGATTTTTGTCATTTCAAAAATATTATATAAGTGAAATCATATAGCATGAAATGCTTGGAGATTACTTTTTTTTTACTCAGCATTATTACCTTGAGATCCATCCTACTTGTTGCAAGTATTAATAGTTGGCTAACACTTTCACTTTGTATTCCATGGTGTCTACTGCAAACTGGCACTTGCCATGCATGCTTGCTGTATATTCTTACAAGGATTAAATCAAACCTGCTGTCATGGCTGCTGACCTTCAACAACCCCTGAAGGGAGTTCAGGGTGGAGATCAGGAATGAGGCACTTTGTGTTCCAGAAAACTGGCAGAACAGGTCTTCGGATAGTTACATATTTTCAGGAGATAATTTTATAAGCCCAATTCTTGCATCTCTTCGCATCTAGAAAAGCAATAAATTCCTTCATGGCTGCAAACATATGTGCTTGATTGCATGTACTCCTCCTCTCCCAAAATCATATATATACAGACCTTCCCCCTACCTCTTTGGAGCAATTTCTCAGAGCCCTCAGAAATGCTGTCTCCCAGGCTATCATCCTCATTTTGCCCCCAAATAAATCTTAACCCAGAACTATTATGTTGTGCATTTTTTAACTCAGCAATGGTATGAATATTCCAGTATGTTTAAACATTCACCCATTGATGATATTTGGGTTGTTTACAATTTTTGGTTACAACAAATAAAGCTAGTATAAAGATTCCTGTACATGTTTTTGTGTGGACATAAATTTTATTTTCTCTGAGATAAATGCCCAGGAGTGCAATGGCTGGATTCCACGGTATGTTTAGTTTTGTAAGAAATTGCTAAACTGTTTTTCAGAATGGCTATGCCATTTTACATTCCCATAAATAATGTCTGAGAGACATCCAGTTTTTCTGCATTATCAACGGCATTTGATATTGTCACTGCTTTTTATATTCACTCTTCTAACAGATATGTAGTTATATCTCATTGTGATTTTTCAGGAATGATTTATAATTTGCTTCATGTAGCAGATCAACTACTTTGCATTGCTATCTTCTTCCTCTTACTCTTACATTCGCTTCCCTTTCCTCGCTTCATTATTCCTCATGGGACTAAAAAAATGTAAAAAAAAAAAAACAAAAAAAAACTCCTCATTTTCTCTTGGGTTATATTGTCCTAATGAAGTCTCAGTTTTATCATCCTTTATTTGCTTTAACCATTGGCTTTGTAGTCAGCAGGGAATAAAAGAAAGAAGCAGCTGGCCAGAGGGCTAAGAGGAGGAGGTCTGTTCTTTGTGCCTGTGTATATTCATTTTCTAGTCACAGCTCAAGTTGTTTTGCTTTCCACTGCTCAGGGAAAGAGGGAAATGGAAATGTACTCTCTGTTGTTTAAGCCTCCTGGACAGTAAAACAAAGGCAGCTGTACTGCCTTTTTCCTAGATAATGTCACATAACCCCTTTGAGAGCTCTTCAAAAATGATCTACACATTTCAAAGACTTTTAAAATTAGAAAAGGTTCTGGACAAGGCCCTCAATAAACATTGATTATGTGCCTACTGTATGCCCTGCTCTAAGAGAAGTGCTAGGTTAGAGACGTGAATCCTAATAACTCAGGTTCTCCTTTCAGTGTCAGCAGCTATGAGTGAGATGGGTGAAGTGCTTATGCAGAGAGGTGAGCAAGCAGCTGTTGGATTTCTAAGGACCCAAAGCTCATTGCCTGGGAGTCAGGAAACTCAGTGAGCGACTTACCCAGAGCTTCTCAAGCCTGAGTGAGCCTGAGAATCATGTGGTGTGGCTGCTAAAAAAAATTCCTGTATACTACCCCAAACAGACCAAGTTAGAACCTCTGGAGGAAAGACTCAGGAAGCTGTATTTTATAGAAACTATTCACATGTGTGATGGACTGAAATGTGTCCCCCCGCCACAAATTCATATGTTGAAGCCCTACACCCAATGTCATGATGCATGTGTGCATGCATGCTAAGCCACTTCAGTCTTGTCCAACTCTTTGTGACCCCAAGGACTGTAGCCCACCAGGCTCCTCTGTCCTTGGGTATTCCCCATGAAAAATACTGGAATGGGTTGCCATGCCCTCCTCCAGGGGATCTTCCCAACCAGGGAATCAACCCCCATCTCTTATGTCTTCCTGCATTGTCAGGCAGGTTGTTTATCCCTGGCACCACCTGGAAAGCCCGTGATGATGCAGTGAGGTGGGCTTTTTGAAGGTAGTTGGATTTAGGTGAGGTCATGAGGGTGGGACCCACATGGAGGGATTTGTGCCCATTTAAAAAGAGGCACAAGACATGCATACACACTGATAAACAGCCATGTGAGGACAGAGAGAAG
The DNA here is from genome assembly GCF_963930625.1 of Muntiacus reevesi. Classification (NCBI taxonomy): domain Eukaryota; kingdom Metazoa; phylum Chordata; class Mammalia; order Artiodactyla; family Cervidae; genus Muntiacus; species Muntiacus reevesi. Next base: position 15,065,053 of record NC_089258.1, read on the forward strand.
GTGGCTATCTGCCAGTCAAACAAAGAGGCCTCAGAAGAAACCAAACCTGCTGACATCTCGATCTCAGAATTCTTGCCCCCAGAACTGACTGTCTGCCAGGCAAGGAGAGAGTTGCCATCAGGAACTGAATCAGCCAACACCCTGATCTTGGAATTCTAGCCTCCAGAAGGGTAAGAAATAAATTCCTGCTGTTGGTCACCCAGTCTATGGCATTTTTTCATGGCAACCTGAGCAAACTAATACAATAATACAATGTGATTCTTAGAGTCATATCAATTGAGAACCATTGACCCAGTTCAGCCCTCTCATTTGACAGGTGAGGAAACTTGTTTTTTTAGTTTTAAAATGAATTTATTAAAGAATGGTTTTAGGAAGGCAACAACATTTGATTCATCATTTTTAAAATGTTCTGTTTCTTTGTGCTGTGTAATAAAGGTAATGTTAAGGGGGTATGGAGTTATAAACCTCTTTCTACTGAAATTCTCTGATAGCATAACACAGTGCAGAACAAATTTTTTTTAGTTTCTTCTATGCTTCTCTTTTAAAAGAGATGAATAACAGAGGATGATATAAAAAGCTATTTTTTTCCTAGTCATTCTGTAGTTTTGGAGTCAGTATTTTTACCATCACAGGCTACAATTTTCACTTTATCCACTTTAATAAGTTCTGTCACCTCTCTGAATTCAACATCATACAATACCAAAGGCCTCATATTATTGCAGAATTTGTACATATTTAGGCAAGTTAGTGAATCTCATCTGGTGTCCCCACATCTAGTTAATAACTAAAAGTGAAAGTCACTCAGTTGCATCCAGCTCTTTGCAATCCTATGGACCGTAGCCCGCCAGGCTCCTCTGTCCATGGAATTCTCCAGGCAAGAATATTGGAGTGGGTTGCCATTCCCTTCTCTGAGGGATTTTCCCGACGACCCAGGGATCAAGCCCAGGTCTCCCACATTGCAGACAGATTCTTTACCAACTAAGCCACCAGGGAAGCCAGTTAATGGCCTAGTCATTATTATGTCCAAGTTCTCTGGATTTTAGACCAGTGCCCATTCCACCAACTCAAAGATGACAGATAACATTATTTGTATATATTGTGCATGTGTGTGCCTGCATGCTAAGTCACTTTGCAACACTATGGACTGTAGCCCTCCAGGCTTCTCTGTCTATGGAATTCTCCAGGCAAGAATAGTAGAGTGGGTTGCCATACCATCCTCTAGGCGATCTTCCTGACCCAGGGATTGAACCTGTGTCTCTTATGTCTCCTACATTGGCGGGTGAGTTCTTTACCACCAGCACCACCAACTCTGGTCAGTTGCTTATGGCTGCTAAGAAGGCTGTGCCAGGACGGATTCTGAGTACAAGTTGACGCTCAACTGACGTGGGCACCATGACTGGCAGGGAGAGCATGTAAGGAGTAAGAAGCATCATGATATTGGTGGGAAACCTGGACTTAGAGTCCAGCTACCCTGGTTGAATAAAGGCTCTTATTACTGAAGCTCGCTGAGAACGGCAGGGTTCAAAGAGCTTGTTAGAGATGTACATTCTTGGGTCCTATCCAGACCAACTAGATCAGGAACTCTGTAAGTAGGCCCCCTGAACCTGTCCTGCTTTTGCACACTACAATTTAAGAAGCACTGCATTAGAATAGAAAGATGATAATGTCAGTGTCTCTGGATGGTGACCATGAAAAGATGTCACAAACTACAAAGCAGTTCGCAGGCGTAAACTAGCATTCCTCTTCCTGGCTGGAGTCTTGTTTCCATGGGCTTGCTCTGTGTATTGGTAGAGGAGCATCTGCCCTCCCTCCCAGTTGGGTACAGCTCATAGTATTTAGCACGGCACCTCTCACATCTACTCCTCTGGTTGTGGGTGGAACAAGCAGAAGACCTCAGGGACCTCCTGAGAATGTCAGGAAGCTTCTTCCAGCCCTCATCCCTTATAACCAATGAAAAAATGCCAGGGTTGTGTATTTTTAGTTGAGGACATCTACATTTGCCAGCTCCAAGCCCGCCTTCTAACCATGTGGCCAGCATTGTGCAACTACTATGCTCCTTTATGACAAAACCTTCCATTTTCTGTTAAGTAATGTGTTTGGAAGCTTGAGTGAATCAGAGACAGTAAGCATTTGATTGCTTACATTATTTTGGTTCAAACATGGCTCACAGCCCAGGAGTAATTTATTTATTTTTATATGGTACATTTCTATTTCACTTGGGAGTTTGCCACCCCCCCATTCCCTCTTCCAGCTGCTCTCCCTTCGCCCACCCACCCCCTCTTGCCACCCTTCTTCCCAGGCCTGCCTCTCCGGTCGGGTGGAAAGTTTGTGAAAGATGCCCCCATTAGCAGCCTCCACGCCACAGACTCTGTTCTCTGCCACTGCGGTTCGCTCGCACGTTCCGCCGCCCACCCACAGCCTCAGACCTGACAGGCAGAGACCACCTACTGCTGGCCCAACAAAGGCCCACATTTTCCACAAGCAAGTCAGCCTTCTCCGTCTGAGTGCACCGCTAACCATGTGGGTGTGGGTCTGGGCTCATTTTTCCAGGAGCCACCAAGCCCAGACACAAAGATTGTAGAAGGTTTTTGCTCAGAGCCACCCTGGGCAGGAAAGCCAGCAACCTGGACACGACAGAATCAATATCTCATGACAGGTCCCCTGAATCGAGCTGTCCCCTGCCTACCCCACCCCCATCTGCTAAAGCAGCCTGTTCTGCATATGTGATGGAAACTGCGTCCTGGCAAAACACAAAAAGTAAATATTTAAAGGAAAAAAGCACACACAAGGAAACAAAATGCCTTGCGTTTATGTTTCCATGGTCTGCCGCCAAGTACCTCCCAGCCTCTCCCGGCTCGTGTTCAGCATGCCATATGGTTTGAGACCAGTGGATTAAACCCTCCACGGTTGTGAAAAACATCAGTCCATTTGGTCTGGCCTTTCTCTCCCTGCATTTGTTGTTCATTTGCAAGTTTCTCACATCCCTCAGCTGACTGCTGTCAGTGTGTTTACAGGTTTTAGATTTCTGATGGGATCTAAAACACCACACCACCCAGAGCCTGCTGCAGACCATCTCCAGGAGGAAGGGAGGTGGCCCTGGGGTGTTCCAATGGACATTTGCAAACAGGGCCCTGGGACATGTGTGACCCAACAAAACACACATTTTAATGCATCAGTGATACTTCCCCCCTGAAACTCAGGCCAAATAAAGAGTGATATTGTGCTTTAGTCCCCACTTGGCATTCTCCTGAGACATTTCTAAACCAGGGCTGGAAGGGTAAGTCCTTGCCAGGAGTAGAAAACTGGCTGGCACTGGAGGGAAAGGTGGCTGCACCAGGATCAGCTGGAACAAAGCCTTGTCCACTTTTTACTTAAGTAAGGAACTAGACCTCTAACTCTTCACATGGAGGGTATAGCATTAAATAGTCATAAGAAATATTCTATACAAGGTCTGACACTTCCCTACTACAACTGTGGGAGTGAAAACACAGCACTGATGTGATGATTGGGAAGGCCAAGCAGATATAAAGGGAATGTCTTTCCTATTAAAGAAGTTCAGATAAGTGGCTAGAGCATAATATGCAAGTCCGGATCAGACTTTCAAGCCTTGTGCCCACAATCTTTTCCTACCACCCATCATTTTTTGCCTAGTGACATTTCCAGAGACAGAACCATATGGAGTAAATTCCAATCTTATTTCTCACTCAGTTCGATCCAATTCACATTCGGATTCTGTTTGATTCAGGCCCTGCAACACATTTAGTTGGTTGTGGGAGATTATTTAGCAAGATTCATAGGCAACTTTCAGCTGTGGATATATGGGTGGGCTAAGGGGCCAACAGATGTGTGCTCATCTTTGAAGACAGAGGAAGACATAATATAAACTCATTGCATTTATTTTTTTGAAGCTTCTAGCCTGAGTTCACAGAGAGGCTATCACTATCCTGATTTGGAAGAATATAAACTACACTTTTTCATTATAATAAATCAAGCCTTGAAGTTGCATAATTATTAGAGCAAAAGGCTTTAGGGACCTTAAGAAGTCATTTTGCCCACCCCTTACTCCATCCTCGCCTCTATTCCTTTGAGTACTAACTTTCAGCTTGGAGTTTTATAGGACCTTTTTTTGATAAAATGCCCTAGAGTTGCTCAGATCATGAGTGCTGTTTGTGAGACCAGAAGTGATTGGACATTAACACTTGGATATGCCCTGGTAGAGAGGCACAAACTCTTAGCAGGTAACGTCATGAGCCAATACCACCAACATTGATACAGAAGGGTAGAACCACACGGCACAAGACAAAGTAAACTCCAGAATGGGCATAAGAGACAAGTAAAGGGAAGCACTTTAAAAGAAGTGTCCCTGGAAAGGCCCCACTTCAATCAAAGTCAGGAAGTACCCATCCTCCTGAGGTCACAAAGAGACTAGCAATCTTAACTATAAGACATATAAAATAGAAATGGAGTACAACATTCTTTTGAAAAATATGAATGTCTTTTGAAGACTATAAATGTTGCTCAGCACACAGCCCTGACCATAACTCATAGTTTTTGATATAAAGTATCTTCCTTTTCTTTAATTTCTAGATAATTTATCATTTTAAATTTGCCCTTTTTTTCATTTTAATAGGTACCACCAAATTATTTTCCCAAAACGTGTGCCAGTCCAGGCCCCACTGACATTATAAAACATGAGAGAGAACTTTCCCACACCTTTACTGGCATTGAATATTACCACTAATTTTTGCCAACCTGATCAGCAAACTATTGGCTATCTTTATTCTTGTTAAACATTCTGCCTGCCAGTAATGTTGGGCATATTTTCAATTGTTTGATACTTAATCATTGAACTGCTCACTGTTCTATTTTTTTCTGCTTAGTAATTTATGAGGCTATCAATATTAGGGAGATTAATACTCTATCATCTGTGTTCCAAATATTTTCTCTAGTCTCATCATCTTTCTGTCAGTATTTTTGTATTATCTTTGGCCACACAAAAATATTGAATTTTTATGGAGTTAGGCTTGTCAAATGTTTCCCTTAAGACTTTTTAGTTTCCTGCGTTGCTTAAAAAGGTGACCCCTCTGAAAGGCTGAAAAACATTATCGTAAATTCCTGATTAGAATTGCGTTAAATGAGGCATTAATTTAGGAAGTTTTATGTTGATGCTGTTTTCTTCCTCCATAGCAGGGGTCAGCAAATCACAGCCTGTGGGCTGACTCCAACCCATTGCCAGCTTCCTAAATAATGTTTTATTGGAACCCAGCCACATTCATTCATTTACATGGTGCCTGTGTCTACTTTTGCACTGCAATGGTAGAGTTTTGTAATTGTAACAGAGACCCTAGAGCCTTCATAGACTAAAATATGTTACCTGATTGTTTATTTTAATGCTGAAACAAAAGAGTTGCAATAGGCGGTAAGACATAATACTTGCCATTCTGAATTTCTTGATTACCTGTAGATTTTCTTTAAAATCATCTGCTAACTTACTAGAATTATTTTTCTGGATTGTAACATTAATACAAATTCATTCTAGAAATTAAAATTAAAATCTCCCCTGACCTTCTTACCTAGAGAAACTACTGTCACTCTGTTGATATATATATAGTGTGGTTTTGTCTGTACATACTACCTGTCACATGATAACAATTCCTTGACATTTGGCTTCTAGAGATGTCACACTTCTTTTTCTAATGCAAATTCGCATTCTGGCTGAGCCTGGTGAGACGGCCAAGGTCAGTTCCCTGGGGACTCTGTCTTACGCCTTATAATGGGATCAACTAAGAACTCTAGGCTATTGTGCTCTCGGAGAGAAGGGCAGGCACAGTCCTTGCTTCAGGGTGGTCACTGCTGTTACTGAGAACCATCAGCTAAAAGCACTGTTGCCCCTGGACAGCATTTCTTCACCATGGGTAGGCACCGCTGCCCCAGATGGCTCCAGGAAGGCCCTCCCCACTGACCACTACCTGAGCCCTGAAGACCCTGGTTGCTGTTCCAAAGCCATGGTTTAGTGACCAAGCCACACAGGCACCCAGGCAGCCATGAAGACTTTACTGAAAACTGTTTTCAGTAGATGAAGACAAAGGACTTTGTGATTTACTCAAGTGATTAGGTACAAAGTTCCTGCCAGGAAACACAATGTTAAAAAGCTCTTTTTCCTGAATTATATTCTGCTGTGTGCATGAAGCATAGTGGTGTTATTAAACATGCTTACTTTTGTACTTTTTACAACACTTGACAGCACCGTGGATTAGTGATGAAGTCAAGTGCACTTCATCTTTATTTTGGTGCCAAGAGGTTCTGGTTCTTCCCAGCATAGTGAATCAGACTGAAGAAATATTTATGAAATGAAAAGTCCATCAAGAAAAGTGTTGGGCAATTGTCTCTGACAATGGAAGAAACACAGCGAAGGCTACGAGTGATTTAAGGATCACAAGCACCCCATGTTGTTCACACTCTTTAGTTGCATGTTGAAAAAGCTATTATGGCACAGAATTGCTGCCTGTAGTCACCAGGGACGGGCCCCCTTCATTGCTCTTTTTCATCCAAAGATATACTACATGATATAGAAGAGATTTTGGAACTGCCTTATCACATAAATTTATAAAACGTTCCAACAAACTAGAACAGCAGCTATTGTGTGTTCAAAGGCTACTTGTACCAAAAAATCTTGAAATTGTATCTTGCAGCATGCCAGTTCAGCATGGGTACTAACAGCCAAACGTTGCTTCCAGAGAAAGTAGTTCATTTGTGAAACATGCCGAAGAAGTAAACCACCTAACGGATTTTAAGAAGGCAAGTATTTCATTCTCGAACTTGCTTTAAGGTCTTCCTATGTTCCTACTGCTGGAAAGGTGCTGGTCTTGGCAAGGGAAGCTGAGCAGCAGGTGGAAATTCCCAGATGATAGTGTTATCTTGAAAGCAAATTATAAGTTTCCCCCGCTATCCAAAAGCAGAGTATTCCTATGAAATCTTTTATAGCATGAAGCTAAGAAGTAATTACCTCAGGACATATCTTGCTAATGCAGACATAGAATAACTAGAAATAAAGCACAGTTACTCACAACACAGCTCAAAGATATAGCAACTTGAGGCTGAGATGCAGTTCCCTGGGGAGGAGCGTGGAGTACCCACTGACTATAACAACTCACTGCAAAACAAATACTAACACCATTTTGCAGTTTTATCTTTTTCCATAAAATTGAAAATTCTCTTCAAATCTCTCTCTGTTGGCTAAAGGAGGTACTAACATAGGTCTTCCATAAAAGCAAAGTGGTGAAAAGTGAACTTTGGAAGAGCTGGGGATGCTTATACATTGTTCCATTCTCAGATTGAACATTTAAGGACAAAATTTTCCTGAAGTTCATGCAGAAGCAAAGATGACCAAGTGAAGGCAACAGTTGAAGTTCTGCTTCTGAAATACTCAGAAACCCTCTCTAAGAAGTGCATACAGCTTTGGTCTGAGTGTTGCTTCAGCTCCTTAAACCAAATCTTCAAGCCCAGGAGATGAAGAGGGGGAAAGACTTGACTTTAGCTATAATGTTTAGAGCAAGTTTTCTTAACGTCTGCACTATTGATATTGTAAATCAATAATTCTTCGCTGTGAGCTGCTGGCTGTCCTATGCACTGTAGCATGTTTAGCAGCATCCCTGGCCTCTATTCACTAGATGTCAGTAACATGTCTCCCCTGATTATTACAACCAAGATTGTCTCTAGACATTTCCTAATGTCTCCTAGGGGGGCAAAACCTAAAATCACCCTGAAAATCACTGGTTTACAAGAAAGAAATCCTAATAACAGTACAGGTGTTTCTAAAGGTACATGATAACCCTTCATAAAGATGCTGCCATTAATTCTCCTCAGGCCCTAGTGACTTCTTCAGAACACGACAATGACAAAGCTGCCAAATGCACCACACTCCCCACTGATTTCAGTTGGAAACAGGCTTCTGTTTTGCTCACATGTGTGAGCACTGCACCAAGGGGCCCTCTGCCGGTTGATGGTGTTGAGACATCACTATTACTGTACTGTACTATCCAACTTAAAAAATTTAACTCCTGGCCTTCCTTGGTGGTATGGTGGTTAGGAATCTGCCTGCCAGTGCAGAGGACACAGGTTCGATCCCTGGTCCAGGAAGATTCCACAAGTCATGGGGCGCCTAAGCAGGTGCGCCACAACTCCTAGCTCATGTGCTACAATTACTGAAGCCCCTACACCTAGAGCCTGTGCTCCACAGGAAAAGCCACCTGAGAAGCCCATGCACCACAACGAAGAGTAGCCCCCGCTCTCTGCATCTAGAGAAAACCCACATGCCCAGCAAAGACCCAGCACAGCCGAAAGTAATTAATTAATTTAAAATTTTTTTTAAAATTTTTAAGCTGCTAAAAAATTTGCTAAAGTTCTTAAGTGAATATCAAAATGTTATTTTCCTTTTAAAATAAAATTTCAGATGTATCTATATAACCCGGAAGTTCTAAGATGGCAATATGTGGCCTTGACAGAATATCCATTGACAAATGTGTGCGTTCAGCATTAGGTCAAAATTCACCTTCAGGCCACATGTCTGAGAAGAAGCTGCCTGAAGCAGGCCCAGGGCTGGAACAGCAGTGGGCACTGTAGTGGGGTGTTCAACAAATGATTCGCTTGGCCAGTCCTACATGGGTGAGCATTGAAGTCATTTGCAGTATTTTGGTCTTAACATTACTTTGTGATAAACTTTCCTATTTAGAAAACAATGAGGTCCTATCTAATTACCCCCTCAAAAACATTCCTGTAAGTAAAATTATGGCATCAAAAGGCCAGAACACTTTTACGCTTTTTTATACCTATTATTGTGTCCTCCAGAGAAATCCCATTTGCACTATCAGCAGTGAGGGTCTTGGCAGACCCCAAATGTTATCATTTTTTCAAAGATCTTTATTACTGTGACAGGGGGACATCATAACTTCTTTTAATTATTTCACAGTTCTCTGGTTTAAGAAAAAACAACAAAAATTACACAGTGTCAAAATGACCATTGATTACTGTTTCTTTAATTGAGCCCCTGATGATACAGTTGAGTTGCAGAAAGGGCACATGAGATATGAAATGTACACAGCTTTAAACGTTAGAGTGACACTTGGCATCGTGAGATACTCTCATTGAGGGGGATGTGGGAGCTAAGCTCTGTTAGGGAATAGAAGACGCTTACCCCAAATACAAGTTCATTGAGTGAAAGAGCAAATAAACTCAGGAGATTTTCAAGCTGCCTTGTTTGAACAAGATTTTTACACAAACTGGAACTACTCATGTTATTTTAACTTCTTCCACACTCTTTCTTTGCCAAGTATGAGCAGTTGAATTTGCAAAGTTCTAACTCACATGTGATATGACTGATTTGTAATACTTATTGAGTTGCTGCCATGTCTCATAGACATCAATTAATATCATTCAGTCTTTGAAACAGTCTTGCCAGGTAGATAACATCTCTATGATGTGAACAAGGGTCTTGAAGTTTTAAAACTGGGCCTGAGGTTCAAGGCTATTGAGTGGCAGAGCTGGAATTCACATCCGGTTCTGCCTGATTCCAAAATTCATACTCTTTTATTTCCCATGCCATATAGTGTACCAATATCAGTCCCAAATATTCATGTTTCCTCACGAATCCTCCCTCCCCTTAAGAATGAAAAACACATGATTCTCTCCAACTTGAGTTCAGAGAGAACTATTAAACTTATAATTTTGATGACTATTATGGAACACCATCATGTACAGATACGAGAGTTGGACCATAAAGAAAGCTGAGTGCTGAAGAATTCATGCTTTTGAACTGTGGTGCTGGAGAAGACTTTTGAGAGTCCCTTGGAAAGCAAGGAGATCAAACCAGTCAAGCCTAAAGGAAATCAACCCTGAATATTCATTTGGAAGGGTTGATGCTGAAGCTCCAATTCTTTGGCCACCTGATGCCAAGAGCCGACTCACTGGAAAAGACCCTGATGCTGGGAAAGACTGAGAGCAGGAGAAGGGGTTGGCAGAGGATGAGACAGGTAGATAGCATCACCAACTCAATGGACACGAATCTGAGCAAACTCCAGAAGATAGAGGCTTCTCTGGTGCCTTAGATGGTAAAGAATCTGCCCACAGTGCGGGAGACCGTGGTTCTATCCCTGAGTCAGGAAGATCCCTGGAGAAGGAAATGGCAACCCACTCCAACATACTTGGCTGGAGAATTCTGTGGACGGAGGACCTTGGTCGACTAGAGTCCGTGAGGTCACAAAGAGTCAGACAGGACTGAGCAACGAACACTTTCACTTTTCTGGAGATAGTGAAGGACAGGGCAGCTTGGTGTGGTACAGTCCATGAGGTCACAAATAGACACAATTTAGTGACTGAACAAAATGGAACACCTGGGTCTCTTTTTGCCCCTGTTTTATAGTGGGGAGGGGAAATAGGTAGGAATAAAAGGGGAATTGGATTTCCTAGTGCAAGGAAGCACAGTATATTACAACAGTAAGCACTCATTCCCTTTTTCTCTTAAATCCCTTCTTGTTTCCAGTTTGTGTCACAGCGACATGACATGGGCAGAGCCTGGCCTAGGCTGTCTTTCATGTTCCCCCTCTGAAAACATTTGGAAAAGTGTAATCATTTGTTCCCTCCCAATAGGACTCTTTCTGGCTAAAGGGAAGACCCGGCCTCCTGGGTGGTGTTGCTCTTATGCCATCCTTCTGTGGTTATTTCTGTTTAGCCCTCATGGGCCCTTGCAACTAAAGTCAGTATTACTGAATGACCCTAAAATTCAAGTCTCCAGTGAGTACTAAGAAAAGACAGGCGTTTGAATTTCTATAGTTAAGTTTTATAGAAGGGGAGGCCACTGGGCATCCCATGACATGCATTCTAATTCCAGAAAAGTCACTTTTACTCATGTGAACCTGAGGGATTTCCGTGATATTCCAGGCAGTTTACTCTTGTGAAAATCACATAGAATATACACATCCTGGCCCAAGGAAATGATAAAGTCTCATGTAAAGCATTTTAGTGCTACTCATAATAGCACTTTTCACCATTTATTAATAACAGACTCTATATTTGACTCACTTTTGTTTCTTTTCTAGCCTTACGTTTTCTAAATTTTCCCCTCCCCCCATTTAGAATATAAGCCCCATGAAGGCTGGGATTGGGGCACTTAATTAATTATTATATCCCCAGAGCTCAGAAAAAGGCCAGGCACAAAGTGCACATTTGATAAATATTTGTTGAATGAATTTATGATAATCCCTCTGGGGAATTAACAGTGTAGCTTGTAAATTTTTATTTCCTGGAAAACATTAAGAGAAGGGTAGGCAGGGACTTATTCACACGAGTTTAGCGATAATACTACTTGGAAGACAAGACTAAGACTGAGGAACTCAGTTACTTAGGGTCCTGGTTCTATGGTTTTATGGTTCTTTGTCCAGTACTGGTTTCACTGAGCCTGCCCACTCACCATGTTCGAGTCACAGGTCAAAATTTTTCATTAAAATGGGTAAAACTCTGGCTAGTGAATCTTAAAAACTTGTCATAGACTGATCCCCTCCTCACTTATCCCTAGGGAAGAACTGCTGTTATTGATCATACATTTAGCTCCTGGCCACTCTGATACTTACGAGGCACTGATGCTGCCCAGGACTTTCCTAAACAGCCTTCAACTTGACAGACTGGCCAAGGTCTTTCCAGGATCCTAGTGACTAGCTGCCAATGGAATCCAGGGCTGCAATATTTAGTTAGCATTCAGCTTGTACATTCTGTCCCCTCCTTCTTCCCTCCAGGAAAACATATGGTAAGAGCTGCTTTTTTTGGAGCAAATTCTTAAGGGAAAACAAGCTTTTCATCTTAAAAAAAAGGTTCCAGGAAACCCTCCTTACTGATGTCTAAGGAAATCACTCCAGAGCTTAATTTTGCATTTCCCATCAGAGTAATCACTTCTGTTACTGGAGAAAGTGCTAACTGACAAGGATTTTGAGACAGCAGTGGGTGGGCTTTAGTGCCTACCTGCAGGTGTTTGCACACATACTTGTGTATACAAACCAATGTATATGGTACACTTAGTGATCACTGCTCAAAAATAGTCTATTTCCTTTTCCAAAAATGTTCAAATCATGACACGGCTGACAGCTCAGCTGGGCAAAATCTGATGAAATTCTTGGCCCTGGAAATGCCAGGTGTTGATGCCTCCAGCCTCCATCAGCACCTCTGAATATGAAAGGGGCTCAGTGTGTGTGTCAGCGTGGAGGGGCAGGGGCGCACAAGGAACAGAGGGGAAGACAAGGGTGGGTTCTAAGGGTCTTTGCTTCCTTTGCTTCTCCTAACAAAGGCAGGAGTCAAATGCCAAGGCCAGAGCTGGGGGCAGCCAAGCCTCTAACATCAGTCCTGAAGACAGGAATGCATTTGTAATTAGCACAAGTGTTAATTATGTTGAAACAGAATCGGGCCCAATTTGCTCTGGGCATGTGAATCATGTCCCAAAGGCAAGCCCTGTTTCTCTTTTTATTTGCGGTGTTTAGTGTAGGATTTTGTTTTTCTTAAAAAGTATGGAGGTATAAAGAACACAGTTTTCTTTTTCTTTCCCCAGATGCCTGCAATATCAGCTCCATTAATACAAGAGCTGACACAATACAAGTGAAAGAAAGTATTCTTTTACTTTCTGATAGCTAAGACATCTCTGCCTGGGCCCAGGTGTGCCAGCTCTGAGAAGCTGCCAGGCGTCACCTCTCAGTCGTCACCTGAAGGGGAGCTCAGTCCTGGTTCTCACTGGAGCCCCGAGCTGTTCAGAAGTACAGCTAGCTCTTCAGGAAGGGAGAAGCACGTATCGCTGAGCAGGTAGACTCTGTAAGGCCGTGTGGAAAAGGTGGTATCAGGTGCCGCAAACTGCGGGAACTGGAAAGGTCCATGTGGAGAATTTAGCAACATGTCTTAGGAGCAAAGAAGCAGCACTGAGCATTTGACAGCTCCAGGTTTTATCAGAAGGTGTTACACACCTTGACTTTTATCATAGTCCTCCCTGAGATAAAAACCTTGATGCCTTTCCAAATAAAAAAACAGAGCTAGAAGTCAGAGAAGGGAAAGCGTGTGTGTGTGTTTGTGTGTGTGTGTGTGTTCTCAGAGCAGCTTTTGAGAAAACCCAGGAGTATCTTCAGGTCTCCACTTACAGTTTCCTGCCTCAGGCGACACATGGATATCTTCTGCTTCTTTATTTCCCTGTCCAGTGTTTCCTAGGTAGCTGGCTAGCAGGAAACTTCAGTGAATCAAATTCAAAGTCACAAACCTGTGGGGCACCTCTGGGAGAATGAGAAAAAGTGCGCCCCATGAGCAGACCCAGACCCTCACCTGAGCACACAGCTTTGCAAACAGAGCAGAGGCCAAAGTCTAGCCCTGCTCCTTTGGGGGCCCTTTGTATCATGGTTCAGTTGTAGATGTAGGCAGAGCAACATTCACCAACTTGAAACTGGGTTTAAGAGAGAGTGAAGGTATGACTTTTCTTTCAGCTTGGGATGCTACCAGCTCGGGATGAGCGTGGAAAACTGTTCTTCAGTTACCAGCACAGCTACGGTCTTCAGTTTCCTAGCTCAGGAGTCAGACTCCACCTGGCTTTCTCTTCGCCTCCTACCCATTGCTTGCAAACAGCCTTACAGTGGAGCTCTGCTGTCCAAAAGATGCTCCATAAGTATTTGGAGTTGGCTGAATGGCCTGGCTACCGAGCACCCTCCGAGGATATAAGCATTTCCTTTGGCAAGCTTTCTTCCCACTGCTGGCTTCATTGACCCATTTGTTTCAAAGGATTGCATGCAGGGGACAGCTCTCTGAGATGCATCCCAGGTTTCATGAAAATCTACAAATAACAACGGATGAGGTCTTAACATAATTAGCACAATTCATATCATTCACACTGCCAAAAAACAGAAAAAGAATTCTACTAAAATGACAGACCAAGAGAAATTTGAGTTTGTTTCACCCTGGCAAGACTTAAGATCAAGTTAGAAGAGAAATAAATGTCTCTAAAGCAAGAAGTGCTAGTGACCTCCCACTGGTCCTGGAGGTAATTCAATCACAGCTCCACAAGAACCCTTCCTCCACCACAACTCCTAGCAGTTACCTCAAGGGTCTTCAACACAACTATAGTAGGTATTTTTTGTGGTTTCTCGTGAAAAAATTAAGTTCAGATATGATGGGACAAATGGCAAAGACATTTATTGGCTACAGTGAATCTTTTCCTTTTCTGCCTAGAGCAACTCCTCTAAATATTAAGTTGTTAATAGAAATCACTTCAATAAATGTAGTTTTTAAAACAAGACCAACTCTGCAAACACAAGCTCAGACTTTGGTACCATGCCATATTAACCCTGAACCCACTGCTTATTATATCTTTAAATTTTAAGCCATATTGAAATCTGGCTACTCACCTCAAGGTTATACTAAGTTATGAACATTGTTATGAATAAAGAAGCAACAAATCTACTCCTCCCTTGGGAACCAAACATTATTTTCACAGCATGTTTAAGGATTTAAGCATCAAACAGATTGATTTACTTTTTAAGATAAAAGTGGTTATTCCAATAACTCTCTCTTGATACACTGTCTAGCCTCCCCCACATTTGCCTTCCCTCTGGTGTTGGCATTGGTGTGTGAAGTTGTTCTCTACAATAAGTCACCTGAGAAATAAAAGTTTCCTATATATCTTTTGAGGTAGAATTCTCCCAGAGAAACACAATTAGGCTGGTGACTCTATAAAGACTGCTGCCGACATGATGGACAAGCACCTCTGGATGTGAGAGCCTTCCTCATGGGGCACTGGGGAAAGGCAAGGGCCACAGAGCCCAGGCAGGCTTCCAAGAAGAGACAGGAACTTGCTGAGACACCCAGGACGGAGGGAAAACAAGATGAAACAGGAAGAAGATGCAAGCAGGCCCATTTCTCAGGTAGGAATATCTACCCTAAAGGACTTGTGAACAGTAGTAAGAAAGAAGGTAGGCAAGGAAGGAAGAGAGGGAGGGAGGCAAACAGGAAACAGGAGATGAGTAATCCCACTTTCTCTGTCTCATGTCATCTTTATACAACCTGCTCTCCAAAAGGTGATGTCTCTCTTTTTCCATCTTCCTGTTCCTAATGGAGCTTTTAGATACGCCTTTTTGGTGGTTCTTGAGCTAAACCTTACATTATTGGGACTAAGGCCCCACCTACACACAGCTGGGACTATTCATTTCAAAATAAGAATTAGAAGAAATCAAGAGGTACAGCTAACTAGGAAGTCAGAGAAGATAAAATGGAAAAAAAAAAAATTTAGCCTTCACTTCATATAAATAGAGGTCAGAAATGCCGTGCAGAATATAGATTTCTTGGGAATTTGTAATGCTCTCATTGCTTATTATTTTTGTTAATATCTGTCTATTCCCTATAGGTACAAGCAGTAACAAATCTCAAAACAAAACAAAATTGGCAAAAGGGTTATGGGATTTATTTTGGAGGTCAAAAAAGATATATCTTATCTCATTGCTCTTTTGTACAACCAGGAGAGAGAATCCTGAGAGGAAAGCAGATGAAAACAGATTAGAAAGAAAGGTAACCCCTTAAGTTCTCTGGGACAAAAATAAAGAGAGGAAATGTAAATTCAGCTTAGGGAGAACTGTCTCTAGGGAATTAACTTCCGTGATAGTCACTTTCCTCCTGATGTCAAGTCATAGAAACTTCCCAGTAGATTTTATTGAGTGCTAAGCATATGGCGGACCGCGCAGAAGCGCGCTGGCTGCGGCGGACGGCGCAGAAGCGCTAACCCTAGCCCAAGGTCAGAGGTAGCCACCGAGAGCGCCTGGCTGTGACAGCACAGGAGCAACGGCCGAGAGGAACTCCCCACGTGCAAGGTAAGGGGCAGTGGCCGAGAGGAGCTTCCCCACGCCCGAGGTCAGGGGCGGCGGCTGAGAGGAACTACCCGACCCCGGAGTTCAGGGGCCCCGCCGGAGAGGAGCTACCCCACCTCCAAGGAGCAGCTGCAGCGCCGGCGCAGGAGGGCCGGGAGGAGCTACTCCACGTTCAAGGTCAGGAGGGGCGGCTGTGAGAAGATACCCCTGGTCCAAGGTAAGGAGCAGCGCCTGCGCTTTGCTGGAGCAGCCGTGAAGAGATACCCCACGTCCGAGGTAAGAGAAACCCAAGTAAGACGGTAGGTGTTGCGAGAGGGCATCAGAGGGCAGAGACACTAAAACCATAATCACAGAAAACTAGCCAACTTGATCACAGGACCACAGTCTTGTCTAACTCAGTGAAACTAAGCCATGCCATGTGGGGCCACCCAAGACAGTCGGGTAATATTGGAGAGGTCTGACAGAATGTGGTTCACTGGAGAAGGGAATGGCAAACCACTTCAGTATTCTTGCCTTGAGAACCCCATGAACAGTATGAAAAGGCAAAATGATAGGACACTGAAAGAGAAACTCCCCAGGTCGGTAGGTGCCCAATATGCTACTGAAAATCAGTGGAGAAATAACTCCAGAAAGAATGAAGGGATGGAGCCAAAGCAAAAACAATACCCAGTTGTGGATGTGACTGGTGATAGAAGCAAGGTCCGATGCTGTAAAGAGCAATATTGCATAGGAAACTGAAATGTTAGGTCCATGAATCAAGGCAAATTGGAAGTGGTCAAACAGGAGATGGCAAGAGTGAATGTCGACATTCTAGGAATCAGCGGACTAAAATGGACTGGAATGGGTGAATTTAACTCAGGTGACCATTATATCTACTACTGTGGGCAAGAATCCCTTAGGAGAAACGGAGTAGCCATCATAGTCAACGAAAGAGTCCAAAATGCAGTACTTGGATGCAATCTCAAAAAGGACAGAATGATCTCTGTTCATTTCCAAGGGAAACCATTCAATATCACGGTAATCCAAGCCTATGCCCCAACCAGTAACGCTGAAGAAGCCGAAGTTGAACGATTCTATGAAGACCTACAAGATCTTTTAGAACTAGCACGCAAAAAAGATGTCCTTTTCGTTATAGAGGACTGGAATGCAAAAGTAGGAAGTCAAGAAATACCTGGAGTAACAGGCAAATTTGACCTTGGAGTACGGGATGAAGCAGGGTAAAGGCTAATAGAGTTTTGCCAAGAGAACGCACTGGTCACAGCAAACACCCTCTTCCAACAACACAAGAGAAGACTTTACACATGGACATCACCAGATGGTCAACACTGAAATCAGATTGATTATATTCTTTGCAGCCAAAGATGGAGAAGCTCTATACAGTCAGCAAACACAAGACCGGGAGCTGACTATGGCTCAGATCATGAACTACTTATTGCCAAATTCAGACTTAAACTGAATAGAGTAGGGAAAACCACTACACCATTCAGGTATGCCCTAAATCAAATCCCTTATGATTATACAGTGGAAGTGAAAAATAGATTTAAGGGACTAGATCTAATAGACAGAAAGCCTGATGAACTATGGATGGAGGTTCATGACATTGTACAGGAGACAGGGATCAAGACCATCCCCATGGAAAAGAAATGCAAAAAGGCAAAATGGTTGTCTGAGGAGGCCTTACAAATAGCTGTGAAAAGAAGAGAAACAAAAAGCAAAGGAGAAAAGGAAAGATATTCTCATTTGAATGCACAGTTCCAAAGAATACCCAGGAGAGATAAGAAAGCCTTCCTCAGCAATCAATGCAAAGAAATAGAGGAAAACAACAGAATGGGAAAGACTAGAGATCTCTTCAAGAAAATAAGAGATACCAAGGGAACATGTCATGCAAAGATGGGCTCAATAAAGGACACAAATGGTATGGACCTAACAGAAGCAGAAGGTATTAAGAAGAGGTAGCAAGAATACACAGAAGAACTGAACAAGAAAGATCTTCACGACCCAGATAATCACAATGGTGTGATCACTCACCTAGAACCAGATATCCTGGAATGTGAAGTCAAGTGGGCCTTAGAAAGCATCACTACAAACCAAGCTAGTGGATATGATGGAATTCCAGTTAGGCTATTTCAAATCCTGAAGGATGATGCTGTGAAAGTACTGCACTCAATATGCCAGCAAATTTGGAAAACTCAGCAGTGGCCACAGGACTGGAAAAGGTCAGTTTTCATTCTAATCCCTAAGAAAGGCAATCCCAAAGAATGCTCAAACTACCACACAATTGCACTCATCTCACACGCTAGTAAAGTAATGCTTAAAATTCTCCAAGCCAGGCCTCAACAGTATGTGAACCGTAAACTTCCAGATGTTCAAGCTGGTTTTAGAAAAGGCAGAGGAACCAGAGATCAAATTGCTAATATCTGCTGGATCATTAAAAAAGCAAGAGAGTTCCAGAAAAACATTTATTTCTGCTTTATTGACTATGCCAAAGCCTTCGACTGTGTGGATAACAATAAACTGTGGAAAATTCTGAAGGAGATGGGAATACCAGACCACCTGACCTGCCTCTTGAGAAACCTGTATGCAGGTCAGGAAGTAACAGTGTGAGATGAGTGCAGTTGTGCAGTAGTTTGAGCATTCTTTGGCATTGCAGGTCAGGAAGTAACCAACAAACTGAGGAAAAGGAGTACATCAAGGCTGTATATTGACACCCTGCTTATTTAACTTATATGCAGAGTACATCATGAGAAACGTTGGGCTGGAAGAAGCACAAGCTGGAATCAAGATTGCCGGGAGAAATATCAATAACCTCAGATATGCAGATGACACCACCCCTATGGCAGAAAGTGAAGAAGAACTGAATAGTCTCTTGATGAAAGTGAAAGAGGAGACTGAAAAGGTTGGTTTAAAGCTCAACATTCAGAAAACTAAGATCATGGCATCTGGCCCCATCACCTCACGGCAAAGAGATGGGGAAATAGCAGAAACAGTGGCTGACTTTATTTTTGGGGGGCTTCAAAATCACTGCAGATGGTGATTGCAGCCATGAAATTAATAGACGCTTACTCCTTGGAAGGAAAGTTATGACCAACCTAGACAGCATATTAAAAAGCAGAGATATTACTTTGCCAACAAAGGTCCGTCTAGTCAAGGCTATGGTTTTTCCAGTGGTCATGTATGGATGTGAGAGTTGGACTATAAAGAAAGCTGAGCACTGAAGAATTGATGCTTTTGAACTGTGGTGTTGGAGAAGACTCTTGAGAGTCCCTTGGACTGCAAGGAGATCCAACCAGTCCATCCTAAAATCCTGGGTGTTCATTGGAAGGACTGATGTTGAAGCTCCAATACTTTGGCCACCTGATGCGGAAGAGGTGACTCATTTGAAAAAACCCTGATGCTGGGAAAGATTGAGGGCAAGAGGAGAAGGGGACAACAGAGGATGAGATGGTTGGATGGCATCATTGACTCAATGGACATGAGTTTGGGTAAACTCTGGGAGTTGGTGATGGACAGGGAGGCCTGGCCTGCTGGGGTTCATTGGGGTGCAAAGCGTCGGATACTACTCAGTGACTGAACTGAACTGAAGTATATGTTGGATTATGCAGAGCTGAGCTAAAGTAGTTTTCCATCATAATTCAGGTTCTCGGGATAGCTTGTTAGTTATCTGAAGTAGCATCAATAATACCCAAGTTCACCGGAAGTAGAATTATATTTCAGTAAAAATTTTCAGTGAACATTACAAATTTCTAACTGCCACTTTCAACCAGTTGTCTGTCTTTCATTCTACATCTATCAACATTAGCTATTAAGTTCCTGTAAATGTCATCCTTATATGATAATTATAAATGTAAGGATGGTAATAACAGCAATAGCAATAACATTAACATTTATTGAACATTTAATATGTGCAAGGCAGTATTTTGTGTGCTCTGCATATAGTAACTCATGCCTCACCACATTCTCTTAAAGAAAAAAGCCACTCTCATTTTACAGATGAGAAAACTGAGGCTTAAAATAACTCAGCTAGTTAGCCAAGAAGCCAGATGTACTTGTACAGCTCCTAACCTCATAAACAAAGAACATCTAAACACTAAGCATCCTCCCTCAAATACAAATACATCAAATACAGGCTGGGTTTGCTGCTCTCCCAGACCACCCACAGTCCTGTGGCCTCTGAAATATTTAACCCCAGCACTCCTTTCTTCAAGTAAAACCTTGCACAGAAACCCCAAGTCTACATTAAATAGATAAAATTGAGGCTTGCTGATTAAATAGGGTGGAGAAACAAAGACCATTGCCTGTCCCATCTCCACTCAGCCCTTCCTGCTGCCTCAGAAGGTTCTGCAGAGCCTTGGGGCTTCTGCGAAACACAGAAAACCCTTAACAGTCTTTAGCTGATCTCCTTCCACCAGTAAAATTGCCAGCTCAAGAGCTACTTTCCAATTTGCTTTCAAAATTTCAAGGTTTCTTGTTGCTTCTAGGATAAGTTTTGAAATTCTGCATCCCCATGCACCCAGACACTCCCTCTGTACCCCCATTCCATCCAGCTGGCCTGACCTCCTTGTCATTCCCTAAAAGGCATCATTCTTTGAACCATTTGAAATGACCTCTGCTTTCTCCTCCACTCTTGCAAATTCTAGCATCAGAAACTGAGTCAAGTGTGAATTCTCCATAAATTCTCCTCTGACTGCTCTAGTCCTGTTCACCTTGTCACCATGTTTAGCACTCATTCAGGCCCTGCCCCTTCCTGTAGTAATTAGTAGATGGGTTCCACTGCCAGAAAGACACTAAAACAATGCCTTAAGATACAAGTTTATTTCTCTGGCAAGAATTGTCTGAGATGTGCACACTGGGCAAACGCCACACCCCACAGTGTGGGACCCAGGCTCCTTCCATGTGGTCGCTCAGCCTGGCTCTCTTTGATGGCTCACCACTGTATCCCCATCAGAATGAGGAAAAGGGAAGGAAAGACATTTTCTTTCCTTTTAAAGACTTCTCCCTCTACATTGAGCATATCCCACTTGCAAGATGAGAATGGGTATTTAAAGAATAGCTAGCAATCTCTTCCACATTTAACTATTTGAAGGAGAAATTAGGGAGGAGCATTTTGTCTCAGCTCTCATACGCTCATGGAATAAAGGGACTCTGTCTCACACATTGCATCCCCAACAATACCTGTCTAACCTGGGCATCTTAAAAGTACTCAATATTAAAAGTAAATTATTAAAGAATTAATATATAGATATAGGTATTAGTGCATGAGAAAACAGATGTGCAGACATTTTTGGAAACCAAAGATAATGTTGACTTTCTTTACATCAGTGATGAATTAAAAGTTTCTGATTACTAGGTCCTAAATCTAAAGGGGTTTTAATTTTTAGAAAAGTTACCCAAAAAGATTATTTAAATGGGTGATACTCTTCCCAACTATCTTCTTCCCAACACACACACACACACACACACACACACATGCACATGCACGCACACACACACATCCAACTTATTAAAATACAAATTTAGGAAACTGCTTCACTGATACTTGTATTTTTTCCCCAAGATAGTTAATACAAAATCAATGAACGGTTTGGAAAGCTAGGCTTTAAAACATAAAAGTATAAAGATAAAATTAACTTTTCGGATATAAATCTATTGTGATAACACCTTAGATAATTCACTGAACCCTTTACCAAGTGGTGAAAACTTTGGCAATACTTTGAGCCAGGTGATGTTACTATATTTAGGAGTATGAGATTTAGTGTACCTCCTTTTTCAAAGATAATTTATTTTTAAGTATGTATTACAGAAACTATCATATTCTTTTATTTTAGGCAATAATTGGGTTTATGTGTTGATTAATTCATCTGTACACATATGATATATTACCAATACTACTAAAAGTTTTAAGAAGCTTTGAAGCAGCTATAGTTAAGGAACAGTAACTAACTACAGGAACCCTATTGGCCAGTTGCAAAAACACCATGTCAGTTCAGACTTCCCCAGCCTTGAATGAAGTCTGAGAAATAACAACAGTAATAAAAGCAGCTTCCTTGTGTACCTAGTTTGGGTCAGATAATGTACTAACTGTATTGCATGAATTCTTCCCATTCTCTAACAATACTATAGATAAGAAATCTAAGGCTAGGAAAAGTGTAATGATCTTATAGAATATTAGAAGCCCATCAGAACTGGGTTCAAGTTGAGCACATTTATTTCCAAAGACCTTTGTTTTTTCAAATGTAGATAAATCAAATTAACAGTGGTCACTCTGCTGCTCCATGTATGCTTGGTACAGAGTTCTATGCAACTATCTACAAGAAGGCGCCAGCTTGTGTCACTGATGCTTGTATTCATGTCTCATGGCAGGATTAAAGGGATTAGTTAGAATGTGTCCACAGATGCCCCACCAGTGAGCTCACACAGAAAAACCCCCTTGTTGGCTGGGAACCTCAGGAGACTCTGGATAGGGTGGGCAAAGGCAGTCTAAGGATACGATCCAGATTATACATAGAAGGAGGCAGTTCCCTCAGAGGAGGCCCGCCTGGTCTTTCCCTTGCTCATGTAGTCTAACCCTCCCTCGATGAGGCATTCTCCCACCTGCCTTGCCCCTGAAATCCTTGAGGTTTCTTGAGGCTGGAAGTCTGGGCTTCTGGCACAGCCTGAGTAAAGACCAATCTACTTTATCCCTGGCTATCACTGCAATACAGTTACTTACCACTAGGGGCACTGACAGAGCTAGTTTGTGCTCTGAATACGATGTTTCCAGCAAACGAAGGACTGATCCTCAAGGCCTCTAGGTCTAGCCACACTCAGCGGGAGTCGGGCAGCATTCCAGCTAACATATTCTTCCAGGTCCCTCAAGGAAGTAGTGGGGATTTTCACTTCCCTTCAGTACAGAAAACCATCCAATCCTCCTTCAAAAGACCTGGCTGGGAGACCCTGGCTCAGAATCACATATGCATGAAAATATTCTAGGATTTAGCTCTCCCCTGATGCTAAATTTGCAGAGCAGGACACAGGCCAGCACATCTCAAGCAGATTCGGGTGGCCTGTGTCTGCAGTGGTTTCCTCAGTGGAATGGAATCTTGCATAGACCTCCTGCATCATTCTGGCTCTCCCACATGAGCCTTGTCTTCAAGTGTTTCTCAAGAAGCTCTCTCTCCCTCTTCTAGCCCAGAGTTGCTTAACAGCAGTACAACTGACATGTTAGGTTGGATAATTCTTTATCATGCAGTTTTCCTGTGGATTACAGGGAACTTAGCAATGTCCCTGGCTTTATCTACCAGATACCAGTAACATCCACCTCCCCATTTGTGATAACTAATTGTGTCTCCGGACGTTGCCCAATGTCGCCTGGGAAGCCAAATTACCCTGTATGAGGACCACTGGTCTAGCCAGTTGAAACCCAGCCAGTTCTGATGGGTCTCAAACTGCTTCTCCCCAGGGCAGCAGGCACACTCATCCCACCAGAGTCCCTCAACACAATCTTCAAATACTAAAACTCTTGCATGTTTGAAAACACCTGTAAAACAGATGTCCCAGAGCTTTCTAGCAATTAAAGTTTGCTCTTTCCCACTAAAGTTGAAATTATTGTAATCTGAGTGCCTTTCCTGAGGAATTACAAGAATATCCTTTCCTGGGCATGTCTACGGTCCCACTGTCCCCCAGGCCTCTCATCACTACCTTGCTGCTCCAGAATGCCACTCAGTCTAACCACAGGACCAGGGTCTTCTCTAAGCCATAACAGAATGAGATGGTCATGCTTAATGATGTTAACCAGCAACCTTGAGAAATTACAAAGTAAAAGGGGAAATAGGCATTAGATATTAGCGCTCAAGCTCCCAACCACCAGTGGCCGTGTCTTTTACACTGGCTTATCTCCCTCCCACCGCTCCCCCCCCCCGCCCCCCAGCTCCCAGTCTCTCCTAGACCACAAGCCTAGCACATTTCTCCCCACCCCTGCCATTCCCCACTCCAGAAGGGTCAATAATTCCTGCAGCAATGCAGCCACCCCAGTGAAGGCCAGCATTTGCCCTTCATTACCCAGAATACTGAATATTCTAGCCTGATGTGTGAACCAACTGCATTTGGACACTTCATTAGGTAGGACTCCCACAAAGAAAAATGAGCAGGTGTTTCAGGTGCAGCTTCATGATCAAAGACCAAGTCTCATGCGATAAGCTACAGGAAAAAATGGTTACAAAGCCAGTCCATCCTGCTCAGGGTGGACTGGCAGTCTTTTAGGACATTGCTCCTTCTCAGCATCACACTAAGGACCAGAATCGATGTTGATGCACCCTGGAAACACAACTTCCCTTTTTAACCACTTCTATGATGTAGGGCTAAGAAACCAGGAAATTTCTAGTTTTAGAACCATCCTAGTGAGGGACACTAGTCATAGGAGTAGCAGTTACTCATCACCATTCCAGGAATATCTCTACTCTGCCACTTTCAAAGAGCCAAGTTAGAGTCAAAGGATTGCTAGTGGTGATTTTCAAACTTCTCTCATTGTCAAGATCCTTCTGACATACGAGTCTGGCTAACGCCTCAGGTGGAGTCATACTGGCTGATATGGGATGGACTTGGAGACCCTGAACACACCTTAAGGACTGATGACCTGACGTATGATCAGAATAAAGATGACCTGAGAATTTGGTATCTAGAAATCTGGTTTCAAAGGCTAAAGAAAATGAGGTGTGAGTCCGTGTCCCCTTCTGCCTAAGCCAGATCAGATTTTATTGTCACAAACAAGGAAAAGGAATGACTTGTCTGGCTGGCAGAGGAAGAGCTGTGCTGACTGGTGGACGAAGAGGAAGGAGGAGAGCCCTGCAGTCTTGCTGGGCTGTGTTAGCTTCCCTGGTTTCCCAGGCACTAGCTTGTTAGGAGGAGGATGTTGCAGGGAGAATCCAAAAGGTTTCCCTAGGCCAGGCTTCTCAGCCCTGCACCATTGACATTTGGGGCTAGGTAATTCTGTATTGGGGGTGGAGGCTGTCCCGTGCACTGTTGGATGTTAGCAGCATCCTTGACCTTCACCGACTAGATGTCGATAGGACCTTGTTCTCAATTTGTGGAAGTTGTAACAACCAAAGATGTCTCCAGATGCTGCTCCAGCAACATTACCCCAGCTAGAATCAATGGTATATACATAAAGACTACCAGGCTAAGAGGAGATAAAAGGATGTAAGACATTGTTCTTATCCTCCAGAAACCTAACAGCCCGCTGGAAAGACAAGAAGTAAACATGCTAAATTAGTGAAACAGGTAAATAATAACAGATCAAGGTAACAAGAGATGCCACAAGATGGTGTGTAATTAGAAGGATCTTAAATAACACGGTGGACTGAAAGGAGATCAAAACAGTCAATCCCAAAGGAAATCAATCCTGAATATTCACTGGAAAGACTGATGCTGAAGCTGAAGCTCAATACGTTGGCCGCCTGATACGAAGACCTGACTCATTAGAAAAGACCCTGATGCTGGGAAAGACTGAAGACAGGAGGAGAAGGGGACGACAAAGGACGAGATAGTTGGATGATATCACCGACTCAATGGGCATGAATTTGAGCAACCTCAAGGAGATGGTGATCAACAGGGAAGCCTGGCGTGCTGCAGTCCATGGGGTCGCAAAGATTCAGACATGACTGAGCGACTAAACAACAAAGTAACACTCTCCTAACACTTGTCACATTCTATTTTATTGAAATGACTTTTCTATCTTCCTTGATGTGAAATGAAAATACCATGAGCACAGATTCTGACTCAATTTTCTTAACCACAGACATCCTCCCCCAGGATCTGGCACATAGTAAGTGCTCAATACTTATCAGGGGCAGCCTTGTACAGGATCAGACCTGACAGAAGAAGAAGGGCATTGAAGGGGATCCTCTCCAGGTTTCACGCACTACGTGATAACCACCTGAATGCTTGACCATCCAAAGACATCTGTGTGTGTGTGTGTGTGTGTGTGTGTAGTTGCTGTTCAGTTGCTAAGTTGTGTCCAACTCTTCTGCAACCCCATGGACTGTAGCCTGCCAGGCTCATCTGTCCATGAGATTTCCCAGGCAAGAATACTGGAGTGGAGTGCCATTTCCTTTTCCAAGGGATATTCCTGACCCAGGGATCGAGCCCACGTCTCCTGCATTGACAAGCCTATTCTTCACCACTGAGCCACATACTCCTATATATATATGGTCAACAAAAAATAAGAGAGTCTATACTCATGGCAGTCTTGGAAGAGACGTTTTCTCTATCCCAACGCCCCCCCATCCCTCCATCACTGAGCTTGTCTGTGGCGTAATCCTCTCAAAAAGACAAGTGGATGGAAAAACCCAGTGAAAAACCCCCGGGTCTTCAGCTGAGATATACTGTGAAGGGCCGGGGCAGAGGTGAACTTGTGGGAAGGAAAAAGGAAAACACCAATCCAAATCAGCCAGCTGGCCCTCCCCCGCCCCAACCCCGGCAACACCTGTTAGTTTGTAAAACGCACACTGAGCACGTGCTCGGGGCTGGACAGCCCTCGGGGCCTGAGGACCCAGCCATACAGAACAGATCAAAGTCCAGCTCGTGGGCAGCCAGCAGCCAGGCTCCTTGGGTCACATGCTTGGGTGTGCATGGAGTCACCTGGAGAAGCTGCAGAAAAGTCGGCTGGGCCCCT
Organism: Muntiacus reevesi; assembly: GCF_963930625.1. Taxonomy (NCBI): domain Eukaryota; kingdom Metazoa; phylum Chordata; class Mammalia; order Artiodactyla; family Cervidae; genus Muntiacus; species Muntiacus reevesi. The sequence goes on from NC_089258.1 coordinate 15,091,570, forward strand.
TTCCCAGCGTTTCTGATTCACCAGGTCCGGAGCGGGGCCTGAGAACTGCATTCCTGGCCAGCTTCCAGCTGAGGCCGCGCTGCCGACCCGGGACCACCCTTCGAGCCTCCCTGGACTCCAGCTTCCGCGCAGAAGATGCTAACTGGCCGCGGGGAAGTGTCTGGGGCAGGAGGTGGGCCAGGAAGAGAACCCAAGGGAACATCTGCAAAAACAAGATGAACGGGCCCAAGTGCCTCCCGGTGGCCCGGGACAAAGATAGAGCTTCTCTGTTTACTGGAAAGTCCGGGGACGGCCCGCGGTCCCGCCTGCGCGGTGGGTGGCGGCGGTGGCTGCGGCCCGGGGCTGGGGCGGCGGGGATGGGGGGCGGCCTGCGGGGTCTGGGCCGGCGAGAGAGGGCGGGGGCCGGCCAGCCCGGCCTCCGACCCGTTTATTTACTTAAACAACACAGAGCCCGCCCTCCGCGGGGCCAGGCCCGGGGCAGTTCCTGAATGGGACTGGACGCCGCGTCTCTGCAGCAGCCCACCCACGTCGCCGGAGGCGCCCTCGGCTGGGCCTCCGTCCGAGGAAATGACGGGCTGCGCTGGGGCGTCGCCGGCGGCCCGGGAACGCGGGTGAGGCCGCGCCGCCGCAGTGTCCCGGGGCGGCGCCCCCCTCCGCCGAGCGCCCTTCTCCGCCCGGCTTTAAATCTCCCTTTATTTTGCTTCAGGGCTTTTCACCCTTCTCGACGGTGATAAAGAAAAGCAGATAATATTTTTTAAAGAAGAAGGGGAAAACATGTTAAGCTGTCTCCCTCAGAAGGAGAAAAGGGGGATTGAATAAACAGAATGTCACCGAAGAGACAACAAACAAGACTTTCTGAAAGAACCAGACGGACTTGGAAATAGCCTTCGGTTGCGGCCACGGGGCTGCATCGGGAGCAGCCCCGGGGACGGGCCGGCTGGGGCTGCGGCCGGGGGTGGAGGGGCGGGGAGGCGGGCTGACTGTTGGTCATTTAGTTCGGGAATCTAAAGCCTACAGGCCCGCCTGTGAAAAAACAGGCGATTTTGGAAACCTCAAACCTCACTGAAATGAAATAAAATAAAACGAACCCTCTATTACCCTCCCTTTCTTCTGGCACGTCCTATATCATTACTTTCTTTCTGACAGATCACCTATGTCTTGAATAAGAAATTGCTGACTCGATGTTTTACCTTTTTGCAAAGTTGAGGGAGGATTAGGTGTTTGTTTTTGTTCTTTCATTTTTCTAAAGCTTTCTCAACTTAGCTAAATGGACATGTGCAGAGTTAGATCAGCTAGTTTGGCCTTTTCTCCTTATCTATTTAACTTATCCTTTACCCACTAAATCAACTCTATTTCAAAAAATGATACCAGACTGATATCCAAATTCCTGTAATAATTTCTCAGCTGCTGGATGGTGTGTAGCACATAGATGAAAGGGGAAAACATTTGTCTTAAGAATCATGTTTCCATTCTCTAAGGATAAATTCAACTTTTAAAATACACTATTTGTAGAGCAATTTCAGGTTCACAGCAAAATTAAGCAAAAGGTACACAGGTTATTCATGTACCCTCTGTCCCCACGTATGCAGAACAAGCTCTCCTTGGGAACAAACGAAAATAGGCCAAGCAAAATGTGAAACTATGGTGAAACCTAGTGGGCATACATGAGGTTAGAAGGCAGAAATTCTGAGCAATATATAGACTCTGGTTCCATTGCCATATCAACTGGATGGTGGACAGGTCACTCTGTCTCTCCAAACCTTGGTGTTCTACGTGCAAAGGGGAATAGTCACAAGGCATAGCTTGTTGTGGTGATGTAGAAATCAAGTACCTATAAAGGTTTCTTCACTATGATGTGTATTTTCTTTTAATGAATGTTTATATAACAGACCTATTCCTTTTGTTGCTTCTTTTCTAGAAAAGGAACAGATAGGTGAGATAAATTTAGATGAGTGCTGGAGGATAGAAACATCTCATCAGTTTTAAAATTGCTGGTATAAAATAGGGAAAGCAGGAAGGGAGGGAGGAAGGAAACAAAACATAATGGGCCATGCTTTTTTAAAAGCACTAATGGAAGAGTTTTTCAGCTATAGCCTCAGTTTTCAGGTGGAGGCAATCCTAGGAAGTATTATTTTCTAGTATCAAAACTGCATTACAGGCTACAGTTAAGGACCAGAGGAAAAATATTCATCAAGGCTCTTAAACTTGTTCACAGCAAAATTACAACATTGCATCATGGCTAAACAATTTCAGAATTTCCTAATATGTGGCATAGCTTCAGAGGACATGGTGACATTTTACCAAAACATAAATTCTTCATCAGTGTGGACTCTTTTTCATTGGCTGGCAACCTTAATGAATTCTTTCTGAGCAGCAGTTCGTCAGGAACATTTTATGATCTTTACCACACAGGAACAAAGCCACTGAAGTCATGCCCAGCAGCGTTGCTACTTTGGCCATGTCCCACTACCAGGACATTCTCCATTTTCAGGGTTACTCCAGAATCACCTGAGGGGCTTGTTAGGACAGAGACACTGGGTACCACTCCCAGGGCTTCTGATCTAGCAGGTTATGGATGGGCCTGAGAGTTTTGGTTTCTTGTAAGTTTCTGGGTAATGTTAAGGCTGCTCGTCTGGAGGCCACATTTGATATCCACTGGCATAGAATAAGGCTTGGTGCATACCAGGTCCTTAATAAATGTGTGCTGGTTGCAGGAAAAGGCAGTGTCTTGGATTGTTTCTGCCAGTGAAGGGTGGAGAATGCTGAGTGCTTTGGGTTGCTTTGCAGGGTTTCTGGAACTTAGGAAGAATCTTAAAGGTCATTAGTCCCACCATAGCCAAGGTAGACATTTTTGTAGGGCCAGGCTTTATTGATCAAATCTATTCAGTGCCTAAAATAAAAGCAAGAGCATCAGGATATCAGAAATCTGTTGCATTTCTTTACACTAATGATGAATTATCAGAAAGAGAAAATGGGAGGGGAGGGGAATCTCATTTAAAACTGCATCTAAGAAAAGCACTCTTAGAATAAACCTAACCAAGGAGATAAAAGACTGATACACTGAGAACTATAAGGCATTGATAGAGGAAATTAAAGATGATTCAAAGAGATGGAAAGATATCCCATGCTCTTGGATTAGGAGAATGAATATTGTTAAAATGTTCTTATTACTCAAAGCAGTCTACAGATTTAATGCAATTTCTATCAAATTACTCATGACATTTTTCACAGAAGCAGAACAAATAATCCTAAAATTTATATGGAAAAACAAAAGACCCAGCATTGCCAAAGCAATCCTGAGGAAAAAAGAACAAAGCTGGAGGCATAATCCTCCCACACTTCAGATAATACTACCAAGTTATAATAATCAAGACAGCATGGTATTGGTACAGACATATGGAACAAAGTAACCCAGAAATAAACTTACACTACATTTAGTTAATCTTTGACAAAAGAGGCAAGAATGTACAATGGAGAAAAGACAGTCTCTGCAGCAGCTGGTGTTGGGAAAACTGTACAGCTACATGTCAATCAATGAAATTAGAACATTCCCTCTTACTATATTAAAAATAAACTCAAAATGGTTGAAAGACCTAAGTATAAGACATTACCCCATCTAACTCCAAGAAGAGAACATAGGCAAAACTTTCTCTGACATAAATCATAGCAATATTTTCTTAGATCAGTATCCTGAGGCAAAAGAAATAAAAGCAAAAATAAGCAAATGGACCTAATGCACAGCAAAGGAAACCATAAAAAAAAAAAAAAAAAGAAAAGACAACTCATAGAATAGGAGAAAATATTTGCAAATGATACAACAGACAAGGGTTTTATTTCCAAAATATACACAGCTCATACAACTCAATATCTAAAAAACAAACAACCTAATAAAAAAATGGGCAGAAGACCTAAATAGACATTTCCCCAAAGAAGACATACAGATGGCTCCAGACACATGAAAAGATACTCAGCATCGTTAATTATTAGAGAAATGCAAATAAAAATTACAATGAGGTATCACCTCATCCCAGTCAGAATGACTATCATGAAAACATCTACAAATAATAAATGCTGGAGGAAGTATTTAGAAAATATAACCCTCCTATGCTGTTGGTGGAAATGTAAACTGGTGACGTCACTATGGAAAATAATATGGAGTTTCTTTAAAAAACCTAAAATATGAGCTATCATATGACCCAGCAATCCCACTCCTGGGCATATATCCATGAAAAAATAAAAACTCTAATTCAAAAAGATACATGCACCCCAATATTCACACCAGCACTATTTACAATAGCCAAGAGATGGAGGTAAACTAAGTGTCCATCAACAAATGAATGGATAAAGTTTTGCTACCAAATATGGAGCTTCCCCATTGGCTCAGTGGTAAAGAATCTGCCGGCAATGCAGGAGACATGGGCTCAATTCCTGGGTCGGAAAGATCTCCTGGAGGAGGGCATGGCAACACACTACAGTATTCTTGCCTGGAGAATGCCATGGACAGAGGAGCCCAGTGAGTTACAGTCATAGGGTCACAAAGAAACAGACATAATAGAGGCAACTGAGCACACACGCTCATACCAAATATAAAATGAAATATTACTCAACCATAAAGAAGAAATGAAATATTGCCAACTGCAGTGACATGGACAGACCTAGACAGTATCATACTAAGTAAAATAAGTCACACAAAAGCAAATATTACATAATAGCACTTACATGTGGAATCTAAAAAATAATACAAATGAATTTATCTGCAAAATAGAAACAGACTCACAGACATAGAAAGCAAACTTATGGTTACCAAAGGGAAACGGTTAAAGGGAGGAAGGGATAAATTAGGAATAGGGAATTAAAAGATACACACAGAGATATATATATATATATATATATATATATTAGGTTAGCAACAAGGACTTACTATGTAGCAAAGGGAATTATATTCAATATCTTGTAATAACCTACAATGGAAAAAAATCTTTAAAAGTATATATACTTATATCTGAGTCATTCTGCTGCACACCAGAAATTAACACAGTATTGTAAATCAGCTATACTTCAGTGTTTTTACAAAGCAAGAGCATCCAATGTTCAATTCATCCCACCTTCTCCTTCCGCAATGCTGGTTGACCCTGAGTGCTTAACCAGAATTGTTGTCCTATTGCTCTGTTTCTACGACCAAGAACTACTTCTGTTACCAGGCCTTATGTGTCTTCGCAGACAACCTTGAATTCATTTCTGATCTTAGGCAAGTTTCTTTGGCTCCTCTGTTTTAAGGATGAAGGGACTAAGGCAGTCAACTGAGATTCTGAGATTTATCCTAAGAACTGGTTCCTCACATGGCTATGGTAGGATTATCCGCCTCCCCTTGACCAATAGCCCTCCCAACAGTTGGCCTGATGCTCAAAGGTTACGTACAAGTTTGGTTACCTGAGAAGCACAACTAAGCATACTCTTTTTCTTTTGAAACATAGGGTGCCCCATTCAGATCTCTATGTGGTAGAGGTCCAACCATAAAATTCTTCTGGGTGATAAGATAGAGATGGCCATGTCTCCACCTGCCCAGGCAAGATGAGAGCTGTAGTATTTCTCAAGATATGCCCGTATTAAGCATGTTAACCCCAGTCATTGGGTTGAACCATTTCCAGTGAGGAAATAGTGCTGAACTATTGATTTTCCAACCAATTCAACCTAGGTTGAATCCAGTTGTGCTTTTCAAGGAGCAAATCTTTGACCCTGAGCCTGAAAGCTTTTAAGGGCAAGAGGAGAGAATGGGTGAAAGTTTGACAGTAAGCCAAAGAATTGATCCTACACCAGGTCAAAGAGAAATACTTGAAACAGCTTGGGAGGATAAAAATGGAAAGGGGAAAAGAAAAATTAGATTAAGTCATATAAAAGTACCACTTTTGTAGGTCAAAAGTGGTGCATTATGGACAATTTCATGTGATTCAACTTAATAGGTAGGAGAAGTTCTAACTTATTACCCACCTGGCATATACAACTTCCCTTTCCCAAAGTCTGGGCAGTTCTACTTTCAGCCTCTTCCTTTCAGCCATGTGACCACTATTTCCTCAGTGGAACAAGAACAAGAAGTCCAATGGCCCTGGATCAGCTAACTCAGAGTATAGGCAGGAAGCAATATATGCTAACTCCAAGCACCTTTAGCTTTCCCCTTTCCTTTGACCTCTAAAAAATCAGCTGAGGTAAATAGAACATCTCTTTTGGTTAATTCTCAAGTCACTAGCATTGTCCATTAAGATAAGCCAACTCGAGATCAGTCATGAGCTGAGCAGTAAAGTGTCCTTCATGGAATAAAGCCTGAAACTTTTGTATTTGGTAGACATGCACTAGTGAAGTTAATATTCTACAGCTATAACTGTAATAGAGTAACATGATAAGGACTCATAAAATAAGGGATTGTAGTATTGAGAGCATCATTCTTTTTACGTGGACTAAGAGGAAGGGCACAAAGCTCCTTGGCCAGCTCTGTGCCCCTGGGAGTCCATTTCACCTCTCTGAGCCTCAGATCCCTCAGTAATCAAAGAAGGGGGTGGGATTCAGATCATCTAAGGCTGAACCTCCCCTGTTTATTGAACGTCACTGGAGCCTATGACTTTCTGGAGCTATGTATACACCATGACTGTCCTGAAGGACAATATTAAATAGTGAGAAGATACATTAGGGGGTTGGGCAATAACGACATAAATGACAACAAACCTCATCATTTAATTTACACTGTTTCAAAATAATTAATTCCAGCCTGGATGAAGGAAACTTCCCAGACTTCCAGTTCAAGGCACTTATCTGAAAGAAGCAAAGGCAAAAGGTAATCATCCCCTTGGCGATGACAGGTTTTCCTCCACTGCACACATCCAGTGTTTGTCTGTTTTATAGGGATGATCAATCCAATTTGGTGCAGCAGAAGATCATCAATAAAGAACAGAGATTGCGGACCTCAGCTGATGGGATAAACTGACACTGATGATAAAGGTATATGTTATGAAAAGTTTCCTTTCAAACTTGAATATCTTAGGTCTTGGCTATGATGGCAATCACCTCTTACTGACAATTGAAAGCAAATGCATTGCATGTCAAAGCTGTTTTACAATTGAAGTTAAAATGTGATAATGAGTTTCCACGTTGTGGGTTCAGTCCCTGCATGGCTGAATGCTGTTGACAGCACAGGGCAGAGCCTAAGTCTCAGCTCTTCCTGCTTTGTTCACCACTGTGTAGCTAGTGCCTGAAGAGCGGATCCTCCTCAACATACACTTGTTGAATGAATGCGATACCTATTTTTACAAGATTGTACACACTGCACATGACTCATGCACATGACTCTCCAAAGCTTTAGAAATAAGATAACTTGCATAGCTAGCAGAGTCAAAATCTTTCTTAACTATGAGAAGAAAATTCAACTGATATTTGAACAACACTTTCTACGCCATTTTCAGACTAAATTTTGACAATTAAAAAAATTATGTAATAGCTGAAAGTAGATTCAATTTCAAAACAAGTAAGTAGGTTTGGAAAAGATGACTAACCTATGCTTTCATTTTTACCACCTTGTCCCAAAGAATGCAAATATTAGAGGTAAGCATTAAGTGAGGAGAAAACTTTTGGCCCTATGTTTAATATCATTTTACTGTTTTGCTTAAGTCTATTTTTAACAGAGTACTAATAAGGTTGGGGCTTTCCTAATTCCAAACTCTTTAACAGAAAACAGAAACCACTTAAGAATAGAGGGCTCTATTTGTTCTGTTTGGGAAAAAAAAAAGATACTTTTGAGGAAACAGATGGTATGTAGCTAACCCTAACCACAGAAGAGAAGTGTTGCCGAAACTCAGCCTTGGTTCACCAAAGTTGAATAGAAACATGGAGACAGAGTTTTGGGTGAAATAGAAAAGAGTAGCCTTCATTGCTTTGTCAGGCAAAGGGACCACAGAAGGCTAATGCTCTCAAGACTGTGTGACCCACAGGAGGGTACTTGGAGGAGGTAGCAAGGAGTTCTATAGTGTGCAAGGAGCAGGGCATGATCAGTTCAGGGACAATTTGAGGGTTGGTTGGCATCATGATGAAGTTACAAGCATCATCAACCTTCTGGTTCCAGCCAGTCTAGGGTCTGTGTTCTTGTGGTCAGCTGTTTTCATCTGGGGGTGGGGCGGGGGTCTGCTTCCTGTAAAAACAATTTAGGAATGACTGTTAGGTCTTTATCTATACCTGTCAGGGAACTGGGAGTTCAGTGATTCTGCTCTGGGGCAGAATCATAGTGTAAATTGTCACCAGTTCCCCAGCCCAACAGCTATTCTTTGCCTCTAGAGCTTCGTGTTTCCCAATCATTAACTCTTAAGTCAGCCTTTTGCTTCGAAACAAGGACACAGGGACTCATACATGATTTCAAAAGGAATCCTTGTACTTCCTGGAATTTAGAGATAACTAATTCTTTTCTAAAATTAGCAGAATGCAGTCAGGGAAAGATTATCCAAGAACATTTTAAGATCATCCAAGGACATTTTAAGATCCCAAGGGAACTTTAAGAGATGAAGAGCTGCAAGATTTACAGATCTACTGCATTGCAAGTGAGAGAAAGAACTAAAAATCTTTATTTTAAACAACATAAGAAAAGGAGGGGAAAAAGTAGTAACTCTCAAATTTTAATTTTAGATTTACACCAAAGTGCTTGTATTCCTTCACATTTTTCTCTACAATACATTATACTTTAAAATTTTAAAGTTTTAAAAATTCCAAGTATAAATATTAGTAAATATTATGTTTTGATTTTAAAAAGTTTCATTCTGATTAAGGGAAAAAAGTTTAACTAAATAGGAAAATGCTTTATATCCTAACATCTCAATCAACCATGACTATGGAAAGTCACTTCATTGGATAACAAAGCTCAATGCAGAAACACCCATTCACCTGCATCAATACACACAAGGAAATAGTTTCCCTTAAGCATGTCTCATAAACTAGGAATAATGAGAAACATCTTCTGTGCTATCAACATGGCTTTGAAATTTCCTAGTCTTCCTAGCTAAGGACATGAGTCATAATTCTGAAGGCAAATATAAAATGTGATTCAAATGAACATCTACTGAGTTTCTAGTGTTAAGTTTTATCTAATACTTATTGAATGTCTACTATATACAAGAGACTTACTGACCATTTCCACGGAAACAAAGATGACCAAGACATAGATCTTCATCTTCAAGGAAGTTACATGCTACCAGAGAAGAAAAATATATGCACAAATAATATCAAACACAGAAGTATTTTCTGTAAAATACTTAAAACACATAAATTTCCCTTAAAGAAAATACTTATGTGTTCAGAACCATCTTTTTAGTGTTCATAAGATAACCTTTAGATGGAGAGCTCTGGGATGAAACACGGAGAAACTATCATTTAAGCTGGATTTTGAGGGGAGGAGGGCATTTAGAGAAAGAAACAATAACACAAAGCAATGGAGTTTATTGGCTGAAACTAGAAATTACAAATTGGCAGCCCATGGCCAAATTTAGCCAGCAGATGTGGGTTTTATAATATTTTTTTTGGCCTGAGCAATGTCTTAAAAATTTTTTGCATCTGTTGCCAGTGTTTAAAAATTGAGATTTTACATAAAATTCTGGATTTTGCAGCTGCTCTTAAAGAAATCAGAAGATGTTAGCACTGGGTCTGCAGCCCACTAATACGAAGAGCATGGTGGCAGTTGCTCACTTTAGCAAGGTCGCAAAGCCCACACTATGAGCCCCCTCTGCCAGCCTCATGCTTGGTGTGTCCCACAAGTGCCCTGCAGGAGATTACATCATGACTCCCAAGTTAAAGTGAGCACAGGTCAGACCAGTGCTAGATATGCTGGTAAATGCTTAACAGACTCTCTAAGAAAAAAAAAAAAAAAGCCCCAACAGTAGCATTTGGCAATTTCTGTGGTATAAATATTCTTACCATGGTCAATTTCAAACTACTAATTTTATGGCACTGAAAGTGGAGTCGGGAAGAGATGCACCCGGTGCAAACCAGCCCCAGCATGCTGCTGGGTAGAACAGATCTGAGGTGCCCTCCTGAGAAAGTTTCCTAACTCTTCCTGTGTTGACAAGGACAAACAACTGCCTGCCTTGAAGTGTCACTGTAGGTTTAAATGATTTCCCCAGGTCTGCCTCTCATTCATCAGCTCATGACTAAGGTTAGCCTCCTGTTTAATCCTTATCCTTCTATGAATATTACAGTTTTTAATCTCATAATTTTCATTTGGTCCTTTTTATAAATTTTTCTGTTATTTTAAAATGAAATCTCAGTTTTGCCTTATACAGGGTTGTTACTGCTCTCATCTTCCTAAGCAAGGGGCTCAAGATGTCCTACTATTTGCAGTTCTAGGGTGTGAAATCTCTGTAAATTATTGCATTGAGAGTTTGTTTTCTACACAACTGGAAGTTTCTTGTGAGGGATCATCTTCAGGAAGAGTTTTGCAGGAGAATAATTGTCTCTGTAACAATATGATATAGTTGTGCAGATCTAGCCTACCATTTTATATTAACTTATGGGCTCAGGATTCCCACAGTGCGTGAATAATGTGGACACCCAACTGCACATGGGCAGCCTGGGGTTTACGTTTTTGCTGAAGGTTTTTTTTTATTCCCCCATGTTGAATGAGCAACACTTCCTTGTCATAGCCCTGATTCAAAGAGTGAAATTTTCCTCTAGTGGTGGAGGCACAGTGCTTAGAGATCCCTGGCTTTGTGTAGAGGGCACTTCTAGCTGCCCCACCCTGCCTGGACCTAAGTTCCCCTATGGGACTTTCTGAGTTCCAGTCCTTTCATTGACTCTGGATTTAGCTCTTGCTCACCTCTCTGGCATTGCTTCTAGCACCTGAGATTTCTCTTTCTGACTTTTGTGCTCACTATAAATGTTTTGTGTTACATTTGTTCCATTTTAGGCAGTAGAAAGGGCCTGACTGCTTGTCTGTGAGGAGTAAATGAAATCATGTAGGTGAGGTACCTAGGACAGCTCCCAGCACACACTAGGTGCTCCTTAACTAGGCTTATCCTCATGGAGACAGGACAGGCGTGGTTTGCAGGGACACAGGGCCATAAAGGGAGGCCAAGGATGAGAGTGAAAGGAGGAGTTTCATCCAGATCGTGGGATGTTGGAGGTCGGAGGCCACGTTCAGGACTTCAGATGACAGCCTCAGATAAGAGAGCTCATTGAAGAGTTTTGGAAAGGAAAAGGATTTGAGTTCTGTCTTTAGAATTTGATTCCACAAGCAGAATCAAAAAGGTTAATTAAGAGGTTCTTGACACAGTAAAAGGAAGAGGCCATGGGAATCTGAGTTGGGTACTCAATGTGGGGCTGAAACTGAAGGATGGAATGCAGGATCAATACATTCCAAAGCCTGAGTAGCTATGTGTTATTAACAGGAGTACATATATATAGGAGGATGCAAAAGTGAGGACCTTAAAATTGACTTAGACATATTTGGCTGGAGTTGGATCTTCTTTATTCTGGATAGAAGAAAAAAGGAGGGAACTGATGCTGCTGAGGACGCTAATACCACATTGAGTTCACAGTGGACTTACAGATAGTAGGTGGCGGGGCTAACAGGCACGAGCCCTTCCATGTGGACCTCCAGGTCTGTTCACTACTCTCACCCAACCTGTTCTGTGTTCTGAAGTTGACCTATGGCAACCACAAGATTTCGTCACCTTTAGAGTTCCTGTTGGGTTTGGATAACAGGGAGCCCCAGAGGGACCTGAAGGAGGCTGTGCTATCACACGTAGGCTGTGATAGTTGGGAGATAGGATTGGTAGGAAATGTGCTCTTAGACACAGGTGCAAGTAGCTGGAGGTTCATCAGAATGCACTAAGTGTTTTCAGAACAAGGGACATGACATGGAGAGCATTTAGCACACAGAATACTAGCACATCAGGGGCTTCCCTGGTGGCCCAGACAGTAAAGAGACTACCTGCAATGCAGGAGACCCAGGTTCAATCCCTGGGTTGGGAAGATTCCCTGGAGAAGGAAATGGCAATCCACTCCAGTGTTCTTACCTGGAAAAATCCCAGGGAAGGAGGAGCCTGGTGGGCTACAGTCCATGGAGTTGCAAAGAGTCAGACACAACTGAGCAACTAACACACACACCAACCACGGCACAGACAGCATTTATCTCCAAAGAGATGTCTTTAACTAGAAGTTATAAAAATCAGTTTTCCTGTAGTCTTCCTAATGGACATGAAAAAGGAAGGGACAAAGAGGGGGATAATATCGTTGAGACCAAATGGGAAGCTGGAGAAGACATGGAACAGAGGGGACCCACAGCAGAGCACTCATCCGGCACTCACTGCTCCTGAGGGAGCCCTGGCGCTGGGGGGAGCTACTGACAGAAGCGCCCTTTTGTGTGAAAAATATTGTTCAGTGACGTTTTCTGGCTTCATGACTTTTTAACAAGGGACATTCCCTTCAAGCTTTCTTTATAAACCAAGGAAGCTAAGTTCACTATTTCTCCCCTTAGATTAAGCTCTGTTCTAAGAGGCTTTCCTATCATCTTTCATATTCTTGTGTGTGTGTGACTTATTTGTACATATTTTTTTATTGGAATGTAGTTGATTTACAATGTTGTGTTAGCTTCAGTTGTGCAGCAAAGTAAATCAGATATACATATTTCCATCCTTTTTTAGATTCTTTTCCCATACTGGTCATTACAAGAGTGTTGAGTAGAGTTTCCCATACTATGTAGTCACCTTTCACATTCTAAAAAAAAAAAAAAAAAGAATAAGAAATAATTGAGTTAATTTACTTGGAGATAATTTTAAAGAGAGGGGAGAAAGAGAGTGAAATTGCATTTAAGGATTGGTATCTTCTCTGAGGTTGGTCTTCCCAAGACTAATACCCCAGAAGCAGAGGCAACATAGCTCCCCACAGTGTGAGAGGGGCCTGGTAGCTTTTCCACATCTCTAGCTGTGGGAGTTACTTATTATTTTTCCTCATGTAAGTTTCTCTGAGGAAATGATTTGAAGAACCAGTAACGTTGTCCTCAGAATTATATCAGGAAATTAAAGTCACTTCAGCAGTACAAAGCAAAAAACAAGGCTCACCAAAGCAATGCCATTTCAGGAGGTGGCCATTTTGCAAATGACAGTCACTCTGACTTGGTGCTTCATTGAAATTCTGGACCAGAGACAGTCTATTAGCATTCACCTCCCTTGAGAATCTAGCCAGTCCATTGGGTGGTTTGATGATAGAAGCCAAATTTTGTCTTGGATTTTTGGTTTTTATATGATCAAAAGCAAGCCATGACCTTTTCTCTGAGCTTCAGGTTCCTCCCTTATCAATGAAGTCATGGTTCTGAGTCCATCTCAATACACTGTGAAAAGAGATAAGGAAGAAAAATGCCCAGTAAAACTCCTTACCCAGTAAGGAATTGACAGCTACTCATCCAGTGATGGTTTGCAGGCTCACTGGAGAATTGCAGAATCACTCCAAATGAGAAATTGTCCTGTATAGTTGAATCCTTCTTTTAAACCTTACTTCTGATCACCAAGTCTGTACAGTTATTGTGGGCTCACCAGCAACATGCAGATCATTGGGACAGGACTATAGGAAGTACAAAAAGAATAGAGACACAGTTGTGAAGTGGGGTTCCCATCCCACTTGGGTGGGGAACCTTTCCCACTCTTACCTACTCATTGTTCTCATGGTCCTTACCCTTCCATTTCCCACCTTCTCATACCAAAACCTGCTTTCCACCAGAAGAAAAAAGGAACCCAGTGCTCATTCACAAGATTCACAAGTACTAGGGTGCAGACGACTGACAGCAGCTTAAAACCCACTAGGGAGACTTAAGATTTCCCAGGGCATAATAACGAGGCTGCTAAACTGAGATTTCAGCCATCACAGTGAATGCAATGTGGGTTGAAAGTTCTATTCAACATCCAGGAGCCCTACTACAGAAGGCTCTGCCAAGACCAGCTCTGTTCAGTAGAAATACAATGGGAATCACAGATATAATTTAACATTTTCTAGTAACTATATTTAAAAAATAAACAGCTGAAGTTTATGCTAACAATAGATTTTATAACTTGGCTATAAACACAGCCAAACTATCACTTCAACGTGTAATCCATATAAAAAGAAATAGAAATGATATTGTACATTCCTGTTTTCACACTCTTTGAAATCCAGTTGCACCACTTGCCAGTTGCCACCAGCCACGTTTCAGGGGCTCTGTAGCCACCTGTGGCCAGTGACCACTACACTAGACAGCAGAGTCTAATGAATGACTGTGAATAAGACACTCATAACTCTGAAAAACTTCATAATAAGTAGTTGATGAAAACCATTTATCTCCCTTTCTTCCCCTGCATTCACCCACCCTGTGTCTTTTCATAACACCTGCCATTCAGTGAGTACCCACAATACATGGGATTTTAAGCCTCATAACTTCCCTGCAAGCCAGGTTCAGATGAGGAAAGGAGGCACAGAAAGTAAAAAACTATCTAGCAGTTCGCTAGCTCAGAAGCGGGGGAGCTGGAAAAAGCATGAAATGATCACAAAGGAAAGAGAGGAAAAGAGGACAGAGGCAATAGGCTGAGCTAGCTAGATCCATTTGAAGACAAATGTGTGGGTCCCAGGATGGCAGAGATGGACTTAGAAGTCTAGCATCACAAAGCCTGTCTCCCCCAACCACCGCTCTGTTCTTCCCCAAAAAGTCAGGTCAAATGGGATCTCCAGCTTCACAGCCTGTGTGGCTCTATGCCTGCAGCCCTCTGACTTGCTAGACGACAAGTACAGAATATAGAGAAATATAAGACACAAGCCTGCTTTCCAGGGTCTTATACTCTACTTGGGTAAATAATGAAAATGCACTATATAACTCAACTCTTACAGTCAATATACAGACTTGAATTTAGAGCATTTAAGGAAGACTTCATGGAGGAGAGAGTATGAGGCTGAGCTTTGGGGAACAGGAAAAAACTCTGGGAGGCTATTCCAGGCAGAGGGAACTGTTTAAGTGACAGCTTGGAGGTGAAGAAGGAGGTAGGCTGCCGCTGTCAGAAGGTGAATCCCTGGACACCACAGATGCCAACCAGCTGTAGGACTGTCACCAGTGCTAAGACTTCCATCACAGTAGGAAAAAGGCCAGAGCTGTTCCTGACATCCAAGCTTCGTTCCCACCCACCCTGAGGAGGAGAGCTGTGTTCCAGGATTCCCAGAAAACATCTGGACATTCCTTCTGCTTTGGTCACACACCCACCTCTCAGTAACAAGTTCCACCCCAGGATCTGGGGTGACATTCAAACTTCAGAATCTCCTGGAGATCCAGATGAAGCTATCCCAAAGAGGGAGGAAAGAATGAATTCAACAATAGCAGGAAAGTAACCGTAAACTGTCCTTGACATTGAGTCCCTTAGGTGTGCACACCTTGCCCAAGTTTTAAGGAAAAAGTATTGTGGTTTTGGTGTGGTTTCTGAAGAACTTTGTGCATAAAGGCACAGGCTGACATTGCAATTGGGTAATAATTTATGGGAGCTGTTTTATTTTCACCCCACTGTTTCCTCTCTTTCCAATTATTCACAACATAGTAAACCACATTAAACCTAAATGTCACGAAATAGAAGGAAGCTTCTATGGCAGGATTTCTCAGTCTGGACCCTTGATGTTTTCAGTCAGGTAATTCTTCATCACTGAGGCTCTCCTTTGAATTATGGATACTGGGTAGCCTCCCTGGCCAGTTGCTAGTTCCAGCCATCACAACTATCTCCAGACATTGCCAAATGTCCCCTGGGGGCAGTATCACTCCTCAGCCAGGACCATTAAGTTCAAGGGCCTTCCTAACCTGGAAGTCATGGATAGGATCCCTAGGGTCAGCCAGACATCCGCTGGAGTTAGCAGCTATGTGACCCTGGGCAAGTAGGTCTAGCTCCTTTTCTGTGTAGCATGGGGATATTGCAGCTTACCTCATGGAATGGTTGTAAAAACTGCAGAAGATGGTATTACGTAGCCCTCACCCAAAGGTATTTATCAATACCGTTAGAAAATATTCCTGGCGAGACAGGAAAACAGGTTTCTTTTTTTTTTAGATGACCCATCTCGGCAGGGGCACAGGGAGTATTGGCTGGTTCGTTGCTTCTTTTTTCTTAAATTGATCTCTGCTTTAGATGAGTAGCAAAGAAAACCTCTCTGGGGATAGTTTTTGTGGCTAGGCCTCCTTGAGTATCCCCTCTTCAAAGAGAGCCACTCCTTGTCACTTACGAAGTAGTGGTCAGTGGGGACAAAAGTCAAAAAGCCTGCAGGTTAGCTCAAGACTTGGGGAGGCTGTGTGGTGACAGAGCCAGGGGGCCACACGGCAGGGCCTGAGCCTCCCACACACACGCTCTGCACTCTGGCGCTCCTCTGGGTTCAGAGGGTGGTCACCCCGCTGGTTAAGGCCTCTGCCCATGTGGTCCCGGCTGCGGGTTCCGGGGGCTGTCTATGGCCTACATGGTCCTTATGCAAGAGAAGGGCCTTCAAGGTGGTGAATGTGCCTTAAATAACTAACCTTTCTTTCACAGAAGGCACAAGTTTGCTCCAAATGTCAACCTTGGCTTTGTTTCCTTGCCCCTATTTTTTTTTTTTTTTTAAATTATGTTCAGTCACTCTCCACAGCCCTCAACTAAGACAGATGAAAATACCCAGTGGCACTGAACACAAACTTTTGGACTTCCCATATGACATGGAAATTTGGGAAACCGGACGTGGTGACCACCCTCTAATTTTATAACCCTATTTTATTGCCAGCACAGGGGCAATAAAGAGAAATAATAAACGAAACAACATGCAGAGCTCAGGAGACAGCAGGCTTGCCGAATCTACTCAAGACACTTAACCTTTCAGTGCAATGGTTTCCCCTGTCCAGAAAAGGAAATGCAGACCCTTCCTCAAAAGTGAGTTCCAGGTGGCTTCATAAAAAGATACGTCTTGGTACATAAGAACAACTAGCATTCTGCTGATTTTTCTGTTTTTCAGTGTCCAGAACTATTATTTTAACTCATATGTCCTGCCTACATTAAAACTATTTGTATCTACATGTTGATGATAACCTTGTAATTCTCTAAGGGAGTATGGTAAGTATGGACTCAAGAAACGGGAAACCTATGTTATTAGTTTAAACTTTTTTAAATTCCATAGAGCCCTCATTGTATGGATACTTGCTAACTAATAAATGAGATAATCCCAAGTTGGGATCAGTGAACAACAGAAAATTTAGATAAAGCTAATAGGAATACATGCATATGTAGATATATATGTATAAAATATGCTCCCCAAAGTATTCAACAGTGAGTACTGAAGTGCAAGAGAGATTAAAGGTAAAAAGAGCAAAAGTACAGTTAATGAATTCTGGAAAGTAGAAATCTGCATTCCCATTAGGAGTTTCTACCTGTTGGCACTACCTCATTCTTGACAGAGATCTGATGGAATGACCTGTGGAACTCAGGGTCTGAGACAGGCTGAATTACCTCCCATGATTCTTAACCAGTTACCAGGGGAAGAACTGTGTGGACACTGTTCACCTCTGACTTTGAGTCAGTCATCATGCCTTTGTCTTCAGGCTCCTCACCTTTAGAAATGAAGATATGGTTTCATGGCCAATAAGAGCCAGTTATAAAACATAAATGAAATAAAGGGAACCCAGTTTACATTGTGACTAGAAATAGCCACAGGGAATCCTTATAAGAAGTTTGCCCCAGAACAAAATAACTCCATTCCCACTATCATTTTGCCAAAGAAATTTTTCTCTTCTGTTTTTGGGATTTTTTTCTTAAGCACTCATTTATAAATTCATTTTGTGACACACAGGTGAGATGGGAGCGAGGTCCAAGAGGGAGGGGATAAATGTATACTTAGAGCTGTTTTAATTCATCGTATAGCAGAGACTAACAGAACAGTATAAAGCAATTATACTCCACTTTAAAGAAAAAGAAGCCAACCCAGAGGTCATCCTACCAATCCAGAGACCTGGGACCAACACAGCTTTTTCTTTTCAGAAACTTTCATTATGAAATAAGACTATGAATCTTGATTTATTTTATTTGGAAACAATGCCCATATTTTGTCTCAGAATGGAATCAGTTCTCAAAACCAAGATGACACAGAAGAGAACTAACAGGACTTGAAGCAGCTCTGGAGTTAATATTCTGCTGTTTTTGATTTTTGGCCAAAGGCATTATCTTCCAAAGGTAGTTGAGGTTCTTTTAAAAACACTGAACAGTTTTTTTCATGGAAAGTCTATGAGGAAATGATCCTAAGAAACATATACCTGAGATAACTGAGGTCCTTCCTACTCTGAGTAGCTACTGGCCATCGGGCCTGTCGCTGCCCTCCCCCCAGAGACTGGTAAAACCCTCATGTCAGCCATAGTTGAAGAACCTAGCCTTCTGCCGACAGAATGCCTGGCATCCCAAAGTCTAGAGTACTGAAGTCTACCCTGCAGGCCAATCTGTCCCTGTATGGCCATTCTTTCTTGTCCTCATATCATCCTTACTATTGCTCCTTAACAAAGTATTCCAAGTCTTCAGTTCCACTCAGTCATCCAACCCAGCATTTCTCATGATGTACTCTGCATATAAGTTAAATAAGCAGGGTGATAATATACAACCTTGTTGTACTCCTTTCCCGATTTGGAACCAGTCTGTTCCAACTGGTTCTAACTGTTGCTTGTTGACCTGTATACAGATTTCTCAGGAGGCAGGTCAGGTGGTGTGATTTTCCACAGTTTGTTGTGATCTACAGAGTCAAACGCTTTGGCATAGTCAATAAAGCAGAAGTAGATGTTTTTCTGGAACTCTCTTGCTTTTTTGATGATCCAGTGGATGTTGGCAATTTGATCTCTGGTTCCTCTAGCTTTTCTAAATCCAGCTTGAATATCTGGAAGTTCAAGGTTCATGTAGTGTTTAAACCTGGCTTAGAGAATTTTGATAATTACTTTGCTAATGTGTGAGATGAGTGCAATTGTGCGGTAGTTTGAGCAATCTTTGGCATTGCCTTTCTTTGGGATAGGAATGAAACCTGACCTTTTTCAGTCCTGTGGCCACTGCTGAGTTTTCCAAATTTGCTGACATATTGAATGTAGCACTTTAATAGCATCATCTTTTAAGATTTGAAATAGCTCAACTGGAATTCCATCACCTCCACTAGGTTTGTTCATAGTGAGGCTACCTAAGGCCCACTTGACTTCACATTCCAGGATGTCTAGTTCTAGGTGAGTGATCACACCATCATGGTTATCTAGGTCATGAATATCTTTTTTGTATAGTTCTGTGTATTCGTCCCAAGTCTTAGTGGCTTGCAACAACCATCATTTTATTGTATTGTGTGATTTTGTGGTTAAGAAATTTGTATAGGGTTCAACATATCAATTCTTCAGTCTCATAAAGCAGCCATGAAGGTCACTCATTGGTATTCAGCTGACAGATGAATACCAAGCCCTTTACTGTTAAGCCTTGCACCTTGGCAGAGATGGTTGGAAGACGGGGCTCATCTGGAATTGTACCCATATGGCCTCTATGGCCTAGCGCGGGACTCCCTACATGGCAGCTCCGGCCTCCAAGAGCAATTTTTATGCATTGGTTTTTTTGATTCAGCCTCAGAAGTCCTCCAGCAGCACTCCACCACACTCTATTGGCCAAAACAGCCACAAATACGCTGAGATTCAAGGGATGCGGGACAGACCCCACCCCTCTATGTGAGGCATGCCCCAAACCTACAGGAGGCCTCATCCACTCTTCCCGAGAGCTGCTCCCTCTGGTTTCCAGGCACTGAGAAGAATCTAGGACAACCTACCCTCTGCCTCACCTTAGGGGGCTTCTCATGGGAGAGTGCTCACCCACCCAACCATTAGCTGTAACAGCAGGTATATGTCACCAATGACTCTTCCTCAATAGGGCAATTTGACAAAATTTGTTCAAACCTCTCCAGAGACATGTTAATAAAATGAGTCTTCTTCATTAACTTCAATGACTTCCCATCACACTGAGAATAAAATTTAAACTCCTTACTAAAACTCTAAAGGCCCTAGCTAGCCTGACGCTGCCACCTCTTCAATCCTTTATGTCTCATCGCCCTTCCTGTTCTGTCCTCTCCAGTCACACTGGCCTTTCTTTTTTCCACCTCATCAGACTCACTCTCCACTCAGGGTCTTTGTATTTCTGTGGCCTCTGCTGAGAATGCAGTACCTCCCATTCTTCACATGGCCTCCCCTTTGAATCTTGCGGGTCCATCATACATGTCATGAATTCAGGCCTCCCACTACCACCTGTTTTACTCCTTATTATATCACTCTATTCTGTTGATCTCATACAAACATCTAAAATTATCTCATTAATTAATGTTAACCTACATGAGACTGGATTGCCCATATTCCATATACCCAGATCAGTTCCTAACGCATAGATGACACTTTAATATTGGTTGAATGATTGAAGGAAAAAATAAATGAATGTTATTCCCCTGACTGACTTCTCAACTCCAATGGCAGGACACAGGATCCTTTAGGCTCAATGTGAGATTCTGATCAACTGGATCAGAGCCCAAAAATCACTTGGAGGGAGCTATCCCATCTCAACCCTTCATGCTATGCCTGGATCAGGCATTAGGCACTGAGCGATTTGGTAATGCCTTTCTGTGGTCCCACAGGAACAAGATGCAAATGCAGTTCCAGGAAAAGTCTGAGCTTCCAATAGCACTCCGAGGTGAATATGCAGTATAAGCTAATAGTGAACCTGGCCTTCACTGAGAACCAGGCACCAAATTTGTCAATAGGTCCCTGTTGCCAAGAGGACTGGTTAAACTGCTCAACAGTAACAAGAGGCAGTAAAGCAGAACTGCAGTAAAGCAGTTCATACCTGCTCCTCAATCTTACTCCAACCAGTTCCCAGTTTTCCAGTTTTCTCAGCTATACATTAGTGTTGACTATAACAATATAATATGAGAATTAAAACACCTGTAAAAGTCTTAGAACATTGCATCACACCTGGGGAGTGATCATTATGGATCAACTGATTTTCAGCCTGATTTTTAAAGCCTTTCATATCCCAGCCCCTATCATACACTGATGAAAATCTTCTCTCATTCATTCAGTTTAGCTGATCCTCTGTCCAAGTTAGACTGGTCTTCTCACTGCCTGAGAAAGCCCCATATGGGTTCCAACATCTATGCTTTAATCCCCTGCTGGGAATATGCCTCATGCATATCTAGGCTGCAGCCCATGTTTCCAAATCCTACCTTGTTTTTCTCCCTGAATCAGTTCAAACTCCAACCCCTCAGAACTGGAAAAAGTTCTGTCCTTCTTGCAAAGCAAGATATGTACAAGTCATTGATTGATTAATCATGTGGCATCCATTGGTTTCAAGTTATTTGAATCTTTTATCATCATTCCAACTTTCATATATTGAGGTCCTATCTTCTTAGAGAGACTAAGTCTCCTTGAAAACATTGCTGATGGTCCTTCTCACAGTGGGTACTTAGATCATCATCCTGAAATTGCTGTGACTGTTACCTGGCATGAGCCCAGTAGGTTTTAGACACAACTGAACGAATAGCCTTAGTAAAATTTAAGGTGCATTAAAACTTTCAAGTCCAATCAGAAGAGACTGTCTTTAAATAACAGCTCCTTGTTGAGCTCCAAAGACCCTCAACATCTATCTTTAAATAACCAGCCTTCCAGAATTGATCTTCAGGGTACAGAAGGGGGAAATGTATTATATTCACAATCAATTTCTTAACTTGAGGACTTGCACTCATCTGATTTAAAAATTAAAACTAAAAGGGTTCATCTGATTTGGTGAAGCAAAATGTTTATACCACCCAACTATCTGAGCCTATAAAAAGAAATACTAATGATATCCAAGTGGAAGGTTCAACAACTGGAGAGCCAGCTGCCAACTAAGAAAGAAGTGTCAAATGAGGAATCCCTGGAGGATCACAGTCCTGCCAAGTCTGCTCTGTTAGAGAGTATCCCTCTCTTGAGGACACAGAAGCTTAATAGGTATCAGGAACGTGGTTAGAATATTCTGAGACAAAATATGGCTGGTGGAATTGGACAATTGCCTTAGCATATAATTGGTTTTGTTTGTTTGGGGTTTTTTTTTAAGTGCTTTTAAGATGTTAGAACTGCTCCTAAAGTTAGTGCCCTCTCCCTTTGAGCATCACTTTCCCAGCAGCACAGCAACTTACTCCAAGACAGAAAACTTTTTGAAGGTTGTTTTTGTCTGTGCTCATTAGTACTTTTGGATTGGATAAAAATGTGTAGGGTGTCTATTTCAACAGAGCTCCCAGCTTGTCATCCACACAGTCGGATTCTGACCGTGGATTAATTTTGAAAGGAGCAAGAACTGGAAAGTTCTTGGAGGCTTCCTTTTAAAGTCTTTTACAGAACTTTTAGACAATGGCTGTCCTGTATCCAACACCACAGAAAATACTGAGGCCCTGTAAATCTCTGCTAGAAAAGGCTGAATAGCCTAGACTTTCATCCCCACCAACAAGATGTCCAGATGTCCAATGTTGTCACCAGGATGGTGTCAGAGAAGGCCAAGAGGCAAGCCTAAACTTTCAACCTGAGAGATTGAAAACCCTTCCCCTACATGCTCACACCATCTACCATGTCTGTGGGAAACCATGTAGGGAGCCTGGACTTCCACCTCTGGAACCTGCAGTAACCCTCCTCGCTAGGACAGTATTTTGAGACCCAGTGAAGAGTCAGGGTCTTCACCACCACTCAGCAGTTACAAGATCACAGCCCCAAGGGCCAGTGGAGGCAACATGGGGAGCAATATCAAGGCAACACTCCCCATCCCAGCTAGGATGGTATCAGTGGAAGCCTAGCGGGGAGCCTATGTTTTGAAATTTAAATATAGACTCCATGGCCTCTCCGTGAGCACATAGGCCTGATGATGGGAAAGGGTAGATGGTATCCTTACTACTGGGCTACTAGAACTATTTTCTCAGTATGAGCCTACCCCATTGTCTTACAAGACCTCATTCCTGTGGCCAGAACAGCCTTAAACTATACCCACAACTTCAAAAATAATTCCAGTTGTAACCTGGGTTTTACGACCTGTCTGCTTTGTGAAGGTGATTATCAGGGTCTTGGCTCCCACACTTCTCCTGCTAAGTTATCAGTTTACCAAACCCAAAATCAATGCCTATCCATGCCTGTGACATTGGGATTTTATTTTGTGTGATGGAACTGGAGGGTTTTAAGTGGAGGCTGATAAATATGATTATGATTTTTAAACTTCTCCTTTTTGAGAGCACTGTGAATAATGGATTTGGCGGGGTGGTGAGAGATAAGCAAGAGCAATAATCAGGTGATAATTGAAGGAGGCTTGAACAAGGCCACAGAAACAGTGGGAAGGGATCAGATGTGAGGCACGTTTTTATGATAGAGTTAGAAGGACTTGCTGTTAGATTGAATGAAGGGTGTGAGTGAGCGTAAGGAACCAAATGTTTCTCATCAAAGCAGCTGGAAGGATGGTGAAAAATTAACTAAGGTAGGAAAGGCATTGGAGATGAGGAAGGAGTTGTGTTTATTAGGGCTGAAATGTCTATTAAACATGCATCCTTTCACAGAAGTTAAACAACATGAGTCAGGAGTGCCCTTGTCTTCCCACCATGTAATCTAGAATCCAGAAGCACCTGTGCACATCTCTCTGTTACTTCCCATGACCATGGAGGGAGCTCCAGATGTCAAAGACAAGTCTCTCCATTTCCTCTTTGCCTTATCTCTTTTTACCTACTTGGGACTTGCCTTGAAAAAGTTCTCCACGTCTCTCTTTGAAACACTACCCTCACCTGGTTTTACTCAACCCCCATAACCATCTTTCTCAATCCATTCTGTTGACCTATACTGGTCAACCTTCTAAACCTTTGAGATTTTGATCTCATTGATCTCTTGATCTCTTCTCCTCCAAACCCTATTCAAACTGTGATATTATCTAGTTTTGTAATTTTAAATGTCACTTATACTTTGATGACTCTCAAATTTTTACCTCTATCCTCAGCCTCTCCCTGGAACTTCAGACTCATATATCCAGCTGCCGGTTTGACATCTCTTCTCTGATGACTTAAGGAAGAAGAAAGTAGAAGAGATTTGAGGCAAAAGGGAAGGTTTGAAAGTGATGACTCTGGGAGGGGCAAGCTTACTGGAGCTTGGGAGAATGGTTAGATGTGGTGTCCCTTGGATGTTTAAAGTGAAACCAGTCATCCCTACTTTGTCATTTTCTCCAGTGGCTCAGGGATAGGAACACAGAAACCATATGACTGGGTTCAACCAAGCTTAGGATTTTCAAGTAGAGTATTCTTGCTATGATTACTGGGTGAAAAATTGTCCAAAGTCCTTAAAAGACTGTGGTGGCTTAAAAGACTGTGGTGGCTTAAAAGAACTGTGATTATTTTATATTTCACAGTCAGAAATTCAGGCAGGGCTCAGATGGATGACTCTTCCGCTCCTCAGGGCATGCCAAACATCACTCAGTGGTACCCAGTTAGCAAATAGACTAGTCTGAAGCATCTAAGACCACTTCACTTGCATGTCTGGCACATTGGTGAGGTTATCTGGAGGCTGGGTTCACAAGGACTAACGATTCAAGACTCTATACATGGTCTTTTTAGCATGGACGTTTCAGGGTAATTGGACTCCTTACTTGGTTGGCTGACTTCCTTAGAGTGATTATCCCAAAAGAACCAGGGGGCAGCTGGATGGCCATTTCTAAGCTACTTCTGGAATTTACTCATTGGTTCTACTGCATCCTTTTAGTTACAATCAAATCATGAGCCAGTCTAGATTCAAGGGCAGGGAGTCTGACTTCATCTCTCAATTGACAGTGATAAGGTCACATTGAAGGAGAGCATGTGGAAGGGCTACATGGATTGGAAAATACAATCTGCCTTACAGAGCATTCCAAAAGAATGCTCTCACGAGCAAGGGAATGACTACACATATAACCATGGAATCTAAGCAGGTAGTGAGTTAAACAAAGCCTATGAGCAGACGTTAGGTAGAAAGTTTAGGGTGTGACAGATTAGAACTCCCATAAAAAGAAGGTATTTTAGCAGCAAGAAGACTAAAACAATAGGGAGTGCTTGTCAGAGAATTGCATGTTTGAAAATGAGATTTGGATAAAACAACTTCTGTAAAGGACAAGATCCAGGGTGTGACCTTGGGAGCAGATGGTTAAAGTGGAAGTAAAGAAAGGCTAATTAGTAGTAAAGTGTCAAGGACAAGGAGCCAAGGTGCCATCTACATGGATATTGAAGTCCCTGAGAAAGAGCATGAGCTGGGGTTGGGGGGAAGATTATAGGCCCCCATCTGTTCCCAGGAGGAACCAGAGGACCAGCACCAGGAATCTCAGCATAACTATAAGGAGGACTCAGAGGGGGCAGAGATTCATGTCTTGATCTTCAAAGAATCAGGGAACTTGGCAGGAGGAGGAACAGATATTTGAGAGGCAGACAGACACAGGGAATAAGGAAGCCACAGACTCGACCTCTCGCCCTGAGGGCCCAGAGTATAGGAGAAAACCTGCACCCACACACAGCAAGCAGGACACACTGCATTCTATGGCAAGCCCCCTCACCCCCACCCCTGCAAAGGCCAGGTACCAAGACAACACTCAGGGGACTGGGAGTGCATGGGGCCCAGGTCATCTCAGACCAAGAGCCCCCCCCAGAGTATAGGGAGAGAAGTCCTGGAGTCATGAAAGTTGAGGATGACTGAGGAGGCTGTGCTGCCTGAGCTAAACAGAATATGAGGCCTGTCCCGGGCCCCAAAGGAGGATGAGAAAATCAAATTTGTGACCCAGGATGCTTTCCTCTGAGGAAGTCTGCTTTGGGGAAGGCTTTTGCCCAAGGCCATACTGGAGCAGTGCGTGCAGTGGGTGTGATGGGGCTGGGGTCACCCTCAGGCTTCACTCCTTTCAGGAAGGCAGAACTCCTGAGCTGTTCACATTCTCTGCTTATTCTCTCTTCTTCCCTGAGAGCAGTCATCCCTCCTTTCAGGAGAGGAAGTCCCAGGCCTTGAAGCCTTTCAGAGATGGCTCTAGGTAGGGGAGCAAGCCCAGGGGAACGACCAGCAGCTTCCACTCAGCTGCAGCTGGTTTGCTCCCAGAACATCCAAAAGCAAGCACATCATGCTTCACCAAGTATTGATTTCATTCCTAAGATGCTCCTGTCTAATCTGTACTAAGAGATTCATGTTCCTTCAATTAATATGATGTTGGCCATATTTCTTACAGAACCATAAGCCTAGCATAATTTTGCTAAAGAAGCATCCATGCTCTCCCTGCCCTGGTTATATCACAAAGTGTCCTCATATTAACTATCTGTTCATTCATTCAATGGGCTTCTTAGGTGGCTCAGTGGTAAAGAATCTGCTTGTCAGTGTAGGAGATACAGGAGATGCCGTTTTGATCCCTGGGTTGGGAAGATCCCTTGAAGAAGGAAATGGCAACATACTCCAATATTCTTGCCTATAAAATTCCTTGAACAGGGGAACCTGGCAGGCCCCAGTCCATAGGGTCGCAAAGAGTCGGACACGCCTACAAAGAGTCGGACATGGGACACACCTGAGCAACTGAACACACAAATACGCATTCATTCAACAGACACTTAATGAGTACCTGCTATGTGAGGCCATGTTCTGAGAACTGGGAATGCTGCAGTGAATAAAATGAGAATTAAAAAGAAAAGGAAAAAACAGACTAAAACAGTAACAACTTTGCCCTGTAGTTTATATTCTAATGAAGGAAGACAGGAAGTCCTATAAAATAAAACAGCAAGGAAAATACCACGTTAGTTACCTCCTTAGCACTTTCTCCAAGTGCTAAGGAGAAAAACAATGCTGAGTGGATCAGTAATATCAGTGCAGGAAGCAGGGTGGTTGGGGATGGCTTTAATGAGGGAACCTTGGGCAAAGCCTGAAGCATGTGTCCAGACCACTTTTGTGGAACCACTTTCTCTCCTGTCCACATCACTCTCTATCCCTGGGCCCATTGACACAGCACTTGTAACTGATGTTTGAACGCAGTGTAAATTCAAGGACAGAGAGGGGAAATCCTTCCTCCTCAAGACCTAAAGGTGTGGTGTGCTGAGTCATCTCCATTTGTCGGACTGGCTTGTCGGACTTTCCAGCAGAGCTTCCTTCTATTACTAGCAGCCACTTTCTCATGGTTTTTCAGTGTCTCTCATCTTCCCTTCTTTTTGCTTCTCTGCCTATTTGGTTTTCCCTTCTCCCTGTCTCTCACAGACAACTGCTTGTTGTTGGCATAAGGGGGACAGAATGGTGATGATTACTGATCTCACTTAATCACTAACTTCCCTTCTGACATGCTGGGTAAGTCATTTCGACCTCCTTCCCTTCCACACAGCTGGAAAGCTGAAAGGATGAGCAATACTTCCCTACAGACCAGAAATAGCATCAGTTCCAAGCAGAACCCTCTTGGACTAATACATTTTACCAAAAAGAAAGACCTTTCATTGCCAAAAAAGAGCATCTTGTGTCAATCACTAACATGAAGGGCCTGCCTCATGCAAAGCTGGACTATATCTTTAGGAAGAAGGAAAATCACCAGAAGGAAATGAGAACATGTCAAAGGGAGCAAGAACAGCTTTTAGGGAGAGCAAGCCGAAATAAAGAGTATGCAAGAGACAAAAGAGGGAAAAACAAAATAGCCATGGAAGCAAAAAGAAGGAA
This sequence comes from Muntiacus reevesi, assembly GCF_963930625.1. Taxonomy (NCBI): domain Eukaryota; kingdom Metazoa; phylum Chordata; class Mammalia; order Artiodactyla; family Cervidae; genus Muntiacus; species Muntiacus reevesi. The sequence continues at coordinate 15,119,285 of NC_089258.1, forward strand.
AAATGAGAGACATTGAACAAGACAAGAAAATGGAAGGTAATAACAGAAGGAAGCTGAAGAAGAAAAGCTAAAAGAAAATTGGAAAATAGGTGCGTAACAGTTCTTTGCCTTCAGCAGCTGAAATACGTAACAAGCAGAACAATCCATCCCCAACAAGCAGAGCAATTCACCCCCGTTACTTGCTGCTACTAGTAACATAGTTCACAGAAGAGAGTTTCCTAGTTGGGCTCATTTATTTAATGGTTTAATTTCAATCCCAAAGAATCCTGTTTAGGTAAATAATGAATGGTGCAGAACAGTGGCTATAACATGCTATCAGCTACATTCTTTAGCACATGTCTGAATATATGTATTCACATGCACACACATATGTCTCTGGAAAGAGATAAAAGTAACTGATAACAAAGGTTGGTTAGGGGACAGGGTTAGGAGGTAATTTACTGTTCATTATATATACTTTTAAATAGTGCATATTTTCTACATTATACATATTATCTATTAAATCACTTATAATTCAATTGAAAAAATAGAGATAGAAGAAAATATACATAAAACATTTTAAGCCCCTGAAAAAACTCATGGATATTTTCTGAGCTTCATACCAAGATTAAAATGTGTGTGTGTATTGTGGGGGGTGGTGAAATCTACAAAGTAAGTCTCATTCATCCCCCATGTTATCTCCAAATCTCAAAAGAATGAGCCACAAGATGAGAGAGTATGATACCGCAAATGGATCAACCCCAGCCTCCCTCCTTTGATCTTCTTGAGGGCAAATCTTGGCTTGTATTATATAAAATAAAGTGATCTGCTCAATTGTGAATTTACTCAGGGTTTACCCGTCCTCTGGAATAATAAATCATTCACTGTCTACAAAAAGGTACCTGTAGGAAGTACCATGGTGCCTATTTTTTTCAAAGTATCTAATTGTAGTTTTTTTCATGTCTTAAGCATTGGAAAAGACCCTGATTCTGGGAGGGATTGGGGGCAGGAGGAGAAGGGGACGACAGAGGATGAGATAGCTGGATGGCATCACCGACTTGTTGGGCATGGGTTTGGGTAGACTCCGGGAGTTGGTGATGGACAGGAAGGCCTGGCGCGCTGCGATTCATGGGGTCGCAAAGAGTCAGACACGACTGAGCAACTGAACTGAACTGAACTGAAGCATCATAAAAGTTAAAATGCCCTAAATCCTCCATTTCTATAAACATTTAAGCACACTATGATCCAGACAGAGGCCAGAGACTCCTTGTTTACCCCTATACTTCTGTTTTTTGTTAGAGGCTGCAGGTCTGTTTCTCAAAACTAGCATTTTCTTTTAATTCCACACTAAACATGGCTTTGCACATTCAAGAGCGAATGAAGAATTATAAATTAGTGAAACTCTATCCTTAGTAGATTAATTCAAGCTAAGGAAAAAAGTAGGTAAGACTTTTGCCTCTGCACAAACCTGGAATAGCTTGTTGCTCATCCAGATGCTAAACAAACCACGGACATGAAGGGCAGCTGATGCACCGAGTTGAGACAAGCCTTTACAATGAGGAAAATCGCTAAAAGAAAAATTCAGTGTCAGTCAACAATGTGGAAACAGACTTTAAATATATGGTATGCAAAAGCACATGAAGGAGAGCTGGCTCTTGCTTTAGATTTTCTTCCCACCATTACTATTTTGGGTAAGTAATGATTCATATCATTTCTGGGAGACTTTTAGTTGACCGTGATGTAAGACAACCGGTCCCGGGAATGTTTCGCCAGGTTGCCCCTGGAGAATAGTCTCCCTGAATTGCCCCGGTGGGTGCCCCCCAAAAGATATGTGGGAATCTTACAGCTCTTCCTCTGGAGGAAGTTGGCTACTTTCTGCCCTTGAAGATTTCTTGCAAGACACTAGAGTTGCTTAACCTAAGTAATGGTGGTGGTGGTTTAGTCGCTAAATCGTGTCTGACTCTTGCAATCCCATGGACTGTAGCCTGCCAGGCTCCTCTGTCTATGGGATTCCCAGGCAAGAATACTGGAGTAGGTTGCCATTTCCTTCTCGAGGGACTCTTCCCAACCCAGGGTTCGAATTTGTGTCTCCTGCATTGCAGACAGACTCCTGCATTACAGGCAGATTCTTTACGGCTGAGCCACCAGGGAAGCAATGTAATTTACCCCAAATCCTAGGCAAGACAGGCTGGGCAGCCAACCAAAATCATAGATGCAAAATGATCCCATAGAATCATATAAATTGGAAATACCAGCCACTCCTCCTACCCTTCCTGGGTTGGGCCGGGGGTGGGAGTGGGGGCGGGGAGAAAGGGTAGGATTGAGTGAGGGAATTAAAAAAAAAAAAAAGCAACTGGTGCAAGAGTTTTCCTCTGTTTCAGACACAGGTTTTCAGATAATTTTGTGCCAGCAGTCACAGATGGACCAATAATACCCACAACCTATTCCCTAATAGTCCTCTGTCACCTCCCTAGCCAGGCCCTTTTAAAACTCTTACCTGGATTATCGCATCACCTTCTAACTGGTCCACTGGCCTGGACTATATCTGCATCCAACCATGCCCCAGCAATACGTTATAGGGCTGATTTAGGCCACCACCCCCAGTATGCAACCTTCCTATAAATTCTTGCCTGACATTTAGCCTCCCATCACCCTTTCCAGAATCACCTCCACATTTCCTTCAAGCTGCAAACTTTTTTAAAAAGCAGTTTCTGTCTTCTTTGATCTCTGACCATTTATTGTATGTGCCATTGATCTGGTATCTATGGGCTTCCCATGTGGCTCAATGGGTAAAGAATCCACCTGCAATGCAGGAGATATGGATTCAATCCTGGTTCAGGAAGATCCCCTAGAGAAAGAAATGGTAACCCACTCTAGTATTCTTGCCTGGAGAACTCCATGGACAGAGGAGCCTGGTGGGCTACAGTACATAGGGTCACAAAGAGTTCGACATGACTAAAGTGACTGAGCATGCACTCAATCTAGTATTATCTTGTACCAGCTTTTATATTTTTTATTAGCTATTTTTAATTGAAGCATAGTTAATTTGCAATGTGTTGGTTTTAGGTGTTTAATAAAGTGATCCGTTTATACACATGTATGTTTATATTCTTTTTCAAATTATTTTCTATTATAGGTTATGACAAGATATTGAATTTAGTTCTTGTGCTATACAGTATGTCCTTGTTGGTTATCTGTTTTGTATATAGTAGCGTGTATATGTTAATCCCAAATTCTTAACTTCTTATCTTCCCTCCCCCAACTATAAGTAGCCATACAGTTTGTTTGGTAACTATAAGTTTGCTTTCTATGTCTCTGAGTCTATTTCTGTTTTGTAAATAACTTCATTTCTCTCTTTTTTTTAGATTCCACATGTAAATAGTATCATATGGTATTTGTCTTTCTCTGTTGTTGCAAATGGCAATATTCCATTCTTTTTATGAATTATTATTATTCTGCATCACAGACTCGATGGACATGAGTTTGAGTAAACTCTGGGAGTTGGTGATGGACAGGGAGGCCTCGCGTGCTGCGATTCATGAGGTCACAAACTGTCCGACAAGACTGAGCGACTGAACTGATCTGAACTGATTATTCTGCTGTAGATGTATATACCATATCTTCTTTATCCATTTGTCTATCAGTCGACATACAGGTTACTTCCAGGTCTTGGTTACTGTAAATAATACTGTTATAAACATGGGGGTGCTTGCATCTTTTTGAATTAGAGTTCTCTCCAGATATTATGCCCCCAGGTTCTTTTTAAAGAACCTCCATGGTGGTTGTACCAATCTACCCTCCCACCAACAGTGTTGGAGAGTTCCCTTTTTTCTACACCCTCTCCAAAGTCTTCTTTTTATAGACATTTTACTGATAGCCATTCTGAAGGTGTTTGGTTTGCATTTCTCTAACAGTTAGTGATATTGATTATCTTTTCATTAGCCTGTGGGTCATTTTTATATCTTATTTGGAGAAATGTCTATTTAGGCCTTCTGCCCATTTTTTTTATTGGGTTCCTTTTTTTTTTTTTTAAGCTGAAGAGTGTATTTTGGAAACTAACCCCTTGTTGGTAGCATCATTTGCAAATGTTTTCCCCAGTCTGTATGTTATCTTTTTGTTTTATGGTTCTCTTTGCTGTGTAAAAGTTTTTAAGTATAATTAGGCCCCATTTCTCAATTTTTATTTCCATTAATCTAGGAGATGAATCCAAAAAATATTGCTATAATATGTCAAAAGTGTACTGCCTATGTTTTCCTTTAGGAGTTTTATAGTATCCAGTCTTGCACTAAAGTCTTTAATCCATTTTGAGTTTATTTTTGTATATGCTTTTAGATAATTTCTAATTTTATTCTTTTACATGTAGCTATCTACTTTTCCCAGCACCACTTATTGAAGAGATGTTTTTCCAATGTATATTCTTGCCTCCTTCATCGTAGATTAATTGACCATAATTGCATGGATTTATTTCTGGGCTTTCTATCCTATTACATTGACCTATGTGTCTGTTTTTGTGCCTATACCATACTGCTTTAATTACTGTAGCTTTGTAATAAAGTCTGAAGTCAGCATGATTTCTGTAGTTCCATTCTTCTTTCTCAATATTGTTTTGGCTATTTGGGGTCCTTTGTATTTCCATACAAATTTTTAAATGTTTTGTCTAGTTCTGTGAAAATGACATTTTCATTGAATCTGTAGGTTGTCTTGCATAATATGGTCATTTAAAAGATATTAATTCTTCTAGAATCAATACTGTGAAAGTGACTGTACTACCAGACACAACCTACAAATTCAATGCAATCCCTATCAAATTACCAATGGCATTTTTCACAGAACTAGGACAAAAAATTTCATAATCCATATGGAAACACAGAAGACCCCAAATAGTCAAAGCAATCTTGAGAAAGAAGAATGGAGCTGGAGGAATCAACTTACCTGATTTCAGACTATACTACAAAGCTACAGTCATCAAGACAGTATGGTACTAGCACAAAAACAGAAGTATAGACCAATGAAACAAGATAGAAAACCCAGAGATAAATCCTGACACCTATGGGTACCTTATCTTTGGCAAAGAATGCAAGAATATACAATGGGAAAAGATAGTCTCTTCAATAAGTGGTGCTGGAAGAACTGGACAGCCACATGCAAAAGAATGAAATTAGAACATTTCCTGATACCATACAAAAAGATAAACTCAAAATGGATTAAAGATCTAAACATAAGAACAGAAAATATAAAACTCTTAGAAGAAAACATAGGCAGAATGCTGTATGACATAAATCATAGCAAGACCCTTTATGACCCACATCCTAGGATAATGGAAATAAAAACAAAAATAAATAAATGGGACCTAATTAAACTTTAAAACTTCTACACAGCAAAGGGAACTATAAACAAGGTGAAAAGACAACCTTCCGTACGGGAGAAAGTAATAGCAAAGGAAACAATTGAAAAAGATTAATTTCCAAAATACACAAGCAGCTCATACAACTTAATACCAGAAAAACAAACAACCCAATCAAAAAGTGGGGCAAAGACTTAAACAGGCATTTCTCCAAAGAAGACGTATGGATGGGTAACAAGCACATGAACAGATGCTCAGCATCACCCATTATTAGAGGAATGCACATCAAAACTATAATGAGATATCACCTCACACCAGTCAGAATGTCCGTAATTTAAAAAATCCACCAACAGCAAGTGCTGGAAAGGGTGTGGGGAAAAGGGAACCCTCTTGCACTGCTGGTGGGAACGTAAATTGATGCAGCCATTATGGAAGACAGAATGGACAGTCCTTAAAAATCTAGGAATAAAACAACCATATGATCCATAATACCACTTCTAGGCATATACCCTGAAGAAATCAAAACTGAAAAAGACACATGTACCACCAATGTTCATCGCAGCACTAGTTCCAATAGCTAGGACAAGGAAGCAACCTAGATGTCCATCAACAGATGAAAGGATAAAGAAGCTGTAGTACGTACATAGAATATTACTCAGCCACAAAAAGGAATACATTTGAGTCAGTTCTGATGAGGTGGATGAGCCTAGAGCCTGTTACACAAAGTGAAATAAGTCAGAAAGAGAAAAGCAAGTATCGTATATTAGCACATATATATGGAATCTAGAAAGATGGTACTGATGAGCCTATTCTCAGAGCAGCAGTGGAGATGCAGACATAGAGAACAGACTTATGGACAAGGGTAGGAGAAAAGAGAAAGAGGATGAGATGAATGGAGGGGGTAGAATGGAATCATACACTACTATATGTAAATAGCCAATGGAAATTTGCCTTAAGACTCAGGGAACACAAACTGGGGCTCTGTAATAACCTTAGAGGGGTGGGAAAGGGCAGGAGGTGGGAGATAGATTCAAGAGGGAGGGAACATATGCACACCTATGGTTAATTCATGTTGATGTATGATAGAAATCAAACCAATATTGTAAAGTAATCATCAATCAATTCAAAATAAATAAACATATTTAAAAATGGTAAGGGACTGCTGTCAATTAATGGAATGAAGAATGTGGTGCCAGAAACACATTTTTCAGTACTGAGAATAAAGTAGAAATAGAAAAGCTTCTTAACACTGCTGGACCTATACTTTAACTATTTATTCAACTTGAGAAAATTTAGTCGTCTGTGATGTCTCCTTGAATTTATTAAAGTAAAATTTTAGAAATCTAAAAATATTGATTCTTCTAATCCAAGAACACATGTATCTTTCCACCTGTTCTTGTCATCTTCAATTTCTTTCTTCAGCATCTTATAGTTTTCAAAGGATAGGACTTCTGCCTCCTGAGGTAGGTTTAGTTCAAGGTATTTTATTTCTTTTGATGCAATGGTAACTGGGATTGTTTCCTTAATTTCTCTTTATAATATTGTGTTACTAGTGTATAGAAATGGAAGAGGTTTCTGTGTATTAATTTTGTAATCAGAAACTTTACTGAATTCATTGATGAGATTTAGTAATTTTCTAGTAGTGTCTTTAGGATTTTCTGTGTATAGCATCATGTCATCTGCAAACAGTGACAATTTTACTTTTTCTTTTTCAGTTTGGATTCGTTTTATTTCTTTTTTTCTCTGATTGCTGTGGCTAGGATTTTCAAAGTTATGTTGAATAAAAGTGGTGAGTGTGGGCATCCTTGTCTTATTCCTGATCTCAGAGAAAATGCTTTCACCATTTCTCCATTCAAGTGTTGTTATATATGGGTTTGTCATATATGGCCTTTATTATGTTATATTCCCTCTATGCTCACTTTCTGAAGATTTTTTTAAATCATAAATGAACATTGAATTCTATCAAAAACATTTTCTGCATCTGTTGAGATGATGATCATATAGTTTTTATTCTTAAATTTGTTAATGTGGTATATCACATTGATTTGCTGATATTTTTGTGACATCTTTGTCTGGTTTTGGTATCAGGATGATGGTGGGCCCATAGAATGAGTTACTCTGAACTTTTTGGAATAGTTACAAAATAATAGGTATTAATTTTTTTCTAAATGTTGGTAGAATTCACCTGTGAAGCCACCTGGTCCTGGATGTTTTTAAATTACTGATTCAATTTCAGTACTGGTAATTGATCTGTTTATATTTTCTATTTCTTCCTAGTTCAATCTTGGGAGAGTATACCTTTCTAAGAATTTGTCCATTTCTTCTAGGTTGCTCATTTTATTGGCATATAGTTGCTCATAATAGTCCCTTAAGATCCTTTCTATTTCTTTAGTGTTGGTTGTAACTTCTTTCATTGTCAAAGATTATTGATTCGGGCCCTCCTTTTTCTTGATGAGTCTGGTTAAAGGTTTAAGAATGTCATCTTTTCAAAGAGCAAGCTTTTAGTTTCATTGATCTTTTTGATTGTTTTCTTCATTTCTATTTCATTTATTTCTGCTCCGATCTTTATTATTTCTTTCCTTCTACTATGTTTGAGCTTTATTAGGTTTTCTTTTTGATTTCCTCTTTGATTTCTTTGTGATCCTTTGATTGTTTAGTAGAATGTTGTTTAGTCTCCACATGTCTATGGTTTTTGCAGGTTTTTTTCCTTGTAGTTGATTTCTAGTCTCATAGCATTGTGGTCAATAAAGCTGCTTGATATGGTTTCAGTTTCCTTAAATTTCCTGGGGCTTGGTTTGTAGCCCAGCATGTGATCTAAACTGGAGAATGTTCCATGTGCACTTGAAAAGAATGTGTATTCTACTGCTTTCAGATGGAATTCTCTATAAATATCAATTAAGTCCATCTGGTCTAATGTGCTATTTAAAGCCTGTTTCCGTATTGATTTTCTGTCTGGGTGATCTGTCCATTAATGTAAACAGGGTGTTAAATTCTCCCAGTATTATTGTGTTACTGTCCATTTCTCCTTTTATGTATATTAACATTTACTTGTATACTGAGGTGCACCAGTGTTGGGCACATATACATTTTCAATTTTTACATTTTCTTCTTGGATTGGTCTTTTGATCATTATGTAGGGTTCTTCTTTATCTCTTGTAACAGTCTTTATTTTAAAGTCTATTTTGTCTTCTGTAAGTATTGCTACTCTAGCTTTCTTTTGATTCCCATTTGCATGAGATAACTTTTTCCATCCCTTCATTTTCAGTCTGTATGTAAAATCTAAAGTGAGTCTAGATCTAAAGTGAGTCTCTTGCAGGCAGCATATATACAGATCCTCTTTTTGCATCCATTCAGCCAGTCCATGTCTTTTGGTTGGAGCATTAATCTATTTACATTTAAGGTAATTTTCAAAGTGTATGTTTCTATTGCCATTTTATTAATTGTTTCGTAGATCTTTCCCCCCGTTTTCTTCTTTTGTTCCCCTCTCTATAGTGTTATGTTTGGATTCCTTTTTACCTGTTATGTATATATCTATTATAGATTTTTGGTTTACAGTTTCCATGAAGTTTTTGTATAACAATCTCTCTCTCTTTATATATATATATATACATATATAATATACATATATGCTGATCTCTTATTTCAAATGCATTTTAGATACCCTGCATTTGTACTCTCCTCCCCTCATGATTACTGTTTCTCATGTTATATTTTACATGTCATTGTAAATTTTACATCTAACTGTTTTGTATATCCTTTAACTGCTTATTTTGAATACAAATTATTTTACTGCTCTGTCTTTTAACCACCCTAGTTTAATGTGTGGATGATTTCCTACCTTTATTATATATTTGCCTTTACCGGTGAGCTTTTCCATTTTGTAATTTTCTTGTTTCTAGTAATGACATTTTCTTTTCCACCTACAGAAATTCTTTAAGCATTTGTAGTAAACCTGGTTTGGTGATGCTGAATTCTTTTGGCATTTTTTTTTTTTTCCTTGTCTGTAAAGCTTTTGATATCTCCTTAAAATCTGAATAAGAGCTGCACTGGGTAGAGAATACTTGGTTGTATGTTTTTCTCTTTCATCACTTTAAATATATCTTTCCACTCCCTTCTGGCCTGCAGAGTTTCTATTGAAAAATTAGGTGATGATCTTATGGGAGCTCTGTTGTTTGCTATTTGTTATTTTTCTCTTGTTGCTTTTAATATTCTCTGTTTATCTCCAATTTTTTTCATTTTGATTGCAATGTGTCTTCCTGTGTTCCCTTTTAGGTTAATCTAATATGGGACTCTGCACTTCCTGGACTTGGGTGACTATTTCCTTTCCCAGGTTAGGGAAATTTTAAGCTATGATCTCTTCAAATATTTTCTCAGGCCATTTCTTCTCTGTCTTCTCCTGCTGGTCCCCCTACAAGATGAATACTAGTGTGCTTGATGTTGTCCCACAGGTCTCAAACTGTCCTCATTTCTTCTCGTTCTTTTTTCTTTTTTCTGTTCAATAGCCATGATTTCCACTACTGTTTCCCAGCTCACTGGTTTATTCTTCTGCCTCATTGAGGGTACTATTGATTTTGCCATATAGTTTTCATTTCAGTTATTATATTATTCAATTCTATTTATTCTTTATATTTGCTAATTCATTGTTAAAATTTTCTGTTTTTCTCTCTCTGAGAATTCATTCTCCTCCTGAGTTCTTTGACCATCTTTATGATCATTATTCTGAATTCTTTCTCAGGTAGATTGCCTATCTCCAGATCTCTTAGTTCGTCTTCTAGGGTTTTCTCTTTTTCCTTCATCTGAAACATATTCCTCTGTTGCCTCATTTTGTCTAAATTACTATTTGTATTTTTATGTATCTGACAGTTTAGTTACATTTCTCCACCTTGGAGAAGTGACCTTTTGTAGGAGACGTCCTATGTGTTCCAACAGTGCAGTCCCCTCTCATCAGCCAAGAATCAGGGGCCAGTTGTAGTGGGTGGTGTCTGGTTAGTATCTGGGTCCCCAGGGGAGTGGGTCCCCAGGGGAGTGCCTGGCCTGAGTTTGCGGACTCAGTCTTCAGACTGCAAGGCTGAAGTTTTCTTTCTTCTGGTGTCTGCCTCCTGGAGAGACTGGTCTAGAGAGTGGTGCAGACCTCCTGGCGAAAGGGCCCAGTGCCCACCTCTCAGTAGGCAGAGAAGAGTCTTCTCTTTGGTGGGCAAGTCCATGTCTAGGGGCATGTCTAGAGGGGGCTATAGACTCGGGAAATCTTTAGGCAGCCTGTCGGCTGATGGGTAAGTCTGTTTACCTGCCCAATTTGTTGTTTAGCATCCCAGGACTGACGCCTACAGGCTGTTGGATGGAGCAGGTCTTGATGTCAAGATGTCAGCCTCCAGAAGGGCTCACACAGATGAATACTTTCTGATATATAAATCACCGGTGGCTACGTCTCTAGGGTGAGCCACAGCAACCCCCTACCTCTCTAGGAAACCCTCCAAAACCAGTTGGTACATCTGGCCCAGGCTCCTATAAATTATTGCTTTTGCCCTTGGTCCTGGTACATGTGAGATTTTGGTGTACATCCTTTAAAAGTGGAGTCTCTATTTTCCCCAGTCCTATGGAGCTCTTGCAGTCAACTCCACTGGCCCTCAAAGTCAAATATTATAGAGGCTTATCCTCCTAATGCTTTACTCCTGACGTCGGTCTCGGAACTCTCACTCCTGTGGGTGAATCTCTAATATATTTATCCTCCAATTTGTGGGTCACCCACTTAACTCACAAAGTATAAGATTTCATTATATTGTGAGTCTGCCCCTCCTACCAGTCTTATCATGGTTCCTTCTTCATGTCTTTAGGTGTAAAAGATCTTTCCTGGCACAATCTTTTTTAACAATGATTGTTCTGCAGATTGTCCTGAGTTTGGTAGGTTCCTTTTACTCTACAATCTTGGCTGTCTCTCCCAAGCTACAAACTTTTAAGCTGAGACTTAAACGATGAAAGATGTTGATCAAGTGAAGAGCTAGCGAGAACATTCTAGGCACTAGAGAAAGTATGTGCAAAGTCTCTGGGGCTAGACAGAGTTTGAGCAAGAGCAACAAACTCCAAGAAGCCAGTATTGTTGGCAAGTTGTAAAAATAAAAAGGGGAGTGCAGCAGCTCAACATGCAGTGAAGATGAGAGCCAGGGACCAGTTTGTGTGTGCCACAGAGAAGGGTTGCCCCTTCAGTCATTCTAAGAGCTCCTAGCCCAATGCTGAAATGACCTAGTTCCTGTTGGAAGATCCCAATGGCTGCTGCATGGAAAACAGACCTGGACAGGGTGTGGGTGGGACAGGAGCAGAAGTGAGGGCTATTGTAATGGTCTGAGCTGAAGGAATGGAGGCTCACGTGATGGGCAACCATGAAGACAAAGGGAAGTGGGCAGACTTAAGGTATACCTTGGAGGCAAATTGGAAAGGGTTTGCTAGTGAAATGGGTGTGTGAAGGGCGAGGTAGGCTGAGGAGAGAGAAGGAGGAAATCAAGATTGACTCCCAGGTTTCTGCTTTGAGCAGATGAAGAAGGTGGCAAGTTTTACTGAGATGATGAAAACAGGAGGAGAAATGAATTTCAAAATAAAAAATCGTGACTTTGGTTTTCATTGTGGGAAGTTTGAGATGCTCATGAGACATCCACGTGGAGACACCCTGAAGGCAATTGTCCATGCAGGAGTGAAGCTGGAGTTCTGTGGAAGCATCTGATGTGGAGATAGTTATTTAGAAGTTGTCAGTGCAGATGGGAATGAGCGGGAACAGCTTAGGGATTCAGACATGAGGACTGTATCAGATGCCCTGCCCACAACTGAGCTTGGCTCCTCTGCTGGCCTGCCAAGCAAGCTCACAGAAATCCCCCTCTCCCACCCAGTCACTGAGAAATTTTATAAGCTGTCTTTTCCAACATGCTCTAAGCTTCATAAAGGGATGTGAAAAAAGATTGATTTTGAAATCCCAAGTACAAGAAAAGCCTAGTGATAATGGGAAGGGTTCGATCTTACAACCCCAAAATGGTTCCCAGTTGCTGGCATGATTTCCAGGCCCATCTGCCCACACGGGAGCTGCTACAGTGGCCAACCAGCAGAGGACAAGCCAGATCCGGCCAGGGGAAAATCTGATTATCTATCTAACAGCATTTGATAGCAGCATCCAAACATCCTACCCCTCCTCCAAAAAATCTCTTCACACCCCCGAGCCCTCAGAAGAAACTCTGCATTACTACTGCAAGCTAGCTAGAAAGAAGCTTTGGCTGAAAGGATGTGCTGAAAGCCAGCAGAGAGAGATTGATGTGTAGAGCTGGGCTGCCCGAGGCATGTGTTCGCCATCTGTCAGGCGGAGGGAGCCCTGCCAGCCCTACGTGGTAATTCAGTATTAAAAGAATATTCTTGAATTTGACTGACACCCTGGGCAGCCTCAGCCAAGACGGTTGGGCTCTGGGGTCCAGATGGGATGGAGGGGCTCTGCTGTCCCGAGGGAGATGCCTCCGGAGGGCTGGGCCACCCAGGGTATGCAGGCAGGCTCTCCAGGGCTGGGAGGAGAGTGTGGCTTGGCCCAGGCTGGGCAGGCCTAGGCTTGAGCTGGGACTTTTATGTGTGGCTCAGCTTCAAAGACAAGGGTGGAACTGAGAGAAAATGTTCTTCACACATTACCCCTGCTCCAAATGATCCTTCAGGGAGCAGTAATGTCAGAGTTTCAGGGTGCCTCCTGCAATGGAATAATCAACTTTAGACTTTTTCTGAAAATGTGTATACATAGTTAAGCTTAGTCCAGTAATTTCAGGCCTGAGACCAAGAATGAACAGAAAGCCCCTTTTTAGTGCCAACTCCTGATGGCTCCATGGAGTATTCTTGTCCCCTTCCCCCGCCCAGCACAGAATTCAGTTCAGTTCAGTCACTCAGTCATGTCTGACTCTTTGCGACCCCATGAACCGACTCTTTGCGACCTCAAGAACCGCAGCACAGAGACTCTCCTACAAAAAGAGTTAGCTGTTCTCTTGGGCTTCCCTGATAGCTCAGTTGGTAAAGAATCTACCTGCAATGCAGGAGACCAGAGTTTTATCCCTGGCTTGGGAAGATCCCCTGGAGAAGGGAACAGCTGCCCACTCCAGTATTCTGGCCTGGAAAATACCATGGACTGTATAGTCCACGGGGTAGCAAAGAGCTGGACACGACTGAGTGACTCTCACTCACTCACTCCCATAGAACACAGGAATGGTCGAGTGATCTGCTTTGGTCAATGAAATGCAAGCAGAAATGAAATGTGCCAGCTCCAGGCAGAAGCATTCAAAGCCAAATGTGGTCAACTGCATCTTTTCTCCCTCTGTCACACCAGTGAGCTCGAGACAGAAGAGTTCCTGAAGCCTGAATCTCAGAACACAGCTAACGTTGAGCCAAGTGGCAGCCAACCCATAATATGATGTGGGTGAGAAATAAGTCTTTTTTTAACCACTGAGAGTTGGGGTCTGATTGTGCAGCAAAACCCAGTATATCCTGACTGATACACTCTGCAGTCCACCTCACCACCATGCCCTCATATTCCTGAGAGGTATCAGTAGTTTCACTTGGCAGAAGGCAAAACTCCTTTGCAGCAACAAAATTTAGAGGGAAAATTGGAGGAGGAGATTTAAAGAAAGCCTATCTCATATTGTTGTCCTAAGTCATGTCCAACTCTGTGACCCCATGGACTGCAGCACACCAGGCTCCCTTGTCCTTCACCATCTCCCAGAGTTTACTCAAACTCCTGTCCATTGAGTTGGTGATGCCATCCAACCATTGTCCCCGTCTCCTCCTGCCCTCAATCTTTCCCAGCATCAGGGCCTTTTCCAGTGGCTCTTTGTACCAGGTGGTTAAAGGATTGGAACTTCAGCTTCAGCATCTGTCCTTCCAATGAATATTCAGAGTTAATTTCCTTTAGGATGGACTGGTTTGATCTCCTCGCAGTCCAAGGGACTCTCAAGAGTCTTCTCCAACACCACAGTTCATCAGTACTCAGACTTCTCTATGGTTCAACTCTCACATTCACACATGACTCCTGGAAAAACCATTGCTTTGACTATATGGATCTTTGTCAGCAAAGTGATGTCTCTGCTTTTTAATGTGCTGTCTAGGTTTGTCATAGCTTTTTCTCATCACAGCTTAGAAAAGCACCAGGCCTGAAACGACAAGAGACTGTTTTAAAAGTATTACATTTGTGACAAAAATAACTAAAAGTAGGAGACCCAGACAAAAAGGTCTCAGGTCTCCTCACCAATGATACTGTGGTGTGAAGGGTACAAGATGGCAATTCGGGCGAGAAGATGGGGATGGACAAAATGTACCTGTGGATTATTTACGCGTCTTGCTTTATACATGTATGGACTCTTTTTTTTTTTTTTTCATCTGACTATAACTATAATACTTTCATCTTGGTGTGTGATCTAATCTATCTCATCTAGTAGAAATCAAACTTTAACAGTAGTACCTATTTTAGCTAATGAAGAAAAAGAATTCTGCTCCTTTGAATCAATTCCAAGTTTATCAGTGAGTCTTTCTGGTGTGAGGATTACCTGCACATCTCAGAGCCCCAGCTGAAGACACTGACTTGCTTGCAGACAGGATGCTTCCCATTTGGTTACCAGGACATTTCCAGTTCAGCTGCTAAAAACCCAAATGTCTTTCTTGTGAGCTGTTCCGCTGAGATGCCCTAGTTGGCTCTCAGAATTGAACTTCACATTTTCCATTGTGCTGTCAGTTACCAAAAGGGTGGGCTTACCCCCATCTAAAAGAGGCTCTGAAAAACCTGCATCTGATTTAGTGTTCAGCTCACAACTCTGCACTTCCAACAGGTTGCAGTCATATGAATTGAGGGCACTCGTGCTGTTTACACGAACACATATGGTTACATGTGTCAAATGGCAACACTCCCTCTGCCACAAGGACAGGAATCTTCCAATGGGTTACAGATGCAAGCCAGTGTGTTTCAGGATACCTGGGATGTCTCCACCCCCAATGACAGCAATCAGCGGCAGAGGCAAGGACAGCCCCCATGAGTGGCAAGTGACTCTGGAATGGGGAGATGTTTGTCTTGCCACAAAACTATCATCTGGCTGCACAATTTTTTTAATTTTGCCTTTCTTGTTTTTTTCTTTTCCCTCCTTCCCAGTACTAATGTCTGAGACCACTGTGTGCCTTACCACTCCCATCCTCACCCCAGACACAACCCCACACCCCCTCCAGCCTCCTCAACTTGGAACTGCCCTGTGGTCTTGTTATTTTACCCACGAATAAGCTTCAGTTTTATAGCAGAAAAAATTATGCACATTATCAAAATCTAATGCTGTCTTTGAAATGAGTTAACAGGCATTTAAAAAGAAATATATTGCAGAGAGGAATTGTGCGCTATCACCACGCTGTGAAACACCTTAGACTGAAGCACTGATAAATGAAGGGATTGAGAAGGAAAGAACTCCTGAAAGACTCAGGGCAAGTACCTGAATAGAGGTAGATAGGTTTTAAAAAATTGAAGCCTCCCACAAGTTTTGCTGTGGCCACTTAAGATGCCACCGCTGGGGCCTCCTTTGTCTCAGGTCTTAATTCTTTCCTCTGCACTCTTGTTGGTGAAAGCAATGAGGCTTTGTGAGTTTAAAGCAAGAGTTATCATTCTGCCCCTGCCTTGGGATCCCTACCCTCCCTCAGAACCCTCCATTGCTTTGCTGAGGGACAGAACCATGAGTGAGGGCCAGCAGAAGGCACCCCCAAGATGGGACCTGGTTTGAGGTGTCTCTTGGATTACATGCAACATGTAGCTTGTCTTGAGGTGATGCTAGGGAAACCTTTCCTTAAATCATCTAGACTTGTCCGTCTGACATTTAACCATGAAGAAGGATCATTCTTTTGAGGCTTCTGCTTTTTTATTTTGCTCTTAGCACCCTCACTACTAAAACCTGTGATGAGTCAAAGGTTAAATCAAAGACCACCCCCTCCCCCCTCCACCCTAAGACACAGCATAAGGACAGCAGTAGAGTCCAATAGTTAGGGCAGAGGATCCTAGAAACAGAAGGCTTAGCTGTGTGACCTTGGGCAAGTTACTTAATTTTCCCTCTCTTTTAAGGAAAATGAGCACAGAAGAACCAACCTCTTGGGCTTAGACTGACAGAAAAACAACACAAGCTATGTCACATACTCATCAGCAGTGCCTGGCCCCTAGAGAGGGTTGGGTGAGCTCTGAGTTTTATCCTTAGATGAGCAGATATAACTAACTAAGCCAGGGAAGGGAGCTTTCAACACCATGACTGATGAGGTCAGATGGGTTTACCAGCAACCAGGAGGGGCCTTCACCCTCAGAGGGCTTCATATATTATCTCTATCCCTGGAGGTAGAGGAAATTTCACAATAGAATATCAAAGAGTGAGTGTTTTTTTCATTCATTCTACTGGGTGCCTAGTGGATGCTTTCGGCCTAGAGCAACTAATTTCATTTAATTTCAATTAATTTTAATTTACTTAGCATTGGTGGTTAACAGCTCCCATGTTGGACAATGCAGCTCTAGAGATTCATCCATAAATTCTAACAAAATGTCTTTTTATTTTTTATTTCCTCTTTTCCAACTTTCATCTTTTCCTTCTTCATTGTTAGCACACTTGATCGATCCTCTTAAGTTTCTTACATTTAATGTTCTTTTTTTCCACCTCTTATTTTTTTGTGCTTCCTTTTGGGACATTTATTTTCTAGTTTAACTTCTGATAATACTTTAGCTATTTTTTGGTTAAGTTTCAGAAGTTCTTATTTCTTAAGTTCTCATCTGATTGGCTTTTCTACTATTTCTTTTAAAAAGAATCCTGTACTTGTTTCTGATGCATTGTATTACTTTTTTCTTATATTCTTTTTGTGGTTTTTTCCCCTTGTTTTCCTGTGTTCTGTGCATTTCCTCCCTTTTTCCTACGTTCTTTTATTCTGCCTCTGTTATGTCAACAATACTCCTTAAACGATAAGGACTATCTCCTTATGTTTAAACTGAGGAGTTAAATTCTGACTGAAAGCTCAAGGAGGGCCAGAGCGTCCCAGCTGGTGGAGCGCCCTCTGGGTCTTTGGTTTCTGCGGCAATCCTGCCTGTCGGTCTTGAGAGCTCTTTCCTCTGAGGCCGTTTGCTTTCCTAAGAGAAGGCTCCTTCAGTCCTTACCCGTGATTGGCCAGGGCCAGAGCCAGTAGTGTGTATCTGTTTTCTGATGTTCCGACAGCAAAGAGGGTTAAGAAATGTGGAGTTCCCACCTCTCCATACCGACAACTTTCACCGCACCCTCCCATTTTCAGCTCTGCGCCTGCACCTTCTTCTCTTCTCTACTGTATCTGGTGTCCTCGACCCCAGAGCTGATCTGCCTCAAAGTCTCGACAAATAAACCTTCACAGTTTACAGATGAATGGGCACCTTCAGTAAGAATTCTATCAGCCCTTAGCTTTTGGCTTCACCCGCCACGGTACCTGATGTCTTTGAGACCAGACAGGTTCTGAGCGACAAGGAGGCTCTCTTCTCACCTGTGTCCCTTCTGATGACAGTTAGGATGGACTTCATGGGTCCTGCTCTGCCCGTTACTACTTCTCTAGCAGGTCTCTGTCTTGCAAAGACTTCCCCAAATCTCTCTTCTACTCTTATGTTGGCGTTTATAGGTTGTCCACTTCTATTTCCTTATTTTGTCACCTTGGTTGAGTTTTTGGAGGGATAAGAGATAGAAACATATGACCCACTTTGTCATGTCTAATGAGAAGCTTTTTTTTTTTTTAATCAAATTCAAGTTCTCTGAGCAGATTTTATCCATCAACTGGCCCCACTTATGTACCCACTCTTGTTTCCCACTATTTATTTATACAGACTTTTAACTCAAAGCAAACGCCGCAACCATTCCTAACTTCATTCTTTTGGTCACCCTGCTTTCTTCACTTGGTATCACTTTCATAGTTATTAAATTAATTTGACCTCAAATATCACTGTCCTCATGAAGCATTCATTGACTGATTCAGCTCATAACAGCATTTGTTCTCCAGTTCTTCTAACACCTACAGTTTGTACCATATTGTATTGCTTGTCATCCTGTACATGATACCAGTTGTCTTGCTGTTCACACTCTCCACAATGTTCGCTGAACCCAGGGTGGGCATGGCACTCACTAGCTAAGAGGCCAGAAGAAAATGCACAGAGCCTCAGGAACTGCAGACACATTTATTCTTTCCTGGCAATGGCATACTCTAACGCAACACAATCTGTCTCCTGGCTGGCACAGCAGCCATAGCAGCAGACACACTATATTCTCTCCTCTCGTGGCTGACCCAATGGACACAGCCATGATGCAGCAGTAGAGCGTGGAGCCCCCGCAGGCATACTACACAAAGTAACCCAGGACCAAGCAAGTAGCTCGTGACCAAGTGAGTACCTCACGGCACGCATGTGCAGTGGTATAAGTGATCTCAGCTGTTATACAAACATTATTTGCAAAATGTGGGGCAAAAGAGCCTGAGCACAGCATCTTGGCTAATTTGCTCTCCCTCACACACATAAATTCTAACACTATTTATTTCTTTATTTGGGCAGTTATTCTTTAACTTGTTTCTAAAAAGTTTTTTAGGTCATTTATTAAGGGGAATAAAATATAATTAACTATTATTATGTAACTAGGGCTTCCCTGGTGGCTCAGATGGTAAAGAATCTGCCTGCAATGTGGGAGATCCAGGTTCAATTCCTGGATCAGGAAGATCCCCTGGAGAAGGGAATGGCTACCCACTCCAGTATTCTTGCCTGGAGAATCCCATAGACAGAGGAGTCTGGCAGGCTACAGTCCACGGGGTCGCAGAGTCGGACATGACTGAGCAACTAACACTCATACAACAAATATTCTAACTAACACATATTACACAAGTATAGGAAAGAAAAGGGAAAGGCCAGAGTAGAGATATAAAGAGGAACCAATATAAAAGCATGTACTGTTATGTATTATGTTCTCTTTTTTGACGGCTGGACCTTAAGTTGGCCTGAGGTTTCTAGTAGGTGATACAAACAGGGAAACCATATCATTTATTCAAATATGTGCACCCAGCATGACAGAATCCAGCTTGAGAAAGTTAGATGACCAGCCTCAGCCCACCACCAGCAGAATAATGACCAGCCGTGTATTCAGTTTTCATGAAGGAGACCCTGTGTCATATAATGAATCGCACCTTCAACTGTACCAACTAAGAAGACCGGAAGACGGACTCTGTGAGACTATGATGAAAGGGTCATTGAGCTTTTATGGCTAACACAGCAGAAGAAAACGATCACCTTCTTTCATGAAAGAATATTTGATGCTCTTGGAAGCAACACTAGACCACCAGGAGAATGTGTTCACTGAAGCACCGGCAGCCTCTCCTGGGCCGTGCTTCCTCTCCCCTAGTTTCCTCTGAATTTCAGTTTCCTTCCTTGTTAAATGGAGATACACATCCCTGCCCATCACACAGGACTAATATGAGAATCAACTGAGTTAATATCCAATATTAAAATTTTAAAATATCGAACAAATGCAATATACTACATTATCAATTATACTACAAATGCAATATACTGTATTATCTTCTTGTTGTCTATGATTTTTCCTGACGTCTAAATTACCATTATAAGAAGCTGTACTATCAAAACCTCAGGTAGTTTGAAGATGCTCTACTCATGACATGATACAAGGTCTTTATAGCACATTGGGCTGACCTGTGTTCTAAAATACAAAACCAGCTCTCACTTAGCTCTGAAAGCCCTGAACCTAGAACAGAGAACCTAACACAGAAGATGCTCAGTACAGGCAGATAGTCAAAATGGCAACAGCATAGGGCAGAGAGTGTTAGAGCCCTTCCTCATACTCCATCTCGTTATATCTATGACAGCTCAGAGAGGTGTGTGTT
The DNA here is from genome assembly GCF_963930625.1 of Muntiacus reevesi. NCBI lineage: Eukaryota > Metazoa > Chordata > Mammalia > Artiodactyla > Cervidae > Muntiacus > Muntiacus reevesi. The sequence continues at coordinate 15,139,509 of NC_089258.1, forward strand.
ATTCCTCTCAATTTACAGAAAAATTAAATGAATCATTCCAAACTCAGTAAGTAATAGGGCACTTCTGAGTTCTAAATTTTTTTGAGATCTACCACAATCTAAAATATTTGTCCAGCCAGGGAGTATGGTAAGAAACAGGATGGACAGGGGAATTCTAAATCTTCCATTATCTGTAACAGACCCACTTGTGCACACACACAGACACACAAAACATAAAGGACCCATCATCACTCAATGACTCCAGGAATAACTGTGACAGGCACAAAACAGTAATTACAAAGTAAAACCCTCTTTCTGGAATGAACTGAGTAAGTTCTTTAAATCTGGTTTAAAGCAAGATCGAGGGAAAGATGTTTTATGGAATCCATGTTTAAAACCTTGTAGTATAAATTCCTTTGTTTAGAATCTCTCTCATGACCCAAGAAAAGAACATTTTCTTTCTTGACCTTTGTCTGAAATCCCTAGAGTGGAAGCCCCTTGGCTCTCAAACAAACCACTTGCAACATCTCAGGATTGGAGGTGGAAGGAAAAGAAAGCTGACACAGCCTGACACATTGGTTGCCCCAAAGTACTAAACTCTTAGGAATCACTCTGCTCATAGGTCACCATGAAAGGCAGTAAGATGTGAGGACAGATATCAAAATCCATTTGGGCAACATGATTTCGCTTCATAGCCACCTCCCACACCGCTGATAGAGTGCAAGACCCGGGGATAAAAGGTGAATAGTGTGAAGATCTCCAGGTGGAGTTGCTATGATTTCTGGCACTAGGCTGGCTAGTATTTAAACCATCCCTTCTCACAAGCACCCTGAAAGCATCCAAAAATGCTGATGATTGTTCTATCTTTTAAAAGCATCAAAGATTTGATCATTATCAGGCCAAATCTAAATGAAACCAGAAACACAAAGAGAGCTGTGATTTGAAGCTCCTGGCCTTGGGGGCATTTGCTGGCACTTTTGAGCTCCAAACTTTTACAGCTTCAGGAAGCTCTGGGGAAGAAGATGACACCTAGAGACCACCCAACATGGGAAGTCTAGTATAAAAGTGTGACCCATGAGGCTGCCCCCTTCCTCCCCAGGGGAACAACAAAGAAAAGTTGCCTCTGAGATGAGTGAGTGCTGAGGGGTGGGGCGGGTGGGGAGCAGTACAATCATGGAGAAGCTGTACCAACAAGCCCACCCTCAGCAGTATTTGCAGCCAAAAAGAGAAAACACCAAGCTGTGAATTTAGTGGCTTCAGGTGGCAGAGAAAAGTACAGATCCTCTCTGAAGAAACTGCCTCATTCCAAACCTCAAAGAATTCTTACAAGTAACTTTCTTAGGGCAAGAAGTAACAGAGTAAAAAAAAAAAAAAAAAAAAAAAAAGCGAGCACACCAGAACAAAGGCATCATGAGTGAGAAGTGGCAGAAACAAAGAAAGTCAGGTTCCAGGCATTCATTTAGAATCTCCAAGGCCTATTGCAGAAGAACCTGATAGACCACATCTCACCACACCAAGACATTTTGCCCCAAAAAAGAACAGACCGTTAAAACAGAGAATTATCTCCAACAACCAGATTCACATTGGTCGACTGGTAGCTTGGTTCCCTGAAATTTAAAATTGTTGCAAAATTAAAGGTGTGCTTTGGGTGGTTCTTCTGACCCATTCTTTGTTCCCCTGCTGTTTTTCACTCCTACCTAAATCATGAGAGAAACTTATATTTCCAACTGCCAGGGTCCTCTGCTGTTCCTCAAATGATCAACCCACCTCCTAACTGCCAGAGAGCCTGCTCTTCGTGTCCAAAGACCTGAAGGACGGCCCACACTCAGGATACCCTCAACATTAATTTGGCTGAAGTTCATTCCGTGGAAACTAATGAGTTTTCTGGTAATCTGAACCAGTTTGGCTAATCGTGAGCTAAAACCATTTTTAGCTACCTCAATATCTTGACATTTTTTTCTGAACAACCATTCCTCTTCCGTAACACTGTCCAGGACTCCATGTGATCTGGCTTATAGTCCCTTCCTCTGTTTTCTTGGCCCCGACGACTTTCACAAGCACTCAAGTCAACTCCCCACAGCACTGCCTTCCCTCTACCTCTCAGAACCAAGCAAGGCTCCCTGCTCTCTTCCAGCCATCCACCTCTGCTCAGCGCCCTCTACCTCGCTGCTGCTGAAGCGACTGTGTACCCCATTATCCTGCCCCTTCATATCTCTTCATCTTTCTTCATTTCCCTACCCAGCCTGAGCTCCTGACCTGGCACTGCAGCACTTCCCCACTGGGGGAATCTGTGATGGGCGTGCTAACCTCCCAGCTGAGATGGGAACACTAAAATCTAAGGCAGGAGGACTCCAGGCAGAACAGTAAGCAGGTACAAAGACCCTGAGGTAGGGATAAGCTTATCAGGCCCAAGAAACATCAAGAAAGCCAGTGCCCTGGATAGAAGTAAGTGAAGGAGGTGCTGCAGGAGAACAAGATATAATGCTAAATAGGTGTAAACACGTGAATACACAGCTTGGGATGGGCACCAGCATATGTTCAGCAAACTTGTATTTCCTTTCTGTATTCTGTGGTATCCAAGCACTTCCAAGTTTCTAGCATGGAAAACACATTCAAATGTAGCCAGATCATGCAGGGACAAAAGACTAAACAAGACAAAGCCTTGGACTTCACCCCAATCTCATGGAAAGCTGGTAGAGGGTTCTGAGCAAGGAAATAGCTAGTCTGAAGCATATTTTTAAAAAATTATTTGGGGGGAATTCCCTGGTGGTTAGGATTCCCAGTTTTCACTGCTGGGAGCTTGTGTTCAATCCCTGGTCAGAAAACGAAGGTCCTGCAAGTTGCATGGGGTGGCCAAAAATTCATTTTGGCTACTGCGTAAAGATCCCTGGGAGTGAGACACATTAAGAAGCTACTGCAGGGACAGAGCCTCAGTCTGGAATAGTGGCCCTCGTGGCAATTGAAATAGAGAGGAATGAGTGAATAGGGATATACTTTGGACACAGAGTTCACTGGACTTGCTGGTAAACAATTTACGTCTCTCTGTTTCGGTCACATCCCTAGGATCTCCAGTTTCCCATTGACAGTGTCTGCATCTCTGGCCTGAGCCTTTACCCCAGAACCTCAGAACTCTCTCTGCTAGGTACCTACAGCAGGCAGGAAAGCCTGGGGAGCTAACATACCCCTGCCACTCCCACTAAGACCCTAAGTCAAAGTCTTCTTTCTTTTTCCATTTTTATTTATATATTTACTTCTGGCTGCACTCGGTCTTCACTGCTTCATGCAGGCTTTCTCTAGTTATGGAGAGCAGGAGTCACTCTCTAGTTGCAGTGGCTTCTCATTGTGGTAGCTTGTCCTCTTGCAGAGCACGGGCTCTAGGGCGCACAGGCTTCAGTAGTTGCAGCATGTGGGCTTAGCTCCCCCAAGGCATGTGGAATCCTCCCGTACCAGAGATTGAGCCTATGTCTCCTGCATTGCAGGTGGATTCTTAACCACTGGATCACCAGGGAAGTCTATAAGTCTTAAGTTTGACATGTCAATCCTTCAGCTCTCTTGTGCCTTGAGCTATCTGATTCCAAGATGTGTTTCCCACATTTCCCCATGAAACTGTGCTCCGGTCCTTCACTGTGCTAGCTGGCTTTGTGCTCACCTGCTACTGGCCATCTTTCCCTGGCACAAGGCCAACCCCACGCCCTTCTGCAGTCCTCAAGTGATGAGGACCCAGGTTGCCTGAATGGCTGACTTCATTCTTCTCTCTTTTATCTGGACAGATGTGCCTGTCCTGGAGGAATCAAAATGTGTCACCTACTTAAAACATCTCCAACTCCCAACACCAGATCTGAAACAACCACATCTCTATTTCAGGCAGTCTCCAAATGCCCTGGGAGGAATGAAACCAGGGTGCAGGGCCGGGGCATATGAACTCATCAGCCACAGGAACCCACCACTTCTGGCTGGATTAGAGGACTGGCGGCAGAGACACAATGAAAGCAAGAAGAGTAATTACTCAACATGAAAACAGTATTGATCTTTGGAGGGCTGTGAAGGATTTTTCCCCCTTCTCATTGACTATACTTTTCAAATTATCTAAAACATACAATTATATTAAAAATAGGATATTCCTAAGATACTTGTGAATTATGAAGGGGAAAACTATAACTTTACAGTGAACTTCTTGCAGACTTCTTCCATGGTAAATAACAGCTCTAGTAATGGTGGAAGCAGACCTTTCTGCCTCCTTGGGTAGAGAGCCCTGTGAGATCATAAGAGGATATCAGGCAACCCAAATTCAGGGACTTCCTACCAGATAACTGGCTTATATTCTTCCAAAATGTTTAGGTCATAAAAGACAAAGCAGATTGAAGAACTACTCCAGATGAGGGGAAATTAGAGAACCAACAGCTAACCCAAGATGTGATCCAGAAAAAGACATCTCTGGGGCAATGGGGGGAATATGAATAAAGCCTGCAGATGAACTATTACTGTGTCAGTGTTAACTGCTGGATTTGACCTTTAGACTGGTCGTAATTTTAGATAATACAGACCAAAGGCTTGAGAGGTAAAGGGGCATTTTATCTGCAACTCAGTCTCAAATGCTGTTACTGAGGTTATCTGGGTGAAGGGTGTATGGGAATTCATTGTGTAATTTTTCCACATTTTTATAAGCTCAAATTTATTTCAAAATAATAAGTTAAAAAATAAAAGTGTACTGAATTAAAAACAATTTTAAAGAACTTTTCAGAAAGAAAATATGTCCACATTCAGAGCCTGTGCTGTGAACCCACAGGATAGATTTTTGCTCTCAGCAAAGTTCCCAGCAGCCGGGGAACAAAGGCCCCTCCCTGCCCTCCGGAGCTGTCAGAGCGCCAGACACACACAAAGCGGCCTCTGAGGGGCTTTACTGAGAGATAAGTGCTGATAAGGCCTGCAGGTCATCTTCGTCAGCCACTGGCCCCCCAGCTAGCTGAGAGGAGGCCAGCCCTTCCAGAGCTCCTTCCGACATTAGCCAGAGCAGAGCGAATTTCTTTCAAGTCCAAAGCTGCAGCTGGCCTCCCCCCCGGGTATGGGCAGCCCCGCGGCGGGGTGCCTGCCAGAGTGGGGGTCCTGCTGGCGCCCCTCCCAGAGAGGCCAGGAGGTCACAGTCAGAGTCTCCTAATTTACAGGGATGGCGTTCTGTTTGCATCTGTTCGGGAAACTGAACAAAATCCCCACATCACGCTTAGTAAAAAGATAAGCTACAAGAACTACCCGGTGACCTAAACGTGTATCCCACTCATCAAGTCCAGTGCAGAGTGGACCTGGGAGAACATTTTCTTTGCCCTCCTCTGGGCAACGCCTGCCAGGCCTGGGTGGATGCAGCAGCTTGCTCAGCGGCTGCTGACCTCTGACGTTGCTTGTCATAGGACAAAGGACAGATCGCCTGGGGACCAAATCTTCCATAACAACCATGAATGGTTTTCCAGGCCAGCCTGACCACACTGCACTTGTCTCAGGGAAGGGTTACGTTAAAGCAGAGTCAAGTCTGTGCTTTGCATCCCATTCAGCAGAAGCTGGAACTGGACGTCTGGGTAGGACCTTGGACAGATAGACCCCAACTAGGTCAGTAAGAGCAAACGGAGGCTGTGCTGACAAGAGATGCAAAACGCTGCCCTCCCCGACTTTCATTGGTGGTGGTGGGGAGCTCATTATCCAGCCCACAGGTTTGGGTTTGTCTTCTTTTTAACTTCTGGAAGATGTACCAATGAATCAAACCCATTCCACCACCTTGCAGTCATCCCGAGAAAGGAGAATTGAAAGAATCCTGAGGCTGAAGAAGTCTCTAGTGCCAGCGAACTGCTTCGGAGAGGAAGCCCCTGGGACGCGATCGTGGAGGAACAGTGCCCTCGTGCGGCAGCTCTTGGCACGACCTGCGGGGCCGGCATTCTCTCCCTTGCCCCTCGCTCCTCGCCTCGGCCTGGTAAAGGTGTGGAAGTTAAACTGTAACCATAGCTTGCATGTATCATAATTAAGAATGGTGTATGGGCGATGGGTTAACCTGAAGCTGGGAAGAACACTCCGAACAGGGAGTTAACAGCTGTAGGCTTAAGGTCTGGCTCTAGAACTCTGGGCAAGGTGCCGAAATTCTCTGTTCTCAGCCAAGGGAGGAAAAGAGTTTAAAGCTGTTGTTTGCATCACAGATTTGTTATAAATATTACATAAGATAATGTGTGTGATACAGGCTTTACCATTCCCTGCAAACGCATACATACACACACACACACAGCAAATAGTAACTGAACGGTTTCAAAGGGATTCTCAACAAAACTCTGTCCTTTGAACATCCTCCAACACAGTCCAGTCCAGCTCTCAGGCTCACCCAGAATTTTTTGGTTTTAAGGGACAGAGATCTCTCTGCCCACCTCAGGGAGGCCAAGGGCAGAGTGGCACTGCAGCAGGGGCTGGTGAAATCCAAGGACAGAACCGCCCTTCCGCTGTAGTGCAGGTCTAGCCTCAATGGGGCATCCACTTGAGAGGTAACAGGCAGGAAGGCCAGGGGTCTCCAAATGGAGGAAAGAGGCTGCAAGTGCCAGACATTTTTATCTCTCTTAAGCGGCAGGAAGAAAACACCAGCGATATTTTTTCTTCTCTATACAAATTTAGAAGGAGGTTTCTCTTAAAATGCTGTGTTGCCATGACACCTGGTCTCACCTGAAGCTAACTACTCTCAAACCTTGAGTTAACCAATACATTTCTTTCTCTTATGGAAATGTTGTCTTAAGCTATGTTAATATACCCCAGACTCTATCTTCAAGTTGGTTCAGCCAAACGGCCTAACTTACTTACTCAGGTATTGTTCCCCTAATCTATGTAAATAAAACTATTTGTTGGTATTCTGCCCTTCTACAAGATTCAAGTCAATCGTTTTATGGCCAGGGATGAATTATCTGGTGCCATTACAAATTTTATGACATTCCTTTCTTTTCATTAACAGACTGTGAGTGACTATATAACATACAGCTAATGACTAAGAGGGGGTTACTCTTTTGCCCCGTTCTGATGCCTATGTCAGAAGCTTTCTCTATTTCCTTTATACTTTAATAAAACTTTATTACACAAAAGCTCTGAGCGATCCAGCCTCGTCTCTGGCCCCGGATTGAATTCTTCTCCTCCGGAGGCCAAGAATTCCGCGTCTTATCATTCAGCAACAACCTTTCATCTTGGGGGCTCGTCCGGGATCCTTCAGGACAAGGTAAGGATGCTTGGAGCTCTAGTTCTTTGTTCTGCTAGCGAATACGTTTTCCGCTGTACTTTACTAACTCCACGGTGTGTTTATGTGAATGAATGAAATGCCCTGCGCAAAGCAAGTGAGGAGCCCTGCTCTGCGGTTCCGCGGCGACCTCATAAGGCTTATGGCAGGAACCTGTCGGGGGTTTATACCGACCTGCCAATGCCAAGAGGCAACCAATGTCTCCTTTGGGAACCGACCAGAAACGGGCAAAGCGTGTGGACCGAACTCTCCTTTCTCGGTCAAACTTTTCGGTCCCTTTGACCATTTCATAACTCCTTGGGAATTAGAAGTACTAACCTTATCTATCGGATCATAGACTTTCCAGGGACTTGTAATCTGTGTTGCTACTCTACTGTGGTCTAGGTCTCAAACTGGGATTGGTAGTCAGGAAGCGCCTAGCCTTGCTAGGCATGGAAAGTTCAGAAGCTAGATGGAGCTGTAACTCCAAGAGCATCTCTGAGGTTAAAGGTTACTCGGATTGGAACTGCAATGTTTTTTTTCCTTTGGTAACACTGGCTCTTAGTGGACCAGAGGAGGGTCTTATACTGGTGTGGTGACGCTTGGAAGGAACATCTCAGTTTCATGTTTGTATCGGTCTTATTGCGACCAGGAATATAATCAGGGTCGTGCACAGGCACTCAGGTGACGAATGTTTCCCCCAGAGGTCTTAGCTTGGGAAGCATTCCGGAAGGTTACTCTGATTGCACCCCAGGTGGCATCAGAGGCAAGCGAGGTGAAGAGCTGGACGTCAGTCAGGGATGCTATCAGGTCTACCCCTGGTGCATCCCCACCCAGTCTCTGTGGTAGAACCGGGACGAGGGACGAGTGTGACGCGTGTGACGCCTGCGTCGGTAAGGGACAGACTAAGTCCGACCAGGAAGGAAAAGCTTTTGGTGTAAAGTCTGTCTACACCCCCATCTAGAGCAGGGAGGGATGCCTCCGGTAGAAAAAATGGCGCTGGTCGCTTTTTTTTCTCTCTTACAGATGGGAGCTAACAATTCCAGCCTCACTCCTTTGAACTGTATCCTGAAAAACTGGGATAGATTTGATCCCCAGGGCTTAAAGAAGACCCCCTGGCCTTCCTGCCTGTTACCCTCTCACACTGTATTGGAGTCTGTGCCACATCATGGCCTCTGCAAAGTGGCTGTCACCTACAAGCTGGCACTCTCCATCTACCTCTCCAAAGATTAAATTAAGAGCGCCTGCAGTTGCTGAACTTCAGCATCTTTTGAAAGGAGTTCAGGGTGGCACTCTGCTCTGGAAGAAACTGGCCGAACAGGTCTTCAAATAGTTAGATATTTTCACGAGACGATTTTATGAGCCCAATTCTTGCATCTCCTCATATTTAGAAAAGTGCTAAAATCTGTCATGGTGACATCTGCTCCCCACAGTAAACTTCACAAGACTAGCAGAAACCTTCTGCCAAAAAAAAATATGTGTGTGTCTGTGCACGCGCAGGTGCGTGCGTCTGCACATGCTTGGGGATTTGCCTGGTGGTCCAGTGATTAAGAATCCACCTTGCAATGTAGGGGATGCAAGGTTGCTTGTCCCTGCTCAAAGAACTAGGATACCACATGAGTCCGTGTGCTCTGGAGCCCATGCACAACAACAAAAGATACAATAAAGATCTGACATGCTGCAACTACCACCCGATGCATCCAAATAAATAAATACATGCTTCTTAAAAATATATGCTTGATTGCATGCACTCCCCCTTCACCAAAATCACATGTATACTGACCTCTTTGAAGCAGTTTCTCAGAACTATCTGAGAGCAATCTGAAAGGCTATCTCCTTGATAGGACTCTGGACAGTGTCCTATCCAGTTCACATTCACATCACAAAATACTGCCACTAACCTCAGCCTCTCTGTATCCAATTCCCTTGCCTGCGAAAGTAGAATGTGTTTAGTCCCACTTTCTTTTAGAGTGGGGTCACTGACCAGCCTACAGATGGACCACACCTAGTACTAGAGAAATAGCGTGACTTTGCATAAATATGCTTGTGCCTTTCTGCAGGGCCATGAGCCAAACGGTGCGTGATTTGGGCCAAAGATTCAAGTAGAAGGTGGGGAGGGTGAAGGCTGCACCCCTTTCTTGGATGCTAAAATTGTAAGCTTTTTTCTTTGATGTTCATTGAGTCCCAGGGGCTACAAAGGCACCCTAAGAGCAAAGCTTTGTAACTGTGGAAGACGAGGCTCCGCTGCACTTTGCAAAAGTTCCGTGAGCCTTGGGGAGACAGACACCCTCCTTGGAACAGAAGCAAGAGGTCTGATCGGGGGAATGGGGTGGGCTTGCTTTCTGGCACCCTCTAGGTGAGCAGCACCTCTGAGAGCTTAGCCAGGTGCATTCTCCAAACTATCAGGGAGGTGAGAGGACAGACCCAGTTTCTCAGTCCCCCAGAACTAGACCTGAACCCTCAGCCCCTTGCAGTTTGCATGTATTAACTCTGGGTAAAAGATTCCAGTTCATCAGGAACTATTGATGACCTTGCTAAATCCCATTCTTTCTATGTTTTGGCACATGTGCGTGCACACACACACACACACGTAGAGATCAGCAAACTGTCTGTGCCCAAACAGTGGCTGATCGTTACTTCCAAACTAGATGTAAAAGAGGCACTGCAGTGGAGGCTGGCAGGGCCATGACTGAGAGTGGGGACGCTTTACACTCTGCATCCTGAATGCCTCCCTTGCCTCACACTAGTCCCAGCACTACTTCTCGACCTCCTTGACTAGTGGAAATCTCCAGATGTTCACAGAACTGGGTCCTCTTCTCCAGGTACTTGTCATAACTGTAATTCTACCCTCGTTTCTAGGGTGATTTGGCTATCTCCCCTGTTGGACCATCAGCTCCAGGACAGCTTCGGTGCCTTCTTACAGCCAGGTATATATTAGATACAATACATACTTGTTGATTAAATGAAAAAAAGAAAAACTTAGCAAGATGACAAGACGTCTGGAGTAGGCCAGAGTCACCACACTTAGGAATCCCTAGAAGGCAGAGCTCCATTCAGTGATTCTAATGGCCCCCAAATGAGTGTTACCCAAAGCGTCCTCACCATTTTTATAGAGCAACGCTGTGAGAACACAGTCTTGTGTATATAATAAAATTGAGTGTATATCATCAAATCTGCTCTTGAAAGGAAAAAAAGGCCAAATCCATAAATGTCTAGAGTAGAAAGACAAGAGGTGATGGCATTTGTTGGGTACCCGTGATGAACCAGGTACTGGAGGCTTCACCTGCTGCGTGCTTAGTCACTCAGTCATGTCCAACTCTTTGTGACCCCATGGACTATAGCCCACCAGGTTCCTCTGTCCATGGGGATGCTCCCAGCAAGAATACTGGAGTGGGTTGCCTTCCCCTCCTCCAGGGGATCTTCCCAACCCAGGGATTGAACCCAACTATCCCACATTGCTGGCGGATTCTTGGAGGCTTCACCTGGCTGCATTATTTCACAACAACCCAACCTCCACATCCTCTTATCTTCATTTTCCAGGCAGCTAAGTATGAGAAATTAAATAATATTTAAAATTTACATGTACCCACCTCTAAACCTTATATTCTTTCTGCAGCATCAATATAGAAGTGGTGTCAAGTGATAAGAAGATTCTGAATGAGAAGAGAGATAGAATTTGAGATAGACTTTAATGTTAGAATTTTAACTGGCATAGACAATAAGAATGTCTGGAAAAAAAAACATTGAGGTCTTAGAATAGTTCACAGCTTTCGTGGGTGTGTTGTTTCATCGTGTCTCAGCCTGAGGCACTTCACTTTGCCCAAGCCTCTGCACCTCCTCCCAGCTGATAAGTCCCTTGAAGAATTGCCTGGATCTGTAGTGGCCAACGAACAGTCTCAGATGGTAGAGGGCCTGCTGCTTCACTATCGCTGCAGGGATAGTTAGTCACTTAAAAACTCAGATTCTGTAATAATGTGAAGTGGTTGGACAGTCACACATTGTTGGTGGGAATTTAAGAAGGTGTAGTCACTTTGGAAAATAGTTTGACAGTTTCTTTAAAAATTAAGCGTATGCCTAGCATACAGTCCAACTCTTTCACGGCCGCAGTCACCATCTGTAGTGATTTTGGAGCCCAAAGAGATAACGTCTGTCACTGTTTCCACTTTTTTCCCATCTAATTGCCATGAAGTGATGGGTCTGGATGCCATGATCTTTGCTTTTGGAATAATAAGATTGACTTACAATGATAAATTTTTTCATTTACCCGTTGATGGGCATTTGGATTGTTTCCAGTTTGAGATTCTTACAGATGTAGCTGTTATGAACATTTATGTTCAATCTGTATGGATATATTTTCATTTCTCTCGGGTTAAAAACTAAAGAAGGATGAGCACTGAAGAACTGATGCTTTTGAACTGTGGTGCTGGAGAAGACTCTTGAGAGTTCCTTGGACAGCAAGGAGATCAAACCAGTCAATGCTAAAGGAAATTAGTCCTCAATATTCATTGAAAGGACTGATGCTGAAGTTCCAATACTTTGGCCACCTGATATGAAGAACTGACTCATTGGAAAGGATTTTGATGTTGGAAAGACTGAGGGCATAAGGAGATGGGGGCAACAGAGGATGAGATGCTTGGATGGTTCAGCCTTCTTTATGGCCCAACTCTCACATCTATACATGATTACTGTCTAGATGATACATGATACTATACTGACTAGGTTTGTCATAGCTTTTCTTCCAAGGAGAAGGTGTCTTATAATTTCATGGTTGCAATCACTATCCACACTGATTTTGGAGCCCAAGAAAATAAAGTCTGTCACTGTTTCCAGTGTTTCCCCATCTATTTGCCATGAAGTGATGGGATCGGAAAAAAGACTTACTGAGCATGGCCACACCCATCAGAACAAGACCCAGTTTCCCCCTCAGTCAGTCTCTCCCATCAGGAAGCTTCCATAAGTCTCTCATCCTTCTCCATTAGAGGGCAGACAGACTGAAAACCACAATCACAGAAAACTAACCAATCTGATCACACGGACCACAGCCTAACAGTCTAACTCAATGAAACTACGAGCCATGCCATGTAAGGCCACCAAAGATGGACAGGTCATGGTGGAGAGTTCTGGCAAAACTTGACCCACTGGAGAAGGGAATGGCAATCCACTTCAGTATTCTTGCCTTGAGAGCCCCATGAACAGTATGAAAAGGCAAAAAGATAGGACACTGAAAGATGAACTCCCCAGGTTGGTAGGTGCCCAGTATGCTACTGGAGATCAGTGGAGACATAACTTCAGAAAGAATGATGGGATGGAGCCAAAGCAAAAACAACACTCAGTTGTGGATGTGACTGGTGATAGGAGCAAAGTCCGATGCTGTAAAGGGCAATATTGCATAAGAACCTGGAATGTTAGGTCCATGAATGAAGACAAATTGGAAGTGGTCAAGCAGGAGATGGCAAGACTGAGCATCAATATTTTAGGAATCAGTGAACTAAAACGAACTGGAATGGGTGAATTTAACTCAGATGACCATTATATCTACTACTGTGGGCAAGAATCCCTTAGGAGATATGGTGTAGCCATCACAGTCAACAAGAGTCCAAAATGCAGTACTTGGATGCAATCTCAAAAATGAAAGAATAATCTCTGTTAGTTTCCAAGGCAAACCATTCAATATCACAGTAATCCAAGCCTATGCCCCAACCAGTAATGCTGAAGAAGCTGAAGTTGAACGGTTCTATGAAGACCCACAAGATCTTCTAGAACTAACACCCCAAAAAGATGTCCTTTTCATCATAGGGGACTGGAATGCAAAAGTAGAAAGTCAAGAAATACCTGGAGTAACAGGCAACTTTGGCCTTGGAGTACGAAATGAAGCAGGGAAAAGGCTAATAGAGTTTTGCCAAGAGAACACACTGGTCATAGCAAACACCCTCTTCCAACAACACAAGAGAAGACTCTACACATGGACACCACCAGATGGTCAATACCGAAATCAGATTGATTATATTCTTTGCAGCCAAAGCTGGAGAGGCTTAATACAGTCAGCAAAAACAAGAGAGCTGTTTTTGGAAGCTGACTGTGGTCAGATCATGAACTCCTTATTGCCAAATTCAGGCTTAAATTGAAGAAAGTAGGGAAAACCATTACACCATTCATATAAGACCTAAATCAAATCCCTTTACAGTGGAGGTGAGAAATAGATTCAGGGGATTAGATCTGATACACAGAGTGCCTGAAGAACTATGGATGGAGTTTGGTGATACTGTACAGGAGGCAGGGATCAAGACCATCCCTAAAGAAAAGAAATGCAAAAAGGCAAAATGGTTTTCTGAGGAGGTCTTACAAATAGCTGTGAAAAGAAGAGACACTAAAGGCAAAGGAGAAAAGGAAAGGTAAACCCATTCAAATGCAGGGTTCCAAAGAATAGCAAGGAGAGATAAGAAAGACTTCCTAACTGATCAGTGCAAAAATAGAGGAAAACAATAGAATGGGAAAGACTAGAGATTTCTTCAAGAAAATTAGAGATACCAAGGGAACATTTCGTGCAAAGATGGGCACAATAAAGGACAGAAATGGTATTGACCTAACAGAAGCAGAAGATACTAAGAAAAGGAGGCGAGAATACACAGAAGAACTTCCAGATGTACAAGCTGGATTTAGAAAAAACAGAGGACCCAGATATGAAATTGCCAACATCCTGTGAATCATAGGAAAAGCAAGAGAGTTCCAGAAATACATCTACTTCTGCTTTATTGACTACATCAAAGCCTTTGACTGTGTGGATCACAACAAACTGGAAAATTCTTCAAGAGATGGGAATACCAGACCATCTGACCTGCCTCTTGAGAAATCTGTATGCAGGCCAGGAAGCAAGAATGAGAACTGGACATGGAACAACAGACTGGTTCCAAATAGGGAAAGGAGTACATCAAGCTGTATATTGTCACCCTGCTTATTTAACTTATATTCAGAGTACATCATGAGAAACACTGGACTGGATGAAGCACAAGCTAGAATCAAGACTGCTGGTAGAAATAATAATAACCTCAGATATGCAGATGACACCACCCTTATGGCAGAAAGTGAAAAAGAACTAAAGAGCCTCTGGATGAAAGTGAAAGAGAAGAGTGAAAAAGCTGGCTTAAAACTCAACATTCAGAAGACTAAGATCATGGCATCCAGTCCCATCACTTCAGCAAATAGATGGGGAAACAGTGAAGACAGTGACAGACTTTATCTTTTTGGGCTCCAAAATCACTGTGGATGATGACTGCAGCCATGAAATTAAAAAATGCTTGCTCCTTGGAAGGAAAGTTATTACCAATCTAGACAGCATATTAAAAACCAGAGACATTGCTTTGCCAACAAAGGTCCATCTAGTCAAGGCTATGGTTTTTCCAGTGGTCATGTATGGATGTGAGAGTTGGACTATAAAGAAAGCTGAGCACTGAAGATTTGATGCTTTTGAACTGTGGTGTTGGAGAAGACTCTTGAGAGTCCCTTGGACTGCAAGGAGATCAAACCAGTTAACCCTAAAGGAATTCAGCCCTGAATATTCATTGGAAGAATTAATGCTGAAGCTGAAGCTCCAATAATTGGCCACCTAATGCAGAGAGATGACTCATTGGAAAAGACCCTGATGCTGGGAAAGATAAAAGGAGAAGGGGGAGCAGAGGATGAGATGGTTAGATAGCATCATTGACTCAATGAACATGAATCTGAGCAAACTCTGGGAGACAGTTAAGGACGGGGGAGCCTGGCATGCTGGAGTCCATGAGGTAGCAAAGTGTCAAGTGATTTAGTGACTCAACACAACAAATATGACATTCCATCCAAAAGCTGCAGAATATGCTTTTTAACACTTTTTTCTCAAGTTCACATGGAACAGTTCTCCAAGATAGATAAAATCTTGATTCATAAAACCAACCTTGATAAACTTAAGAGAACTGAAATTATACCAACCTTTTTTTGAACCACAACACTGTAAGATTAGATATCAATTACAAGGGGAAAAACTGTAAAAAATACAAATAGATGGAGGCAAAACAATATGCCTTTAAATAACCAAGAGATCATTGAAGAAATCAAAGAGGAAATAAAAAATACCTAGAAACAAAGACAATGAAAAGACAGTGACCCAAAACCTATGCAATGCAGCAGAAGTAGTTCTTAAAGGGAAGTTTATAGCAATACAGTCCCCCCTCAACAAACAAGAAAGTCTCGAATAAAAAACCTAACCTTGAACCTAAAACAATTAGAGAAAGAAAAACAACAAGCCAAAGTGAGTAGAAAGAAATCATAAAGATCAGAGCAGAAAAAAATTAAAAAGAAATGAAGAAAACAGTAACAAAGACCACTAAAACTGACTGATTCTTTTAGAAGATAAACAAAATTGACAAACCATTAGCCAGATCCATCAAGAAAGAAAAAGGTGGGGGGAGGAATCAAATCAGTAAAATTAGAAATGAAAGAAGATAAGTTACAACTCATACTGCAGAAATACAAAGAATCATAAGAGAGCACTGCAAACTATATGCCAGTAAAATGAACAACCTGAAAGAAATGGACAAATTCTTAGAACAGTACAACTTTTCTAGACTAAATCAGGAAGAAATAGAAAATATGAAGAGACCAATCACAAGCACGGAATTTGAAACTGTGATTAAAAATCTTTCAACAAATGAAAACTCAAGGCCAGATGGCTTCACAGGTGAATTCTATCAAACATTTCAGATTCACTTCAGTTCAGTTGCTCAGTAGTGTCCGACTCGTTGCGACCCCATGAATCGCAGCATACCAGGCCTCCCTGTCCATCACCAACTCCCAGAGTTTACTCAAACCCATGTCCATCGAGTTGGTGATGCCATCCAGCCATCTCATCCTCTGTCATCCCCTTCTCCTCCTGCCCCCAATCCTTCCCAGCATCAGGGTCTTTTCCAATGAGTCAACTCGTCTCATGAGGTGGCCAAAGTATTGGAGTTTCAGCTTCAACATCAGTCCTTCCAATGAACACTCAGGACTGATCTCCTTTAACATGGACTGGTTGGATCTCCTTGCAGTCCAAGGGACTCTCAAGAGTCTTCCCCAACACCGTATTTCAAAAGCATCAATTCTTCAGCGCTCAGCTTTCTTCACAGTCCAACCCTCACATCCATACATGACCACTGGAAAAACCATAGCCTTGACCAGATGGACCTTTGTTGGCAAAGTGATGTCTCTGCTTTTTAATATGCTATCTAGGTTGATCATAACTTTCCTCCCAAGGAGTAAGCATCTATTAATTTCATGGCTGCAATCACTATCTGCAGTGATTTTGGAGCCTAAAAAATTAAAGTCTGACACTGTTTCCACTGTCTCCCCATCTATTTCCCATGAAGTGATGGGACCAGATGCCATGACTTAGTTTTCTGAATGTTAAACTTTAAGCCAACTTTTTCACTCTCTTCTTTCACTTTCATCAAGAGGCTTTTTAGTTTTCTGCCATAAGGGTGCTGTCATCTGCATATCTGAGGTTATTGATATTTCTCCCGGTAATCTTGATTCCAACTTGTGCTTCATCCAGTCCAGTGTTTCTCATGATGTACCCTGCATATAAGTTAAATAAGCAGGGTGACAATATACAGCTTTGACGTACTCCTTTTCCTATTGGGAACCAGTCTGTTGGTCCATGTCCAGTGCTCACTCTTGCTTCCTGACCGGCATACAGGTTTCTCAAGAGGCAGGTAAGGAGGTCTGGTATTCCCATCTTCTTCAGAATTTCCCACAGTTTACTGTGATCCACACAGTCGAAGGCTTTGGCGTAGTCAATAAAGCAGAAATAGATGTTTTTCTGGAACTCTTTTGCTTTTTTGATGATCCAGCAGATGTTGGCAATTTGATCTCTGGTTCATCTGCCTTTTCTAAAACCAGCTTGAACATCTGGAAGTTCACGGTTCACATATTGCTGAAGCCTGACTTGGACAATTTTGAGCATTACTTTACTAGTGTGTGAGATTAGTGCAATTGTGTGGTAGTCTGAGCATTCTTTGGGATAGCCTTTCTTAGGGATTAGAATGAAAACTGATCTTTTCCAGTCCTGTGGCCAGTGCTGAGTTTTCCAAATTTGCTGGCATATTGAGTGCAGCACTTTCACAGCATCATCTTTCAGGATTTGAAATAGCCTAACTGGAATTCCATCACATCCACTAGCTTGGTTTGTAGTGATGCTTTCTAAGGCCCACTTGACCACATTCCAGAATGTCTGGCTCTAGGTGAGTGATCACACCATCGTGATTATCTGGGTCATAAAGATCTTTCTTGTTCAGTTCTTCTGTGTATTCTTGCCACCTCTTCTTAATCTCTTCTGCTTCTGTTAGGTCCCTACCATTTCTGTCCTTTATTGAGCCCATCTTTGCATGAAATGTTCCCTTGATATCTCTTATTTTCTTGAAGAGATCTCTAGTCTTTCCCATTCTGTTGTTTTCCTCTATTTCTTTGCATTGAAGCCTTTCTTATCTCTCCTGGCTATTCTTTGGAACTCTGCATTCAAATGAGAATATCTTTCCTTTTCTCCTTTGCTTTTTGGTTCTCTTCTTTTCACAGCTATTTGTAAGGCCTCCTCAGACAACCATTTTACCTTTTTGCATTTTTTTTTCTTGAGGATGGTCTTGATCCCTGTCTCCTGTACAATGTCACGAACCTCCATCCATAGTTCATCAAGCTCTCTGTCTATCAGATCTAGTCCCTTAAATCTATTTCTCACTTCCACTATATAGTCATAAGGGATTTGATTTAAGGCATACCTGAATGGTGTAGTGGTTATCCCTACTCTCTTCAGTTTAAGTCTGAATTTGGCAATAAGGAGTTCATGATCTGAGCCACGGTCAGCTCCTGATCTTGTTTTTGCTGACTCTGTGGAGCTTCTCCATCTTCAGCAGCAAAGAATATAATCAATCTGATTTCAGTGTTGACCATCTGGTGATGTTCATGTGTAGAGTCTTCTCTTGTGTTGTTGGAAGAGGGTGTTTGCTATGACCAGTGCATTCTTTTGGCAAAACTCTATTAGCCTTTGCCCTGCTTCATTCTGTACTCCAAGGCCAAATTTGGCTGTTACTCCAGGTATTTCTTGACTTCCTACTTTTGCATTCCAGTCCCCTATAATGAAAAGGGCATCTTTTTTGGGTGTTTGTTCTAAAAGGTCTTGTAGGTCTTCATAGACCCATTCAACTTCAGCTTCTTCAGCGTTACTGGTTGGGGCATAGGCTTGGATTACCGTGATATTGAATGGTTTGCCTAGGGAACGAACAGAGATTGTTCTGTCATTTTTGAGATTGCATCCAAGTACTGCATTTTGGACTCTTTTGTTTACCATGATGGCTACTCCATTTCTTCTAAGGGATTCCTGTCCACAGTAGTAGATATAATGGTTATGTGAGTTAAATTCACCCATTCCAGTCCATTTTAGTTTGCTGATTCCTAGAATATCAACATTCACTCTTGCCATTTCCTGTTTGACCATTTCCAATTTGCCTTGATTCATGGACCTAACATTCCAGGTTCCTATGCAATATTGCTCTTTACAGCATCAGACCTTGCTTCTATCACCAGTCCCATCCACAACTGGGTATTGTTTTTGCTTTGGCTCCATCCCTTCATTCTTTCTGGAGTTATTTCTCCACTGATTTTCAGTAGCATATTGGGCACCTACCGACCTGGGGAGGTTCTCTTTCAGTGTCCTATCATTTTGCCTTTTCATACTGTTCATGGAGTTCTCAAGGCAAGAATACTGAAGTGGTTTGCCATTCTCTTCTCCAGTGGACCACATTCTGCCAGACCTCTCCACCATGACCCGTCTGTCTTGGGTGGCCCCACACGGCATGGCTTAGTTTCACTGAGTTAGACAAGACTGTGGTCCTTTGATCAGATTGGCTAGTTGTCTGTGATTATGGTTTCAGTGTGTCTGCCCTCCGATTCCCTCTCGCAACACCTACCGTCTTACTTGGGTTTCTCTTACCTTGGACGTGGGGTATCTCTTCACGGCTGCAGAGCAAAGCGCAGCCGCTGCTCCTTATCTTGGATGAGGGGTATCTTCTCATGGCCACCCCTCCTGACTTGAATGTGGAGTAGCTCCTCTCGGCCCTCCTTTAGAGAAGACCTAACACCTATCCTTCTCAAACTCTTCCCAAAAATTGAAAAGGGAGGAACACTCCCAAACACATTTTCCAAGGCCACCATCACTCTGTTACTAAACAGAAAAGAATATCACACAAAAAAATTACAGGTCAAATCACTGGTAAATATAGATACAAAAATCCTCAACAAAATACAACAAATAGAATTAAAAGGATAGTATGTCATGATCAAGTGGGGCTTATCTCAGGGATGCAAGGTTTCTTCAATATACACAAAAGAATCAGTGTGATATGCCATACTAACAAACAGAAGGATAAATACCATATGATCATCTCAGTAGATATATTTAATAGAAAAAGCTTTTGACAAAATTTAACACCCACTTATAAAAAAATCTCTCCAATAAGTGAGCATAGAGGGAACATAACTCAACATAATAAAGACTGTATCTAGCAAACACACAGTAAACATTATTCTCAAAGGTGAAAAATTGAATTTCCTCTAAAATCAGGAGCAATACAAAAGTGCCCACTCTCACCACTATTATTTAGCATAGTTCTGGGAATCCTAGCCATAGCAATCAGAGAAGAAAATGAAATGAAAGAATTCGAATAGGAAAAGAAGTAAAATTGTCACTGTTTGCAGATGACATGATACTAAACATAGAAAGCCCTAAAAATGCCACCAGAAAACTAGCTGAGCTAATCAATGAATTACTAAATTTGCAGGATACAAAATTAATACACAGAAATCTCTTGCATTCCTATATACTAACAATGAAATATCAAAAAGAGAAACCAAGAAAACAATTGCATTTACCACTGCAACAAAAAGAATAAAATACCTAGGAATAAACCTACTTCAGTTCAGTTCAGTCAGTTCAATGCTCAGTCGTGTGCGACTCTTTGCGACCCCATGAATCACAGCACACCAAGCCTCCCTGTCCATCACAAACTCCCAGAGTTTACTCAAACTCATGCCCATCGAGTCAGTGATGCCATCCAGCCTTCTCATCCTCTGTCGTCCCCTTCTCCTCCTGCCCCCAATCCCTCCCAGCATCACGGTCTTTTCCAACGAGTTAACTCTTCGCATGAGGTGGCCAAAGTATTGGAGTTTCAGCTTCAGCATCAGTCATTCCAATGAACACCCAGGACCTATCTCCTTTAGGATGAACTGGTTGGATCCTACTTAATGAGACAGAAGTCCTGTATGCAGAAAACTATAAGACACTAATAAAAGAAATCAATGACAGATTGAGAGACATATCATATTCTTGAATTGGAAGAATCAATACTGTGAAAGTGACTATACTAACTCAAAGCAGTCTACAGATCAAATGCAATCCCTATCAAATTACCAACGGCAATTTTCACAGAACTAGCCCCCAAAATTTCACAATCTATATGAAAAAAGAAAAGACCCCAAATAGCCAAAGCAATCTTGAGAAAGAAAAACAGCTCCAAGTATCATTTCTGACTTCAAACTATACTATAAAGCTACAGTAATCAAGACGGTGTGGTACTGACACAAAAACAGAAATACAGATCAATGGAACAGGATAGAAAGCCCAGAGATAAACCCACACAACTATGGTCACCTCATCTTTGATGAAGGAGGCAAGGATATACAATGGAGAAAAGACAGCCTCTTCAATAAGTGGTTCTGGGAAAACTAGACAGTTACATGTAAAAGAATGAAATTAGAACACCTTCTAACACCATACACACAAATAAATTCAAAATGGGTTAAAGACCTGAATGAAAGGCCAAATACTACAAAATGTTAAGAGGAAAACATGGGCAGAACACATAAATTGCAGCATGATCCTTTTTGACCCACCTTCTAGAGTAATGAAAATAAAAACAAAAATAAACAAATGGGACCTAATTAAACTTAGAAGCTTTTGCACAGCAAAGGAAACCACAAACAAAATGAAAAGACAACCCTCAGAATGGAAGAAAATATTTGCAAATGAAGCAAGTGACAAAGGATTAATCTCCAAAATACACAAGCAGCTCATGCAGCTCAATATTAAAAAGACAAACAACCCAATCAAAAAATGGGAAAAGACCTTAATAAAATGTTTTTCCAAAAAAGACACATACAAATGGCTAATAAACACAATAAAGGATGCTCAACATCTCTCATTATTACAGAAATACATATCAAGAACTACAATGAGATATCACCTCACATTAGTCAGAATGGCGATCTTCAAAAAATTGACAGACAAGGAATGCTGGTGAGGGTGTGGAGAAAAGGGAACACTCTTGCACTGTTGGTGGGAACATAAATGGATACAGACACTATGAAGAACAATATGAAGGTTCCTTAAAATACTAACAATAGAATTACCATATGCTCAGCTCCTGGGCATATGCCCTGAGAAAACCATAATTCCAAAGAACACATTTACCCCAGTGTTCACTGCAGCACTATTTACTATAGCCAGGACATGGAAGCAACCTAGATGTCCATTGCCAGATGAACGGATGAAGAAGATATGGTACTTATACAATGGACCATTAATCAGACATGAAAAGGAACAAAATTAGGTCATTTGTAGGGATGCAGATGAACCTAGAATCTGTTATACAAAGTGAAATAAGTCAAAATGAGAAAAGCAAATATTGTATAGTAACGCACACATATATATGGAATCTAGAAAAAATGGTGCAGATGAACCTATTTGCGGGGCAGGAATAGGGACATAGACATAGAGAATGAACATGTGATAACAGGGGAAGGGGAGAGTGGTACGAATTGAGAGACTAGTATTGACATGTATATACTTCCATGTGTAAAATAGATGACTAGTTGTAAGCTGATGTATATCTCAGGGAGCTCAACTTGGTGCTCTGTGATGACCGATAGGGGTAGGATGGGAGGTGGGTGGGAGGGAGATCAAGGGAGCGGATATATGTATACAAATAGCTAATTCACTTTGTCATACTGCAGCAACAAACACACATTGTAAAGCAATTATACTCCTATAAAGAAAAATTCCATGGGATGCATTTAAAAAAAATAATGGCCAAAATTATGATGAGAAGTAACTGGCTATTTGCATAGTCTCAAAGTATTTTTCTACAAGATAATTATTAACTACAAAGAGAAAAATAGTACCTTCATGGTTACCATCTTAAACAGTGTTCAAACTTAACATCACCTATCTTGAGATATTGTGGGTCTTCTGAATGCTGTACCAAAAGCAAATATTTCTGTGGTTATTGATATTCAGTTGCTAAGTCATGTCCAAGTCTGCAACCCCAAGGACTGCAGCACACCAGGCTTCTCTGTCCTTCACAATTTCCCAGGAGTTTGCTAAAATTCATGTCCATTGAGTTGGTGATGTAAACCAATCATCTCATCCTCTGATGCCCTCTTCTCCTTTTGTCTTCAATCTTTCCCAGCATCTGTACATGACTACTGGAAAAACCATAGCTTTGACTATACAGACCTTGGTTGGCAAAGTGATATCTTTGCTTTTTAACATGCTGTCTAGGTTTGTCATAGCTTTTCTTCCAAGGAGTAAGTGTCTTTTAATTTCAGGGCTGCAGTCATTTTGGAACCCAAGAAAAGAAAATCTGTCACTTCTTCTACTTTTTACCCTTATATTTGCCATGAAGTGATGGGACCAGAGGACATGATCTTTGTTCTTTGAATGTTGAGTTTTAAGCCAGCTTTTTCACTCTCCTCTTTCACCCTCCTCAAGAGGCTCTCATCACTTTCTGCCATCAGAGTGATATCATCAGCATATCTGAGGTTGTTAATATTTCTCCCAGCATCCTTGATTCCAGCTTGTGATTCATCCAGCCTGGCATTTCATACGATGTACTCTTCATGTAAGTTAAATAAATAGGATGAAAATATACAGCCTTGTTGTACTCCTTTCCCAATTTTGAACCAGTCAGTTGTTGCACACCCAGTTATAACTGTTCCTTCTTGACCTGCATACTGGTTTCTCAGGAGATAGGTAAGGTGGTCTGATATCCACATCTCTTTAAGAATTTTCCACAGTTTGCTGTGATCCACACAATCAAACACTTTAGTGTAGTCAAAGAAGCAGAAGTAGATGCTTTTTCTGGAGTTCCCTTGCTTTCTCTATGATTCAATAAATGCTGGCGATTTGGCCTCTGGTCCTTTGTCTTTTCTAAATCCAGCTTGGACTGGATGTTCTCAGATCACATACTGCTTAAGCCTAGCTTGAATCATTTTGAGCATAACCTTACTAGCGTGAGAAATGTGCACAATCATCTGGTAGTTTGAACATTCTTTGGCACTTCCTCTCTTTGAGATTGGAATGAAAACTGACCTTTAGAGTCCTAGGTCTGCTGCTGAGTTTTCCAAATTTGCTGATATATTGAGTGCAGCATTTTAACATAGCAAGGAGAGATAAGAAGGCCTTTTTCCATGAACAATGCAAAGAAGTAGAGGAAAACAGTAGAATGGGGAAGACTAGAGATCTTGTCAAGAAAACTGGAGATATCAAGGGAACATTTCATGCAAGGATCAGCATGATAAAGGACAGAAACAGTAAGGACCTAATAGAAGCAGAAGAGATTAAGAAAAAAAGACAAGACTACACAGAAAAACTATCTAAAAATGTCTTAATGACCAGGATAACAAAGATGGTGTGGCCACTCATCTAGAGCCAGACATCCTGGAGTTTGAAGTCAAGTGGGCCTTAGGAAGCATTACGACCAACAAAGCTAGTGGAGGTGATGGAATTCCAGTTGAGCTTTTCAAAATTCTAGTAGATGATGAACCACTAGGGAAGCTCACACAAAGGATGGCCAAAAAAGTGCATAAAAATATATTCACTATCAGCTATTTGTGAAGAACAGAATAACTCTTAACTAGGTCAAAAAACTGTATTTTCCTCAAATTCACTGGAACACTCTCTTTTGAAACCTTAAGTTGCCAAGCAAGATCTCTGTGCTGTGAGGAGACTCAAGCCACATGGATAGGCTTCAACTGACAGCCTTAGCTGAGGTTCCAGCCAATAGCTCACATCAATTGTCAGATACTGTCACTTCCATCCATCAAACCTTCCAGGCGAAGATGAGGCTTCATGCGTCTTGAAGCAGATACAAGTCTTTCCCACTATTTTGTTGTTGTTCAGTTACCAAGTCATGTCCAACTCTTTGTGACCCCATGGATTGCAGCATGCCAGGGTTCCCTGTCCCCCCACACCATCTCCCAAGGTTTGCCAAAGTTCATGTCCATTGATCGGTGATGCCGTCCAACCATCTCATCCTTTGTCTTTCCCACTATATCCTATCTGAATTCAAAACCTGCAAAAGCCACAAGCATAATAGAATAATTTCTTTCAGCTGTTAAATTTGGGTGTATTCATTACACAACAACAGTAAACAGAGCAAAGAGGTACTTTTAATTCTCTCTGAAAAACAATGGCAACAAATCAGGGACTATGCTAATTAAACATTTATTACCAAGTATAATGCTCCTCTCTCTTATCTACACTTTCATTTCTTCCTACCAAAAGAATTTAGCGCTTATGAAGAGAATTGTGTTATTCCTATTTTTGTCTGTTGCATTTACCATTAGAATTATTCAATGAATCAAAAATTGTATAAACCAACAAAATCTTGTTATGAAAAAGATGATGATTATTATTAATATTATGAAAACTAAAGTTAGTGCTTTGGCAAGACTCAATAATGGGAAATCAATAAAAAATTATCACAGTAGAATCAGATGTGGACAAAACAACTGTGAAATATTGTTGGGGGGATTTTGAAACTTCAAAATGATTCTGCATTCAGAGTGAAACAGATTGATTCTAAATGTGAAGTTCTCATTCCCCTTTAAAGAAATAAAGCCTATATGCTGTAACTGATGCATTATATGAGTGTGATTTATGTAAGAAAGACAAGTTGCAATTCTAATCAGTGGGACCATATTTAAAAGAAAGGACTTGGCCCTATGTCAAAAGATTGCCAAAGAAATACAGTTTTACAAGTGTATTGGAAAACCAAATGTCCATCAGGAGAAGCATGGATAAACAAAATGTGATATGTTCTTACATGAAATAATATCCAAATTGAAAAGGAATGGTTGAAAAAGCATAGGTGAAACTCAACAGACATGATACTGAGTAGTCAGCCACAGAAGAACCAAGAGTATATGATTCATTTATATAAAATTCTAGCACAGGCAAAACTAATCTAAACTGATGGAATTCAGAAAATGTTCTGGGGTAATGAAAATGTTTGATAACTAGATAAGATCATGGATCACACCTGTCATTTTCAAAATTGTGTAGTTAAGATTTGTATATTTTAATGTATGTAAATTTAACCTAAAGAAAATGGAATTTAAAAATTGAAGTGGAGGATTGGAAGAAAATGAAGTTATAGGTGAAGCAAGAAGAGCAAAATGTTGATCATTGTTGAAAAGTATAATGAGGGTGGCTTAAACTACTGTGATTTCTTTGTTTATGTTTGGAATTTTCCATAATAATTTTTTAAGTTAAAATGTTTAACGTATGTATTATCCTTCTTGATTCCCAGGTTTAACCAACGTGTCTGATGAGCTTCCCAACTCACTGTCCCACTCGGTGGCCTCTGTCACAGATTCCTGTGAGCTCTCTTCAAAGGGTGAGTCACAGCTCTGGCATGAGGTTGGCACACGGGAGCTTATAAGACCACAGCTAGAACTAGGGGGCCTACTGCTCTCTGACACATATCCTAACACTTTAAAAATATCTGCCTTGTTTTATAATTGATTCATGTCTTGGTATCTCATTAAACCTTTAAATGAAATGTGATGTGATATAGTAGAAATAACATGAATTTTGTTATCAGAGAGAGCCAGGGTCAAATCACAGGTCTGGCATTTATATGTGTCCCTGAGGTTCCAGGTCCTTATCTCTAAAAGGGGAGCAAAAACTATGCACAAGCTGCTGTTCTCTCCCCATTTCTGTTATCCTTCTTTCAAATAGAAGTCTTGAGATTTGCATGTGTTGTCACAGAATGTCTTTCTCTTGCAGCTAGTTTCTACCTGTGGGAAATAAAAGAATATAGTTTTTACTATGTAATAGGAATACAACTTCTATCATATAATAGAAATGTTTCTTAAAATAAAACTGGCATACACTCTCTGTTCCATTTTTGTCACCCCTTACTTCCATTTTGCTACTGAAATGCAGATGGCATTTAAATGTGTGAGATTCAGCCACCAACTCAGACACCTTAGGAATAAAGTAGTAATAAGCTGGCAGGAACCTGGGTACACTGAGACAGACACTGTGGGGAAATTAACAAGATGGAGCCAGTGGGGCTCTCTCGCCCACACTCTCGTGCCCTCTTGCCCCGTGTTCCGTAAACAATGACTGTGATTGGCTGTGTAGCAGCTGAGATCACTCACAGCACCGCGCATGCACATCGTGAGGTGCTCACTGGGTCACGAGCTACCCTGTGCATTACGCCTGTCTGAGCGCCACCTTGAAAGCCCTGGCTGCTGCTGCATTGGAGCCACACTGGAGCGACACCATGGTTAGCTCTGTGAAGTCATGTTGTGGCGGCTGCGACAGCTGCTGCGTCAGCCAGCAAAGAGGCTGTGTTATGGCCGCCATGCCCGCCAGGAAAGAATAAACATATCTGCAGTTCCTGTGGCTCCTCGCGTCTTCTTTCAGCCTCTTAGCTCGAGTCTTGCCTAACCTGGATTCAGTGAACAGTGCAGACAGTGTGAACGGCAAGACGGTTGGCTGTAACTGTGCATTGTAGGATGCTTAGAAGCACACTTGGCTTCTATTCATAAGAAATGCCAGTGGTATCCTCCTTCCCTGAGTTCAGATAACCAAAATATCTCCAGACATTGAAAAATGTCCCCGGGGAGAGAAAAATCACACCCATGATTGAGGACCACTGCTAAAGATGGAAGTATAAATTTATGCAACTTTTCTGGAAACAATTGGTAATAAACATTAGGAGTTTGGTTTGTTGTTTTGTGTGTGTGTGTGTGTGTGTGTGTGTGTGTGTGTGTGTGTGTGGAAACAATTGGTAATAAGCATTAGGAGTTTGGTTTGTTGGTGTGTGTGTGTGTGTGTGTGTGTGTCTGTTTAATGTTTAGACCTTTCCCTCCAGAAATCCTACTTCAAAAAGTAACCAGTAATGTAAATTCATACACACATGGGATGCAAAGAGCTGACTCACCGGAAAAGACTGTGATGCTGGTAAAGGTTGAAGGCAGAAGGAGAAGGGGATGACAGAAGACAAGATGGTTGGATGGCATCACTGACTCAATGGACATGAGTTTGAGCAAGCTCTGGGAGATAGTGAAGAACAGAGAAGCCTGGCGTGCTGCAGTCCATGGGGTCGCAAAGAGTCAGCAACTGAAAGAGTGACTGAACAACACCAACATTTAAAAATGAGCAAACAACCTGAGTAAACATTTCGCCAAAGAAAATAAAGCAATGGCCAATAAACACTTAAAAACTGCTTGACATCATTAGCCACCAGGGAAATGAAAGTCAAAACCACAGTGAGATATCATTTTAAATCCACAAGATGGTTATAGTTAAAAAGATAGATAATAACAAGCGATGATGAGGATGTAGAGGGCCCTTAATACTTAAACCCTTAAACACTGTGGTGGTAATGTAAAAATGGTATCATCACTTTGGAAAAGAGTCTGGCAGTTCTTCAAAAGGTCAAACATAGAGTTACCGTATCACCCAGCAATTCCACTCCCAGGTATATACATACCCAAGAGAAATGAAAACACATGTCCACACAAAAATTTGTAGAAAATGATCATACTAGCATTATCTATAACAGCTAAAAAGTAGGACTAACCTAAATGTCCATCAAATGAGCTGACAAATAAAAGGTGATATTACTCATAAAACAGAATATTATTCAGCAATAAAAAGGAGAGATACTGATATCTGCCACAAGATGGATAAACTTTGAAAACATTATGCTAAGTGAAAGAAGCCAATGAAAAAACCTATATGTTTTTTGTTTTTTTTTTAACCTATATGTTTTATATGACTCCAGTTATACCAAAAGTCTAAAGTAGGTAAATCCACAGAGACAAAAAGTAGATTAGTGGTTGGCTAGGGCTGGGGAGAGGGCATGTGGATTAGAGAGTGATTGCTAATGGGTATAGGCTTCCTATGTGGGGTGATGAAATGTTCTCAAATTAATTGTCGTGGGATGCATGAGTCAAGTGCTCGGGCCTGGTGGGCTGGGAAGACCCAGAGGAATTGGGTGGAGAGGGAGGTGGGATGGGGGACCGGGATGGGGAATACGTGAAACTCTATGGCTGATTCATATCAATGTTTGACAAAACCCACTGAAAAATAAAAAAATTTAAAAAATTTAAAAAAATTGTCAGTTGCTGCTCAGCTTTGTGAATGATTTACAGTCTAATAAATACCATCTTATGGAAAATCCCAGATGAACCTTTTGGCCAATCTAATATATTGTTATTTATAAAAATTTAAAAATCAGAATATATCTAAATGCAAAGCAAAAAAAATGATAAAATAAATATGTTGTCATATTAAGTAACCATTGTAAATCATCTTTTGAATACTGATTAACACAAGGAAATTCCATGCTATAATCTTAAAGGGAGATGCAGAATGTAAAGTCTGTGTCTCAGGCACACACAGAGAGAAAATATAGAAAAGAAAACCCTTAACCAGTAAAGAATGGTTAATACTGGGTGATGGGATAAATGGTGGTCTTTATTTTCTTCTCTTTCTTCTGTAGTTTCTATATTTCCTACGCTGCATGTATTTTACAGGAAGGAAAATTATCTTTTAAAGATTGAGAAAAAAGTTTATTTTCAAAACTTACTTGAGATGTATAGACTATAAGAGCTGAACAGAAAATTTTAGATCATGTAATAAGATCTTTCTAATTTTACTATTGAAGTAATTTTACTGAAAAGGCCAAGTGCCTTAGCCCAGCGGTCTCCAGCCCCTGGGCGGGTAGACTGCTACCAGTCCCAGGCCTCTTAGGAACCTGGGCCCACAGCAGGAGATGAGCAGCGGGCAAGCGAGTGAAGCTTCATCTACCACTCTCCATCACTGACATTACAGCCTGAACCACCCCCTTCCCTCTCCTTCTCTCCCCTCTACCTGCTCTTTCTCTCTTGATGACACCCTACACAGATACACAAGCACACGCACTCACATATCAGCTCAGAAAATAAATTGAGGGCTAGACCTTGAGGGCAATATGCTAAGACAAATGTCAGACAAAAAAGACAAATACAACATGATCTCATCTATATGTGGAATTTTTTTTTCGAAAACCCACTTTCACAGATACAGAGAGCAGACTGATGGTTAGCAGAGGCAGGGTGCAGTGGGGGAATGGGTGGGGGAGGGTGGTCAAAAGGTAAAAGCATCCAGTTATGACTTATCACACCCCCAGACAAGCAGGTCCTGGGGATATAATGTGAAGCATGGCAACTAAAGGTAAATGTGCCTGCAAGGTCCGTTGCTTCAGTCGTGTCCGACTCTCTGCGACCATACGGACTGCAGCTCCCCAGGCTCCTCTGTCCATGGGATTCTCCAGGCAAGAATTCTGCAGTGGGTTTCCATGCCCTCAGGTTCGAAGGATCGAACCTGCCACCCTTACGTCTCCTGCATTGGCAGGCAGGTTCTTTACCACTTGCACCACCTGAGAAGCCCAAAGGTGACAATACTATGTTGCACATTTTAAAGGGGCTTAGAGACTAGATCTAAAAAGTTCCCATCACTAGAAAAAAATGTTTGTGACCATGTGTGATGATGAATGTTAATGAAACTTATTGTGGTGAGGATTTTGCAATATATACATGTATTGAATTGTGTTGTACACTTGAAATATAATGTTATTGCAAATATTTTTTCATAATATACCATTATATGTCAATTATGTGTGTGCATGCTAGGTCGCTTCAGTCGTGTCCGACTCTTCGCCACCCTATGGACTGTAGCCTGCCAGGCTCCTCTGTCCATGGGGATTCTTCAGGCAAGAATACTGGAGTGGGTTGCCATGCCCTCTTCCAGGGGATCTTCCCCACCCGTCTCTTATGTCTCCTGCACTGGCAGGAAGGTTCTTTACCACTAGCACCACCTTGGAAGCCCCATGGGTCAATTATACCTCCATTTTTTAAAAAAGAATTAACACATCCCAGGCTTGGCATCAAACAAAATAAAGATGCATTTAAAACAAAAAAAATTAAAAAAAATAAAAAAGAACTAACAATAATCTGAGAGATTCCTTTCCCCAAATTAGATTCTGTTCTAAAAATTCCTACAGGATTATGGAGAAAAACCCAACAGTGCCTGTCCTAGACCATTAGAGGGCAGTCACAAGTTAAAACAGACTGAGTCCTAAGTGCAGTGGATAAACTACAGTGAGAATCATCGTCATTTTTTTGGCATCGGAAGCAGACAAACATGATTAAAATCATGCTGACCTTGGGATGACCGTCTTAAGCTTTCTTTGGCAAGCACTGGCTAAAAAATCTTTTTGAAGTAGGGCATTCTGGTTCCCATCCCACAAGAACAAGAAATGGATGATGCCTGAGGGAACTGCCCCAGCAACAGCTCCCAGCTTTTTCAGAGCAGCAGCCCATAATCACCTCATTTTCCTGCTCCAAGTGTTGTCAGAGAGATTCTTCCGCCTTTGGCATCTAGGGAGGTAATACAGATGGAAGGCTGGAAGGACGACCAGCTGCTAATGCTGTTCCTCCGGGTCCTAAGCCCTCCAAACAAAAAGGAACAAGAGTCCAGTACTACTCAGCGGAAACAAAAGTTCCATGAAATTTGGCAAGCCTCCCTGTTCCCAAATGATTCCCAGATGATGGTAAATTTGGAAAATGGTCAGTGTTGAAATCAAGACACGTGGACCTGGTTGCAAAGCCGGATTCCACCTCTCTCTCCACGATATGTGTAAGTGAAAAATACAGAGTTGGGGGCAATAGTGTTCACCCTTTGCTATTAATTCCAGTTAAAGAATCTTATCCAGACAGGTAGGGCTATACTGTAGTGCTTTGGCCTACAGACACTGGAAGAGGACCCGTGTCAAATGCCAGCTCTGTCACTCACTGGTCAGGTGAATCTGTACGACTTACTCAGCTTTTCTGGGGCTCACTTCACTGTGCTCACAATTAACTTTCCTCATTTGTAAAATGAAGGCAATGATAATGTGATTTCTTACCTATATCCTAAGTTATTACATAAGAAGGGTTTACATAGTCCTGACACATTATGGCATCTTGTCCCATCACTTCATGGCAAATAGATATGGAAACAGTGACAGACTGTATTTTTTGGGGCCCCAAAATCACTGCAGATGGTGACTGCAGCCATGAAATTAAAAGATGCTTGCTCATTGGAAGAAAAGTTATGACCAACCTAGACAGCATATTAAAATGCAGAGATATTACTTTGCCAACAAAAGGTCTGTCTAGTCAAGGCTATGGTTTTTCCAATAGTCATGTATGGATGTGAGAGTTGGACTATAAAGAAAACTGAGTACCAAAGAATTGATGCTTTTGAACTGCAGTGTTGGAGAAGACTCTTGAGAGTCCCTTGGACTGCAAGGAGATCTAACCAGTCCATCCTAAAGGAAATTAGTCCTGAATGTTCATTGGAGGGACTGATGCTGACGTTGAAACTCCAGTACTTTGGCCACCTGATTCAAAGAACTGACTCATTGGAAAGGACCCTATTGCTGGGAAAGATTGAAGGCTGGAGGAAAAGGTGACGACAGAGGATGAGATGGTTGGATGGCATCATCGACTCATTGGACATGAGTATGAGTAAACTCTGGGAGTTGGTGATAGACAGGGAGGCCTGGCATGCTGCAGTCCATGGGGTCACAAAGAGTCAGACATGACTGAGTGACTGAACTGAACTGACAAGTTATTAGTACTCAACAAGTTATTATCTAGTGCTAGTGGTGATGGGAATAAAGATCTTAAAATACAGAATTTTTTTACCTTCATTTCATCCAATCCAACATCTTAAGACTTTCCTATGAGGAAATTCTCTCTTAAAAACCCTCAAAAATCTCATTAGATAATCAGTCCTTCAAATCAACCCAGGATTAACACACCAGAAAAACCCCTATTTCACACAGCTAAAAATTACATCTAAAACCTGGCCCTGGTTTTATTAGCTGAACTGCATTCCTGTTTTCACCTAAGCTACTGGATGTATAAGTTCTTCCCCAAAGGCAAACTTACCAGGGATTGAAATAAAGGTTTAGAAACACAATGTCTACACTTCTATAAGTTGTTCCATTGATAGTTGAAATGCCAAGTTATTTTCCATAATTGATACAGGCCAGGACAAACCTATAGTAAGATTAATTAGTGTGGCTCATTTTCCAGTGATGGTTCACAACAATATTTCCTATTACATGTGATACTTCTCCCATCAAGAGTTGGAGTTTGTGTTCCCTCCCATTGAATCTGAGAAGGCTTTCAAATAATGCCATGTAACTTCCAAGGTGAAGTTATATAAGACACTGTGGCTCCCTCCTAGTTTTCTTTGGGATGCCCATTCATAGAACCCAGACAACCATGCTGTGAGGAAGACCAGGTAACATTTAGAGAAGCCATGTATGCATTTCCATCCCACAGCCCCAACTGGGGCCCCAGGTAACAACTCCCATCAGTTGTCAGACATGTAACCAAGCAACCCTCCCAATGATGCCATCTCCAGAAACTGAATCATTTCCAGTCATTGAGTCTTTCTAGCTGAGCTCCCAGATATCATGGAGCAAAATGAACCTTCTCATTGTGCCCTTTCTGACCCCCAAAATCCATAAGCACAAGAAAATGGTTGTCAGTTTATGCCATTAAGTTGAGAAGTCACTTATTACATAGCAGTATTAACTGGTACAGATAGCAAGAGTGATTGTCTCACATTTAAGTAGATGAGCATTTAATGTCTATAAAATACCTCCCACTTTGCTGATATCATAAATTTCACAATGAGATACATATTTTTTTGGCTTAAAGTTTTACCCCCTTTGAAGCATAGAGTGAAGTATAGTAAGAAAAGAAGTTTAATGTCCCAATTCATGTGCTACCAACTATTAATGGTACGACTTTGGGAAATCTCTTAATATGTGGGACGTATATTGCAACCCTTTCCTCCAGATCCAGTCTCTACCCTTCTCCCTCCCCACCCACACCTTGGTATCTAAGGAGACTGATCTTATGAAATACATCAATGAGCTTCCAGTTGGATATGTCCAGTGGGAGGCACCAGCTGGAGATTCAGAAGACAAGAGAATAATGTTTGGATATCATTCCAGTAAAGGAAAAACACCCGTGTTTTTTCCATTCATCCTTCTCGCTACTCAAGTAATTCTGATCATCAGTTGTGTGGGGAGATTTTCCCACATCAGGCTGGACACCTGCTGGATGTCCTACAATTCAACTCAATTCTGACGCTATCTTCCTGAAGATAGCGTTAGATTCCACAGGTTCAGGACTCAGTCCCTCAAGACTGCTCCCACTTCATATGGGAATTGAAGTTCAGGCTGTTAACTGAATCAGGAGTTCCTACCACCCCCTCCTCAGGTGTGATCATTTGCTAGAATAGGTCATAGTTCTAAGGAAAATAGCTTACTTACTAAATTACCAGTTTATACACAGAGGAACACAACTCAGGATCAGCCAGATGAAAGAGATGCATAGGTGAAAGTATGTGGGAAGGCATATGGAGCTTCCACGCCCACTGTGGGCACGATACCCTCCCAGTACCTGCACATGTTCAAAAACCTGGAAGTTCTCAAAACCCCATAATTGTAGTTCATATTTTGTGGAAGCTTCATTACATAGTCATGATTGGTTAAATCTTTGGTCACTGGTGATTGAACTCAATCTCCACCACTCACCTCTCCCCAAAATTTGAGGAGCGGGGCTAAAATTTCCAACTCTAGTCACATGGTTGGTCCCTTGACAACCAATATCATCTTCAGGGGCTGTCTAAAAGCAGCTCATTAACTTAAACTCAAGTGCAGCTGAAAGGGGCTAACTATGAATAACAATTGACATATTTATAGATCTTTACATTTAGGAAGTTTCAAAGAATGGGAATGAAAGTGAAATATATGTTTCTTACTGTAAATCACAATGTCGCAGTTCGCCTCTCCCTCTATCGTGTGGCCACAGCCTAGTGGCATCTTTCAGTCAAAGGTCACAGCTCCTCTGAGGCAGTGCTTCTTATACAATGCCCTTCTCTCTCTGCCTCTCTCCTTACCAATCTTCCTAATATTTCCTCCTTTCCTAGCCCTTTCAGACCTTGGGGTAAGTAAAAGCACCCGTCGATCACTAGCTCAGGTGGCATACCTAACACTCTCCCCACATATTTGCAATGAATTCCTCACATTTCTCAATCATGCCTTCTGTTTCCTCTTGGGATACTGGCTGATAAGGAGATTTGATTCTTCATCATAAAAAAGAGATTGAACACAACCAGCCTGCCTCGTAGATAGAGAAAGATAATCAATGTGACAAATTAGGTCAGGTCCAGTCACAGGCTTCCCTACAGTAAATAATCAATACATTAAAATGTTGTGTTTATAATTATTAGCTACCCATAACTGAGAAGATATAGGTAGATATCTATACTTTCAAATGAATAAACTTTCCCAGTCTTTTCCTCAGAGCAAATTTATAGTTCCCTTTCTAAGTTTACCAAGGTTTTAAATGTTCTATCCTCTGCTTTCCTCCAAAACACCTAAATGTACCATAACTTCCAACCAAATCTCCAAGACTCTTTTTATAACCAGAGAAGCAGCACATAATCTTTGCTCACACCACAAATGCAAATGACTGTCTCAGAAAAGATAGATGCCACCAAGCACGGCCAGTGCTTGGAGCATGATGGTGTCTAAGTGGGGGACGCTTTATTAACGCCAGACAACACCAGCTCACCAGCTGGCATGCTCCTCCCTCAACTCCCTCAAGACGTGAATAAGTAATTCCCCAAAATGCCATCCCATATATGTTGACGGCTGAAACCCTCAGTCCAGCACCCCAAGAAGTGGAGACCTGTAAAAACCTCATTTCTGTAGATATCAACTCCTGCACTAGAACAATTGTTTTTTTTAACTACTTTTATTTAGCAATGTACCATTTTTTGCTTTTATTTTTTTTTATTTGGTTTTTTTTTTTTTTTTTGCTTTTATTTTTATAAACACAGTCTTACATGGAACTCCAAGTAAAATTGAAATAGATAAATCTGGTGCGGCATTAGTTGAAACAAGGGGTTGCCAGAAACTGTCCTGGAGTAACCTTTGCCCCCACCTATTCTCCTAGACAGTTTCCTGGGTCTCTGAGGAAGCCAGTTTGAGAACCAGTGACTATTCAAGGACTACTGCAATCGATAAAGCTTAGTGACTTCAGACATTCTATAATCCAGCTATAAAAGTAGATTACTAGGTATAATTGTTTTTGATATTCAAAGAATCAGAGGCTCTCTTCTCACATTATATAATTCCATACAGAAATTTTCCAGTATTACATACACTCTTACCTTCTCTAACTATGAAAACCCCATTGCACAACACATGTTTTTATATCACAGCTCTCCCAAAGATCTCCAGACTTGAGTAAAATTGCAAAAAAAAAAAAAAAAAAAAAGTTGAGTTTTCTGTGCTGTGTCTGTGATATGGGCCCTCCAGTTTCAGGGAGGTAAAAGGTACTGGTCTGCTCCTGGGTCCTCTGTGGCCAGTGCAGAATCTGGTGAAGAAAGCAATGCTGGACGGCACACGAGTTCATCAACACTATCTGCTGTTGGCATTCTTCCTGAGGTAGTCCACGTAACGAGTCAGGAGCATCTTCTGAAACGCACTGCTGTAGAAGGCCCACGATGGGATCAGGCTCAGAATGCCAGCCTTGAATAGACAAAAACATGAGTGTCTGGGAGAGAAGAGGAGCAAGGAGGATGCAACATAACGTCTCAG
The DNA here is from genome assembly GCF_963930625.1 of Muntiacus reevesi. Taxonomy (NCBI): domain Eukaryota; kingdom Metazoa; phylum Chordata; class Mammalia; order Artiodactyla; family Cervidae; genus Muntiacus; species Muntiacus reevesi. The sequence continues at coordinate 15,175,782 of NC_089258.1, forward strand.
TTTATATGCATCACCTTTAAAAATATATATCTGATGAATGAGTTTAAGTACCAAACCTTTCAAGTAGTTGTTAAAGTTTCAATGTCCTATGTATGACACTTTCTTAGCAAATGAGGTTTTCTCAGGAACCAAAGTGGTCACTTGTCAGATCAGTTGTGATATATTTCTAAATTAAGAGAACTCTGTCCATAGTAACACCCTCCCTATCTTCCTTCTCTTGGTGAGCACATTTCTCTTGGTCCTTGATCTCCCAGTATCTTCATATTTATTCTACCAAAGTTCTACTAAAATGAGATTCCAAGAAAGAATCAGAAATGCTTTCCATCACCTGACACAATGCTAAGACACAATGGTGTACCTGAATGCATGAAAGAGTTAATGAACAGGAAAATGGCCAAGATGGTGGAGTAGGAAATGCTGAGTCCCTCTCCTCTCACAGGTACACCAAAATTACAGCTATTTGCAGAACAACTATTAATGACAGAGACCTGAAATCTAGCAGAAAAAAATTTCCTACCACTAAAGATAGAAAGAGGGAACCACAAAGAGATGAGTAAAAGTGGTGGAACGTGGTATAGTCAAGGCCCTTTCCCCTGGGTAGGAGACCCACAAATGGGACGATAATTATAAGAGTAGAGGTTTTTCCTAAGGAGTAGGTGTCTGAGCCCCACACTGGGCTCTCTAGCCCAAGGGTCCTGTGTCAGGAAGATGAGGCCAAAGAATGTTTAGTTTTGAAGGTCAGCAGGCTTACTTTCAGTAAAGCCAGAGGGGGGTTAGGGAATAGAGACTCTACTTTTATTTTTTTTATTTTTTTATTTTTTTTGAGACTCCACTTTTAAAGTGCTGTGTGCTTAATCACTCAGTCATGTCTGACTCTTTGTGACCCCATGGACTATAGCCTGCCAGGCTCCTCTATTCATGGGGATTCTCCAGGCAAGAGTACTGGAATGGGTTGCCATGCCTTTCTCCAGGGGACCGTCCCAACCCAGGGATTGAACCCAGGTCTCCCACATTGCAGGCGGATTCTTTACCTACTGAGCCACCAGGAAATCCCCACTTTTAAAGGGTGCACACAAAATCTCACACACTCTGGGAAACAGGGCAGAAGCAGTAATTTGAAAAGAGCCTGGGTCAGATCCACCTGTTGATCGTAGAGAGCCTCCCAAAAAGGTAGGAGACAACTAGAGCTCACTCTGGAGACATAGACCCTTGGGCAGCCACTTGGAGAGCTCATTCTACCACAAGGACACTGATGCTGGTAAGCACCATTGTGGAATCCTCCGACTAGCTTGTTAGTGTCAGAATGTGGCCCCACCCACCAGCCTGTCAGCACCAGCACTGGGACTCCTCAGGCCAAGCAACTAGCCAGAGAGGGACACAGTTCCACCCACCAGTAGGCTGGCTATCTTAGGACACCTTCCTGAACACTTAGCTTCCCCAGGATCCAGCCCCAACCACCAGTGTATTGGCGCTGGCCCCAAGACCCTCAGGGCCCTATAGCTGACAGGCCCAAACCTGCCCATTAGCAAGCCAATACCAACTCCAGGACTCCCAGGGCCTGCAGCCAGAGACCCTAGGACTCAGTTCCACTCACTAGTGGGCTGTCACTAGCTGCAGGACACTCTGGGTCTTATTCTTGAACACCAGCAGGCAAACACCAGTTCGAAGACCCACAGGCCTTTCAGCCAGAGAACCCAAGACCTGGTTCTGCCCACCAAGGGGCTGTCACTAGCCTCTGAACCCAGTCCAGCAGATGGACACTAGTTCCAAGAATGCAACATTCCCACAACCTAACATGTCAAGACCCGGTCCACCCACCAGTAGGCTAACATCAGCTCTGAGACACCTTGGGACCCACAGCTGCCCTGGAATCAGACCCCGCTTACAGCTTTGGAACACCAGACTCAGCAGCCAGCCATGTGAAGAACCAGCCCCATCCACTAGTAGACCTACACTAGATCCAGGATGCCAAGCCCTGCAACCAGCCACCCTGAAGTCTGACTGCACACACCAGAGCCAGCATTAGCCCTAGGACCCCCCTGGAGTTCCCACCTGACTCCTAAGAACCTAGACCCACCCACCAGCAGCCTCTGAAAAAGACAGAACTGGAAGCCAGCCAAGCTTATTGGACCACCCACAGTAATCAGCCCACCAGAACAGAAGAGCTTGCACAGTCCACATGGGGGCACCCCTAGAATATATAGCTCTGTTGAGCAGAGGAGCGTATACTTCTAGGATATACAGGACATTTCCTGCAAAAGGCCCCTTCTTCAAGATAGGGAAATTTAACCAACCCACCAGATACATAGAAATGAAAACAGTAAATTAGGCAAAATAAGGCAACAGAGGAATATGTTCCAAATGAAGGAACCAGATAAAACACCAGAAAAAAGAATTAAGTGAAGTGGAGTTAAGCAATCTATCTGATAAAGTTCAAGGTAATGATCAGAAAGATGCTCAAAGAATTCAGGAGCAGAATGGTGAAAGATGAACAGAGTGAGAAGTTAATGGCTTTTTTTTTTTTTTAAGAAAAAACATAAAAAGAATATATTTGAAGACATCACAGCTAAAAACTTCTCTAATCTGGGAAAGGAAACAGATCTCCAGGTCCAGAAAGCACAGAGAATCCCAACCATGATCAACACAAAGAGGACCACATCAAGACACATTGTATTAAAAATAGTAAAAATTAAAGACAACAAGAGAATATTAAAAGCAGAAAAAGAAAAGCAACAAGTTACATAGAGGGGAATTCCCAAAGGGCTATCAGCTAGCTTCTCATCAGAAACTGCAGGCCAGAAGAGCGTGGCATGTGTATTGAAAATGATGAAAGTGAAAAGCCTACAATGAAAAATGCTCTACCTGGCAAGATTTTCATTCAAATTTGAAGGTGAGAACAAAGGTTTTACAAACAAGCAAAAGCTTAAAGAGTTCAGTGCCATGAAATCAGCTTTACAAGAAATATTAAAGGAACTTCTTCCCTAGGCAGAAAAAAGACCACAAGTAGAAATACAAAAAGTACTAAATAAAAACATCTCATCAGTATAGCCAAAGATTCAGTAAAGGTAGTAAATTAACCGCATGTAAAACTAGGAGGAAAGTTAAAAGAAAAAAGTAATAGTAAAATCATCTGTATCCACAATAAGTAGTCAAGGTATAAACAAAACAAAAAGATACAAATTATAATGTCAAAAAAGTAAATATGGAGGGGCAGGGGGTAAAAAGGCAGAGTTGTTAAAATGTGTTTAAACTTAAGAAATGATTAACTTAAAACAATCATGTGTATATGTTGTTCAGTCGCCTGGTTGTGTCTAACTCTTTTTGACACCATGGACTGCTGCACGCCAGGCCTTGATAGCTACATATAAACCTCATGGTAACCACAAACCAAAAACCTGTAATAGATATATGCACACACAAAAGAAAAAGGAACCTGAATATAACATTAACAGTTGTCATCAAATTAAAGGAAAGCAAGGAAAAAACTTAGAAAGGAACTACAAAAACAACCCAGTTCAAATGGCAGAACATAGATACCAATAATTACTTTAAATGTAAATTAATTAAATGCTACAATCAAAAGATACAGAGTGGTGAAATGGATATAAAAACAAGACAAGTATATATGCTGCCTACAAGAGACTCACTCCAAATCTAAAGACACACACAGGGAATGCTCTGCTGGTCCAATTGTGAGGACTCAGCACTTTTATTGCCATGATCCCAGGTCTGATCCCTGGTCAGGGAACTAAGGTCCCACAAGCTGTGGCACTGTGACCAAATCAATTAATTAATTTGGACACATACAGATTGAAAATGAGGAGATGGAGAAAGGTATTCCACGCAAATGGAAATAAAAAGAAAGTCGGGTTACAGTACATATATCAGAAAAATACAGTTTAAAACAAAGACTGTAATAAGAGAAAAAGTAGGACATTATATATTAATCAAGGGATCAATTCAAGAGGCTATAACTATTGTAAATATATGTGCAACCTACATAAGAGCACACAAACACATAAAGCAAATATTAACAGGCATAAAGGGAGAAGCTCACAGTAGCACAATAATAGTGGGGGAACTGAAACACCCACTTACATCAATGGACAGGTCATCCAGACAGAAAATCAATAAGGAAACACAGGCCTTAAATTACACTTTAGGACAGATGAACTTAATACATATATTTATAGAACATTCCTTCCCAAAGCAGCAAAATACACATTCTTTTCAAGTGCACATGGAACATTCTTCAGGATAGATTATATGGTAGGCCACAAAAGAAGTCTCAGGAAATTTAAGAAGATTGAAGTCATATCAAGCATATTTTCCAACCACAATACTATAAGACTAGAAATCAAACAACAACAAAAACTGAAAAAAACACAAACATGTGGAATATTGTTTAGCTGCATAAATAATATGCCACTAAACAGCTGGTGGATCACTGAAGAAATAAAAAACTGCCTGGAGACAAATGAAAGCAAAAATAACAATGTAAAATTCATGGGGAAAAACAAACGCAGTTCTAAGAGGGAAGTTTATAACAATACAAGCCCACCTCAGGAAACATGAAAAATCTCAGCTATTCACCATACACCTAAAGGAACAGAAAAAAGAGAACACCCATAGTATAAATAAAGAAATAATAAAGATCAAATCAGAAATAAATGAAATAGAGACTAAAACACAATAGAAAAATCAATGAAACTAATACCTGCTTCTTGCAAAAGATAAACAAAATTGATTAACTTTTGGCCAGACTCATCAAGAAAAGAAGAAAGAGAATCCAAATCAGTAAAATCAGAAATGGAGCTACAACCAACATCTCAGAAACAAAAAGGATCATAAAATATTACTATGAATAATGACATGCCTATAAAATGGACAGCCAAGAAGAACTGGACAAATCACTAGAAATGTACAATCTTTCAAGATTGTACCAGTTGAATCAGTACAAGTTGAATCAGTAATTTAAAAAACTCCCAAAATCTCCCAAGGCGATAAAAATAAAAACAAAAATAAACAAATGGGACCTAATCAAATTTATAAGCTTTTGCACAGCAAATGAAACCATAAACAAAATGACAACCTATGAACTGGGAAAAAATATTTGCAAACAATGCAACCAATAAGGGCTTAATTTCCAAAATAAACAAACAGCTCCTATAACTCAAAAAACTCCAAACAACCCAACTGAAAAATGGGCAGAAGACATAAGTAGACATTTCTCCAAAGAAGACATTGTTGCTGTTCAGTCACTAAGTCATGTCTTACTCTTTGTGACCCAATGGACTGCAGCATTCCAGGTTTCCCTGTCTTTCACTATCTTCCTAAGTTTGCTCAGATTCTTGTCCATTGAGTCAGTGATGCTATCTACTCATTCATCCTCTGCCACCCCCTTCTCCTTTTGCCTTCAATCTTTCCCAGAATCAGAGTCTTTTCCAATGAGTCAGATCTTTGCATCAGGTGGCCAAAGTATTGGAACTTCAGCTTCAGCATCAGTTCTTCCAGCATATACTCAAAGTTCAGATGGCCAATGGGTACATGAAAAGATGCTCAACATCTTACTTATTACAGAAATGCAAATCAAAACTACAATGCATTATCACCTCACATGAGTCAGAATGGCCACCATTAGAAAGTCTACAAATAATAAATGCTGGAGATGGTGTGGAGAAAAGGAAATCCTCCTACACTATTGATAGGAATGCAAATTAGAGCAGCCACTATGGAAAATAGTATGGATGGTCTCTAAAAAACTAAAAATAGAGTTGCCATATGATCCAGCAATTCCACTCATGGGCATACATCTGGAGAAACTTGAATTTGAAAAAATATATGCACCCTAATGTTCATAGCATCACTATTTATAATAACCAAGACAAGGAAGCAACCTAAATATTCACTGACAGATGAATGAATAAAGAGGATGTGGTGTGTGTGTATATATATATGCATATATGTATATATATACACATATATATATGAATGAAATGATTTCATTTGAAGCAACATGGATGGACCTAGAGATTATCATAATAAGTGAAGTAAGTCAGTCAAAGATAAATATTATATGATATCACTTTTATGTGTGGAATCTTAAAAAATAAACAAATGGACTTATTTAAAAAATAAAAATAGACTCACAGACATAGAAAACAAATTTATAGCTACCAAAAGGGATAGCAGGGGGGAGGGAGGTAAATTAGGAGTTTGGGATTAGCAGATACAAACTACTATATATAAAGTAGATAAATAACAAGATTCTATATCTTGTGATAAACCATAATAGAAATGACTGAAAAAGAATATATATATGTAAATGTGTGTATGTATATATACACACACATATATAAAATCATTTATATATATAGATATTTATATTTATACAATATTTTAATATTTAATATAATATATTTTAATATATTTAATATATAATATAATATATAATGTTTATATAAATATATTTATGTATATATATAAATATATATAAACTCTTATATATATATACAAACTCATTCTATGATACCAAAACCACACAAAGGTATCACACACCAAAAAAGAAAATTACAGGCTAATACAACTGATGAATATAGATACAAAAGTCTCAACAAAATATTGGTAAATTCAATAATAATTAGAAAGATTATACACCATGATCAAGTGAGATTTATGTCAGGGGTGCTAGGGTTGTTCAATATCCACAAATGAATCAATGTGATACACCATATTAACAAATTCAAGAATAAAAATCATATGATTACCTCAATGGATGTAGAAAAGGCTTTTGACAAAATTTAACATCCATTTATGATTAAAAACTCAACAAAGTGGGTATAGAGGGAACTTCCTCAACATAAAAAAGACCATATATGGCAAGCCCACCACTAACATCACACTAAATGAGGAAAACTTAAAGCATTCCTTCTAAGATCAGAACATCCTCATCACTCTTATTCAACATGTTAGTGGAAGTCCTAGCAAAGCAACCAGACAAGAGGAATCCAAGTTGAAAAGGACAAAGTAAAACTATCAGTCTGCAGATGACTTAACACTATACATAGCAAATTTTAAAGAGACCCAAGAAAACCATTAGAACTCATCAATGAATTCAGTAAAGTTTTGGGACACAAAATTAATACACAGAAACTTGCTGTGTTTCTATACAATAGCAAGAAACTATCAGAAAGATAAATTAGGAAAACAATCTCATTTACCACTACATCAAAAAAAAAAAAAGACCTTTTACCTAAGGAGTTAAAAGACTTATACTCAGAAAACTATAGGTCACTGATGAAAGAAACTGAAGATGACACAAAAGTGGAAAGATACAACATGTTCATGAATTGGAAGAATTAATATTGTTAAAATGACCACACTACCCAAGGTAATCTACAGATTTAATTCAATCCCTATAAAAATGCCAATGACATTTTTTCAAAGAAGTAGAACAATAATTCTAAAATTTTCATGGAAACACAAAAGACACAAAAGAATAAACAAAACAACTTTGAGAAAGAACAGTTATGTCTCATGCTACCTAATTTCAAACTATACTACTATAATCAAAACAGTATGATACTATGACAAAAATAGACAGACCAGTGGAACAGAATAGAGAACCGAGAATTGAACTGACATTTACATGGGCAATAAATCTATAACAAAGGAGACAATAATATACAAGAGTGGAAGGACATCCTCTTTAATAAAAGGAATTGGGAAAACTGGACAGCTACATGCAAAAGAATCATCCTGGACTATTTTCTCACACCATGCACAAAATTAAATTCAATGTAGATGAAAGACTTAAATATAAGACCTGAAACTATAAAGTTTTTAGGAGAAAATATAGGCAATATGCTCTTTGACATCAGTCTTAATAATATCTTTGCATATATCTCCTCAGGTAAGGAAACAAAAACAAAAATAAACAAAGGAAACTATATCAAACTAAAAAGCTTTTGCACAGCTAAGGAAACTATCAACAAAACAAAAAGGTCACCTACTGAATGGGAGAAAATATTTGCAAGAGATTTGTCCAATAAGGGTTGAGATCCAAAGTACACAAAGATCACATAAAACTCAACATAAAAAAAAAAAAAAAAACCTTTAGGAGGGAGATTCAAGAGGGAGCGGACATATGTCCACCTATGGCTAATTCATGTTGATGTATGACAGAAATCAAACCAATATTGTAAACCAATCAATCAATTAAAAATAGATAAATATTACTTTTAAAAAATGAGCAAAAGCCAGGGCATGGAAGCAACCTAAACATTCATCAACAGAGGAATGGATAAAGAAGATGTGGTGCGTATATACAATGAGATGTTACTTGGCCATAAAAAAAGAATGAAATAATGCCATTTGCAGTGATATGGATGGACCTAGAGATTATCATACTGAGTGAAGTTAGAGAAAGATAAATACCATATGATATCGCTTGTATGTGGACTCCAAAGAAATGGTACAGATGAATCTATTTACAACACGGGAGTTGAGTCACAGATGATGTAGCAAACAAATGTGTGGTTACCAGGGGGGAAAGTCGGAGCAGGGTTGAGGATAAACTGGAAGCCTGAGATTGACATATATATACTGCTATGTACAGAATATGTAACTAATAAGAACCTGCTGAATAGCATAGGGGATTCTATTCAATATTCTGTAATGACCTATATGGGAAAAGAATCGAAAAATGAGTGGATATGTGCATGTATAACTGACTTACTTTGTTGTACGGGAGAAACTAACACACTGCAAATCAACTATACTCCAATTTAAAATTAATTAAAAAATAAAAAATGGGCAGAGGATTTAAATTGACATTTTCCCAAAGAAGACATATAGATATCCAACAAGCACATGAAAAGATGCTCAACATCACCAATCATCAGAGAAATGCAAATCAAAGTCAGAATAAGACAGAACTTCACACCTGTCAGAACAGCTATTGTCAAAAAGACAACAAATAACAAGTACTGATGAGGATATGAGAAAAGGGAACCCTCAGCTAGTATGGAAAACAGTATGAAGAGTTCTTAAAATATAAACAATAGACTATGAGAGCATCCAGCCATTTCATTCTTGTATATTTATCTGAAGAAAATGAAAACACTAATTTGAAAAATATATGCACCTTTATGTTCATTGCAATATCATTTACAGTAGCCAAAATATGGTAGCAACCTAAATGCCCATTAGTAGATATATGGATAAAGATGTGATATATATATAATATATATGATGCAATAATTTATATATTAATAATTGGTATATATAATAATTTAGATATTATATATAATTTACTCAGCCATAAAAGTAACAAAATTTAACCATTTGTGGCAACATAGGTGCACCTAAAGGGTATTATGCTAAGTAAAATAAGTCAGACAAGGAGACAAATACTCTATGATTTCTTCTATATGTGGAATCTAAAAAATGAAACAAATAACCAAACATAACAAAACAGAAACATAGATCCAAAGAACAAACAAGTGGTTGCCAGAAGGGAGGTTGGTGGGAGGAGAAAAATAGATGAGGGAGATTAAGAGGCACAGACTTATAGTTGCAAAACAAATGTGTCACAGGCACGAAATGGACAGTGTGGGAAATACGGTCAATAATTGTATAATATCTTTCTGTAGTGAGAGACTTTATGGTGATAACTTTAAAATTTATAGAAGTATCTAATCACTATGTTGTGTAACAAGAACTAACATAAAATTGTAAGTCAATTATTCTTTAAAAACAAACAAGCACATAGAAAAAGAGATCAGATTTGCAGTTACCAGAGATGAGGATATGGTATGTGAATGAAAGTAGTCAAAAGGTACATACTTCCACTTAAAAGATAAGAAAGAGGGTGTGGAGAAAAGGGAACCCATTGTTGGTGGGAATGCAAACCAGTACAGCCACTATGGAGAACAGTGTGGAGATTCCTTAAAAAACTGGAAATAGAACTGCCACATGACCCAGCAATCCCACTTCTGGGCATACACACCGAGGAAACCAGATCTGAAAGAGACACGTGCACCCCAATGTTCATCGCAGCACTGTTTATAATAGCCAGGACATGGAAGCAACCTAGATGCCCATCAGCAGATGAATGGATAAGGAAGCTGTGGTACATATACACCATGGAATATTACTCAGCCATTAAAAAGAATTCATTTGAATCAGTTCTAATGAGATGGATGAAACTGGAGCCCATTATACAGAGTGGAGTAAGCCAGAAAGATAAAGACCAATACAGTATACTAACGCATATATATGGAATTTAGAAAGATGGTAACAATAACCCTATATGCGAGACAGCAAAAGAGACACAGATGTATAGAACAGACTTTTGGACTCTATGGGAGAAGTCGAGGGTAGGATGATCTGAGAGAACAGCATTGAAACATGTATATTATCAAGTGTGAAACAGATCGCCAGTCCAGGTTGTATGCATGAGACAAGTGCTCGGGGCTGGTGCACTGGGATGACCCAGAGGGATGGGATGGGGAGGGAGGTGGGAGGGGGGATCAGGATGGGGAACACATGTACACCCATGGCAGATTCATGTCAATGTATGGCAAAAACCACTACAATACTGTAAAGCAATTAGCCTCCAACTAATAAAAATAAATGAAAAAAGAAAGAAATTTAATAGTTACATTGTAAGTCTATGTTGGGTTTTCTAAGTATTCAATATTATCATCTACTAATAAAATAAGTTAATTTTGTCTCTTCCAATAAAAAAATAAATAAATAAAAGATAAGAAAATACCAGGGATATAATGTACAACATGAGAAATGTTGTATTATACACATGTAAGCTGTTAAGAGAGTAAATTTTAAGAGTTCTCATTAAACAAAAAAATTTATTTCTTTAATTTTGTATCTGTATGAGATGATGAATGGTCACTAAACTTATTGTGCTAATCATTTCATGTAAGTCAAATCATTATGATGTACACTGTAAATCTATACAATGCTGTATATCAATTAAATCCCAATAAAAATGGAAGAAAAAAATTCATTTAAATAGTTAATGAATCAGTCACGCTGCTAAGGCACTTCAGTCATGTCTGACTCTGTGCAACCCCATAGACGGCAGCCCACCAGGCTCCTCTGTAAGGCATAAATTATTATCATGGAGTATTTACTTTGAAAAAGAAGGGAAGCCGCTAATTGAGGCACAGATGCCTATTTACATACATATGAGGCAAGAGGCACAGGTCTTGGAAATTTCTTGACCTCAAATTACATTTGTTTCCTATAAGACAGGTCTAGGTAAAAGCAATTATTTCATCCACAGTGTCATCCTGTTAATCCAACATTCCTCAGTCGACCTACAAAACATCCCAGAAACCATTTTTAGTTTCCTGCTTTGGGATACCCCAAAGGAGTGCAAAACTCAGAAGGCTCAAGCTGCCTGAAGAAATAGGGTTACTCCCTACAAGGTTCAAGTTTTCCTCTAGTTGAACTTCTGTTGCTGAACCAGAAGAAGAAGAAGAATTCTTCTACTGGCCAATTCTATGAATCAAAGCAACTTCTTCAAAAACTTCATTTTTCTCCCAGCCAGAACCTTTTTATTTCACAACAAAACCATTAACTTTGGGGTTTTTTATTAATTAATTTAACCAGAGGATAACTGATTTACAATATTGTGTTGGTTTCTGTCATACATGAATCATCCATAGATAGACATCGTTAGCCTTGTCTTGAACCAAATGTTCTGGATTACTGAAGTCAGCCATAGATAAAATAAATGGAAATCTCCGGCTCCAAGAAAATGTTCTAAAAAGCCCCCTCTCCCATCCCCATCTTTATCTACCTTCTTCCAACCTGAAGGCACCATATAGAGGGGACCAGGAAAAGTTTGGCATTAGGCAAATGTGGGCTTAAACCCGTGCTTCACCATTACAAGCCCAGTGCTCTCAGGCCACTGGATCCATCTGAGCTTCATTTGATCTGATCCAGCTCTGAGCTTCAGTTTCTTCAGCAGTAAAAGGGGAACCAAATGTCCTGTCTCACAAGATGTTTAGGAGGATTAAATGAGATAACTATGAAGCCCCAAGTTCCACATGGATTCTTAGGTTAGAGGCCCCAGTCCCACCTCAGTTGTTGCCCCAAAAATTCCTTGGGGGTAGACCTCAACTCTTTGAAGTGGAAGGCTTGCTTGTCTGCTGGTCGATTTCATTTGATTACTCATAACTTTAGATTCAATGATCTTTCTACACCCTGGCATATTCAAAATTGGTTTCCATGGTTTTAATGATTTACGTGTTTTCCTTGTTTTCTCTTTTGCTTCACCAGGCACAGCTTTTCTCTTCTGTTTTTGGCATCTGTTTGCCAGTAGAGATTTGAATTTGTTACATCAGAAATCAAAGAGAAATTTTTTTAAATTCAACTTTTGACATCTAGAATTGTATCACAGTATGTAGCAAGACAATAGTCTTGCAAGCCATGCTATTGTCTCAAGAAAACATTTTCTAAATGTTAATGAATTCCATTTAAAACATCAATATCCTGGATGACTGCAAGTACAGAGTTCTCCTAAGGGATGGAGAGGATGTCTTACCCACTGGAGCTAGCTAAATCCCTCTGAGATGGACAGGATGTGACAGTGGGAAAGCCTTCAAAAAGCCCTGGAGATGGTAGAAAGTAAGAGATAGAGTGAGACATAGCCAGATGTGTGTTCCCTGATATGTTTGTCCTCTGGGCTCAGGCTGGAGGGCTGGGGGCCTGGGGTGAATGATAGGAAAGTGTGATAAATAAGTAAGGATGGCCAAGGAGGGTTTATTGTCTCCACTCTTCTGGAGTGCAGCCGCAGAACATTATCTCAGCTTAGCAAGGTAGGTGCTGAGATTTGATTTTCCAGCACCTCTGACTTCACATTGGTGCTGATGCAGAGTAGAGAGCCAGAGAGCCTCTGTTAACCAAAGCTGCAGATGGACAGCTGGCCTCTGGCAGGAGGAAGGAGATAGTAGAGATTCAGGGATCTGCAGCCATCAGTAGCTAACCCACAGTACAGAAAGAGTCACCCTCTCACTCCCACAGACATAAACCAGCAAGGTGAGCGATCATCAGGTAGATGAGGGGACACCAGCCACACACACCTTAAGGACCAGTAGGAGATCATAGGTACTCTTTCCCCAGTGTCATCTTAGAGAGGCAGGAAAAAGGGATACTCCAGCCAGACTGAACATTTTTCTCTAAATAATGGGCAACCTATTTCCTAAATGCACAGTTTAGATTACCAGATCAAACTAAATTAAAATTCACTAGACATTTCACTAATTTGTTTTCATGCCATGCAGAAAGCAGAGGTCTGAAGAAAAACCAGATCAGCAATTGGCAACAAAGATCTTATATTCTTTCTGGTTGTCTACTGTGCAACATGAGTTCAAATGGTGATTCTACACCTTGTCAACATTCTACAGTAAAAGTAGCAAGTAATCAGCTGAGACATTCAGTATCTCTTGCCACAGCCTCAGTACTGAGGCTCAGGAGATAATCGAATGCTTTGGGAGGATTCAGTGCACTGCCCTATGAATCCCTCTAGCATCAGAGAGAGAAAGAAAGAGATAATTCCCACAGGAGGAGGATAAGGGAATGACAGAAGATAACATGGTTGGATGGCATCACCGACTTGATGGACATGAGTTTGAGCAAGCTCTGGGAGTTGGTGATGGACAGGAAGGCCTGGTGTGCTGCAGTCCATGGGGTCGCAAAGAGTCAGACACAAATGAGCCAGTGAACTGAACTGAATTCCCACAGTAGGAAAGCATATGAGGTAGAGGAGAGAGTTGATATACAAAGGAAAAGTAAATATCTGGCTAAAATTCTTTGGTGATGCTGGAAACAGAACTATCCTGGAACTGTTTGTTTTCAGTGTTAGCGTGCACCTCCTCTACCTTTGTTTCATATTTTGTTTTGTTTTTTCTAAAAACAGCCCAGGAATGGCCGGAACTCCTCATGCCACATACTTCAGACTATTTCCACATTTGATGGAGTCCATAGTGTACCGGAATTGTCTTGTACTTGCTCACGAGAGCCAATTGTGAGCTTCCTCCTGAATTCATGTGCAGTGACAACCCACTGGTAGCTTCACATCAATCATGGTAATCAGTAAATGCTACAAGTCAAGGCGTTTTGTTTTTTTGTTTTTTTTTTCCTGGAAAGTTAAACATTTACTGGCACAGAAGGCCAAAAACATATACTGTTCATACAGGGAAGCACCTTGTGTTTTGTCCCGACCTTCACAAAGCTCTGGGAATCACTTCACTTTCTGAGGGGAGAGGTGAGGCAGCCAAGGATGAGATATGCCAACTTCAGAGTCATCTAGAGCTGGGCATCCAGCCCTCCAGCTTCTCCTAGCCCTTGCTAAATATACCTTTCATGGGCTGGATTACCCTCAGCAGCATACCTCTGGCATCACTACCCTACTGAAAGCTCCGACAGCAAGAAGCTGACTAATCCCTGCTGGGGTCACCTGCATGTCTGTCCTCCCTTGCTTCGAGAAAGGAGAAGTTATCAATTACCAAGATTTCATGGGTGAGGCAGCCACAGGTCTCATCTCCAATCGTGACATAATTCAGTGATTCTTTAACAAACTCATCAGCAGTCTTGGTTATCATGTTGGTTTTTAGATACTTTGTCATCGGAGTTGAAATAGCATATGGCGTCAACACCTGCAACGGGAAATGGAAACCATGACACAGGGACAATCTGCTCAGCCCTGAGAAATTAACACCCATGTTACCATCCCTTCATGTTCAAATTCTGTTCTTCCCTTAAAAAGTCTCAGGAAAATATGTGATAATAGAAGAGTGAAAGGTGTAGAACCAGCACAGAGCTGGGATCAGAAAGGTTGGTTTCTGGCTTAATTTAGCAACCAACTCCGGATGATGCCTTGGTCACACTACGTCAGGTGGTTCAAATACACACAGTGTGAGTGAGAACTGAGCTCTTAGAACCCAGGTCCCCCACTTGGAAAGTGAAAATGTAGGACATCCAGTTATACTTGAAGCTCAGACAAACAATGTAAAATTTTTTTAGATTAATTATATATCAAGTATTGATGGGATATACTTACTCTCAAAATATCATCTGTTATCTGAAATTCAAATTTAACTGGATGGCCCATGTTTTATCTGGCAGAGATATCACAGAAGTTTATTTCTAACACATTGACCAAAGTTGGAGCACTTTCAAGTACTTTAGATTCCCACTTTCACACTTCAGTTAGGAGCCAGGAATGGCACATACCTCATAATCTTTCCTATTCTGGTAAGAAAAAACAACAGCACACTGGCCTCTGAAAACCCCACCATCTTTCCACCGGTGGTCTCACCACATGTGGCCTGGCATGAGGTTTCATGATGGGGTTTCTTACTTTATTCCCTGACATAGAGACCTTGGCATCTTTAGGGGAAAAAAAAAACCCATGTTTGTTTTCTTTTTCTTCACATTACTTTTGAAATTTCTGTCACATCACTTTTTTTTCTAATCACACTTGAAATTACATTGTTTCACAGTTGAATCCAATATGTGTCAGTCAATTCAATTAAATTTATTCTCATGGAAATTGACATAGTTATTAATTTGTATAATACTCCAAATTATTCCAAAGATCTCTAAGTGTACTATTAGAGAAATATAAGAAGCATGCATTTTCAAACCCAGATTTCAGATAGGGAAATAATAAAAGTGTTTCCATTCCCACAGTGAGTTTTGGTTGACAAAACACCTTTCTGGACAAAACAGGGGCTCAATAAATATTGGTAAAAATTTGCATAATTACTTATTCACTAGATCTTCACAGTAACCCAGAGAAGTAAGTAGCTATTTTAAACCCCTTTTTACAGATGGGGAGACAAGCTCAGAGAGTTTAAACAGGCTGTTCAAAATCACTCCGAGGATAAATGGCAGCACTGGGATTTGAAAATCAAACCCAAGTGTACAGTGCACACTCCCTCAGGAATTTTACAAATATTCATTGAGTACCAATTACATGCGTGTTTGGAGAGACCAGTTAGTTTTCAAAACATCATAGGGTCTTTTCTGGAACTTGTAGCAGCTCCAAAGCTTCTGCCCGAGAGAAGGAGCTCCCTTCTTCTACCCCACCTCTCCCACATCTTCTGCTCCACAGCACCCACTGACTTAGCAGCTATAGCATCTCTGGCCCACAGCTATCAAGCTCAAGATGATGCTGAGACTGTCACATGGCCAAGAAGCAATGGCTCTGGTAATCATTAGCATTGTTCACCAAATATTTCTAGTTCTTCTTTCTTCCAAACACATGATAGAATTGCACTTCCTGAGTCCCTATAGTTGGGTGGGACCACGTAATCAGATCTAACCAATGATTATGAGTAAAAGTGACAGGTGACCCGTCTGACCCAGAGCCCTTAATTATCAAAGGAAGTTCTCGTGAACTTGTACCACTTTTTCTCTGACATGTCAACTGACAATATTCAAGATGGAGGCTGCTCCATCAGCCTGGGTACCTGTGTCACCAGAGTGAACTAATCCCCTCTGACAGTTCACAGTGAATAGGTAGCATGAATGAGAAATAAATCTTTGTGCTTTTAAATTGACGACATTTTAGGAATTATTTTTTACTGCAGCAAAATTAGCTTATGCAGAGTAACGCTGTTGCAAAAGGAATCTGTCCTCGGCTAGGAGCTGCAGAATGGATAGAAGGGAAAAATATTTGATAAGTAAGACTTCAGTTCAGCAAGGCTGAGAATGGGATTGTACTCACTATAACTGGGAAGATGCTTTTATTTACACAGTTCCTCCTATTAACTCACACCTGCTTATTGAATAAGCTTTATCCTATAGCTGGTTAATTCACAGGAATGACCACCTGAGTGTTTTAGTTGAAAATCGGTATGTACAGCACTAATTTTAAAAATATAACTATGAGTGTGCCTTTTTCATATATAATAGTGGTGGTTTAGTTGCTAAGTGGTATCCGACTCTTGTGACCCCATGGACTATAGCCTGCCAGGCTCCTCTGTCCATGGGATTCTCCAGGCAAGAATACTGGAGTGGGTTGCCATTTCCTTCTCCAGGGGATCTTCCTGACCCAGGAATTGAACTCAGGTCTCCTGCACTGCAGGCAGATTCTTTACCAACTGAGCTACATGGGAAGCCCTATTCATATATAATAGTATGTCATCAAACTTCTATGCAAACAATTAACCAAAAACCTCTCTAAACTGTTTATTCAAGGTTCCAGAACCACTTAAGAGTTAACTGTGTTGCCAGAGAAAGCACATGGCATATTGTTCAGGCTAAAGACAGCAGTGATGATCCAACTCTGTTTACAGTTCAAACAAGCTCAACTCCATGACTGTGCTGTCAGTGTCGGAGAAAGAGAAAGCAGAGAGCCTTTCCCCCAGCTGCTCAAGAACCAGAGGGTGGGAATCTCTGGGGCCCATCACAGGTGAACTGCAAGCAAACACAGCACTCTCTCCCCCTTCCAACATAGACCAATATCTGGTTTTCTTTTGTTTGTTCCCCACACATAGTTCCTCCCACATGAGTCTATCTTCTGGATCTAGGTCAGAGAGTAAAGTATGGTTAGACAAGATCCTAATTTCTGTCCTGATGGCGGCATCATGCGGCAAGCGTTTCTGAGCACTCACTCACCCCACCCCATTTCCTTCTCCGGGACTCAGGGCACGGATGAGGGCAGCATCAGGCAGAACCATGGTGGCCCCGCTGCCACCTCAAGGATCACAGGAACCCACGTGGTGTCATACAGACCCTCTCTCCCAGTCACACATGCTCAGCCCGTCCTGCAGGAAGGCGTGGCCCTGGGTCCATGGGGTCCAGAGTTCCCATTCCCAAGGACTCAGAACGGTTGACCTCACCTGGATGATGATTCCCTTCTCCTTATATTCTGCTTGCAGTGCCTTGGAAAATGTGCACACAAAAGCCTGGAACAAGAAGGAGAAACACCTAAGGACTTGATTCTCTCTCAGAGGCAACTTGCTCAGATTTCAAAGGACACCAAGGGAGCTCGCCTTGATGGGAGTTAGTTGGAACTTCATTTCCTGGTCTGGGAAGAGCTTCCTCAAAGAGCAGGAACATACATTTTGTAATAAACACCTACTTAGGGCCACCGCCTGTCCATGTTATACCCAGAGAGGTCTCTGGGATGTAAAGAAACTATCAATACAATGTTACTTGCTAGCATGAAGAGTGCACCAGCTCCCAGGCAAGGAAGTGAAAGGGGGCTGGAATTCGAAGGGGGCTGCACTGCCTGGCTGGGCTACTGCAAGGCTTCATCAGCCCAGGGGCACATCTTTTTCAGATTT
The DNA here is from genome assembly GCF_963930625.1 of Muntiacus reevesi. Classification (NCBI taxonomy): domain Eukaryota; kingdom Metazoa; phylum Chordata; class Mammalia; order Artiodactyla; family Cervidae; genus Muntiacus; species Muntiacus reevesi. Next base: position 15,194,108 of record NC_089258.1, read on the forward strand.
GCACCCAGATACTGGTGGACTAGCTCCCTGTACCTAGAAGAGTGCCTCTAGGCAAATCTGCCAGATGATCTGAAGGAAAAGTACTAAATGGTAAAACCAAGGGGAAGAAGGAGGAGACTTGGACTACATCTGTCACTCACCTTGGAAGCTGAATAGGTGGAATACAGAGGCCAGGGCAAGAGGGCCACCCCAGAAGATATGTTCAAGATGAGACCTTTCTGCCTAACAGGCAATGAAACAAAGTTTCAGTTACTTTGATACTTGATTACACCTTGAGAAGGGAGAAAATAAAGGGACTTATGTGAACATTAGGAAACTTCCATCCTCTCTAGGTTTCTGTGTGTGTACTAAGCATTTGGCTTCCAAGAACTGTGAGTCCAACTTCACCTCCATCATGAACAATACTACCATACAGCAATGTCAGTTGGTAGCCAGTTGACTTCAAGGGCTGGTGACAGGAAACAGGGGCTCAGATACAGCAAAGATCCCCCACGAAAATGCAGAGAACCAACTCAGCTAAGACAAAACTCAGGGGGAAGGGAGCCTTCTCTCTCAAGCGTGACCACATGAGCTCAAAGTCCCTTCTGACTCGTAAAAATGACCCACAACAGGACAGATGTCATATGTAGAATCCTGTCCTGGGTGGAATTTGACAGTCCATCGTCAGCTTACACAGGCACTCCTACACAAGTCTCTGAGGTTCTTACCCTTTGGAAATTCAGTATCCTTAACCCTTCCCTAGTAGATGGATTCTATCCAGAAAAACCAAGAAACTTCACATTTGAATACCAGGGCCAAGCCCCTTCTTTCTCTAGGGAAGATAAAACTATCAACCATTTGCTTTAATGAATACCGCCTGAGAAAAACCAGTTCCCAAATGGGCATTGTACTAGGGTGATTTAAAATGTGGAATAAAAATAAATAAATAAATAAATAAAATAAAATAAAATGTGGAATGAATAGACACTGACGGGATAGTGATTTTTACCCTTAAATTGGAATATTCATTCTGACAAGAGTTGAAATGCATAATAACAAAGAAATGGTCTCAGGCCAACTTCTGAAGTTTCTTTTAAGCTCATTATGAGTTAGTTTTTTTTTAAATACAAGGTCTGCTGGAATTGCTGCTTTCTTCCTCCCTCCAGTATATGCTACATTTGACCTTCAAATATGTTTATCTGTTGGCAAAGCTGGCCTGCTTCAGAATGTTAGGCTTTCAACCCATAATCTCCATGTCCTTTCACCACAGTTTTATCATTTGTTAAAGCAGCAGCAGATGAACACTGTCCCCCTGACCCCTAAGTCAGCTGACGGCCAGTCCAGGCAGCACAGGCTGCTCCAAGTTTTTTCAAGGAAAGAACTTACCTTGATTGCATGTGTTTCAGAATCAGCTGTGTCATCTGTAAGAGAAGGCCAAAGTTAAGCCCTGACCTTTAAAGAAACAAAGTAGCAATGGGCAGTGGGAATTTGGGAAATAGGTGCTGCTGGAAGAAACTGGAGAAAGAACTTCAGCTTCTCAAATGGCCTTGAAAATCTGCTGACACTCACTGGAGGTAATTTTGGCAACATTAGAGTCTGCTAGAACCTACAGTAGGCATCATAAACAAATGGCAAACAGGTCACAGGCCTCTAGCTTCTTCTTCATAAAACTGAAGTCTTTGTGGAAAATGGAGTGAAAAGCTATAGAATTGACTTATGGCTATGGGACCAACACTGAGGCTCCCAGATACCCTTCATTCTGGCAGAGAGGTAAAAGTAGGTTGGCCATTGTAAAACTCACACAGGAGTTAGAATTAGGGGACCGTCAGGAAGCCTAACACGTGTCCATCTCACATACAAGGTACGAGATAAAGAAGAACATCTCTTCAATTCAACAGCAGCATTGTTAGCCTGTATGTGGTCTATGAAATAGCTCCCTAGATACATGTCTGCTGGTCTGCTGGAGTTACAACAGGATTGAAAAATCCCTTCCCCACTCCAATTTACTGCCCCTGGAAGAGGGCTTCCCTGCCAGTTCTGGAGCAACACTCTTGCCTTGATTCTCCTAACTTCATTAAGGTGGAGCACTATTGGACAGCATTTCTCAAAGTCTCCCAAAAACCTGATTGGGTGAATGATCCCAATTAGAGAGACAACACTGGACTTTGTGGGTCCCTGTCTCAAAGGTTCCAGTATTTATTCTCTGATCCTACCTTTCCATTTGCCCTCAAACTCATTCTCCACTTTTGCCCTTGATAGAGAACTCTAGTGTTTCCAGATGGTTCCTTTGGAATAATTAAATGATACTAGTCAACATTCAGAAAACTAAGATCATGGATCTGGTCTCATCAGTCCATGGAAAATAGATGGGGAAACAATGGAAACAGTGACAGACTTTATCTTTTTGGGCTCCAAAATCCCCGCAGATGGTGACTGCAGCCATGAAATTAAAAGATGCTTGCTCCTTGAAAGGAAAGTTACAACCAACCTAGATAGCATATTAAAAAGCAGAGATATTACTTGCCAACAAAGGTCTGTCTAGTCAAAGCTATGGTTTTTCCAGTAGTCATGCATGGATGTGAGAGCTGGACCATAAAGAAAAGCTGAAGAATTGATGCTTTTGAACTGTGGTGTTGAAGAAGACTTTTGAGAGTCCCTTGGACTGCTAGGAGGTCCAACCAGTCCATCCTTGAGGAAATCAGTACTGAATATTCATTGGAAGGACTGATGCTGAAGCTGAAACTCCAATACTTGGGCCACCTGATGTGAAGAACTGACTCATTGGAAAAGACCCTGATGCTGGGAAAGACTGAAGGTGGGAGGAGAAGGGGACAACAGAGGATGAGATGGTTGGATGGCATCACCAACTTGACGGACATGAGTTTGAGCAAGCTCCAGGAGTTGGTGACGGACAGGGAGGCCTGGCATGCTGCAGTCCATGGGGTCACGAAGAGTTGGACACAACTGAGCAACTGAACTGAACTGAACTGAGTCATGTTTCCAGCTAGCATGGCCATCTTGGGCATGACATACTTAGAAGATAACCTTCAATTTGTTTTCTTTGTCACTTAAGAAAGTTAGCATCTACCAATGTATAAAATATATTTTTTTAGAAAATCAAAGTATTTTTCTGCTAAAAGAGTCAGAAAGTTGTCAAATACATTTGGGAAACCCTGTGATCAAATGGACCAAGACTAAAAGATCAGTGTATACATTAATGGAAAGGTTTTAGTGGTAAGGCTGCAGACAACAGCGGGACATACAAAACTTTCAGTTATATGGGCTGGGGATTTTAAAAAGTCATTGATTGCTCAGCATAAAAAGAATGTATATTTACCAAAACAAACAAAGAAACAAACCAATGGTGAAAATAATTTTTGTCAGCTCAACCTTATCTACCTGAAAAAATATATATATATACACATATATATATATATATATATATATTTTTTTTTTTTTGGTCTGCTCAGCATCTATCCCCCTTTCCTCTGGAAAGTAGTCTTCTGCTGCCAGTGCATGTAGTGAAGAAGAGACTGTGCTTCCCATTGCTTTCCAACAAGGGTTCTGGTTTCATGAAATCAGTCATGCCTGATTCATTGCTGACGTTCCACTGAACCATCCAGAGCAGTTATGAGAGCTTCCATGCACAGTTGGGAATTTTGTGTACCAAACAAGATGCCCAGCTGTGGGAGTGAGTGCGGGCTAAAAGTCCAGGGTTCACTCAAGCCATTTAGATGGCTTTCATCATTCAGAGGTAAAGGAAACATTGTTTTCACACAAAAGCATCATCTACTCATCAAGCATAGGGCTATGTCCACTCTCAGCCAGCATCTTTCTCCAAACTGTCTGCCCAGACAATTTGTCTACCTTTTTTTTTATTCACACAAAGGTACAGCATAGGATAGCTTTGTGGTAGTCATGGCTATAAATGCTTATGCAGTAAATTCTAATAAAAGGACCTGAGTGCTGAATGGCACTTGACATACCATTTAGTTCAATCCTCAATACATTAATAGTAGATGAAGAATATGAAGTTCAAGGGAGCTAAATAGCATGCCCAGTGCTGTCTACTTAAGTAGTAACTGATCTGGAATCAGAATACATATGCACTTGAACTTTAATTCAACAAATATTTTTTTTAACAACAAGAGTAGATAAAATTAAAACCACAGTCTCTGTCCTTTTTCCAAACAGAGTGAGCTTTCCCCTATTTACAAAGACTAAATTCAGAGGAAGGTACTAATTTTTATAAGTTGCTTTGGAATCCTGAATTCATCATCATCAGGCCTCATATGTTCTGACATATGACAAAACTGAATGCAGAAATAAGATTCAGATGCTAGGGAGAGTGAATCCACTGTATTTTCTTGATGGAAAAAAAAAAAATGAGACAATTAAAAGGCTACTCCATAGTCTTTCAATCAAGTACAGTTCAATTTTAAAGAATTCTACATTTACAGGGAAGGGGCCAGTTCTCCTGAGTTGCCAAATTCCAACAGCTACTACATTTTAATGCCTTGAGCATATACATTGATTACATACCTTCACAACTGAGGTGATGTTACAGTGGATGAGGCTCTGTAATAAATAATCACAATCATGATTTAGCTGAATCATTTGAGAAATTCTCTTGAGAAATATTCAGTGCTAAAGAACCACAAAGTGGGCAAAAATGTGTGCCTCAATTAAGAGTTTTCTTGAAAATTTAGGGAGGAATATGGACACTGTTTCTCAAAGGGAGATGGTTAATTTCCATCTGAAGGAAAGGAGGTTAGTATATGTGGGTCTAGAAGACACTAACATAAAGATTATAAAGATGAATGGTTGTATAATACAAGGTAGAGGTTCTGGGCTACAGAAGCCAGATAAAGAAACTACTAGAATTACCCAAGACACACAAACAGGGAAAGAGGGACAGACACATAGACAAGTACAAATGCAGACATAAATAAAGAGAAGCAGGAATGGAATGAGCTTAATGAAAAGACACAGACTTATGCCAGAAACAGGGAACATGGAGTTAGATATGTGGCCAGAAGAGGTTTGGTGAGAGGTTCAGCAGTGTCCAAGCAATCTGGCATTATTCATCCATGCAGTACACTTGGGGCTTACATAGAACCTTAGGACTACTTGCAGGATTGGGGAATAGAAGCATCATAGCCTGTTCAAAATTAGTATAACCCTTTGATTTCAAAGGTCAAAGCCTAGAGAAGAGTCAAAATACAGTGCCTTCAAAGACTGCTAATGCATACTAAATTTACTCAAGACCAACAATGACAGTCATGGGTCTGGGTTAAGCTTGTTGAACTTACAACACCCTCAGCCACAAAGTCTGTATTATGGACTTCCCTCACACTGAAAGTTGAACGAACCTTATGACCTTGAAAGGCAAAGAAAGCCAAAGACCTGGCTTTCTCCCACTGAATCCAGAGCTATGAATTTGTTAGGAGCATTACCTTCCTTAGAAAGCACAGTGTGGAGCCCCCAAAAGACTGGGACAAGTGAATTTTGATGTGTGGAGAAGAAGGAAGATGTTCTTTTCCTAGAGATAGTCCGGAACAGTGATACCCTTCCCTATGTATCAAGTACTCAGGTGAGTACTTGAAGGCGACACTTCCCGTCATCCACCTGGATTGCAGAATTTTGGCCACACTCCCATCACCCCTTCCCAGCCCGGGTATTACCCAGTTGGGGCTCAGGACTGGGGGAGAGGAAAACATCCACAGAACAGTACAAGCTTACCTGGATGTCATCTGGCGTGTTAAGGAAATGGCTTGGGAGAAGGTTTGGAAGCATTCCAACATTGTTGACTGACCAACAAAAGCAAAACAAAAAGATATCAGAAGACTCCATGGCAAATGTCTATTGAAAGCCTTAAAAATTGTCATATTCAACCCAGAAATTCTTCTCTTGGGAAGTTTTCCAAGAAAGCATGTACAAAAAAATGTATATAAAAGGCTGTTCACTGCAACATAATTCAATAAAAGTGAGGAAATTGGAAGAGAAAAAACTGTGGTCCAATAATACAATGCAGATAAAATGAATCATGATACAGCCATGTGGTGGGATGCAATGCGGTCATTCAGAACTATGACTGCTCAGAGTTTTAAAAACCTGGGAGAACATTTTTGATGTATAATTTTTTTAAATGTTGCAAAACAGTATGTAAGTTTAATCCTCATTTTGAAAATATGCATGTATGTATCTGGAAAGATATGTACCAAGATGCTATCTCAGGCTGTTAAAGATTTTAAGGAACTCATAATTCTTTTATGTGTTCATCTGCTCTTTCTAGTTTTCCTAGAGTACATTTTACATTATTATTAGTAAACATGTAATTATTTTGAAAATCAAAATCCTCCTTCTCTCTGCAATACACTGTACTGTGTATGTAATCACAAAACAGATCATCTATAAATTATCACAGAAAAAAAATTGCATATTATTTCCCAAATGAGAAACTCTATCCTCAAATAATCATACTGACTCACTACTTCATGAGTCAATCACAGCAATATTTGTTTATTGAACTAATTCCATTAGACCAAAGTTTTCCTATTCCTGTCAAATGTCAACATTCAGTGAAAGAAAAATATTTTAATACTAGGAAATATGGTTGGGAAGATTGAAATTATGTAGGTTTGCTACATTCCAAAACCATATACAGATTTGTTAATCCAGTAATGCCTTATGTAGAACTGAACTTTAATATTTGGTTTAATGCTACAGCTTACAGTCATGGGTTAAATTTAAGCAACTACTGAATAATCAAATCTCACTAAGATCATTATTTCACTGACTTATTTTGACAAGCTTTGCATTATTGCAATTTACTTACCTAAAATTCCAATTTCTAAGCCTTTAAGTTTTTCTTTAATATGCTCATAGATGTCATCTTTGGCAAAATCCGCTTGTATTATCTTCACAGTACTTCCTATCGTCCACTCTACATTAGAGACAACAGTTATTTTTCAATGAACAGGTGTCCAAATCCCCCTCTTATCTCTATTCCCCTAATACTCCCTGAGTATTACCTGAACAGAACAGACACTTAAGAGCACAAGCCCATCATCTTCATTAGAAACAAGAAATGGCTTCAGATAAATGCTGGGATGTGCTAAAAGATTTGTGAATGTTGGTTTCTGTGTAATTCTAAGATTCACTGCAGTGACAAGTAAAGGCATTATCACAGATTTAATACAATAGTTCTCAAAGCAAGGTCCACAGACCACTGCATCAACATCACTGGTAACTTGTTAGAAATAAAATCTCAGGCTCCACCCAGACCTACTGAACCAGGAAACCCTGGGAGTGGGCCTGGTGATCTGTTTTCACACGCACTGGGGGTAACTGTGGTTCATGCTCAAGTTTCAGACCTGCGGACTAAGGGCTGTTAGAGCAAAGTGTGATCCTTGTCCTCAGTGAGTATCAGGTCCTCTCCACGTGCACTCAGAAACCCTTTGCATTTGTCCAACACTTTGGCATTTATAAAAACATTTACACGCAGAGTACATTTTTTTTAATATTCTCAAGAATGAAGTAGGTATTGTCTCCACTTTCTGGAGGAGAAAATTAAGGCTCTAAGAAGCTTACTAGCTTGACCAAGGGCACCCACCCGCTGCTCCCTCCAAGTTCAATCCTCTTTCCACTAGTCTAAATGGAAAGAGTCTATGTGAACTATGTCACTACTCCATGTGAACTTTCCTTCTGTGGGAGCTTTTTCTTAGACATAAAAACTGCAGGCAGATTTCACTAGCTGCTGCCCACTCAGCTTTGGAGTTAGATCCAATATTTCTGGGGCAAGTGATCTTTAGGCATAGTCTGGGGACACTTTAAAGACACTACTTGCTTTTCAAAAAGACAATGAAAAGTGCACAGTAAGGAAAATACTGAAGAACGTCATAGTCCTGCTCAAAGTTATTTCAGATCCAGTCAGAACACAAAAGCAGAATTCACTGGTTCAAGGGCATTGAGCCTCCTCATTGTGATTGTTCAGCCACATACTCCCCCACGGTCTTCTCTTAGCCCAAATTTATTCCAGGGAAATAAGACTGTCCCCAGACAACCTGCTATGGTCTTCATGAGTCTTCATAGGTGAAAACTCATTCCTTTGCATTGAGTTTATTAATCACTAAGTTAATAATTAATTATTAAAATTCAAATGCTCAGAAGGGGATATAACAATCATTATTATTAACTAAAAACACTTCAGAGTGGATCATCAAAATAAAACATTATAATATAAATCCTATCTCTTAGGGTTGTATAGTGTACAACCCTCACACCATACATGGCAGCCCTGAATCAAATCTTTTTTTTTGTTTGTTTGTTTTCTTTAAATCTAACAACAAGCAGTGAGCATTGTCACTCAACCCTCTGCAAGGAGCAAAGCACAGACATAGGGAAGGGAAGTCCCTGCTTTTGAAGGAAGTAACTGAAGCAATCAGACAGCTGAGGCCTCTGGGGAGGGGATCTGATTCTAGAGACAGAGACACTAGACCCAAGAAAGGAATGGATCTATTTGTAGGGTGAATGTGTTTCTGCTTCATGAAGCCCCAAGAATCACTGATGAACTAAAGTGAGCTAAAGCCACTTATGTCCTGCCCTTAACTTTGTAAACTGGGCTCCCCGAAGGAGGCTGGTACCCCAGGCACCAGAGAGCAAATGTAGGGATGCTGACAGATGCCTCTACAGGCAGGATGTGAGCAAACCTGGCAAGTGGACTCCACAAACATCTCCCTTATTTCTTGCAGTTACTCACCAATCTCCGCAGCAATGGCCTGTAGTTTTTCCAGTGTCCGGCTGATAAGCACAACATTGAATCCCTGTCTTGCTAACTGAAGGGATGGGAAAACCAAAAATAGATGATAAGCAGAAAGGAAGGCTTGTTATATTAAAGTGAGTTGGGGCATCACCCATTTGGTCGTAGGGTGATATGCTTGATCTTCCTAAGTGTAAATGTGCACAATGTGACAATGGTTTCTAGGTTAAGTAAACAGCCACACTGGACCAGGCTAAAGGTGACATAATACCAGTAGTTTATTTGCATATGTTTATTATATGCCAGGGCTTCCCTCGTGGTCAGCAGTAAGAATCCACCTACAATGCAGGTGACGCAGGTTCAGCCCCTGAGGTGGGAGGATGCCCTGGAGCAGGGTATGACAACCTACTCGAGTATTCTTGCCTGGAGAATCCCATGGACAGAGGGGCCTGGAGGGCTATAGACCACAGGGTCTCAAAGAGTCGGACAAGACGGAAGCAACTGAGCACATGTTACCTGCCAGGAACTATTATTCTAAGAGCTTTTTTGTACAGATCCACAATCTGAATGCCCTCTACCTGAAGCATTAAAGGTCAGATGTGTGTTGGAATTCAGAATTTGGGGGATTTTATACTATAATCTATGTAACAAGATCTAGGGCCACAACCTATAATTAAAAAAAAAAATTCTGCAGCAGCTTTTGAGCTGCCTCCTATTCACAAGGACGCTTTTCTTGTGGTTCTCTTCACTCAGGCACAGTCATGGACCCGAGCCCTCTCTTTCTGTTCTCTGGCTCCCAACAGGATAGAAAATGAAATAGGAAACTGGAGAGTAAATGGATGTTTTCCTGAGATCAGAAGGAACTCTCTTCAGAATGGACAATCCCTCAACTCACAGGGGCAGAGCAACAATGTGCAGAAATGGTGTGCGTTAATATGGCCCAGAGGACACGTGTGTTGGGCGGTCACAGACTGGCCCAGACTCCTCACACCTAAAATTGCTACAGGTAAGAAAAGACAGAGCTTTGCCTGAAGAAAAACGGGAAAACCAATGTTCATCTGGAGAGAAACAGACAATATTTGAATTAGTGACAAAGGACTCGTGGGGTCCTATCCCAAGCCCACAGGTGCAAGGCCACGCGCCAAGGCCACAGAGGCGGAGCCCAGAGCCAAGGTCATCTCCAGAAATGACTGAGCCCTTTGTAACCGCTGCCGAAAGCCCTCAATCCTTATCAGCCAGTTCTTGACCCCATATTAGGCAAAAATGCCCACCCCGCTCCCCACCCTACAGTACCCTAACCAAGCACTTAAGGCTACCCTTCCAGCAAGAATTTTCTTTGTCTTGAGGCTCCAAAAATTGGCTACTAACCCACAAAGAGTCCTCTTTCCCTGGTCTGTCAGGAAGTGGGCTTGTTATATTTGCAACATCCCTCACTATCTATTCAGAAGTATCAATTCATGCAGAACTATATGTTCAGAAGTATCTATTACTTCCCTGGGCTCTCCCTTGAGCCAATCCACCTTCTAATAGCTTCCTGGGGACTCTCCCCTGGTCTGCCAGGAGGTCAGCCCACTGTGCTGGCAGCACCTTCATTATCTCTGCTTTTTGTTCTTAATGAACTCACTGCTTTCTGAAATACTCTGCCTGGAAGTTCTTTTCCAACCCAAGCTCAGACTATGGCGACATGGCTCAATTAACTGAAATCCTTCTTAACGTTTTTAATTAAATGAAACTGTTACAATTTTAAACCGTGGTAAAATACACATGAGATAAAATTTGCCATCCTAACAACTATATGGAATGTTTCACAAATTTGCATGCCATCCTTGCACAGGGCCCACACTAATCTTCTCTGCATCGCTTCAGCGTTAGCGTGTGTGCTGCCAAAGCAAACACTATGCCAAATTTTAACAAGTTATATCATAAAAACACTTCAGCTGAATTGAGGACTTTACCATATAGTCTCCAATAGCCAGTATTCAAGCCTGTGGTCTCAGAATCACCCAGGAAGACATCAGACAAACAAACAAAACAATTCCCACCAAAACCATCCAGTTAACAGTCTCTGAGGGCAGTGGCCAAAGTATGTGCAGCATCTCGCTCGTTCCCAGGCCCGTCCCCGGCCAGGCTGCCAGGGCCACCCGACCCAGCAGGTGCTGCAGAGGCAAGGGGACTCGAGGTGCAACCAGGCTGCAATCTTCTCCCTCGACGGGCAGCCCCAGAGTCTGGGCCCACGCACTAAGAAACCCCTGCTACACCTGCCGCAGCCATCTGTTGCTGGAACCAAGGGCAGGGCCTTGATGCCCAGGGCCTGCTCAGCCCTCAGACTGGGCCAGAGCCTAGACAGGCAGTGCCAGAGAAGGCTTGTGGCCTGCTGTCAAAAGACGCAGTGGGATGTGCCTCATTCAAAGAACTAAACATATCTGGATCCCCAGACCCAAAGGCATGGAGGAGACTCACTTCATCAAGGCAGTGTGACTCCAGGAAGAGCAGGACTGCGCTGCTCTGCGCCTAGGGGTCCCCGTGTGCAGCCTTCTCAGGCCCACCCTACAGAGGCGGCTGCGGGTCAGTGACCTGAGGGTGGACAGCCAGAAGCAGACGCATCCCTCCAGCGGCTCTTCTGAGACAGTCTTCCAGTTGGGGGCAAGTGGAAAGGTTGTGTCTTACGTCCAGTTCCTGTACTCCACCAACACCCTGGTCACACTCAAGAGAGACAGCCCCGGTCCAGCGTCCCCACACTCTGCCGGCTCAGAACTAGGGGACAACGCGGGGATGCCCTGGAGTACAACTCCAACTTCCTGGACGACTCTTAGGGGCCCTGTGGCAAGCACAAGCGCCGCCCTCATGTTCATCTGCTACATCTCCACGGTGAGAGGGTGCGTGAAGCCCTCCAACCTCAAGAAGGACACGAACGAAACCTTCCCAGAAAAGTCTGCATATCGAGCTAACACTAAGCAAAATTAGAACTTTAAAACCGGAAATGCCGAACCTGTCCAGGAAGTGTGGTTTGGAGCCATGACGGTGTCCATGTCTACCCGTACTTGGAGAAGTTGGTCTTGCAGTGAGCTCAACAAGCAGAGCTGCAGGCTCTGTCCCAAGACCAGCAGCGACCTCCACAAGTGTGACATGGAGCAGCTCATCGACAAGTTAAAAGAAAGGTTTCAATTCAACAGATGCGATCTAACTGGGTTTGAGTTCATGGTGCTCCTGGTCTTGGAACTTGTTCTCCACCTTCCCAAGAACCAAGTGTTCCCTCATTACAGATGCTTCACTGAGCTTCTCTGGTAGCTCAGCTGGTAAAGATTCCACCCGCAATGCAGGAGACCCTGGTTTGAGTCCTGGGTCGGGAAGATCCACTGGAGAAAGGATAGGCTACTCACTCCAGTCTTCTTGGGCTTCCCTGGTGGCTCATTTGGTAAAGAATCTGCCTGCAATGTGGGAGACCAGGGTTCAATCCCTGGGTTGGGAAGATCCCCTGGAGAATGGAACAGCTACCCACGCCAGTATTCTGGCCTGGAGAATCCCATGGACTGTATACTCCATGAGGTCACAAAGAGTCAGACAGGACTGAACGACTTTCACTTTCTTTCATGCAGCAGTTCTAGCCCTGCCGGCCTCCGTGACACTCCTGACACTTCATGAGTCCAAAGGTGGGCTTCCAGCACTGGAGTGTGGATGGCGGCCTTCCCTGGCTGGTACCGCTGCTTTACCACACCCTTGCTTCCTTGGAGAGACATTGCTTCCATTCCAAAGCACAGCACACTGCCGCAGTATTTCTAGGACCCCACTCCTATTTTCTTCTGTGAACAAAATGTGGAATTTTTTTATGGTATCTTTTTATCCTATGCCTGGGACTGGTCTGGCCTCAGGACTTTGATTTACAATGTGACGGGGTGAATCCTGACAGCATCTCTCATCTCTGAATCACCCAGCCTTCTGCTACCATCATTGTCACTGCACTAGCATCTGGTAGAGACCTTGGTCTCCAGATCTCGCTGCAAATGATGGATTTCTGGAGTTGACCTGTTAGTGCATTAATCTAGGCTACTTGGGGTTTTCTGACATGGAAATCACACTATGGAACCCTCCTCCCCTCTGCCAGTTTCCCTCCCAGCCCAGGATAGCCCCTTGGGGGTGTCTGCCCACCTCCCCGTATCCATTAGCAAAGCTCTGGCATCAGTCTAAAGCCAATAAGAGCAGGCCCCTGGTTGGTTTGGGTCTCATTTTTTTACTCTGGGATCACTGTTCTTCTGAGGATTGCATCCCCTGGGTGTCATGTAACCCAACAGGCCTCTCAGCACAGAACCAGCCCACCCCAGGCAGGGACCTGCCTCACCAAGAAAACCTCATTTGCCCGTGACTCTTGGGACCTTCAGGATAACTGGATTGCTGGCTCTTGATTGTCTTAAGCAATATTGTGGAGAAAAAAGGTATTTATTGTCATTTAGAATTTGGTTCTCTGCATTTTTTTTTTTTTTTTTTTGGCAAGGAAATAAAAACTGGCTAAACGAGGTCTGTCAAAGTTGTGATTTCAACCACATTTGACTCTCCAGCAGGGAGGAGAGAGACCACTTCAAGCCCTGCCTACCCACATGGGTGGGGGTCCAGGCCTTCATATTCCCCTGAGAGAAGTGGAAGTCACCTTGTCTGGAGCAGACACCTACCAAGCAGACCCCAAGCACTGGTTGTTGACCTCATAGGCAGTTCTGGGCCCAGCACGCCAGCTTGTCCACACTACATGTAGCCCAGGTTTTCCACTTGCTGCTCCACGAGAAACACTAAAGACCAAGGACTAGAGCTTCTCCTTCACAGGTGAGCAGCTCTCGGAAAGAACAGTGTTAGCCAGACCATTAAGCTGCTTCCCTACCACTGACTCATGAACCTGTCACTGGGGGGGCTCTAGGACAGTCCCACTTGCATCCTACCTATGTGGACTGGTGCTTTTGCAGAAAAGAGATACCAGTCCTCATCAGAGCACTCAGCCACCAGCCACTAAACTGAGACCCCAGCAGGAGTGCAGACGACCACTCAGACTCTGCTGGCTGCTATTCCTTCTTCCTAAGTCACTTACACGGGCTAAAGGGGACTGCAGGGTGGAGTGTGAAGCCCAAGTCTGTATTCTCACCTAATTTACTGAGAGTCTCTTCCCTGTCCACCCCAAGAAGTGAAGTGAAGTGAAGTCGCTCAGTTGTGTCCAACTCTTCACAACCCCATGGACTGTAGCCTATCAGGCTCCTCCATCCATGGGATTTGCCACGCAAGAGTATGTCCCCCAAACTGGACGTGCACCAAGGAAGGCATGAAGGATGAAGCTGCTGGGCCCCAGGCAACTCTTCTAGAAAGTGACCTGTCCTGCCACCACAGCATCTCAAGGACACTCCTGTTACAGACACTGCAAGGGACCAACTTCCAAAATGTATGTCCTGGTCTACAACTAGCCTTGAAGGAGGCTAACATCTTCCTGGGTATTTCTATATAGATTTCAGAATGGCTGATACAGTAACTGAAGTTTGCGTGTTAATGTGGTGAGAATTAGTCATTTATCAAACCTCTCTATAACCTTCCCTTTAGTGTGCTGCTCCCTTTTTAATAATATAAAGAGCTGCCACTGTGTTGTACTCACGTGAAGCCAATATTTAAGGCAAAAAATTTTAGCCTGAACTGTCACTACCTAGAACCAGCCCAGACACCTCTGTCCAAGGGCATGGGGCCACTCTTTTAGCACCTGAGAGGTGCTGTAGACTTAAATGAGCACTAAGTGGCTATTTAACCTCACTATTTAGATATGTGTTGTGGATTTGTTTGCAAAAAGTAACATATTTGTGTTTTAAATAAAATTTGGTTTTGCAAAAAAAAAAAAAAAAAAGGAATCTCTGGACTCAAAACCTCAGCATTATGTCTTTTTCTATTTTGATTTATTAAATTACAGTATTAAATACACAAGTATTATAAAAGTTGTCCCCACTGCCCTCACAGTCCCATTTCCCCATGACTGCTAGGCTCCTGCTATCTTTAGTTTGGTGTTGGTCTTCCTTTCTAACTTTCTCCATCTACATGCTTCCATAAGTACATACAGAAATAGAAGTTTGTTTTGTGGGATTTCTTTTTTTCACTCTTTATAAGTGGTATTCTGTGTGTGTGTGCTAAGTCACTTCAGTTGTGTCCGACTCTTTGCGACCTTATGGACTGTTGCCCACCAGGCTTCTCTGTCCATGAGATTTTCCAGGCAAGAATAATGGAGTAGGCTGCCATGCCCTCTTCCAGGGGATCTTCCTGACGCAGGGATTGAACCTGCATCTCTTACATGTCCTGCATTGGCAGGCAGGTTCTTTACCACTAGTACCACCTGGGAAGCCCCAAGTGGCATTCTAAGCTTGTCTTTTTTAACTTCATGATTTGTCTTACCTCTAAGTAATGCATCTATTTCTACTATAGTCCATGCTGAGCCACTTGACTTTTTTTTTATTACTTCATAGTGCTCTTTAGTTCACTTTTGGGTGAGCATTCAAGCTGTTTTGAAGTTTTCCTGTTATCAATGTCACTACAGTGAAAACCCTTCAATATTCTTCTTTGTATATACAAGTGAATTAATTCCTAGAGTGGATAGCCAAGAAGAATTGGAATTGCTGGGTTAAAAGGTACATCATTGCTAAATTTTCACAATATTGCTAAAATGCCCTACTTTAAAACTGTACCATCAAAAATAGTTATAGCTACTTCTCCACACTCTGGCCTATATCCTACATTAGAAACTGTTTCTATCTTTTTCAACCTAAAAGTCAAAAAATCATATCCCGCTAGTGTTTTGCTTTGCACTTTTCCAACTATCAGCGGGACTGAATATTTTTGTATGTTTATATGTGAATTTCCAGCATGTAGGGCTTCCCAGGTGGCTCAGTGGTAAAGAATCCACCTACCAATACAGGAGATACGAGTTTTGAACCTGGATCAGGAAGATACCCTGGAGGAGAAAATGGCAACCCACTCCAGTATTCTTGTCTGGGAAATCCCATGAACAGAGGAGCCTGGGGTCTCCTACTGTCCATAGAGTCACAAAGAGTCGAACGTGTGACTGAGCAATTGAACATCCACCCACAGGTACCAGCATATACCCTTATTTATCATTTTGTATTGAAGTATAATTGGTTTTAAATGTACTGTTAATTTCTGCTGTTGTTTGTTGTAGTTCAGTTGCTCGCTTGTGTCCAACTCTTTTGTGACTCCATGGACTGTAGCCCACCAGGTTCCAATGTCCATGGGATTTCCCAGGCCAGAAAACTGGAGTGGGCTGCCATGTCCTTCTTCAGGGAATTTCTCGTGTACAATGAAGTTATTCAGTTATACAAATATATACATTCCTTTTTAAATATTATTTTCCATTATGGTTTATCATATAATATTTTATTTGTTTTTCTCTTTTTGTGACTGGTTTATTTTACTAAGCATGTCTTCAAGATTCATCCACATTGTAGGATATGTCAGAATTTCCTTCCTTTTCAAGGTTGAAAAATATTGTGCTATATGCCTATATCACATTTTGTTTATTCGCCCATCATCGATGAACCTTTACATGCACATTTTTTGAAAAATTTTCCCACTGTGTCTATATTTTTCATTTTTATTGGGGTATAGTTGATTTACAATGTGATAGTTTCTGCTCTACAGCAGAGTGAATGAGTTATCCATTCCTTTTTTAGATTCTTTTCCCATAGAGGTCGTGACAGAGTATTGAGTAGAGTTCCCTGTGCAATATAGCAGGTTCTTATTAGTTATATATTTTATATATATGATTGTGTATATGTCAATCCCAATCTCCCCTGGTAACCATAAGTTTATTTTCTACAAATGTGACGCTCTTTCTGTTTTGTAAATAAGTTCATTTGTACCATTTCTTTTAGATTCCACATATAAGCGGTATCATATGATATTTGTCTTTCTGTCTGACTTCCCTCAGTACGACAATTTCTAGGTCCATCCATGTTGCTGCAACTGGCATTATTTCATTCTTTTTTATGGTTGAGTAATATTCTGTTGTGTATAATCAACAGAGGAATGGATAAAGAAGACGTGGTACATATCATAGAATATTGAATGTAGTTCTCTGTACTATACAGTAGGACCTTGTTCTTTATCCATTCTCTGTATAAAAGCTAATATCTGATAACCCCAACCTCCTAATACATCCCTTTCCTAATCCTCTCTCCCCTGGCAACTTCCAGCCTGTTGTGTTTCATAGATAGTTTCATTTATGTTGTATTTTAGATTGTATGATATTTGTGTTTTTCTGACTTACTTCAGTTAGTATGATCATCTTTAGTTTCATCCATGTTGTGGCAAATGGCATTATTTAGTCCTTTTTATGGCTAAGTAGTATTCCACTGTACTGTGTACCACATCTTTATCCATTCATCTGTCAATGGACATTTAGGTTGCTTCCATGCCTTGGCTATTGTGATTAGCACTGCTATGAACATAGGCGTACATTTATCTTTTTGAATTACAGGTTTGTCTAGATATAACCAGAATATACCCTTTGCCTATTCTACTCTTTGGGTTTTCATTTTCTCATCAATTTGTAGAAGTTTGATTCTTATATATTCTTGGTATTAATTATTTGCCTACTATATATATATATATATATATATATATATATATATATATATATATATATATATATAGTAACTATTTTCTCCTTTGCTTATGGTGCCATTTCCATACATTATATTAATATAATATTAATTTAATGTTATCAAGTTTGTTAATATTTTCCTTATTTTTTGGAATTTCCTTTATGATTTTCCCTAACCTCAAGGATATAAATACCTTTTCTTATAACCCTTTGTAGTTTGTTGATTTTTGTTGCTGTTGTTTATTTTTTGAGAATAGTGTGAGGTTGAAATCATCCAGTATTATTTTTTTTCAAAATGGGTGGCTAATTGTCTTGGCAACATTTTTCTATTTATCCATTTTCTTCCTGATTTGAAATGCTAGTCATATGCCCAGTTCTCATATGTATGTGGGTCTGTCATTGACCTATTTGTTCTGTTGCACTGGACTATTTGTTAATTTCTGTGTCAGTGCCACTTCTGATCATCTTATAATAGGCTTTGATATCTGGTATCTTAGGAAGTCTCTACTATCTGTTATTTTCTTTCAAATGTTTTTGTGTTTTCTTCTTTGTTTAATTTCCCAAGTAAATGATAAAATTGTATTTTTAATGTATTATATTGAAATTAGAGATATTTAAGGAGAAATTTATATCTCTGTAGCAATTAGTTATCTCATCCATAACATGCTATTTATTCAGATCTTCTGCATTCTTCTAAAACTTTTAGAAGTTTCTTCATAAACATCTTGGACATTTCTTGTTAGTTTGCATTAGTTAGGATAACTTAAGCTTCTATAACAAATAACTCCAAAATTTCAGTGGCTTCACACAATGAAGTTGGTTTTTATCTTATATAACGGATTGTATTACACATGATTCTTTAGGACCCACAACTGAGAAAGGCATTGCCACCTTCAACTTTAGGTTTCTAAGGTTGTCCTGGCTGTTGACATCCAGCCAGTGAGAGGATTGAAAGAGGGTGGAGAAGATACAACCCTTCCTTAACCACCTTGACCAAGTGACACACATCATTTCCACTTGACTTCACTGGGCAAATGTCACAAAACTCCAGCTAGATGTAAGGGAGTCTGGGAGATTCCCTGGCTGGATAGCTGCCTACTGGCTACAACTTTACACAATGGAAGAATAGAGATTGGGGGGACACTTAACTGCTCGGGCCACCAGTATCTTAGGTTTATCTGTGGCCATTGTGAATTAAATTATTATGAATAACTAAATCAGGTCAATTTATATAATGGAATGCCATACAATACTGAAAATGAATGAACCAAGTTCTACACACACCAGCATGAATGAATTTCAAAAAGCACGGTATTGATGAGAAGCAGAAACAGATTCCAAAAGACATATGAATCAATTTATATTAAGTTCAAATCAAGAATTGCAACCAAATGTATTGGGAGACACACACATGCTACAGAACTCTTCTGAAGTAAGGAAATTATTAACACAATGTTCATGATAGTGTTTACATCTACCGGGGTGAGGGAGGGGAAAGGCAAAGGCAAAACACATGTGCTTGTATGACAAGCTTCAAGGGAACTGGTGAGGCTGTATTTCTTAAGCTTGGTGATAAGGGATATTGCACTCCTTTTAATTTTTATTTTTGTAATCACATTCAGACATTATATGAAGAAGGAAATGGCAACCCACTCCAGTATTCTTGCCTGGAGAATTCCATGGACTGAGGAGCCTGGCAAGCTACAGTCCACGGGGTCGCAAAAAGTCAGACACAACTGAGCGATTTTCACTTAGACATTATGTACATTCTTGTCTGGTACATCTCCCTCCCTCCACACACATACGCATGCACACAGCCACAACATACCACAGTGAATTTAGGATATTCAAAGCCTGAATCAGAAATTATAGGGTTGAAGCCCAGCCACACAGGAACAAAGCAATGAATCCAAGAAAATATAATTAAAAGCTGCTGCTTTCATTTAAGGCAAGATGAAAGCAAATAAGCTTACAGTGCAGCTGGAGTAATTTAGACTAGAATAATTTAGACACTAGGAAGAAGAAATTCCTTGCTGAAACAGCATAAGACACCATCATATAGTGCCAGTACATGTAGGATAATATTCAAGACTAGAGAAGAGCAGTTGTTTTTCTTGGGTTGGGCTGAGCCAAGGGATTTTAATTGAAGAGGCAACTCTGTGCCATTACCTGTATCTGCCAGGATCAGATACAGATACAGATCTGTCTTGAGAAGAATTCTAACAGCTTGTCTGACACACTGGAGCTTGTAGCATTTTTACCATCCCAGATGTTGGGGGATGGCACTAGAGCTGCCCAGGTATGAAGAAATTCAACCAGACAATCTTGAGTCATATATTTTGCTTCTAGCACTCTGCACGCATTAATAGCCAAGAATGGATGTTTACATATATTAGACTGATGAAAAGTAAATCTTATAATGTTTAAATATATATTAAACATATTATATGTATATAAATATTAACATTCATAGTAGTAAAGGGTCAGTTAAAATTGGTTCAATAGTATAGAGGACAATCTGGCAATGGTATCCAGTACTTGA
The DNA here is from genome assembly GCF_963930625.1 of Muntiacus reevesi. NCBI lineage: Eukaryota > Metazoa > Chordata > Mammalia > Artiodactyla > Cervidae > Muntiacus > Muntiacus reevesi. Next base: position 15,214,019 of record NC_089258.1, read on the forward strand.
GTGCACACACCCATTGATTCAGCAGTCTTTCTGATAGGGATGTATTCTTGGATATTTGTAGGTTTATCTTCAAAGATGTGTCTTGAAACATTATTGTAAATACAAAAATAAAAGGCAAGTCCATCCAAATAAAAGAAACATAGTACATTGCTGGGATAGGATAACCTGAAATCATTAAAAGGAATGAAGGCTATCTGTTTGCCTTTGCTATGGAAAGATCTCCCTGCTACATTATTAAATGAACAAGCAAAGTTTAAACAAGGGTTTATGGTTGTGGGACTCAGGATCTCATTTGTGCTCATGTGGGCAAAAGGTAAACAGAAGGTAATTTCTGCTCAGAGACTGCTAACAGGCCAGTAAAACTTGTCCCCTTCTTCTTCCCAGGCTGTGACCAGATGACACTCCTGGTCTTTCTTCTGGTTGCAGGACTGAGTACTGTTGATGGGCTGCAGGACGCAGACATGCTTATGACCCAGCTCCAATCTTAAAGAGTAGCACAAAGGCTTACAGGATAGATGAAGAAGCAAGCCAGAAGGAACTAGACAGAGCCACTGACCAGTCAGGAAAGTCTGGATTGTTATGCTGAAATTACTCTGTACTATCAACCTCCATATCAACATGTAAGTATGGATATAGCCATGGTTTTCCTTTACCTTTTCTGAAAGGGATCTCAAGACACTGTGAACGCTGGTGACCTTTACGGAGAAGGGCCAGGTAAGGGCAGGAGTGAGGAGAGTCCTTTATTTCTCTTTCTATGCCTTTCTGTGCTACTTGAGTTTTCTAATTTTATACCTGTATTATTTTATCTTTAATAGGAATTATTTGGGCAAAGAGATAACGACCTTTTTTTCTCTTTTCTTCCTTACACTTCTTTGAATTAAAAACATATACATTCTGTGAAGACCTACAAGACCTTCTAGAACTAACACCCAGAAAAGATGTCCTTTTCATCATAGGGGACTGGAATGCAAAAATAGGAAGTCAAGAAACACCTAGAGTAACAGACAAATTTGGCCTTGGAGTACAGAATGAAGCAGGAAAAAGGCTAATAGAGTTTTGCCAAGACAACAGACTGGTTATAGAAAATACCCTCTTCCAACAACATAAGAAAAGACTCTACACATGGACATCACCAGATGGTCAATACCAAAATCAGATTGATTATATTCCTTGCAGCCAAATATGGAGAGGCTCCATACAGTCAGCAAAAACAAGACTGGGAGCTGACTGTGGCACAGATCATGAACTCCTTATTGCCAAATTCAGACTTAAATTGAAGAAAGTAGGGAAAACCACTAGACCATTCAGGTATGACCTAAATCAAATCCCTTATGATTATACAGTAGAAGTGAGAAATAGATTGGAGGGATTAGAACTGATAGAAAGAGTGCCTGAAGAACTATGGATGGAGGTTTGTGACATTGTACAGGAGGCAGGGATCAAAATCCTCCCCAAGGAAAAGAAATGCAAAAAGGCAAAATGGTTGTCTGAGGAGGCCTTACAAATAGCTGTGAATAGAAGAGAAGCAAAAAGCAAAGGAGAAAAGGAAAGATATACCCATTTGAATGCAGAGTTCCAAAGAATAGCAAGGAGAGATAAGGAAGCCTTCCTTATCAGTGCAAAGAAATAGAGAAAAACAATAGAATGGGAAAGACTAGAGATATCTTCAAGAAAATGAGAGATGCCAAGGGAACATTTCATGCAAAGATGGGCACAATAAAGGACAGAAATGGTATGACCTAACAGAAGCAGAAGATATTTAGAAGAGGTGACAAGAATACACAGAAGAACTACACAAAAAAGATCTTCATGACCCAGGTAATCACGATGGTGTGATCACCAACCTAGAGCCAGACACCCTGGAATGTGAAGTCAAGAGGACCTTAGGAAGCATCACTACAAACAAAGCTAGTGGAAGAGATGGAATTCCAGTTGAGCTATTTCAAATCCTAAAAGATGATGCTGTGAAAGTGCTGCACTCAATATGCCAGCAAAGTTGGAAAACTGCAGTGGCCACAGAAAAAAACTGGAAAATGTCAGCTTTCATTCCAATCCCAAAGAAAGGCGATGCCAAAGAATGCTCAAACTACCACACAATTGCACTCATCTCAAACGTTAGTAAAGTAATGCTCAAAATTCTCCAAGCCAGGCTTCAACAGTACATGAACCATGAACTTCCAATATTCAAGCTAGATTTAGAAAAGCCAGAGGAATCAGAGATCAAATTGCCAACATCTGTTGGATCATCAAAAAAGCAAGAGAGTTCCAGGAAAACATCTACTTCTACTTATTGACTATGCCAAAACCTATGACTGTGTGGACAACAACAAACTGTGGAAAATTGTTCAAGAGATGGGAATAGCAGACCACCTGACCTGCCTCTTGAGAAACCTGTATGCAGGTCAGGAAGCAAGAGTGAGAACTGGACATGGAACAACACACTGGTTCCAAATAGGAAAAGGAGTACGTCAAGGCTGTATATTGTCACCCTGATTATTTAACTTATGTGCAGAGTACATCATGAGAAACACTGGGCTGGAGGAAGCAAAAGCTGGAATCACGATTGCCGGGAGAAATATCAATAACCTCAGATATGCAGATGACACCACCCTTATGGCAGAAAACAAAGAAAAACTAAAGAGCCTCTTGACGAAAGTGAAAGAAGAAAGTGAAAAAGTTGGCTTAAAACTCAACATTCAGAAAACTAAGATCATGGCATCTGGTCTCATCACTTCATGACAAATAGATGGGGAAACAGTGGAAACAGTGACAGACTTTATTTTCTTGAGCTCCAAAATCACTGCAAATGGTGACTGCAGCCATGAAATTAAAAGAAGCTTGCTCCTTGGAAGAAAAACTATGACAAACCTAGACAGCATATTAAAAAGCAGAGACATTATTTTGCCAACAAAGGTCCATCTAGTCAAAGCTATGGTTTTTTAGTAGTCATGTATGGATGTGACAGTTGGACTATAAAGAAAGCTGAGTGCAGAAGAGCTGATGCTTTCGAACTGTGCTGTTGGAGAAGACTCTTGAGAGTCCCTTGGACTGCAAGGAGATCCAAGCAGTCAATCCTAAAGGAAATCAATCCTGAATGTTCATTGGAAGGACTGGTGCTGAAGCAGAAACTCCAATACTTTGGCCATCTGATGTGAAGAACTGACTCATTTGAAAAGACCCTGATGCTGGGAAAGATTGAAGGCAGGAGGAGAAGGGGATGACAGAGGATGAGATGGCTGGATGGCATCACTGACTCAATGGCCATGAATTTGAGTAAACTCTGGGAGTTGGCGATAGACAGGGAAGCCTAGTGTGCTGCAGTCCATGGGGTCTCAAAGAGTCGGACATGACTGAGCAGCTGAACTGAGCTGACATAAACATGACTAGCCATCAGGGAAGTGCAAATCTAAACCACAATGATATGTTACTGCACAGCTCTCAGAGTGGCTAAGGAAAAAAAAAAAAAACAATAGCAACACCAAATGCCGGTGAGAATGTGGAGAAAATGGACCACTCACACAGTGTTGAGAATGATACAATAAATCTGAGAAATATTTTGGCAATTTCTTAAAAAACTAAACATGGAGCTAGTACTCTGTGCTGTCCTTAATTGCTCAATAGTGTAGCACTCTTTGTGACCCCACAGACTGTAGCCTGTCAGGCTCCTCTGTCCATGGGGATTCTACCACACCAGCTGGAAATTGCACTCCTGAGCATTTATTTCAGAAAAAAATAGTCTTACATTCACACAAAACTTATATATAAATGTTTATAGAAGTTTTATTTGTGTTGCCAAAATACAGAAACAACTTAAATGTCCTTCAATGGATGAAGAGTTAAACAGACTGTGGAACCTCCATACCATGGAATTCTCTTTAGTACTGAAAAGGAACAAAATATTGGGACACCTGGATGAATCTGCAGAGAATTATACTGGGAAGAAAAAAACCAATTCAAAAAGGCTACAAAGTACATGATTCCATTTACATAGCATTCTTAAAATGACCATGTTATAGAATTGGAGACCAGATAAGCATTTGCCACAGGTTAAGAAGAAGTGAGAGACATAGAGAAGATATTTGTGATTAGAGGTGGGGGAAGAAAGGATTTGGAGTTGGGGTTAGCAGATACAAACTATTTTTGTATAGGGTGGATAAACAACAAGGTCCTATTGTAGCACAGGGAACTATATTCAATATCCTATAATAAGCCATAATGGAAAGAATATGAAAAAGAATATATATATAACTGATCTTTTTGCTGTGCAACAGAAATTAACACATTATAAATCAACTATACTTAAAGAAAGAAAGAAGGAAGGAGAAAGAAAGAGGGGAGGGAGGATACAAGTGGAGGTGGGGGTGTTTATAAAACAGCCATACAAGGGCTCCTTATGGTGATGGAAATGTTCTGTATCTTGACTGTATGGATGTTGATACCCTGAGTTATATGATAACTTTGCAAGATTGGGTAAAGGGTACATAGGATCTCTTTGTATTGTTTCTTACAGCTGCTTTTGAATCTATAATTATCTCAAAATTAAAAGGTTAGTTTAAAAAAAAAAAAAAGTTAAAGGAGAACTAAATAAATACAGGAAAATTAGGTAACAGTGCATATGCTCCCTAAGGACTGGGCAGAGCTGACTAGAACTCTGAATGACTGGAACCCTGGGAGGCATTAAATATGCTCATGGGCCTAACCTATTTGATAGTTCACAATCACTGGGTTTTCTTGTGGTCTTCAGTGATTAGAGGTAGATTTTGGCTACGGATCTCCCCTCCCCCAACAACTAGCCAGCAGATGGTGTGTTGCAAAATGCAAACAAGTCTCAGACCAAATCCTACCAACAAAAACATCTGTCAGTAAGCAGGCTTCAAAGCAATTATGAACCTGTTATCATAGCTTAGTGGAGTCCCAGCCATCTGTCCCTTAGGCACTCTGTGAAGGCTCATCCCAAGTACATATGATCATGTTCTGGGGGCAGGGTGCAGTCAAACTTCTGGCAGGGTTAGGTGACAGAATCCTCCACTCTCGGCAGGACACAGGGCCAAATCCATTCAAGGTCAAGAACACCACTCTGCTGTGCTCACAGATACCACATTCTTGTTCACAGGAGGGCAAAAGTGCCTATACAATACTTCTAGCAAATCCACACATCTTGGAAGATACTTCCTCAGGAAAATTCTTTATAACATTTCTTAGGTTAAGGGGCAAACTCTCTAATGCAAGTCAAGTTAGCTGAAGCACGGGTGTTGATGAACTCTGATTTAGCATCTTTAAAAATTAGCTGAAACCTGGATTTAGCCAGAGTCTTGGCAAAAACAGCACCCTCTCTGGGTAACTTGCAGCGAGTTTAATAAAAGGCTGATCTACAAAGCGTGAGTAGTGTGTGGAAAACCCACGATATTCTGGAGCTATTAACAACAGCAGTTGTGAACCTGAAGGGGTTGGGAGATGAACAGGCACCAGAACCAGAAGATGGAGAGGGCGGCTCAACAGAGCTTCGGCCTTTAGCAGAGACACAGCCCTCCCTGACCCACAGAAAGAGCAGAGAGAAAGCCAGCTTCAGGTTCCTGACTCCCCTTACCTGTTGCCACTGTCTCCCAACCCCCACAAACCCTGCTGAAACCAGAGGCCAGTTGGGGTCCTTGGTGCAGGTCAGCCTCCTGGGGCACAGAGGAGGGTGAAGAAGAGCAGAGAGTGAATCCTGAGGGGGTAAGTAGAGGAAACTCAACACACACCACCTCTGGACATTATCTTCAACTGTTAACCCATGGCAGAAATGTGGACTCACTAATCTTAAAGACAAACTTACCGTACAACCCAGAGATTCCATTCCTAGGTAATCTACCCAAGAGAAATGGAAATTTACATCCATGCAAAACAGCACATAAGAATATTCACAGCAGCATATTATATAGCTCCCAAGTGGGAACAACCCACATATTCATCAGCTAATAAATGAATAAACAAACTGTGGTATATCCATATGATAGAATATTATTCTGCAATAAAAACTAAAGAACCACTGACACATGCTACAACATGGATGAACCGCAAAAATACTCTGAAGGAAATGAGGCACAAAAGACTGCATATTGTGTGGTGGCATTTGTATGAAATGTTCAGAAAAGATGAGCGGCAGCCTAGGACTAGGGGTAGGAAAGGGGGATTAACCATAACCAGTTGTCAGTGATCTCATTAGGGTCATTCAGTTCAGTTCAGTTCAGTTCAGTCGCTCAGTCGTGTCCGACTCTTTGTGACCCCATGAATCACAGCACGCAAGGCCTCCCCTGAGCATCACCAACTCTCGGAGTTCACTCAAACTCATGCCTATCAAGTCGGTGATGTCATCCAGCCATCTCATGCTCTGTCGTCCCCTCCTCCTCCTGCCCCCAATCCCTCCCAGCATCAGAGTCTTTTCCAATGAGTCAACTCTTCGCATTAGGTGGCTAAAGTACTGGAGTTTCAGCTTCATTAGGGTCATTAGGATGATGGAAATGTGCTAAAACTGGATAGTGATGATGGTGAAATCTTTGGTCAATTTACTAAAAATCATTGTACTGTACACTTGGGTGAATTTTATGGTATGTGAATTATACCTCAAGAAACTGTTCAAAATAGCTGACTCACATATATATCATATTATGCATGCTGAAGTACTTTAAAGCAAATTATACTCAGTCTAACAGCTGATCTTCAGCCATAAAGTATTATTACAAGTCCCACCCCTGGCCTGGAATCTGTAAAGGTTTCACTTTGTAAAAAGACATCTATATATATATATATGTATAATATAATATAATTAGGAGTGATATTCTGGGTTTGATCCCTGGGCCAGAAGAAACCCTGGAGAAGGGAAAGGCTATCACTCCAGTATTCTTGCCAGGATAATTCCATGGATAGAGGAGACTGGCAGGCTACAGTCCATGGGGTCGAAAACAGTCAGACACGACTGAGTGACTAACACCTTTCCTTTTTTTTCATTCTGCATTTGTTGTTTCTTTAAATAGTTGATTTCCTAGTATATTTTTAAATGACATGCAAAGAAATTTACTCACAGACAGTTTGACTGCAACATAGCTAAGGAAAGGAAATAAGCCATGGAAAATCTCTCAAAGATTTTTGTGTCAATTTTGACTGACCTGAGATAGAGAAAGCTTCATTCAGACCAGACTGAACAAAGGAGAGGGTGGGCAGAGGGTCCCTAAGAGAAACACATTTTCAGCGGTGCCATACCACACTTCCCTCTGAAAAACAACCACCATGGAAAAACTAAACCAAGAAGAGTGAACCCCAAGGTAAATTATGGACTCTGGGTGATAATGATGTGTCAGTGTATGTTCACCGATTGTAGCAAACTTGCCACTCTGGAGTGTCCATGGGGACAGGGGGTATATGTAAACTTGCTGCACCTTCTGCAAGATTCTGTGGTCAGTCTAGAACTGCTTGAAAAACTGAAGTCTATTTTAAAACTTTCAAAATAAATAGAAAATTAAAAGATAAAAAAAATTAAAAGTAAGAACTGTCCAATTTTAAGGCTAGTGATATGGTGAAGTCTTCTCTTTTTCTCTTTGAAAATTCCCCACCTCCCACCCCCCACCAGCCCTCATTTTCAGTCTGGGCATCTAGCAAAGCATGGCTAAAAATTAAGCACCTTGGTCTCACAATTCACTTCATCAGCCTCCTGAAAAGGAAACTGTCCATTAAATGGAAAACAATTTGCATTTTCAGCACAAAGGACTCTGCCTGTGGGCTTCCAGCCTCTCCTGAATCGTGCCATTTGTCTTAAGAGCCATAGACTTTTTAAAGGTTCTGTGTGAAGTGGTCAGAGCCAGGAGGGGGGCATGGTGAACACTTGATTGTCTGGGCCAGCATTGTTCCCCTTGCGCATTTGAGCAGGGCTCAATCTTGTTTCTAGAATGTCCAGGCTGACAGGCTCCATACATGGGTTTTACCGCTCCCCTGCTTTAGGGAGTTAAGCCCCAGAAGCACTCACTCTCCCAGAATTCCCTGCTGGGCACTGTGCTAAAGAAGAATGGCTGCTGCTATGACGAACAGGCCGTTTTCCTTCTGCCGTGTGTTAGGGCCTGGGTCAAGGAAGGTGCCAGTCACCGCTGATCTATAAAAGGTGGCGGGAACGCCAGGGAAGACAGGGCTTCTTCTGGGAGGCAGTAAATAGAAGAGCTTGAATTCAGGTGCCAAAGGAACAGAAATGGTGTGAAATACAGAGTGAAGCAGAGGCTTCAGAGGTGTGAAGAGCAGGCTCATTCTTGTCCTCCTTCCTCCACGCCATCCCTCTCAACCACTTTTTTCACCTCTCCCAGTAATGGTTGACATTCCTTTCAAAGGAGACAAAGTCTCTCTTGCTTCTCTAATTATAAATACAGACTAGGTTAAAATGCAATAAAGAATAGGCTTCCAGAAAGATGGAGTGAAAATACTTTTCCCTATTTCTACCATGAAATGCAACTAAAACAGGCAACGTGGACATAATACATAAACTAAATATAAGAAGACTCCAAAAGAGAGTAAGAGTAGCTATGGGCCTTGAGACCTGATGGAAACCAGCCATGGTTTCCTGGGTTTTATTTTTGTCTCATATATCCCAGACTTATTGCTGGAGAAGCTGGATATTCAGAAACACCAACAGATACAGACATAAAAAGTCCCAACAAGAGTCTGCTGTCTCTAACAAGAGGACTAGAAAAGGGGCACCCTAGCAAGGCTCGGTTTAGAAAATAACTGCTTTACTGCCGGCAAACAACTCAAATATATATATATATACATATAAGATTTTACTGCTACCCTCACCTCCAGAGGTTGAGGGGGCAGCTGACACTTTCACCCTGGGGAGACCGCTCTAACAAGGATTCCAACCCCTGCCAGGTTGGCATCAGATAAGGCTGACCAGGATACCAGGACTTTCATCCCAGCCATCCCATCCCTCATGTCATCTGAGACTTGAGCTTCCACTTCTATCTGACAGTACCAGAGCACCCCTCAGCTCTGTCCCCTCTTCCTTGATGATGACCGAGGAAGCCTAGTGGAGATTCAGGACTTATACCATCACTGCAGTAACAGTGAGACCACTGCCTCCAAGTATCACTTGTGGAGAGCAGTAAGGATGCACTCTTTCCCTCCAAAATCCAGAGTGGCCTGTGAGGAGCCAGAACTCCTACCCATATCCAGCAACTCCCAGTGGAGGCCAAGTGGAAAACCTGGGCTCCTACCTCACCTGAGAGAAAAATGCCAGCACCCTCCCCTCCACCTGCTGAAGCAATGTCCATATACACCTAAGTAGGAAAATTTAAATATGATCCAGAGTCTCACAACTTAAAACCAAAAATATCCAAGATACAATTAAAAAACAAAACAAAACAAAACTCAACCTGCCAAGAACCAAGAAGATCTCGGTTTGAGTAAGATAAAAGCAATCAACAAATACCAACATTGAGATGACATAGATATTAGAATTATCTGATTAGAATTTTTAAAAAGCTACCATAAAAACACTTCAGAGAGCAATCACAGACCCAAGTAAAACAAAAGAAAAATAGAATGGTTCAGCAAATAAATAGAAGATATTAAAAAAAAAATCAAATGGAAATTTTAGAACTGAAAAGTACAGAAAGTGAAATTAAAAACTCAAACGATGGGCTCAATAGCAGAATGGAGAGACCAAGGGAAGAATCCATGAACTTAAAGATAAAACAATAGGAATTATCCAATCTAAACAGTGGAGAAGGAAATGGCAACCCACTCCAGTATTCTTGCCTGAAGAATCCCATGGACAGAGGAGACTGGCAGGCTATAGTATGTGGGGTCACAAGACTCAGACATGACTGAGCAACTAAACTGCAATCTAAACAGAGAAAAAATATGCTGAAAAAAATGCACAGCATCTCAGAGACCTACAAGGAAGTACTACAAGAAAAGTCTCACATTTGTGTCACCAGAGTCCCAGAAGAGAAGAAGGCAGAAAGAATATTTGCAGAAAGTATGAATGAAAAATTCTCAAATCTGTGAAAATGTATAAACTTACAGATTCAAGAGGCTAAGCGAATCTCGAAGAAGATAAACTCAAATAAACCCACACCAAAAAACATAACTAAACTCCTGAAAACTGAACACACAAAAAAATGAAGGCAATTAAAGAGAAATAACACTTTACCTATGAGAAAAATTATTTGAATGACATGAGACTCACCAGAAACCATAGAAGCCAGAAGGAAGTGGCACAACATTTTCCAAGTGCTGAAAGGAAAGGATTGTCAACTATAAATCCTATATTCAGTAAAATTATCCTTCTGGAATGAAGGGGAAATTGAGACATTCTCTGATGAAGAAAAACAATAAGAATGTGCCACCAGCAGAATTACTACAAAAGAACAGCTACAGGAACTTCTCTAAACAGATAGGAAATTAGAAAAGAAAAAATCTTGGAACACCAGGGAAGAAGAAAGAGCAATAAAAAGAGTAAAAATATGGGTAAGTACCACACATATTCTTTCTCAAAAAAAAAAAAAAAAAAAAGCAATATATGGGAGAGAAAAGGCAGCTTATACATCCAATAATAATAGTGGCTAAACTTGGAGAGCTTACTTCATGCAAAGCATTTTGCCCACCTCATCCATTTAAATTTTACAAAAGCCCAGATGCAATTATCATCTCCTCCAGTTTATTGATGTAGAAATTCTGCAGTAAGCATATTGGAGGCAGAGTTTGAACAGACAGGGATCTAATTAATTTTCAACCTCAAATTCTTAACTATTACAGTTCATAGTATTCCAGACTCTGAACTGCTTTCCTTGAAGCAGCAATTAGCAGGGAGAGAAGAACAGGTTCTCTGGAAGAGAGAAAATCTTGCATGAAAGAAAGATCCCAGAAAATTGTTTAACACAGCCTTAGAAAAGAAAGAAAGGAAACAAAGAATAAGATTCTACAAGAGCCAAGCTAGAATTCATCTAGAACAGAAACAGAATTTGAAAATTCTTAGATGGTATCTTTTGTGCTAGTAAAGACCTGGAAGCCCAAAAAAGATATATAATTTGTCCAAAATCTGCAGACTGAGTGAGGACTAGAATACATAGCTCCTGACCCCTAGACCACTGCTTAGTTGCTAAGTCGTGTCCGACTTTTTATGATCCCCATTGACTGTAGCCTGTCAGACTCCTCTGGCCAAGGAATTTTCCAGGCAAGAATACTGGAGTGGGTTGCTATTTCCTACTCCAGAGTATCGTCCCTGGGATCAAACCCACGTCTGCTGTGTCTCCTGAATTGGCAGGCAGATTCTTTACCACTGCACCACACGGGAAACCCAATAATAGCTTACCAAACTACATATCCTGTAAACGCATTCTTAGAAAAGCTTAACTACCTGCTGTCTATCTACAGAGAAACAAAAAGCCTAGAAGGAAACACTCAAGGACATCACACACCAGTGACCCTCAACCCTATCAGCTTCTCTCTTTACATTATTTTTAACGCTCATTAATCTTCTTGAAATGAAAGTTTTATATATATATATGCTACCTACACAAATGATTTTTAAATTAACATATGCCCTGGCTATGATGTAAAGGATAAACACAAGGAAAGTAGTTTATCATTTTTTATTGTTTTAAGTATAATAAATGCTTATGGTACAATTACCCTAGAAAATAACAGTGCCCCCATAAATTCCTAAAACAACTCCTAAGGAGAGATACTGCCACCTTTGAATATCATTGTATTTTTTTAAGGTAGCCAGGGGGTGAGATTATGATTTTTAAATTTCCTTTTCAATAGAAAATAGTTTTCTTTGTAAAAGAATGTCTATTGCTTTTATAATCAGAACAGTAATGTTTGTGGTGACACATGACCATGGTGTATTTAAAACAAGGAGAGGAGAAAGTCTTCAAGAAAACAACCTACCTCGAATGAGTAAGCTTTCCCAATCCCATCTCCTGCTCCAGTGATCACTGAAAAAAAGCAGAAATGGTTTTAAAGGATAGAATTAATTAATCTTTAAGATCTTCTTTCTTGCTGGCTACATTTGACTGCAGGCCTCCTCTCTAAGATACAATATAATATTCCAAAGCAATGCCCTCCTACTCTCTAAATCAACTCTGCTCAACTGTGACCAACTGCTTAACTGTGAATCTTCCAGCCTTGACTTCCTTCACTAAACTTCAAAATGAAGCTTTTTTTTTTTTGGATGGGGTTGAGGTGAAGAGTTGCTGAGGCTATGGATAACATGGTCCAAAATGAAACAAAGTGTCTCAGCCAGAGAACATTTTATTCAGACCCCATAAGGGCTTACAGTTCTAAGCCTTAATTCAACAAGGACAAGCAGTGTACTCTATTATCTCCCTACCCACACACCCAGTTGTCACTGTAAGGATGTTTCAAGGTTCCTAGTGAAAGTCAAGTTCTCCCCATTTCCTATCCTCACCCTCATAGGACAGCAGAAATCAAAACCCATGGAAGATAGAGAACTTTTAACGAGGAAAATATAGAAATGCAAAAAGAGGATGGAGTGACATGAAGGAACCTAAAGAATTTGTGCTCACTAGATCAACTGATTAATAGATGACCGTGAGATATGCCATCTAGTCCTTTTATAGTCCATTGCACATAGATTTTAAATTTTTTTTAATTGGAAGAATATTGCTTTACGGCGTTGTGTTGGTTTCTGCTATATAACAGTGGAAATTGGTCATAATTATATATTCCCTGCACCCCATCCCACCCCTCTATGTCATCACAGAGCACCAGGCTCGGATCCCTGTGTTAAATAGCAGCTCCCCTCTAGCTATCCATTTTACACATAATAGTGTATATACATGAATTCTACTTTTTGCAATTCTTGCCACCCTCTCCTTCCTTCACTGTGTCCACAAGTTCATTTTCTACATATGCATCTCCATTCCTTCCCTGCAAATAGGTTCATCAGTACCATTTTTCTAGATGCCATATATATGTGTTAATATATGGTATTTTTCTCTTTCTGACTTACTTCACTCTGTGTAACAGGCTCTGGTTTCATCTACCTCACTGCAACTGACTCAGATTTTTTCCTTTTATAACTGGGTAATTTTCCACTGTATAACAGCAGATACATATTTAATGACTGAGCTCTAGAATAAAACTCAATTGTCTGAATGTCATCGTTTCAAAATAAACTACAATTCAGTATATACCTATCTGCAATTTACCTTTGCAGCAACAATCGAAGGATATGCTTTCCAAAAGTGTGTATGAAAGCTGTGTGTGCATTTAGTTTACCTGAGAGGGAGAGCGGACCAAGCTAAACAAACTTCAAGCAGCACGCTGGCAGAAGCATCCTCATTTTAATCATTACCAATTATTTTACGTGTTTATTTGGATACTTTTAAGTGACTCCATGCATATGACCTGTTTTGCTTGGTAGAGGTACTATGCTCAGGGTTCCGTTGTATTCTGCTCCATCTTCCCCTTCCTTACAGGCATCCTCCAAATCACCACGTACCAGGCCTGAACTATATAGTCGAGATACGGTCACTAAGTGGCTGGCATCTTCTGAGTGCTTACTTTCTGCCATGCACTTTATTTGGGGGATTCGTTTGTTATTCACTTAGACCTAATTATTTACCAGCTAAATTGCACAGCAGCTTTACACAGCATGAGATGGACAGGAGGCAGAAGAGAGGAGGTGGCTGGCTTCTGAGGTTCCTGGCTGTCTCCGCTCCTGCTCCTGTGTGTAGCAGTCCCGGATCGGCCCTGGGACACAGGTTAAATTAGATCCAGGCTCTGACACTCCACAGCCACCTGGGCTCCCACTAGCAGCTTCTTCACGGGAGTTGGGGGTGAGGGTGACAGATGAGGCTGTTTGAATTTAGGGAGAAGGTGCAACAGGCATCATAGGTCCAATAAAGCTCTTCCTTGTCAGGCTCACAGAAACACAGAAAGCGCATGTGGCTGGGCAACCCCACAGCCACCATCTCATCTAACATTCAAAACAAGTCTGTAATGTGGGGACCATCTTTTCCCTTATAAAAGAGGAAGTTAAGAGAAAGTTCTTAACGCAATCAAGGCCACAGTGCTAAAGATGATGGCAGCAGGATCTGAACCCAGGCTCTGATCTTGGCCCCACACCTCTATAGAGGATACCAGTGACAAAATTAGGAAACTGGCCACATATGGCTGCATATGAACTTCTTTTGGAATGCTTGTTCCTAGAAGGGCTGAGTTCTAACCCCTCAGAGAATGGCATTTAAATCTGTGTGGAGCAGGACTTTTGGATCCAGAACACTCAAGTTCAGACTGCTCAGCAAGTACACTGGGAACTTCCTACTGACCTGAGAGGAAGGAGTTCTCACACATACATATTCTCTCTTTCTCTCCAGATATAACATGCAACAGTTAAAAACACATTTTTTCATGCCAAACAATTTTCATATGATAATTTTTTTATTTCCAATGCTGAGGGTATAAGGTTGCCAGCTTTTGCAAATAAGGACACAGGATGCCCAGTTAAATTTGAATTTCAGATAAACAGCAAATAATTTTTTAGTATAAGAATGTCCCACGTAATAACTGGAGTGTCATATATTAAAAATTATTTATTTATCACTAAATAAGAAATTCAAATATAACTTGAGTATCCTGTATTTCATCTGGCATTCCTATAAGGTTGTTTACAATCTCTCCTATGTAGCCTGGGATTGTTTTCCTAAAGCCACTTAAATTCATTTTTTTTTTTTTTTAAGATCACTGGATTTCTTACTACCCCATTGTAGCTAAAACCTGACAGTTGGGTTTTGATTTTGTTTTTTTCCTTTTCGTAATGCAAGTGCTTAGCTTATGCTTTGATTGCTAGTTAGGCATCAATTTCAAAGAGGCATCTACTCTAAAGATGGGGATCGCTAATAAGTTATGTTGGCCATAGGATAACGTAAAGGGCCAGGCAACCTCCCCCAGATAAGGTCTCTTTTTAAAAAAATTCTGTTCTTCATTTGCTAAGTTGTGTCCAATTCCTTGCGACCCCACAAAACTGCAGCACATCAGGCTTCCCTGTCCTTCACCATCTCCCAGAGTTTGCTCAAACTCATGTCCATTGAGTCCGTGATGCTATCTCACCCTCTGCCAACCCCTTCTCCTCTTGCTCTCAGTCTTTCCCAGCATCAGGGTCTTTTCCAATGAGTCAGCTTTTTGCATCAGATGCCCAAAGTATTGGAGCTTCAGTGTCAGTCCTTCCAATGAAAATTCAGGGTTGATTTCTTTAGGATTGACTGATTTGATCTCCTTGTTGTCCAAGGGACTCTCAAGAGTCTTCTCTAACATTACAATTCAAAAGTATCAATTCTTCAGCACTCAGCCTTCTTTATAGTCCAACTCTCACATCTGTACCTGACTACTAGAAAAACCATAGCTTTGACTATACAGACCTTTGTAAAAAAATAAAAAAAGTAATGTCTCTGCTTTTTAATATGCTAAGTTTGTCATAGCTTTTTTTCCAAGGAACAAGCATCTATCTTTTAAAAACCCTGGTTGGTTTCAATAACTGACCATTTTGACCACTTGTTTTCTCTCTTCCTGCACTTTAAATTCCCTCTCTTATGTTTTAAATTCACCATTAAAGAAAAAGTTCTTGCAACCCTAGGCCCCCACCCCAGAATAAAATAAAAGCAGAACCCCAGGCCCGTTCACTCTCTCCCTCTCTTTCTACACACGACCTTGTTGTGGAACCAGGTGTGCTATATAATTTACAGGCCCTGTAAGTAATAAACCTTTATTTTTCCTTAAGTTTCCTGATGGTGCCGAAAGGCATTTTGCAATCACAGTAAGACCCACAAGGGCTGGCCAAGTCACAGCATTGTTTATTGATAGACTGACACCAGCACAGAATACCAACTTTGAAACGCAAACCTAGGACTTCATTCAAGGAGATGCTGAATCCATAGCCTCACGCTCTTCACCTTAAACTCAGTACAGAGCTGAAATTCTGCGTGGCAGTTTCAGGAGCTAAATCCTATTGAGAGGCAGTGATTAATCAATCTACTTGGGACATAAACCAGACCCAGATTCTGAATATAACCATTTAAAAACATGTCTCCACAGAGATCTTTATTGCCTTGATTTTGCATTACCCTCACTTTGTGAAAGGTCTCTGAGAAATTATTATAATAAAATGGATTTACATTATTATTGGATTTCAGAATTTTGAAGTTCCGTTTAAGAAAATGAAAGCACTCTGGGTTTTTTAAAATCTGGGGAAAAGGATACATAATTTTCTGCCTCATCCATGATTTGTATCATCAGAAACCCCAAAAATAAGAAAGCCCAACTAGTAAGGATGAGAGGAAAAGCACACAGGCACGAACTGAGTCACATTCTTCCTGAATGACTCTCCTGATGCCACACATCACGTTTTTCAGTCAATTTCATTTGTCCTTTCCAACCCCGCAAATTAACCCAAAGGAATTACATCTTTGCTCTCAAAATGAAAAGATGCAATATATCATTGAGACCTAAGTAATTATAAGAACAACAACAAAAAAACAAAAGATGGAGAGCTTTCTTTACCTGCCCACTCTCCCATTGACTTCAAGAAAGATCTTGGCAAAACTTTCCAGAAGCGCAGGAAAATACATTTAGAGAATCTCACGCATTTCATCAGGTAGAACAGGCAAACCAGCAACCCTACGAAAATGAAGAACTGCTCCAGAACCTCCCCCATGATGGCAGCACGGCAGATGCTGTTTCAGATCTGGTCCAGTCCCTCACAGCCTTCGAGGTGAGCGTGGCTACTCTGCGGCAGCATCAGTCCCCTTCTGGAGTCACTGGGAACATTCCAATGAGTCACTGTGTCGAGGCTTTCAGATTAGAGTAACTTCTTTACACAATCCTCTGATTCATAGGCTTTGGAATAAAATATTCTTTCTAATATCCTTATAGCACTCTTGGGCTTTTGTGAGGCAGGGGAGTGTTGAAGAAGTCAAAGGTGAACATAAAGATAAAGCCTGGACAAAAAAAAAATGAGAGCCCAGCATTTCCTCCCTAAATCTGGAAGCTAAAATAGATACTAAAAACTATGCAAAATTCTAAAAGTCATTCATTCACTTAATCAACAACTATCTATTGACTGCCTACTAGGTGGCAGTCGCTGTTTGAGGTCTTGGGAATAAAGAATAATAAACACGGCCAATCACTGCCAGGGGGAGCTGAGATTCAGAGTCAATATGCAAATATATAAGAATGTCACATATCAGAGCCATAAAAAATTGCTGTGGAGTGACAGAAAAAAATTCTGTGAAGAGGTGGTATTTTGAGCTGAAATTTGAGTGGAAAGGAGAAAGCCCTACAAAGATAAGTTTCCCCCTTCAGACTGTTTCCCCCTTCAGGGAACAGCTAGTACAAGTGACCTAAAATGAGAAAGATGCATGTATCTGAGGAATAAATAGCACTACATAGCAGATCTGGTGTGTACAGAACAAAAGGAAAGAATAAAGTAAGATGGAGGCATGTGGAGGAGTCAGATACTCCTGGTGAGGAGTCTGGACTTTACTCAAGTGAGAGGAAGCCACCAAAGACACTCAGGTAATTGCTGTTGTTGTTGTTCAGTCATTCAGTCGTGTCTGACTCTTTGTGACCCCATGGACTGCAGCACGCCAGGCTTCCCTGTCCCTCACTATCTCCTGGAGTTTGCTCAGACTCATGTCCATTGAGTCAATGATGCCATCCAACCGTCTCATTCTCTGTCATCCCCTTCTCCTCCTGCCCTCAGTCTTTCCCAGCATCAGGGTCTTTTCCAGTGAATCAGCTCTTCTCATCAGGTGACCAAAGTAGTGGAGCCTCAGCTTCAGCATTAGTCCTTTCAGTGAATATTTAGGGTTGATTTCCTTTAGAATTGACTGGTTGGATCTCCTTGCAGTCCAAGAGATTCTCAAGAGTCTTCTCCAACCCCACCATTCAAAAGCATCAGTTCTTCGGCTCTCAGCCTTTTTTATGGTCCAACTCTCACATCTATACATGACTACTGAAAAAACCATAGCTTTGACAATAAGGACCTTTGTTGGCAAAGTAATGTCTCTGCCTTTTAATATGCTGTCTAGGTTTGTTATAGCTTTTTTTCCAAAACAATAACATTACATAATCTGATGCTGAGAAAAGGTGACCTTTCCGAAGTAGGGATGGAGAGTGGTCACACACTGAAACAGGGGAGTGGAGAGACTCTGACATCATCCAAGAAGAGTGTCCTCATATTCAGCTCTTGGCCCTCTTCTCTTTGGTGTCCACACTTACTCATTTGATGACATTACCTAATCTCTTGACTTTAAGGACTTTGTGCACTGAGAACCCCTAAATGTATAACTTCAGTGGTAACCAGTCTGCTCATCCATACTTGTATTTCCATTTGAAAGCAAAGTAACATTAACACCTGGAGAAGGCAATGGCACCCCACTCCAGTCCTCTTGCCTGGAAAATCCCATGGACGGAGGAGCCTGGTAGGCTGCAGTCCATGGGGTCTCGAAGAGACGGACACGACTTTTCACTTTCATGCATCGGAGAAGGAAATGGCAACCCACTCCAGCGTTGCTGCCTGGAGAATCTCAGAGATGGGGGAGCCTGGTGGGCTGCCATCTACGGGGTCGCACAGAGTCGGACACGACTGAAGCGACTTAGTAGCAGCAACATTAACAACTCCATTTGAATGCTTAATAGTCATCTCAAGCTTAAGTCTGATAATGGCTTCTGATATTACCTTTGAGTGTCAAAACTTACTTCCCTTGCAGATTTCCCTATACCAGAACATGGCAGCTCTTATGTTCCAGCTGTTCAGATTGAAAACCTTGGAGACAGGTTTGCTTGTATGTCAGGTGATGAGCAAGATCCTTTCAGTGAGAAGGAGACCCAGGAAGGAAAGTGAGAGGAACAAGTTACAGTCAAATTCAGCCTGCATTCCTCTCTAAACCATGCCATGTATTTACCCTAGCACTTTCAACTAAGGTCCTTATCTGGAGCATCTTCTCAGTTCCAATTGTCACTTGTTCATAAAGCTATGGGCTACCTGAAGAAAGTACAAGTAATATGGAGATTAAACTAAAATTAGAGCAAATGAGATGGCCTTTGCAATGGCAGCTCCCCACTCCTTCCCATTTTTTCCGACTGCCCCTTATTTACTATGTCTTGTGTACCCAACTCTGCACTATGCACATTACAGGGATTACCTATCTTGGTTAATTATTACTCTTTCCACTGATGGTTAGTTGGCAGAAGCAGTATAGATCAACCATCTCAGCTCATCCACAAGTGTTCCCAAAGGAGTGAGAGGCTGAGGTGTTTGATAAACATGAAGACAACAAATATTGTTTTTACTAAGGTCTAGGAAAGGCCTGGCCAATGCCCAGCAGGCTGTCCTGTGACTCTGGTTTAGTTTTCTTCTGAGATATTTTTTATTGGCTTATCTTATTTATTGCTCGTGGTTGGGTCTCCTGCCATGACAAGTAAATTCTTTTGGATTGGGACTTTGCTTTGTAAAGCAAAAGTACTCTGACCCACAGCTCCTTAACATAACAACTGGAGACAAGTAGAAGAATATTCAAAAGAGCATTGTTCCAAAAAAAAAAAAAAAAAGGAGCATTGTTCCCCAAAACTGGGAACTATCCCAATGAGTTTATTCTCACAGCAGAATATTATACAGTATTGCAAATGAATGAATTACAGACAAACAGAACAACATGTGACATTCAGAAACATAATGTTGAGTGAAAAAAAGCAAATGCCAGAATATCAAGTCTGATGTTTTATAAACTCAAAAAAGCAATATAAAGCAATATATTGTTTATGTTAAAATGTGACAAAATTGTTGTTACAAACAATGGAATGATAAACACAAAATTCAAGAAAGTGGTTTCATCTGGGGAGAAATGATATGATGGAGAAATGCTATAGGCAGGTATAAGCTACTGGTATCATGTGATTATTGAACTGAGCAGCATGTACATGAGTGTTCACACAATATAATATAATGTTTTATAACCTATATGCATTTCACACATAATCCTTTGCCACAATAGTTACACTATACTAAAATGTACAGTGATAAACCTGAATATTCATGATGATTTTCAACTTGAAAATTAAAGAAAATATAATTATATGGTTAAAAAAATAAGCAGTCAAGGCTGTATATTTTCACCCTGCTTATTTAACTTATATGCAGAGTACATCATGAGAAATGCTGGGCCGGAGGAAGTACAAGCAGGAACCAAGATTGCTAGGAGAAATATCAATAACCTCAGATATGCAGATGACACCACCCATATGGCATAAAGTGAAGAAGAATGAAAGAGCCTCTTGATGAAAGTGAAAGAGGAGAGTGAAAAAGTTGGCTTAAAGCTCAACATTCAGAAAACTAAGATCATGGCATCCGGTCCTATCATTTCATGGCAAATAGATGGGGAAACAGTGGCTGACTTTATTTTTGGGGGTTCCAAAATCACTGCAGATGGTGACTGCAGCCATGAAATTAAAAGATGATTACTCCTTGGAAGGAACATTATGACCAACCTAGATAGCATATTATAAAGCAGAGACGTTACTTTGTCAACAAAGGTCCGTCTAGTCAAGGCTATGGTTTTTCCAGTGGTCATGTATGGATGTGAGAGTTGGACTATAAAGAATGCTGAGTGCCAAAGAATTGATGCTTTTGAAGTGTGGTGTTGGAGAAGACCCTTGAGAGTCCCTTGGACTGCAAGGAGATCCAACCAGTCCATCTTAAAGGAGATCAGTCCTGGGTATTCATTGGGAGGACTAATGTTGAAGCTGAAACTCTATTACTTTGGCCACCTGATGCAAAGAGCTGACTCATTTGAAAAGACCCTGATGCTGGGAAAGATTGAAGGCAGGAGGAGAAGGGGACGACAGAGGATGAGATGATTGGATGGCATCACTGGCTCAATGGACGTGAGTTTGGGTGGACTTCGGGAGTTGGTGATGGACAGGGAGGCCTGGCGTGCTGCGGTTCATGGGGTCACAAAGAGTCAGACACGACTGAGCGACTGAACTGAACTGACTCAATAAATGTTGCTGTTGTCAGTCACTCACTTGTGTCTGACTTCTTTTGACCCCAAGGACTATAGTTTGCAAGACTCCTCTGTCCATGGGATTTTCCAGGCAAGATACTGGAGTGGGTTGTCATTTCATTCTCCAGGGGATCTTCCCAACTCAGGGATCAAACCTGGGTCTCCTGCATTGCAGGCAGATTCTTTACCATCTGAGCCACCAGGGAAGCCCACTCAATAAATATTCACTCTTTAAGGAAAAGGTAAAAAATAGCCTTTATTTTGTGTGGGTGCAATGAAGTTTGTCCTGTTAAAGAAGTCTTTGGTAGACAGGTGACAGACACTGGTACAGGTTGGGGGCAAGCTGCAGAGCCTCAGGGAGGAGGGCTGTATCTCGGCTGGAAGCCTGTGGAGTTAAGTGACCTGGAAATGCAGAAGAACGAACAAGGCAAAGAAGGGAATGAATTCTTTCACAACTGACCTATTTATCAATATTTGTTTGGTGTTTATCTGTCCCAGAGGACACAATGGTTGGACTCAAGGTGATAAAATGCGGAGGGGAGAGCCAAGGGGGTGGGAAACTGGAGAAATTCAGAGAAAGAAAGAGGCCTGAAGAAGGCTGTTAAGATATTTGTAAGGGTGTGGCCTTCCCCCCTGAAGCATCTGTGTAAGTAAGTTGTGGTTTGTGTTAAGGGGAAGAATTATAATAAGTTTCACACCAGAGAGATCTGAAGAGAATCTGACTTTGTCGCCAAGTTTTCGGTAAAAGAGGACAAAACTAATTTTTTCTAATGATGTTTGTCATCAAATGTCATCCAGAAATGGAGAGCAGCTTTCAAAAGCTTTCCCTGATAGCTCAGTTGGTAAAGAATCCGCCTGCAATGCAGGAGACCCCAGTTCAATTCCAGGGTCGGGAAGATCCGCTGGAGAAGGGATAGGCTTCACATTCCAGTATTCTTGGGCTTCCCTGGTGGCTCAAGCTGGTAAAAAATCCAACTGCAATGTGGGAGACCTAGTTTTGATCCCTGGGTTGGGAAGACCCCTGGAGAAGAAAAAGGCTACCCACTCCAGTATTCTGGCCTGGAGAATTCCATGGACTCTATAGTCCATGGGGTCACAAAGAGCTGGACACAACTGAACAACTTTCACTTTCAACCGTACCCCCCCCCCACACACACACACACACAAACAGCTAGACGTTCCTTGACTCGCAAGTCTCTTTGGAAAGCAACTTGCAAAATGGCACCTTGCTTCATCAGATCAAGCAAATGTGGAGTCAGATGAAAGAGAAGAGCCACACTCTTTTGCAACATAATCTTGGAAGGGACCACCCATTCCTTTTGCTGTATTCTATAACGAGAAATTAGTTCACATTCTAGGTCCAGCCCATATTCAAAGGGAGGAGATTATACAAGGAAGTGAATACGAGGAGGCAGGCATTGTGATCCATTTCAGAAGTTACCCACATGTATATACTATATGATGCCATTTCAGTTCAGTTCAGTTCAGTCACTCAGTCGTGTCTGACTCTTTGCGACCCCATGGACCACAGCACTCCAGGCTTCCCTGAACATCACCAACTCCCGGAGTTTATGCAAACTCATGTCCATTGAGTCGGTGATGCCCTCCAACCATCTCATCCTCTGTCGTCCCCTTCTTCTCCTGCCTTCAATCTTTCCCAGCATCAGGGTCTTTTCCAATGAGTCAGCTCTTCGCATCAGGTGGCCAAAGTATTGGAGTTTCAGCTTCAACATCAGTCCTTCCAATGAACACTCAGGACTGATCACCTTTAGGATGGACTTGTTGGACCTCCTTGCAGTCCAAAGGACTGTCAAGAGTCTTCTCCAACACTACAGTTCAAAAGCATCAATTCTTTGGTGCTCAACTTTCTTTATAGTCCAACTCTCACATCCATACATGACCACTGGAAAAACCATAGCCTTGACTAGATGGACCTTTGTTGGCAAAGTAATGTCTATGCTTTATAATATGCTGTCTAGGTTGGTCATAACTTTCCTTTCAAGGAGTAAGCGTCCTTTAATTTCATGGCTGCAATCACCATCTGCAGTGATTTTGGAGCCCCCCAAAATAAAGTCAGCCACTGTTTCCCCATCTATTTGCCATTTAGGGCAAACCTAATCTTCAGTAAAATAAATCAGAACATTGATTCTTGGTAGACATCCAGTGATTGACCGGGTAGGGTAATAAGGAACCTTCTATGGTGATGAGGATGTTCTATATTTTGATAAGATGCCTGTTTATGAAAGTATGCCTTTATCAAAACTCATGTGTTATACACTTAAGGTCTGTGTAATTTATGAAAGTAAATTATACTTCAGATTTTTTTTAAATTTTTGTTTGGCTGTACAGGGTCTCGGTTGTGACATGCAGGATCTTTAGGTAGGGTATGTGGGATCCAGTTCCCTGTTGTTCATTGTTGTTCAGTTGCTAAGTCGTGTCCAGCTCTTTGCGACCCCATGAACTGCAGCATGCCAGGCTTCCCTGTCCTTCACTATCTCCCTGAGTTTGCTCAAACTCATGTCCATTGAATCAGTGATGCCATCCAACCATCTCATCCTCTGTTGCCCCCTTCTCCTCTTGCCCTCAATCTTTCCCAGTATCAGGGTCTTTTCCTGTGAGTCGGCTCTTCTCATCAAGTGGCCAAAGTATTGGAGCTTCAGCTTCAGCATCAGTCCTTCCAATGAATATTCAGGGTTGATTTTCTTTAGGATTGACTGGTTTGATCTCCTTGCATTCCAAGGGACTCTCAAGAGTCTTCTCCAGCACCACAGTTCAAAAGCATCAATTCTTTAGTATTCAGCCTTCTTTACAGCCCAACTCTCATAGCTGTACGTGACTACTGGAAAAACCATAGCTTTGACTATACAGAACTTAGCAAAGTGATGTCGCTGCTTTTTTATACACTAAGTCTGTCATAGCTGTTCTTCCAAGGAGCAAGTGCCTTTTAATTTCATGTGCAATGACCATCCACAGTGATTTTAGAGTCCAAGAAAATGAAATCTGACACTGTTTCCACATTTCCCCCATCTATTTGCCATGAAGTGATAGGGCTGGATGCCATGATCTTCGTATTTGAATGTTGAGTTTTAAGCCAGCTTTTTCCACTCTCTTCTTTCACCTTCTTCAAGAGGATCTTTAGTTCATCTTCACTTTCTGCCATTAAAGCTCAACATTCAGAAAACTAAGATCATGGCAGCTGGTCCCAGCACTTCATGGGAAATAGATGGGGAAACAGTGGAAACAGTGTCAGACTTCATTTTTTTGGGTTCCAAAATCACTGCAGATGATGATTACAGCCATGAAATTTAAAGATGCTTACTCCTTGTAAGGAATGTTATGACCAACCTGGATAGCATATTAAAAAGCAGAGACATTACTTGGCCAACAAAGGTCTGTCTAGTCAAGGCTATAGTTTTTCCAGTAGTCATGTATGGATGTGAGAGTTGGACAGTGAAGAAAGCTGAGCGTTGAAGAATTGATGCTTTTGAAGTGTGGTGTTGGAGAAGACTCTTGAGAATCCCTTGGACTGCAAGAAGATCCAACCAGTCCATCCTAAAGGAGATCAGTCCTGGGTATTCATTGGAAGGACTGATGTTGAAGCTGAAACTCCAATTCTTTGGCCACCTCATTCGAAGAGTTGACTCATTGGAAAAGACCCTAATGCTGGGAAGGATTGGGGGTAGGAGCAGAAGGGGACAACAGAGGATGAGATGGTTGGAGGGCATCACCGACTCAATGGACATGGGTTTGGGTGGACTCCAGGAGTTGGTGATGGACAGGGAGGCCTGATGTGCTGCGATTCATGGGGTTGCAGAGTCGGACATGACTGAGTGACTGAACTGACTGAACTGAGCTGATCTGCATATATGAAGTTGTTGATATTTCTCCCAGCAATCTTGATTCCAGCTTGTGATTCACCCAGCCTGGCATTTTGCATGGTGCACTCTGCATAGAAGTTAAACAAGTAGGGTGACAATATACATTCTTGATGTACTCCTTCCCAATTTTTAACCAGCTGGTTGTTCCATGTACAGTTCTAACTGTTGCCTCTTGTCCTGCATACAGGTTTCTCAGGAGGCAGGTAATGTGGTCTGGTATTTCCATCTCTTAAGAATATTCCACAGTTTGTTGTGATCCACACAGTCAAACGCTTTAGCATAGTCAGTGAAGCAGATCTTTTTAACTCCCTTGCTTTCTCTGTGATCCAGCAGGATCAAACCCCAGTCCCCGCATTGGGAGCATGGAGTCTCTGCCAGGAAAATCCCCATACCTTAATTTTAAACAAATTTTATCTTATTTTCTAAAGAGTGGATAACTTAGCATTCCATATTACCAGAAATGCAAAGTGAAAGTGAAGTCTCTCAGTCATGTACAACTCTTTGTGACTCTATGGACTGTAGCCCACCAGGCTCCTCTGTCCATGGGATGCTCCAGGCAAGAATACTAGAGTGGATTGCCATTTCCTTCTCCAGGGGATCTTCCTGACCCAGGGATCGAACCCTAGTCTCCCACAGTGCAGGCAGACTCTTCACCCTCGGAGCCACCCAGGAAGTCCCAAAAATGGAAGTATGTAGTAATTCACTTGTGTGCTTGCTTTTAAACCAAAGATCCCACCTTTACTTTTTTTATTTTGTCTCACCACATGGCATATAGGACCTTAGTTCCCTGACCAGGGATTGATCCTGAGCCCCTTGCAGTGAAAGCATGGAGTCCTAACCACTGAACAACCAGGGAATTCTTCTACCTTTACTTTTCAACATCAAAAGATATATTCAGTGCTGTTTAATAGACTGAGAAATTATCTGTCAATATCTGAATATGAATCCAGAAAAGATTTAAAATAAATTTGCACTGTACTATTCACAAGAGTACCTCAATGCATTTGAAAATTCTTCTATGTGGAGACATGTTATTTTTTCCAGTCTGTTAGCTACTGTTTTCTTCCCACTGAAGAAATGCAACTGAATGAATTATATTATTATAGCAATAAATATTAACTCCAATATAAATCTTTTAAATACTTTTCTTTTAAAATTTTTATTATACATTTTTTATTTTAAAAACAACTGTATAAGCTGGAAAGTCATCGCTAAGTATGCTTATATCAGCAAATTTTTTAAGTGTTTGAGTTTTTTATTGAGGTATAATTGCCATATGACATTATATTAGTTTCAGGTATACAACATAATGGTTTAATATTTGTACATGCTGCAAAATAATCGCCACTGTAAGTCTAGTTAATATCCATCACCATACATGTTACAAAATTTTAAAAAAATATTTATGGTGAGATCTACTCTCTTAGCAACTTTCAAATATGCAATACAGTATTATTAACTATAGTCACCAGGCTGTGTATTATATTCCCATAACTTATTTATAGCTAGATGCTTTCACCTTTTGACCTGATCACCCTACATCCAGTTCACCCACTGCTGCCTCACCCCTTTGGCAACACCAATATATTGTTTGTCTGTAAATACATTGCGTGCTTAGTCATTTCCAACTCTCTGCGACCCCATGGACTGCAGCCCACCAAGGCTCCTCTGTCCATGGGATTTACCAGGGAAGAATATTGGAGCGGGCTGCCATTTCTTCCTCCAGGTGATCTTCCCAACCCAGGGATCGGACCCAGGTCTCCATTTCTGCAGGCAGATTCTTTACTACTGACACCAGGGAAGCCCAAATTCAATAAATGATAACAAAAAAGTGTCCTTATGATAAATGTCCAGGAACTCTACACAGGACGGAGACAGAATAGTTTGAGAAATGGGCCTTTGAAACTGGAATCAAAAACTGAAATGCCTACAATCAAGGCAGATTAGTGTACATGCTAGGTCCCTTTAGTCATGTCCAACTCTACAGCACTATGGAATACAGCCCGCCAGGCTCCTCTGTCCATGGGATTCTCCAGGTAAGAATACTGGAGTGGTTTGCATGCCCTCCTCCAGGAGATCTTCCCAATCCAGGGATCAAACACATGTCTCAAATCGTCTATATTGGCAGGTAGGTTCTTTACCACTAACACCACCTGGGGAGCCCCAAGGCAGACAAGTAATATAAATTAATGAAGTAGGCCAGACATCTT